>NC_133457.1:71741315-72349315 GCF_048565385.1 Saimiri boliviensis
TCAATCACCAGCTAAAAGGGCACCCAGACTCGTGTACTCTGTACAGAGAACCCGTGTACCAGGGCACCGGCCAAAACAGCCAGGTGGCAAAAACAGCCACGCTGGTGACCCATGGAGTTCCTCTGCCTGGGAATCTCCTGGTCTGTGGGCAATAAAAATCCATCTGGAAATGTGGCATCCACTCATCCTCTGTGCTTTCACTGGGAGCTGCAATCCTGAGCTATTCCTAATCAGCCATCTTGGATCTTCTCCCCGACAAACATGTTCTTCATAAAATAATCATGTAAATACTTGGTTCTGCAACTGGTCACGTGGCCATAGCTGGTATTGATGACTACCATCTTCTACTACAACTAATTCTGCATTTCCTTTGCCTTCAGCAAGTACCTCAGCAGGCATGGTAATACTAAAAGATACCCTAAGGGACCTCTTGTATTACGTGCATACTCTTTCTTACCTACATTGCAAAGTAGGAGACTAATTTCAACTTGACAGTCTGAATCTATCACCCCAGCCTACATTATAACTGCCTTCTTAGCCTGTTGACTTAAAGTAGGAGCCCAAGGTGCCCAGATGACAATTATAACTTCCAATTTAATGGAATCATTGTTGTGTCTCCTAATGGCAGCATTCCTCCACCTGGAATTTAGACCCCTAAACCAGCAGAACATAATGCCATGGAAACAGAAAGCAAAAATTTTGTTAGTGGGTCACTAAGGGTGATGATGAATGGTGTCACTTCCACTTTCACCCTTTGATTCCTGGACTCGTGATCCTGGCTATAGGAGAAACAGTACCATATATTGGATATTGATTTAGAGCATACATAGCCTTGTGGAGAACTTTGCCCAAGCCCTCCAAAGTGTTGTCACATAGGTGGCATTGTAATTGTGACTTCAAAAGAACATTTCACCGTTCTTCCAATTCAACTGCTATAGCAAGATGGAAAACATAAGACCAGTGAGTTCCATGAGCATAAGCCCATTGCTGTACTTCTTTAGCCCTAAGCTGAGTGCCTTGGTTAGAAGCAATGTTGTGGGGAATACCATGACGGTGGATGAAACATTTTGTGAGTCCACAGATGGTAGTCTTGGCAGAAGAATTGCATACGGGATAGGCACATCCATATGCAGAGTAAGTTTATATTCCAGTGAAGGCAAACTGCTGCCCTTTTCATGATGGAAGCGGTTCAATATAATCAAGCTGTCACCAAGTAGCTGGTTGATTATCCCAAGGAATGGTACCATATTGAGGGCTCAGGGTTGGTCTCTGCTGCTGGCAAATTTGACACTCAGTGGTGGCTGTAACCAGGTCAGTTTCAGTGAGTGGAAGGCTATGCTGCTGAGCCTGTGAGTAACCCCCATCCCTGCCACCATGTCCACTTCATTCATGGTCCTATTGGGCAATCACAGGGATGGCTAAAGAAAGAGGCTGAGTGGTGTCTACAGAATGAATAATTCTATTCACTAGATAATTAGAATATTCCTCTGCTGAGGTCACCCTTTGGTGAGCACTCACATGAGATACAAATATCTTGATGACTCAGAGATGTCCATTCACATACTTCTTTCCCAAATTTGTTTGTCACCACTTTTCCTATCATGTTTCTTCTGAGTCTTTAACCCTCCAGCCAAACCATTGATAACAACCCATGAATCATTATATAATTGTACATGTGGTCATTTCTCCTTCCAAGCAAAGTGCACAACCAGGTGCACTGCTCAGAGTTCTGCCCACTGGTAAGATTTTCCTTCACCACTGTCCTTCAAGGACGTCCTGGAAAGAGACTACAGTGCTGCAGTCATCCACATTTGCGTGATGTCTTCATATTGTGCAGAACCATTGTAAGCAAGGCCCTAGTTTCTCTTCCTCTGTCAACTGATCATAAAGAACTCTCTATGGGACCATCAGTGCAAGCTGGGAGAGAGAAGGCAGGGTGGCAGGAATGGAGACTATGAGCATTTGAGCCACTTTCTCATGTAAATTACTTGTGCCTTCAGGACATGCTTGAGCCCCGTCATGCATATACCACTTGCATTTGATGGTGGAATGCTGGTGTGCATGAATTACTTTATGACTAGATGAGCCAGAAAGCACACTGTTAATGATAGGCAGTTTGGGTTGCATGGTCACTTGATGACCCCTAGTCAAACATTCAGTTTCCACCAAATCCCAGTCACATGCCGAGAGCTGTCTTTCAAAATAAGAATATTTATCTGCAGAAGATGGCAGGAGCTTGTTCCAAAATCCTAGAGGTCTCTACTGTGATTCCCCTATGGAGACCTGCCAAAGGCTCCAAACAGCATTTCTATCTGCCACTGCAACCTCAGGCACCATTGGATCTGCTGGGTAGTATGGCCCAAGTGGCAGAGCAGCTGGCACAGCAGCCTGGACTTGTTGCAGAGCCTTTTCCTATTCTGAACCCCACTCAAAACCGACAGCCTTTTGGGTCACTTGATAAATGGACTGGAACATCACACCCACCTAAGAAATGTATTGCCTCCAAACTCTAAATAGGCCCTCTAGGCATTGTGCCATTTTACTGGTTGTAGGAGGGGCCAAATGCAGCAATTTGTTCTTCACCTTTCCTTGGCATCCAAATGTTTCACCAATAAGTCCAATGTGTTTGCCACTTCTGGCTCACTGGATCCAATTAGCATAATGTCATCAATATAATGAACCAGTGAGATATCTTGTGGAAAGAAGAAACAGTCAAGATCTGTGTGAACAAGATTATGATACAAAGTCAAAGAGCTGTTCCACCCCTGGGTTAGGACAGTGAAGGCATATTGCAGGCGGTGAAGGTATATTAACAGCTGAAAACAAATTGCCTCTGGTGGGCCTTATGGACTGGAATGGAGAAAATGGAATTTGCCAAATCCATGGGTGCATAACATAACAGGAGATGTGTTAATTTGTTCAAGCAATGAAACCACATCTGGTACAGCATCTGCAACAGGAATCACCACTTTATTAAGCTTATGATAATCCACTGTGATTCTTTAAGATCCATCTGTCTTCTGCACAGGCCAAATAGCAGAGTTAAATGAGCTGTGGTGGGAATCACCACCCCTGCATCTTTTATTTTTGATGGTGGCACTAATTTATTGGGTCCCTTCAGTGATGAAATTTTTTTTTTTTTTAATTTACTGTTTCTCTAGATCCAAGGAGCTCCAATGGCTTCCATTTGGCCTTTACAACCATAATATTCCTCACTCAACCAGTCAGGAAATCAATGTGGGGATTCTGCCAGCTGCTAAGTATGTCTATGCCAATTATGCACTCTGGCACTGGGGAAATAACTACATAATGAGTCTGGGACCCACTGGAAGTTGGATCTGAGCTAAAACTCCCTTAATTATCTGATTTTCATAAGCCCCTACTTTAACAGGAGGATGACAATGACATTTTGAATGCTCTGGAATCTATGTCGGCTCACCCTGGAATGTTCCCAAGCTGGGTGGGGAAGACTCTTGAAATGACAAAGAATTCAATGTTACTGCTTCTTTAAAAGGTGGGAGGTTCATTGTTTTTTCCCAAAAGGCATTCATTTACTTCTAGTCCCCAAAAGATCTGACCATTTTCTTTTTTTTTTTTTTTTTTTTTTTTTTTTTTTTTTGAGACGGAGTTTTGCTCTTGTTACCCAGGCTGGAGTGCAATGGCGCGATCTCGGCTCACCGCAACCTCCGCCTCCTGGGTTCAGGCAATTCTCCTGCCTCAGCCTCCTGAGTAGCTGGGATTACAGGCACGTGCCACCATGCCCAGCTAATTTTTTTTGTATTTTAGTAGAGACGGGGTTTCACCATGTTGACCAGGATGGTCTCGATCCCTTGACCTCGTGATCCACCCGCCTCGGCCTCCCAAAGTGCTGGGATTACAGGCTTGAGCCACCACGCCCGGCCCCATTTTCTTTCCTCAATGTATAGTTGCCCTGGTAAAAGGCCAGAGGTCTTATTAAGGAAGGATGAAAGAAAAATTAACAGTATATTTTCTTTTTTTTGTTTTTTCTTTTTTTTTTTTTGAGACGGAATTTCGCTCTTGTTACCCAGGCTGGAGTGCAATGGCGTGATCTCAGCTCACCGCAACCTCTGCCTCCTGGGCTCAAGCAATTCTCCTGCCTCAGCCTCCTGAGTAGCTGGGATTACAAGCACGTGCTACCATGCTCAGCTAATTTTTTGTATTTTTAGTAGAGACGGGGTTTCACCATGATGACCAGTGTGGTCTCAATCTCTCAACCTCGTGATCCACCTGCCTCAGCCTCCCAAAGTGCTGGGATTACAGGCTTGAGCCACCGCGCCCAGCCAACAGTATATTTTTAATAGTATAGTAAGGTTCTTCCTAAAGGGGACTCAGCCTTCCCTTTATTCAAAGTGTTCTGGGTTGATAAAGTAATTCAAATCTGGAAATTAATTGAGGGGCTATAATTCTCTATTTTTGTAATTCTAATTAGTCTTTTGTTTACTCGACCTGGAAATTTTCTGCTTATATAAATTAAATAAGAATTCAGTAGGCTGCCTATCAATTTTACTTCTGAAAACATGGTGATTTATTAGCCTGTGCCAGAGCTCTACATGAGTCAGATTATTCTGATTGTTCCTTTTCCTCTGCTGTCCATTTATGGTAACTACACCCACCTTGTCTATGACAGTTGAGTGCCACCACTTGGCCCCTGCTACCTCAAGATGCAATTATTCCCATTGCATTTTAAATTTCTAATTGAGTCATTGTGGTCCCCACTGTAGATCTGGAATACAGGGAAGAGCAATTACAGAGGTCTTCAAGGATGTAGGTTTTTTTCCTCAAAAATCTATTTCACGAAGTATTGATGAAGAGTATGTCTTCTTGACCTCCCCAGCTAGGATGAGTGTGTCTAAAGTGACAAATCCACTCTAGCATTTTCATCTCCCTAAGCCTTTGGAGCTCTTCCTCTACATTAAACCAAGGGAAACCCGGCATTTCCACTTCACTCACACTGGGCCATCTTTCGATCTATATTTCAGCTAACTAAGCAAATAAACTCTTAGAACTTTTTAAAACTCCCTGAGCTGCAACATTAAATGCAGGATTCCTGCTCAGTGGGCCAATATCAATAAATTCAGGCTGATCCAACATCATGTTTCTTCCACCATTATCTCACACCCTTAATATTCATTCCCATGCCTGTTCTCCAGATTTATGATTATATAAATAAAAAACTCAAGCAGTTCTTTTGGAGTGTAGTCACCTCCTTGTGGGCAACACTCTGAATTTCACCTCTAGGGGCCTGCCGGGACTTTAGTTATAGGTCTAGAAGCCAACAGGAGCGTTGGGGTAGGTACTGAGGAGAATCAGCATTGTGCTGTTTGGCAACTGCCTCAGGGGAGGCCATCACTATTGCCTCATGAAGTGCATGGTAATCTCCTCAGACAAAGGTGGAAAAGCTGATAGCAGTGTGGGTGAGAGAGGGGACGTTGCCATGACTGGGAGTGGGGAGTTCTAATTAACTCAAAAAGGCAAATCAGAGTTTACACACTCAGTGTCCTCGGCTTCATTAGGGTTCTCCCACACATTCCCATTCCAAGTTTTAGGATCCCATTATTTTCCAATCAATGCCTTCACTTTAACGACAGACATCTTGTGAGACTGAGCGAGCACCTTTTGTTGCAGATCTGCCATTCACATGATAAAAGCTTGTGTTTCATTGTCTGCAATTTTAGCTCTTTGTCTCCAGGAAATAAGACTGTAACTCAGGGCAGTGTTAGAAGACTTGAAGCTTAGTATGTGCTTCTGGAGCCAGAAGTTAGAATCCTTGAGCTCATCCTTTTATTTCATCACTTTGCCCAGGAAACTAGGAGCAACTAACCAACTTCATTATATTTTATGGCTTTCCACATACATTCAAAACTATTATACATAGAGTTACTAAACTCCTTGCCTCACATACATGGAAAATTAGGAGTACAAATCACACAAAGAACTATCAATGTTTCCCTTACTATTCGAAGTAGCATCCTTAGCATTTTGTAGTCTAATCATATTAAGCAGCCAACTCCAGAAACCCCAAAGCCAACCAAAAAATCCATCATTAAAATTTGGCTCCTTTGGCCCCACTCCTGGTACCAAATTTTGCATGAGAGTTTTCTAAAGAAATGGAACTAATAGAGGTATATATAAAGGGGAGTTTATTAGAATAATTGATGCACACAATCACAAAGTGAAATCCCATAATAGGCTATCTGGAAGCTGAGGAGCAAGGAAGCCAGTTTGAGTCCCCAAACATCAAAAGTAAGGAAGCAGTCTGTGGTTGAAGTCCTGAAAGCCCCTCATAAATTACTAGTGTAATTTCAAGAATACAAAAGCTGAAGAATTTGGAGTCTGATGTTGAAGGCAAGAAGCACTCAGCCTGGGAGAAAGATGAATGCAGGAAGACTTGACAAGTCTCTTCATTACACTTTCTTTCTTTCTTTTTTTTTTCTTCTTCATTCCACTTTCTCCTGCCTGCTTTATTCTAACCATACTGGCAGTTGATTAGGTGATGCCCACCCAAATTGAGGGTGTGTATACCTCTGCTACTCCACTGAGCCAAATGTTAACCTCTTTTGGCAACACCCTCACAGACACACTCATAAATGATACTTTGCACCCTTTGATTCAATTACATTGACACAATATTAACCATTACCCAGATGACAAAGTTCTATATATAGGGAACCCCATCATCTCAGCCCCAAAGCTTCTTATGCTGATAAACAACTTCAGCAAAGTTTCAGAATACAAAATTAATGAACAAAAATTACTATTAATTTCTATATATCAACAATGGTAGAGCTGAGAGCCAAATCAGAAGAAACACAATCTTATTTACAATTGCCATGAATAGAACAAAATACTTAGAAATACAGCTAACCAGGAATGGGAAAGATTTCTACACGGAGAACTAGAAAACACTGCTCGATAAGTCAGAGATAAAACAAACATGTAAAAAAAACTTTTCATGCCCATGAATGGGAAGAATTAATATTGTTCAAATGGGCAAACTGCTCAAGCAGCTTACAAAATAAATGTTATTCCTGCCAAACTACTTACATTCTTCATAGAAATATAAGTAACTATGTTAAAATTTATATGAATCAAAAAAATAGCCTGAATTGTTAGTGTAATCTTAAGCACAAAAAATAAAGCTAGACGCATCAGTCTACCTAACTTTAAACTCTGTCATAGGGCTTAATAAAAGCAGACACACAGAGGAATCAAACAGAATACAGAGACCAGAAATAAGGTGACACACAGCTATCTGATATTCAACAAACAGACTAACACAAACAATGGAGAAAGGGCTTTCAATTCCATAAATGGGTCTGGGATAACTGACTAGCCATATGCAGAATATTGAAACTGATTATTTTTTTCTTTACACCAGACATACAAAAAAATTAACCCATGATGGATTAAAGACTTAATGGTAAAAACTCAAACTGTAAAAACCCTGACAGACAACCTAGGAAATACAATTTTGGACATAGAAAGAAAAAAATTTTATGACAAAGATGCCAAAAGCAACCACAACAAAAGCAAAAATTGACAAATGAGATCTAATTGAACTTAAAAATCTTCTGCACGAAAACAAACTATCAACAGAGTCAATAAAAGATCTTTAGAATGGGAGAAATTTTTTTGCAAACTATGCATCTGACAAATATCTAATATTCAGCATCTCTAGGAAACTTAAATTTACAAGAAAAAACAAAGAACCCCATTAAAAAATGGGCAAAGGCCATTTTGAATAGAAGACATACATGTACTCAACAAGCATATAAAAAAGGTCAACATCACTGATGATTTTAAAAAATGCACAAATCAAAACCACAATGAGATACCATCTCACACTAGTCAGAATGACTACTATCAAAAAATTAAAAATGACTGGTGCTGGCGAGGTTTTGGAGAAAATGGAACTTATACATTGTTGGTGAGAGTATAAATTACATCAAACATTGTGAAAATGTGCAGCAGCATGGCAATTCTTTAAAACCTAAAAACAGAACTATCATTCAACCCAGCAATTTTGTTACTAGGTATATATCCAAAGGAATAAAAATGGTTCTGTTTTAAAGGTATGTGTATGTTTACTGAAACACTATTCACAGTGGTAAAGATTTGAAATCAACATAAACGCCTAGCAATGGTGGACTGGAAAAAGAAAATGTGATACACACACACACACACACACACACATATGTGTGGGGTGTGTGTGTGTGTGTGTGTTTATCATTGAATAATATGAAGCCATTAAAAGGAATGATTTCATATCCTTTCCAGGGACATGAATAAAGCTTGAAACCATAATTCTCAGCAAACTGACCCAGAAACAGAAGACCATACACTGCATGTTCTCACTCATAAGTGGGTGTTGAGCAATGAGAACACATGGACACCGGGAGGGGAACATCACTAACTGGGGCCTGTCAGGAGGTGGGGGCTAAGGGAAGGATAGCAGGGAGTGGGGGAATAGGGGAAGGACAGCATTAGGAGAAATATCTAATGTAGATGACATGGTGATGTATGCAGTGAACAACCATGGCAAGTGTGTGCTCATATTCTTTGCCCACTTTTTTATGGGATTGTTTCTTTCTTGCAGATTTGTTTAAGATCTTTGTGGATTCTAGGTATTAGGCCTTTGTCAGATGAAAAAGTTGCAAAAATGTTCTCCCATTCTATAGGTTGCCTGTTCACTCTGATGGTAGTTTCTTTTGCTGTGCAGAAGCTCTTTCGCTTACTTAGATTCCATTTGTCAATTTTGGCTTTTGTTGCCATTGCTTTCTGTGTTTTAGTCAGGAAATCCTTACCTATGCCTATGTCCTGAATGGCATTGTTCAGGTTTTCTTCTAGGGTTTTTATGGTCTTAGGTCTTACATTTAAATCTTAAATCCAACTGGAGTTGGTTTTTGTATAAGGTGTAAGGAAGGGATCCAGTTTTAACTTTCTGCATGTGGTTAGCCAGTTTTTCCAACACCATTTATTAAATAGGGAATTCTTTCCCCATTGCTTGTTTTTCCAGGTTTGTCAAAGATAAGATGGTTGTAGACATGTGGTGTTACTTATGAGGCCTCTGTTCTTTGTCATTGGTCTATATCTCTGTTTCGGTACCTGTACCATGCTGTTTTGATACTGTAGCCCTGTAGTATTGTTTGAAGTATAAAATCCCCTCATTTTTTTGTATAGTGTTTTTAGAAGAAAGATTTTATTTTTTTTATTGTTATTTTTGAGGCAGGGTCTTGCTCTGTCACCCAGGCTGGAGTATAGTGGTGTAATCTCAGCTCACTGCAGCCTCTGCCTTCCAGATTTAAGTGATTCTCATGTCTAAGCCTTGCGGGTAGCTGGGATTACAGGCATGTGACACTGTGCTCAGCTAATTGTTGTATTTTTAGTAGAGACAAGGCTTCATCTTGTTGCCCAGGCTGGTCTTGAACTCCTAACTTAAGGTGATCCACCTGTCTCAGCCTCTCAAAGTGCTGGAATTACAGATGTGAACTCCATGTATAGCTTGAATAAAGAAAGATTTTAAACTTGAGGGAATACAATTCATAATTTTGTATTGTTCTTTTGGTGCAACGTGTAAAAAAACCTATTACCTAATATGCAATTTAAAATCTTACTCAAGTCTCTCTCTAAGGCTATAGTTTCATTTCTTACATATCTTTATGTATGTAAGCTACTTTGAGTATTGTTTGTATGATTTGAGTTAGGGGTTCAACTTGCTTCTTTTTCTTGTGAAATTTTTACCCAGCACCATTTGTCAAAACACTTCTTTCCCCATAGAAATTTCTTGACTTCTTGGTGAAAATTAATTTACCATTCATAAAAGTGCTTATTACTAAACTTTCAAACTCATTCTATTGACTTAAATAAATCTGTCTTTATTTTGTACTGTATTTTCTTGAATACTGCTACCTTGTAGTAAGAATTGTTATTGAAAAATGTGAGAAAAAAATTTTTGTTTTTATTTTCAAGATTATTTTGTGTATTCAGTATTTTTTGCATTTTTATATAAATTTTAAAATAAGATTGTTACTTTCATAAAATGACAGTTCAAAATATGAGAATATGGCATTAACTTTTTTATTAATTTTTCAAGTAATGTGATTTTAAAAATATCATATCCTTGAAAATTAGACTTTTAACAATTCAGGGTTCTTTTTTTGGCTTTTAGTTAGCTTTATTCTTAAATGGTTCTTTCTGATATAATTAGAGTGGAACAGTTTTTCTAATTATATTTTCAGATTACTTATACTTAGTATATTCAATTGCAACTGAATTTTATGTGTTGATTTTGTATCTTTTTGCCTTGCTGAACTCATTTAGTTGTTCTGCTAGATTTTAACAAATTTCTTACAGACTTTTCCATACAACTTCATGAAAGAACAGAAGACTTTAGCTTCTTTTCCAATTAGGAGCATTTTATTTATGTTTCTTACATAATTTATCTTGGTAACACCATTAGTTTAAGTTCAGTAGAGTGGTAAAAGTTGACATTCTTGTCTCAGTGCCAGACTTTGAGGTGCAGCACCCAAGCCTTCATTATTAAGTATATTAGCCATAAAGTTTTTATAGATTCTCTATTTCTGGGAAGTTTTCTTTGATTCCTAGTTTGCTAAGGGTTTTATAATGAATGAATAAATGTTGTGTTTGTCACAAGCTTTCCAGTGTCCATTGAAAGAATCATTTCATATTTATTATTCCATAATATTGCATACTGTATTCATTAAGTTTTGGATATAAAACTAACATTAAATTTGTAAATTATATTTTGTCATAGTGTATAAAAAATTTTTATATGTTGCTGAATTCAGTTGGCTAGTACTTTTGAAAAATTTGTTTCTGTGTTCATCAGGGATAGTCATTCATATTATTCTTTGTTTACATAAGAATTCATTTAATGTGTAACAATGGGAACAACAAATAATAATACAAAGTGAAAGGAAACAGATGATAAAAATGATGACATTAAAAAAGACCCCAATGAAAGATTTAAAAATTAATAGTTTTTACTATGTTTTCTTTTCTTTATTGTACTTTAGGTTCTGGGGTACATGTACAGATCATGTAGAATTGTTGCATAGGTAAGTACCTGGCAAGGTGGTCTGCTGCCTCCATCACCCCATCACCTAGATCTGGCATTTCTCCTCATGTTATCCCTCCCCAACATCCCCACACCATGCTTGTCCCTCCCCTAGCTCCCCCAACAGACCCCAGTGTGTGATGTTCCCCTCCCTGTGTGAATGTGTTCTCATTGTTCAACACCAGCCTATGAGTGAGAACATGCAGTATCTGGGTTTCTGTTCTTCTGTCAGTTTGCTGTGAATTATGGTTTCCAGATTCATCCATGTCCCTACAAAGAACCTGAACTCATCCATTTTTTTAAATGGCTGCATAGTACTCCATGGTGTATAGGTGCCACATTTTCTTTATCCGTTTATTATTGATGGGCATTTGGGTTGGTTCTAAGTCTTTGCTATTGTAAACAGTGCTGCAATGAACATACGTGTGCATGTTTCTTTATAATAGAATGATTCATAATCCTATGGGTATATACTCAGTAATGGGATTGCTGAGTCAAATGGAATTTCTATTTCTAGATCCTTGAGGAATTGCCAGACTGTCTTCCACAATGGTTGAACCAATTTACACTACAACTAACAGTGTAAAAGTGTTTCTCTTTCTCCACATCCTCTTCAGCATCTGTTGTCTCCAGATTTTTTAATGATTGCCATTCTAACTGTTGTGAGATGGTATTTCAATGTAGTTTTGATTTGCATTTCTCTAATGACCAGTAATGATGAGCAATTTTTCCTGTGTTTGTTGGCCTCATAAATGTCTTTTTTTGAAGTGTCTGTTCATGTCTTTTGCCCACTTTGAATCACTTTTTTTTCCATGTAAATCTGCTTTAGTTCTTTGTAGATTCTGTATATTAGCCCTTTGTCAGATGAGTAGATAGCAATTTTTTTTTCCATTCTGTTGGTTGCCAGCTTACTCTAATGATTGTTTCTTTGGCTATGCAGAAATTTTTAAGTTTAATTAGTGTTTGTATATATTGGCTTTTGTTGCCATTGCTTTTGGTGTTTTAGTCAAGAAGTCCTTGCCTATGCCTATGACCTGAGTGGTTTTGCCTAGGTTTTCTTCTACGGTTTTTATGGTGTTAGGTTTTATGTTTAAATCTTTAATACATCTGGAGTTAATTTTAGAGTAAGGTGTAAGGAAGAGGTCCAGTTTTAGCTTTCTGCTCATGGCTAGCCAGTTTTCTCAACACCATTAATTAAACAGAGAATCCTTTCCCCATCGCTTGTTTTTGTCAGATTTGACAAATATCAAATAGTTGTAGATGTGTGGTGTTACTTCCAAGGCCTTGTTCTGTTCCATTGGTCTATATCTCTGTTTTGGTACTAGTGCCATGCTGTTTGATTGCAGTAGCTTTGTAGTATAGTTTGAAGTCAGGTAGCATGATGCCTCCAGCTTTATTCTCTTTGCTTAGAATTGCCTTGGCTGTGGGGGCTCTCTTTTTGTTTCATATGAAGTTTAAAGTGGTTTTTTCCAGTTCTGTGAAGAATTTCAATGGTAGCTTGACAGGGATAACATTGAATATATAAATTACTTTGGGCAGTATAGCCGTTTTCATGATGGTGATTCTTCCTAACAATGAGCATAGAATGTTTTTCCATCTGTTTGTGTTCTGTCTAATTTCCTTGATCAGTGGTATGTAGTTCTCCTTGAAGAGTTCCTTCACATCCTTTGTTAGTTGTATTCCAAGGTATTTTATTCCTTTGGTAGCTATTATAAATGGGAGTTCACTCATGATTTGGCTCTCTGTTTGTCTATCATTGGCACATAGGAATGCTTGTGATTCCTGCACATTGATTTTGTATCCTGAGACTTTGCTGAAGTTGTTTATCAGCTTAAGGAGTTTTTGTGCTGGGATGATGGGGTCTTATAAATACACCATCATATTGTCTGTAAATAGAAGACAATTTTGCTCTGGCTAGAACTTCCAATACCATATTGAATAGGAGTGGTGAGAGAGGCCATCCTTGTCTAGTGCCAGTTTTCAAAGGGACTGCTTCCAGTTTTTGCCCATTTGGTATGATATTAGCTGTGAGCTTGCAATAAATAGCTTTTATTATTCTCAGATACGTTCAATCAATACCTCGTTCAATGAGAGTTTTTAGCATAAAGAACTGTTGAAATTTGTCAAAGGCCTTCTCTGCAACTATTTATATGATCATGTGGTTTTTGTCTTTGGTTCTGTTTATGTGACAGATTACATTTATAGACTTGCGTATCTTGAACCAACCTTGCATCCCCGGAATGAAGCCTACTTGATAGTGTTGGATAAGCTTTTTGATGTGCAGTTGAACTCGGTTTGCCAGCATTTTATTGAAGATTTTTGTATCGATGTTGGTCATAAATTGTGGCCTGAAGTTTTCTTTTTTAGTTCTGTTTCTGCCAGGTTTTGGTATCAGGATGATGTTGGTCTCATAAAATGAGTTAGGGAGAAATCCCTCTTTTTGTGATGTTTGGAATAGTTTCAGAAGGAACGCTACCAACTCCTCTTTGTACATCTGGTAGAGTTTGGCTGTGAACCCATCTGGGCCTGGACTTTTTTGGTTGTCAGGCTATTAATTACTGCCTCAAATTCAGACATTGTTATTGGACTATTCAGAGATTCAACCTCTTCTTGATTTAGTCTTGGGAGGGTGCAAGTGTACAGGAATTTATCCATTGCTTCCATAATTGCTGGTTTCTGTGCACAGAGTTGTTTGTAGTAATCTTGGGTGGTGGTTTGTATTTCTGTGGCTTCAGTGGTAATATCTGCTTTATCATTTTTTATGGCATCTATTTGATTCCTCTCTTTTTTGTTTCTCATTAATCTGGCTAGTGGTCTTTTTCAAAAAACCAGCTCCTGGATTTATTGATTTTTCGAAGGGTTTTTTTGTGTGTGTGCCTCTCTCCTTCAGTGCTGCACTTATACTAGTTATTTCTTGTCTTCTTCTGGCTTTTGAATTTGTTTCATCTTGCTGCCCTAGCTCTTTCAATTTTGACAATAGGGTGTTGATTTTAGATCTTTCCTTGCTTCTCATGTGGGCATTTATTGCCATAAATTTCCCATTAGACACTGCTTTAAAAGTGTCCCAGAGGTTCTGGTATGTTGTGTCTTCATTCTCATTGGTTTCAAAGAACATCTTTATTTCTGCCTTCATTTCATTGTTTATCCAGTTGACATTAAGGAGAAAGTTGTTCAGTATCCATGTAGTTGTGTGATTTTGAGTTAGTTTCTTTCTTTTTTTAAAAAAAAATATTTTTATTGCACTTTAGATACTGGGGTACATGTGAAGAACATGCAGGATTGTTGCATAGGTACATACATAGCAATATGATTTGCTGCCTCCAACCCCATCACCTATATCTGGCATTTCTCCCCATATTATCTCTCCCCAACTTCCTACCACCCACTGTCCCACCCCTAGTCCCCCCTACAGAACTCAGTGTGTAATACTCCTCTCCCTGTGTCCACGGGTTCTCATTGTTCAACACCCACCTATGAGTGAGAACATGGAGCATTTGATTTTCTGTTCTTGTGTCAGTTTGCTGAGAATGATGGTTTCTAGCTTCATCCATGTCCCTACAAAGGACAAGAACTCACCGTTTTTTATGGCTGCATAGTACTCCATGGTGTACAGGTGCCACATTTTCACTGTCCAATCTATCATTGACAGGCCTTTGTGTTGGTTCCAAGTCTTTGCTATTGTAAACAGTGCTGCAATGAACATACGTGTGCATGTGTCTTTATAGTAGAATGATTTATAATCCTTTGGATATACACCCAGTAATGTGATTGCTGGATCAAAGGAAATTTCTATTTCTAGGTTCTTAAGGAATCGCCACACTGTCTTCCACAATGGTTGAACTAATTTACACTCCCACCAACAGTGTAAAAGTGTTCCTATTTCTCCACATCCTCTCCAGCATCTGTTGTCTCCAGATTTTTTAATGATCTCCATTATAACTGGTGTGAGATGGTATCTCAATGTAGTTTTGATTTGCATTTCCCTAATGACAGTGATAATGGCACTTTTTTCTACGTTTTTTGGCTTAATACATGTCTTCTTTTGAAAAGTGTCTGTTCATGTCCTTCACCCACTTTTGAATGGGTTTGTTTTTTTTTCTTGTAAATCTGTTTTAGTTCTTTGTAAATTATGGATATAAGTCCTTTGTCAGATGAGTGGATTGAAACAATTTTTCCCATTCTGTTAGTTGCCAGTTTACTCTAATGACTGTTTCTTTGGCTGTGTAGACGCTCTGAAGTTTAATTCGATCCCCTTTGTCTATTTTGGCTTTTGTTGCTAATGCTTTTGGTGTTTTAGTCATGAAGTTCTTGCCTACGCCTATGTCCTGAATGGTATTACATAGATTTTCCTCTAGGGTTTGTATTGTGTTAGGTCTTATGTGTACATCTTTAATCCATCTGGAGTTAATTTTAATGTGAGGTGTCAGGAAGCCTCTGCTTTCTGCACATGGCTAGCCAGTTTTCCTAACACCATTTATTAAACAGAAAATCTTTTCTCCATTGCTTGCTTTTGTCAGGTTTGTCAAAGATCAGATAGGTGTAGAGGTGTGGTGTTGCCTCTGAGGCATCTGTTCTGTTCCATTGGTCTCTATGTCTGTTTTGGTGCCAGTACCATGCTGTTTTGATTACTGTAGGTTTGTAGTGTAGTTTGAAGTCAGGTAGTGTGATGCCTCCAGCTTTGTTCTTTTTGCTTAGAATTTTCTTGGCTATGCAGGCTCTCTTTTGATTCCATATGAAGTTGAAAGTGTTTTTTTCCAGTTCTGTGTAGAGGGTCATTGGTAGCTTAATGGGGACAGTGTTGAATTTATAAATTCGTTTGTGAAGTATGGCCATATTCACGATATTGATTCTTCCTAACTGTGAACATGGATTGGTTTTCCATCTGTTTGTGTCCTCTCCTATTACCTTGAGCAGTGATTTGTAGTTATCCTTGAAGAGGTCATTTACATTCTTTGTTAGTTGTATTCCTAGGTATTTTATTCTCTTTGTAGCAATTGTAAATGGCACTTTGTTCTTGATTTGGCTCTCTTTAAGTCTGTTATTGGTGTATAGGGATGCTTGTAATTTCTGCACATTGATTTTGTATTCTGAGATTTGCTGAAGTTACTTATCAGTTTAAGGAGATTTTGGGCTCAGACTATGAGGTCTTCTAATATACAATCATGTCATCTGCAAATAGAGACAATTTGACTTCCTCATTTCCTAATTGAATACACTTTATTTCTTTTTCTTGCCTGTTTGCTCTGGCTAGAACTTCCAATACTATGTTGAATAGGAGTGGTAAGAGAGTGCATTCTTGTCTAGTGCCAGATTTCAAAGGCAATGTTTCCAGTTTTTGCCCATTCAGTATGATATTGACTATGGGTTTGTCATAAATAGCTTTTGTTATTTTGAGATGCGCTTCTTCAATATCTAGTGTATTGAGAGTTTTTAGCACAAAGCACTGCTGAATTTTGTCAAAGGCCTTGTCTGCATCTATTGAGATAATATGATTTTTGTCTTTGATTCTGTTTATGTGGTGAATTACGTTTATATACTTGTGTATTTTGCACCAGCCTTGTGTCACCAGGATGAAGCCTACTTGATCATGATGGATAAGCTTTTTAAGGTGCTGTTGCAATCAGTTTGCCAGTATTTTACTGAAGATTTTTGCATCTATGTTCATCATGGATATTGGCCTGAAGCTTTCTTTCCTTGTTGAGTCTCTGCTGGGTTTTGGTATCAGAATGATATTGGTCTCCTAAAATGATCTGGGAAGGATTCCCTCTTTTTGGATTGTTTGGAATAGTTTCAGAAGGAGAGATAACAGCTCCTCTTTGTATGTTTGGTAGAATTTGGCTATGAACCCATATGGACCTGGGCCTTTTTTCTTTGGTAGGCTATTAATTGCTGCCTCAACTTCAGCCCTTGTTATTGGTCTACTCAGGGTTTCAGCTTCTTCCTGGTTTATGCTTGGGAGGAGGCAAGTGTCCAGAAATTTGTCCATTTCTTCCAGGTTCACTGGTTTATGTGCATAGAGTTGTTTGTAGTAATCCCTGATGCTGGTTTGTATTTCGGTGGAATCTGTGGTGATCTTCCCTTTATCATTTTTTATTGCATCTATTTGGTTATTCTCTCTTTTAGTTTTTATTAATCTGGCTAGTGGTCTATTTTGTTGATTTTTTCAAAAAACCAATTCCTGCATTTATTGATTTTTAAGGGTTTTTTGTGCCTCTATCTCCAGTTCTGCTCTGATCTTCGTTATTTCTTGTCTTCTGCTAGCTTTTGAGTGTTTCTAATCTTGCTCCTCTAGCTCTTTCAATTTTGATGATAGGGTGTCAATTTTAGATCTTTCCTTGTTTCTCGTGTGAGCATTTATTGCTATAAATTTTCCTCTAGGCACTGCTTTAAATGTGTCTCAGAGATTCTGGAACATTGTGTCTTCATTCTTCTTGGTTTCAAAGAACATGTTTATTTCTTCCTTCATTTCATTGTTTATCCAGTCAACATTGAAGAGCCAGTTGTTTGGTTTCCATGATGTTCTGAAGTTCTGAGTTACTTTTTCAATCCTGAGTTCTAATTTGATTGCACTGTGGTCTGGGAGGCTGTTTTTTATGATTTCCATTCTTTTGCATTTGCTAAGGAGTGATTGACTTCCAATTATGTGGTCAATTTTAGAGTAGGTGTGATGTGGTGCTGAGATGAATATATATTCTGTGGATTTGGGGTGGAGAGTTCTGTAAATGTCTATTAGTTTTGTTTGGTGCAGATCCGAGTTCTAGTCTTGGATATCTTTGTTTATTTTCTGTCTCATTGTTCTAATATTGACAGTGGGGTGTTAAAATCTCCCACTATTATTGTGTGGCAGTCTAAGTGTCTGTGTAGGTCATCAAGAACTTGCTTTATGTATTTGGGTGACCCTGTATTGTGTGCGTATATATTTAGGGTTGTTAGCTCTTCTTGTTGCATTGATCCTTTTACCATTATGTAATGCCCTTCTTTGTCTCTTTTGATCTTTGTTGCTTTAAAGTCTATTTTATCAGAGACTAGGATTGCAATTCCTACTTTTTTGCTTTTGCTCTCCATTTGCTTGGTGAATCTTCCTCCATCCCTTTATTTTGAGCCTATATGTATCCTTGCACATAAGATGGGTTTCCTGGAGACAGTGCACCAATGAGTTTTGACTTTTTATCCAACTTGCCAGTCTGTGTCTTTTGACTGGGGCATTTAGCCCATTTACATTTAAGGTTAATATTGTTGTGTGTGAATTTGATCCTGCCATTTTGATGCTAGCTGGTTGTTTTGCTCATTAGTTAATGCAGTTTCTTCATTGTGTTGATGCTCTTTACCATTTCGTATGGTTTTGGAGTCATTGGTACTGGTTGTTCCTTTCTGTGTTTAGTGCTTCTTTCAGGAACTCTTGAAAAGCAGGCCCAGTGGTGATGAAATCTCTCAGCAATTGCTTGTTCATAAAGGACTTTATTTCTCCTTCGCTTATGAAGCTTAGTTTGGCTGGTTATGTAATTTCTAGGTTGAAAGTTCTTTTCTTTAAGAATGTTGAATATTCGCTCCCTCTCTCATCTGGCTTGTAGGGTTTCTGCTGAGAGATTTGCTGTGTCTGTTGGATTTCCCCTTGTGGGTGACCCTACCGTTCTCTCTGGCTGCCCTTAACATTTTCTTCTCTGTATTTCCTGGACTTGAATGTTGGCCTGCATTTCTAAGTTGGAGAAGTTTTCCTGGATTATATTCTGAGGAGTGTTTTTCAGCTTGGATTCATCCTCTCCATCAAATTAAAGTGTACCTATCAAACGTACATTGGGACTTTTCACATAATCCCATATTTCCTGGAGGCTTTGTTAATTTCTTTTTACTCTTTTGTCACTAATCTTGCCTTCTCATTTTGTTTCATTGAGTTGATCTTTGAATTCTGATATCCTTTCTTCTGCTTGGTCGATTCGGCTATTGAAACTTGTGTATGCTTCATCAAGTTCTCGTGTTGTGATTTTTAGCTCCATCAATTCCTTTATATTCCTCTCTAAGGTATTTATTCTCATTAGTGTTTCGTCAAACCTTTGTTCAAGGTTCTTAGTTTCTTTGCATTGGGTTAGAACATGTTCTTTTAGCTCAGAGAAGTTTGTTACTACCCACCTTCTGAAGCCTGTTTCTGTCAATTCATCAGACTCATTCTCCATCCAGCCTTGTTCCCTTGCTGGTGAGGAGTTGTGATTCTTTAGAGGAAGAGAGGAGTTCCAGTTTTGGGTGTTTTCACCCTTTTTGTGCTGGTTTCTTCCCATCTTTGTGGATTTATTTACCTGCAGTCTTTGTAGTTGGTGACTTTTGGATAGGGTCTTTGAGTGGACCTCCTTTTCATAGATGTTGAAGCTATTTCTTTCTGTTTTTTAGTTTTCCTTCTGACACCCAGGACCCTCTGCTGTAAGACTGCTGGAGGTCCACTCCAGACCTTGCTTGCCTGAGAATCAGTTGCTTTGGCTGCAGAACAGTAAGGGTGGCTGCCAGTTTCTTTTTCTGTTATCCTTGTCCCAGAAGGATACCCTCCAGATGTCAGCCTGAGCTCTCCTTTATGACGTGTCTCTTTGGAAATACTGGAGTCAAAGAGCCACTTGAGCAGACTGTCTGTCCCTTATAGGAACTCAAGTGCTGAGCTTTAAGCTCCATTGTTCCATTCAGAGCTGTTGGGCAGGTATGTTTAAGTCTGCTGCAGTGGATCTCATAAAAACCCTTCTTTCCCAGCTGCCCTGTTCTGGGAAGGTGGGGCTTTATTCATAAGTTTTTGATGTGCTGCTGCCTTTATTCAGGGATTCCCTGCCCAGAGAGGAACTAGCCTAGTCACAGTCTGCCAGCAAAGGCATTGCTGAGCTGCTGTGAGCTCTGCCCAGATGCTGTGTGAACTTCCTTTCAGTTTTTTTTTTTTTTTATAGAGGTATACTTAGAACTGCCTCAGTAATAGTGGATTGCCTCAGTAATGGTGAACTGCCTCAGTAATTGTGTACTGCCTCAGTACTGGCAGACTACCTCAGTACTCGTGGATGCCCTTCACCACACAGAGCTGGACTGTCCTGGGTCCAGCTGTGCTTGCTGTGAAATATTCAGTCCAGAGTGTTTCAGATTGCTAGTCTTTGTGGAAGTGGGACTGGCTGAGCCAGATCACCTGGCTCCGTTTCAGCCCCCCTTTTTTCAGTTGAGCAGGTGACTCTGTCTCCCAGGCCTTCCAGGCCCCTGTTTAAATGGCATCCAGATTTGTGTGAGTTTTTGTGCAGAGACCCACTGCACCAGCTGAAACAGCCATGCTGGCGATTCGTGGTGCTTTTCTGCCCAGGAATCTCCTGGTCTGTGGGCAGTAAAAATTCATTTGGAAATTCAGTGATCACTCACCTTCTGCATTTCACTGGGAATTGCAATCCACAGCTGTTCCTATTTGGTCATCTTGTATCATCTTCCTGAGTTAGTTTCTTAATCCTGCATTCTAATTTGATTGCACTGTGGTCTGATAGACTATTTGTTGTGATTTCCATTCTTTTGCATTTGTTGAGAAGTGATTTACTCCAATTATGTCATCAATTGTAGAGTAAGTGAGGGGGGAGGTCCAAGATGGCCGATTAGGAGAAGCTCAAGATTGCAGCTCCTAGTGAAAGTGCAGAAGGTGAGTGGATGCCGCATTTCCAGCTGGATTTTTATTGCCCACAGGCCAGAAGATTCTCAAGTGGAGGAGACCCATGGGTCGCCAGTGTGGCTGGTTTGGCCGGTGTGGCTGCTTTGCCGGTGCCCCGAGGTGGCGGTTCTCTGTACAAAATACACATGTCCAGACACCATTTTAGCTGGCGATTGGAGCTCCGGGAAGGCAGAGTTGCCCATTCATCTGATTAAAAAGGGGACTGAAACAGGGAGCCAAGCCAGGAGACTCCTGGGCAAAAAAAATGCTGCAAATCTCAGTGCCACTGTTGCAGCTGGCAAAGTGGGTTGCCGCATGGGAAATCACACAGAACCCAGTGCCTTTTCAACAGGTAACTGGAACACCTGGGAAAGAGTCAACCGTTCAACTAAAAAAAAAAAAAATGGCTCTGAGGCAGGGAGCCAGGTGATCAGGCTTGGCTGGTCCCACCCCCACAAAAAAAAAAAAAAAAAAAAAAGAAAAAAGAAAACAAAAAACAGCAATTGGAAATGCTCTGAGTTGAGAGATTCACAGCAAGCAGAGCTGAACACAGGAAGGTCCAACTCTGTGGGGGAGGAGCGTCCACCATTACCGAGGAACTCCACCACTACAGAGGTAGTCTGCCATTGCTGAGGCAGCCTGCCATTGCCAAGGCAAACTGGCACTACAGAGAGAGCCTGCCATTACAGAGGTGGGCTGGCTTTGTAGAGTAAGTGTGATGTGGTGCTGAGAAGAATGTATATTCTGTGGATTTGGGGTGGAGAGTTCTGTAGATGTCTATGAGGTCTGCTTGGTCCAGAACTGTATTCAAGTTCTGGTTATCCTTGTTGACTTTCTGTCTCATCAATCTGTCTAATATTGACAGAGGAGTGTTAAAGTCTCCCAGTATTACTGTGTGGGAGTCAAAGCCCCTTTGTAGGTTATTAAAAACTTGCTTTATGTATCTGAGTGATCTTGTAACTGGATATATATTAGGTGCATATATATTTAGGATTGTTAGCTTTTCTTGTTGCATTGAAACTTTTACCATTACATAATGCCCTTCTTTGCCTCTTCTGATCTTTGTCTTTTTTTTTTTTTTTTTTTTTTTTTTTTGAGACGGAGTTTTGCTCTTGTTACTCAGGCTGGAGTGCAATGGCACGATCTCGGCTCACGGGTTCAGGCAATTCTCCTGCCTCTGAGTAGCTAGGATTACAGGCACACACTACCATGCCCAGATAATTTTTTGTATTTTTAGTAGAGATGGGGTTTCACCATGTTGACCGGGTTGGTCTCGATCTCTTGACCTTGTGATCCACCCACCTCAGCCTCCCAAAGTGCTGGGATTATAGGTGTGAGCCACCACACCCAGCGATCTTTGTCATTTTTAATTCCATTTTATCAGAGACTAGGATTGCAATCCCTGCTTGTTTTTCTCTGTATTTGCTTGGCAAATCTTCTTTTGTCCCTTTATTTTGAGAATATGTGTGTCTTTGCATGCGAGATGAGTCTCCTGAATACAGCACACCTATGGGTGTTGGCTTTTTATCCAGTTTATTAGTCTGTGTCTTTTGATTGGATCAGTTAGGCAGTTTACATTTAATGTTAATATTGTTATGTGTGAATTTGGTCCTGCCATTTTGTTACTGGCTGGTTATTTTGAAATCTCTCAGTAATTGCTTGTCCACAAAGGATTTTATTTCTCCTTCATTTCTGAAGCTTATTTTGGCTGGGTTTGAGATTGTGGGTTTAAATTTCTTTTCTTTAAGGATGTTGAATATTGGCCTTCACTCTCTTGTGGCATGTAGGGTTTCTGCTGGGAGATTCCATGTGGATCTGATGGACTTCCCTTTTGGGGTGATCTGACCTTTCTCTCTGTGTGCCCTTAGCATTTTTTTCCTTCATTTCAGTGCTGGTGAATTTGACGATTACATGCCTTGGGTTGCTCTTGAGGAATGCCTTTGTGGTGTTCTGTGTATTTCCTTGATTTCAATGTTGGCCTGCCTTGCTAGGTTGAAAATTCTGGATAATATCCTGAAGAGTATTTTCCATCTTGGATTCATTCTTCCTGTCACATTCAGGTACAATGATCAAGCATAGATTAGGTCTTTTCACATAATCCCATATTTCTTGGAGGCTTTTTTCATTTCTTTTCACTCTTCTTTGTCTAATCTTGCCTTCTCATTTTATTTCTTTGAGTTGATCTTCAGTCTCTGATACCCTTTCTTCTGCTTGATTGATTCAGCTATTGAAACTTGTGTGTGTGTTGTGATGTTGTCATGCTGTTTTCCAACTCCATTAAGTAGTTTGTGTTCTCCTTTAAGCTGCTTATTCTCCTTAGCATTTCATCTAACCTTTTTTTTGAGGTTTTTAGTTTCTTTGCATTGGGTTAGAACATGTTCCTTTAGCTTAGAGAAGTTTGTTATTACACACTTTCTGAAGCCTGTTTCTGTCAATTCATCAGACTCATTCTCCAGTCTGCCTTGTTCCCTTGTTGGTGAGGAGTTGTGATTCCTTGGAGGAGGAGAGGTGTTCCAGTGTTTGATGGTTTCATTCTTTTTGCACTGGTTATTTCACATTTTTGTGGATTTATGTAGCTTTGGTCTCAGGGAGCTGCTTGAAGAGGCTGTCTGTTCATTGTCTGCAGGCAGAGGTGCTGCTGGGCTGCCACAGACTCAGTCAAGCCACTGTGTATGTTTCCTGTGTCTTTTGTTTACACAGGAAGATTAGACTGGCCTCTGAAATGGCAGCTGTCCTTTCTCCCATCAAGCTCGATCATTCCAGGCTGAGTTTAAACTGATGTGCTGGTTGTGAAGCTCTCAAGTGAGAGGGCTTCAATTTACTGGGTTTTGTTGGGGAGGGACCCATCTAGTCATATTACCTGACTCCTGCTTTCAGCTCCCCTTCTTTCTGTGGGGTGGGTAGCTCCATCCCACAGGCTGTCTTGGCAGTAACCCATATGTCCGATTAGATCTGTGCTGACAACCCACAGCACCAGCCAGAATTGCTGCTTAACTCTGTGAAGGTAACTTGCACATGCTTTACAGCCTGGCGAAGTTCTCCTGGACTGCAAGTTGCAGAGGGCTTAGGTGAAGTGCAGAACCTGAACCAGAATGCTGAAGGAGGAGAGCCCCTGATCCTCCAGTCCAATGCACTTCCTGGGTGGGTCAGCACCCACTCTGCCTCTGAATTCCCCCTTTGGGTTATGCCCACTCTCTAAACAGTCCCATTGAAATGAACCTGGTCGCTGATTTGGAAACGTGGAAATCACTCACCTGCATCTCTCTTGCTAGGAACTGTGCTCCAGAGCTGTTTCTATTCAGCCATCTTGGCAGAGGCTCCACATATTATTCTTGACATATGATGCTGTTGTCTGGCTTTCTTTTTATAATAATAGCCAAATCAAATGATCAGGAAACTTCTTTCTAAAAGATTTTTTAATATTTACATTTAAGCAATTTGACTGAATTTTTCTGAAATAATTTAATATATTGTTCTACTCATATATTCTATTTCTTCTTAAGTTTTCTTTGTTAATGTGGGCCTATCAAGAAATTCAGTTTTGATTGGTCATAATTCACATTTCTAAATTTTCTAGGCAGTTGGCATAAAAGGTTCAGAAAGTATGATGTAGGAGAAAAAGGCTTTGTAAAAATCAATGAATAACCCAAATATTTCTCTGTTGTATGATTGAGAATATAAATATAAATAATAAGTGTGTGTGTATATATATATTATATATTTATGTATATATATACACATATATATGGTGAAGCATGTCATTTGACATGAAGTTTTATCAAGATGATACATTGGTCTAACACCTCTCTTTCATAAATATTTAGAGAGTAGAGAAAATAAATTCAAATAAAAATACAAAATAATTCAGTAAATAACAATGGTTTGAAAAATAAGCAATTGATGAGTCAGAGTTGTCAGTACTTAGTAGCTTCTACAATGTGTTAGAATGTGTTAGAACTATGATAAGCCATTTACACACATAAAAAATACCACAGAATTCAGAATTTATAATACAGAAACACATAATGTGACAGATTAACGCATTTACAATAATATTAAGTAAAAATTAAGACCATCATAGAAATAAAAATTTCAGTATATGGAAACTAAATGAATGTGAAGAATGTTAAGTAAATTGATTATAAAATTTGATTAATTGGTAGAATTAATTTTCTTACTAGCAAGTGAAAGATACACATTATATTTCAATATAAGGGAGAGAAAACAATTGGCAAGGTTTTAGGCCTAACAAGCTTATTAACCATATGAGAACAGAAATTCAACAGGTTATATTTTTTAGACAACAGAAATGACAGTAGAAATTATAAATTTTGATCAATAAAAACTATATAGGCATATTCAAATTATATTTAAACCTCTTTTAATTAACATATAAGATAAGTAAAAACCAAACATTTCATTTATAAAGTTAGGGGCATGGTATTTGGAGCAAAAACTTTAAGGTAAATAATTATATCAATATTAACTTAATGTCATATAACAGTGATTTTGTCTGCAACTAGGTCAGTTCACTGTAGTGAATTGTGTATTTTCAGAAATGTGCATAAAATATAAAATAAAATTTAAATATCAAAAAATTACACTTTACAAATAGCTATTACCACGTGGCATATTTGAGAGAGAAGGATGCTCTGAATGATAAAACTTCAGATGTCTCCCAAGATACTGTTTTATGCTGCCCAATGCCCAGGTAAAATATTTTAGTCATATGCACAGTGTGGATATTTGTGCTTTTAGAAAAAAAAAGCTACATATTCTTAAACCTTTTAATGTAGACAACTAGAAATTTTCAAGAAGTTACAGCAACGCTTAAAGTGCAGAATAGATTTAAAGAAAAACATCAGAACTTCACATGAGCAGAGGTAAATTAAGAGGACAATTCAGAGAAGTAATCGAACTAAGAAACACATGCTCCATTCAGATACTGCCTGACCACAAGGATGTCAAATATGTGTCATTGTGCAGCTTGTTATCAACGAAAGTGAAATAAACATGACTATGGACATTTAACATGTGGTATTTTTCAATATGTGAGAACCAAGAAGAAAACTATGTTATACACAAAGAAATAAAAAAGCAATATCTGAAGAAATATATTCCACAGATTTGAATTTAAAATTATGTTGAAAATGTTTATATAAATATAATTCTAAAGTATTTCTTTGAAAATCCAAGAAACCATAACATTTAAAACCATATTTGAATAACAACCAAGAATGTATCCACTTAATAGGTAATTTGTGAGTTAACCACCAAATTAGACTGAGATGATAAGAAAACTAATAAGCTGGAATATTGTGTATAATTAATATAGTAAAGAATAACAAAATTTAATAAAATACAAACATAATTTTAACTAGACAAAGAATAGAATGAGGAGTAATTTCTGCCTAGTTCTCTCACTAGAATGAAATAAATGAAAGATAGTAATTAAATACATGGTGATTTACCAATTTCTAAGTTAAAACAAGACACAAATTTTTAATTTAAAAAGTGCAATGTTTCAAACAATAAAAAATGCTCAACAAAATAATATTCACACTTCATAACAGCAAGAGAAGAAAAAACCTAGAAGAAAGAGAAATAATCTACAAAGGTAAGATCAAAACTTCCAGTCTGCAAAGAGCCAGACAGCAGAGAAATAAAGATGAGAAGTACTGATTGTTGTTGTTCAATCCTAGAATTTGATACTTGGTGACAACACATTTAATAAAAAAATGTAAATTTAAACATTTTCAAAAGGAAAAACACTGAGTGATCAGATATCAATAGGAGCTTCTTCAGATTACACTAGAGCAATGTAGAAGAATTTTCTTGTGTGAATATCTGAGAATTAAAATGAAAGGGTGAGAGCCATGATATAAGAATATCGACTCATGACAGACAAAAAACTAAAGAAACCATATAGTCCTGGGCAGCATCCACTTCAAAATCAATTAAATATAATAAAAATGTATTCTGCATATTTTAATTAAATATGACAATAATTTTTTTGCTGTTCAAATAATTAAACAGATGGTAGAATAATCGATTTTTATCACTGAGTTCTTAAGAATTGATGAACCTCTGTTGCATGTTTTGTTGAATGTTGATTATCGTCTTTCCAGAACAAACAAAAGGACCAACAGTGGGATAGACATTGGCCATAAGCCTCGGAACATGCAGGATAACTTGGCCATATATTGAAAACAGGACTGAGAATGAGATGTGGAACTCCACCAAGTATGTGACCACAAAGCAACTCACCAACAGCAGGGTGCTTGGGGTGACCCTTTTCTCTAGGGTGATTCCTGGGAAGAGGCTGAGGCTGACATTGCTGGGATTATCTGATGCATGAAGAAAAGTCACGATGTATGCACTTGAGAGAAGCATGCTTCCTACAAAGAACACATAGTTTAATATTGTCAGAGTCAAACACGTTTGTTACAGTGGAATTGGTCAGTGCATGTGAGCAAAATTTATGGAGAATCAGCCAATAGGTCTGGATCACATTGGAAGAAGCCACAAGGCAGATCAGGTAATTACTGAAAGAAAAACTGAAAGATCACAAGAAGACAAAAATATTGCTAACGTGATTTCTAAATTTATGTTTAAGCTTTGCCATCTGGGAGGTTCTGGAGCTAAAGGTGATGGCTTGGAACACACCTAGGAAAGAGATGATGTGTACAATAAGGCCCCTTATCACATTACTTATGTAAGAAAAGTCATACATCTGATCTCATTTCACAAATTTGAGACTCAAAGAGGTTTGGAGACATTAATAACACTATGGTGAGAAGCATTACTAAATGGACAAGAACCAGGTGACAGATGGTCAGGTCATTGAGCTCACATCTGCAATCCAGAAAGAGTGTGAAGATGCAGAAAAGAAAAAAGAAAATGTTGGTTGAGAGTCCAAAGTCAGCCTGTAAAATGGAGGCATTTAAAAATAGTATCATATGTTAAAAGTGAATATATCAATGCCAAAGAGGTAACACTTTATATATCTGCAGAAAGACAATAGAATCATACTGGAAACACTGTGGACTCCTTGGTGGTGACTGAGCAACCCCAAGCTTCTGGAAGAACTGGCAAAACCTAAGTTGTCTGAAATAACAAGAAGAAATTGTAGTTGATTTTTTAACTGTAAATCCTCTTAGTATTTGGTTTCCCCGAAGTGAGTTATTTGCTCTGTGATGCTTGTTACTGTATTGATTATATCTGACAAAATGAAGAATGAGAAAAATTAAAATATATCTGTAACTTTTGCTCTGCTGAGCTGTTCTTGTAAAAACAGGTACTCTGTGTAAGAGACAAACCACATAGCCTGACTGCCAGAGAGAGATGACAGCACGTAATAAGCTTCTCATTGCAGATAGCCTATAAATGGCTGTGTAATGGAGATGCTTATTACCCAGAGGCTTTCCTGGGAAAGGGATATTGATGATCTCCCTGGAAAGGGAATGCGATCCTTACGGAGAGCCTATAGAAGAACACATGAGGGGCATCTGCTTTGAGGGAAAATGTCTGTGGTTGAGATAAGAATGTAAAAGTCTTTCTTCTCCCACTGCTCCTCCAGGCATGCATGGAGGCCCCCTCCTCTTGCAGTTTTGTGGTCAGGCTGGTTGTCCTGTGTTAGATCCTGTTCCCCCTGCAGCTGTGAGCCCAATGCTTTTCTTGCTGATAATTATAAGCATATGTTTAACCTCTATTCTTGCTAAGGTTTATGGTTTCTATGCTGACATTGGGATCTTTGCACACCAGTTTTACAAGCGTATTCTTTTTGTATGATCATTACCACATTACAGTGTAGCCTCACTCCCCCTCCCCTATTGAAATAGCCTAGTAAAAAAGAGGTTTTCAGGGGAATTTTAGACATTCACAGAGCAGCCTTATGTGATATCTTCCCTGGAGCCAGCTTTGAAGAAAACTTTCTTTGTCTTTTTTTTTTTTTTCTTTTTCACTGACCACTGGATCACTTTGAGAGACCTTGAATCCACGTTGCTATATTGGGAGTCGGTCTTCCAATAGAATCCCCATTATAAATGCCATTTATTTTGTAGTCAAAATTATAACCTACATAGTTATTATGATTCTATCAATTTATTTCAATTAACTTTGACTATCTTACATAAATTCTTAAAAATACAGCCTGAGGCTGGGCATGGTGGCTCATGCCTATAATTCTAGCACTTTGGGAGTCTGAGGCAGGCGGATCACTCGAGGTCAGGAGTTTGATACCAGCCTGGTCAATATGATGAAACCCCTCTCTACTAAAAATAGAAAAATTAGCCAGTGTGGTGGCAGGCACCTGTAATCCCAGCTACTTGGGAGGCTGAGGCAGGAGAATTGCTTGAACCTGGGAGGTGGAGGTTCAGGGAGCTGAGATTGCCCCACAGCACTCCAGCCTGGGTGACAGAGGGAGACTCCATCTCAAAATATAAAAAATAAAATACAGCTTGAGAATTATTTATACAACAAATAAAATCTATCGAATGCCAAAACATTTTCAATTCCATCTGTGTAGGGTGCACAAATCTTTACTCCTGTAGTACTGTGACTCACTCTTTGAATAGATTTTTTTTTAACTTTCTGCATTTCTTCATTATATTTGTATTACCCATAATAATGTTCATATAAAAATAAGTTAAGCATGTTTGTACAACCTAACTGAAGTGAAATTTATGCAAACGGAGAAAAAATTACCAACACAATTTTGAAAAAAATTAATGTTCCATTGAATTAATATTGTATTACCTCACTGTGACAGGTTTTTTCTTTCTTCCCTCTTTCACATTTAAGTACCCTTGTAATTTCATGGGGACTACCTTGATGATACAGAATAAGCTATGATAAAGTCAGCTTTTGAGTAAATGATGCAATCTTTATCTTAATTTTTTTGTCATATTACAATATATATTCACAGGGCCTTGAAATGAGGATGTGGAAACATTTATACTAACTGCATCCCTTCAAAATTATCCAGGTCCCCTTCCAGCTTAGTTTCCATATCAGAGACCCCTTCAATAAAATCTCTTTAATATATCTAAAAAAAATTGCTGCAAGGTACTGCCCTTGATTTTCTTACTTTTTTTTAAATTGCATTTTAGGATTTGGGGTACATGTGAAGAATATGCAAGATTGTTGCATAGGTACACACATGGCAGTGTGATTTGCTGCCTTCCTCCTTTTCACCTATATCTGGCATTTCTCCCCATGCTATCTTTCCCCAACTCCCCACCCTCTGCTGACCCTCCTCTGTTTCCCCCAACAGACCCCAGTGTGTGATGCTCCCCACCCTGTGTCCATGTGTTCTCATTGTTCAACACCACCTATGAGTGAGAACATGTGGTGTTTGATTTTCTGTTCCTGTGTCAGTTTCCTGAGAATGATGGTTTCCAGGTTCATCCATGTCCCTACAAAGGACATGAACTCATGGTTTTTGATGGCTGCATAATATTCCATGGTGTATATGTGCCACATTTTTCCTCTCCAGTCTATCCTCAATGGGCATTTGGGTTGGTTCCCAGTCTTTGCTATTGTAAACAGTTCTGCAATGAACATTCATGTGCATGTGTCCTTATAGTAGAACGATTTATAATCTTTTGGATATATATCCGGTAATGTGATTGCTGTGTCAAATGAAATTTCTAGGTCCTTGAGGAATCCCCGCACTGTCTCCAACAATGGTTGAACTAATTTACACTCCCACCAACAACATAAAAGTGTTCTGATTTCTCCACATCCTCTCCAGCATCTGTTGTCTCCAGATTTTTTAATGATTGCCATTCTAACTGGTGTGAGATGGTATCTCAATGTAGTTTTGATTTACGTTTCTCTAATGACCAGTAATGATGAGCATTTTTTCATATGTTTGTTGGCTTCCTGGGTGTCTTCTTTTGTAAAGTGTCTGTTTATATCCTTTGACCACTTTTGAATGGGCTTGTTCTTTTCTTGTAAAACTGTTTTAGCTCTTTGTAGATTCTGGATATTAGCCCTTTGTCAGATGGGTAGATTGCAAAATTTTTTTTACTATTCTGTTGGTTGCTGATTCACTATAATGACTGTTTCTGTTGCCGTGCAGAAGTTGTGGAGTTTGATTAGGTCCCATTTGTCTATTTTGGCTTTCGTTGCCAATGATTTTGGTGTTTTGGTTCTGAAGTCCTGGCCTATGCCTATGTCCTGAATGGTTTTGCCTAGGCTTTCTTCTAGGGTTTTTATGGTGTTAGGTCTTACGTTTAAGTCTTTAATCCATCTGGAGTTAATTTGAGTGTAAGGTGTCAGGAAGGGGTCCAGTTTCTGCTTTCTGCACATGGCTAGCCAGTTTTTCCAACACCATTTATTAAACAGGGACTCCTTTCCCCATTGCTAGTTTTTGTCAGGTTTGTCAAAGATCAGATGGTTGTAGATGTGTGGTATTGCTTCGGAGGCCTCTGTTCTGTTCCATTGGTCTATATATCTGTTTTGGTACCAGTACCATGCTGTTTTGATTACTGTAGTCCTGTAGTATAGTTTGAAATCTGGTAGTGTAATGCCTCCTGTTTTGTTCTTTTTGCTTAGAATTGACTTGGCTATGTGGGCTCTCTTTTAGTTCCATATGAAGTTTAAAGTGGGTTTTTCCAGTTTTGTGAAGAAGATCATTGCTAGTTTGATGGGGATAGTGTTGAATCTGTAAATAACTTTGGGCAGTATGGCCATTTTCACGATATTGAGTCTTCCTAACCATGAACATGGAATGTTTCTCCATCTGTTTGTGTCCTCTCTTATTTCGTTGAGCAGTGGTTTGTAGTTCTCCTTGAAGAGGTCTTTTATGTTCCTTGTTAGTTGTATTCCTAGGTATGTTATTCCCTTTATGGCAATTGTGAATGGCAGTTCCTTCTTGATTTGGCTCTCTAATTCTGTTATTGGTGTGTAGAAATGCCTGTGATTTTTGAACATTCGTTTTGTATCCTGAGACTTTGCTGAAGTTGCCTATCAGGTTCAGGAGGTTTTGGGCTGAGACAATGGGGTCTTCTAGATATGCACTCATGTCATCTGCACATAGAGACAACTTGACTTCCTCCTTTGCTATTTGAATAGCCTTTATTTCTTTTTCTTGCCTGATTCCTCTGGCTAGAACTTCCAATACTATATTGAATAGGAGTGGTGAGAGAGGGCATCCTTGTCTGTTGCCAGATTTCAAAGGGAATGCTTCCAGATTTTACCCATTCAGTATGATATTGGCTGTTGGTTTGTCATAAACAGCTTTTATTATTTTGAGATATGTTCTATCAATACCTAGTTTATTGAGGGTTTTTAGCATAAAGGCTGTTGAATATTGTCACAGGCCTTCTCTGCATCAATTGAGATAATCATGTGGGTTTTGTCTTTGGTTCTGTTTATGTGGTGAGTTATGTTTATAGACTTGCGTATGTTGAACCAGCCTTGCATCCCCGGGATGAAGCCTACTTGATGGTGATGGATCAGCTTTTTGATGTGCTGTTGAAATCAGTTTGCCAGTATTTCATTGAAGTTTTTTGCATCTATGTTTGTCATGGATATTGACCTGAAGTTTTCTTTTTTGCTGAGTCTCCATCAGGTTTTGGTATCAGGATGATGTTGGTCTCATAAAATGATTTGGGAAGGATTTCCTCTTTTTGAATTGTTTGGAATAGTTTAAGAAAGGATGGTACCAGCTCCTCTTTGTATGTCTGGTAGAATTTGGCCATGAACCAATCTGGACCTGAGCTTTTTTTTGCGGTAGGCTCTTAATTGCTGCCTCAACTTCAGACCTTGTTATTGGTCTATTCAGGGTTTTGACTTCTTCCTGGTTTAGGCTTGGGAGGAGGCAAGTGTCCATGAATTTATCCATTTCTTCCAGGTTTACTAGTTTATGTCCATAGAGTTGTTTGTAATAATCTCTGATGCTGTTTTGTATTTCTGTGGAATCTGTGGTGATATACCCTTATAGTTTTTTATTGCGTGTATTTGATTATTCTCTCTTTTCTTTTTTCATTAATCTGGCTAGTAGTCTATTTTGTTGATCTTTTCAAAAAACCAGCTCCTCAGTTTATTGATTTTTTGAAGGTTTTTTTGTGTCTATATCTCCTTCAGTTCTGCTCTGATCTTAGCTATTTCTTGTCTTATGCTAGCTTTTGAGTTTTTTTTTCATCTTGCTTCTCTAGCTCTTTCAATTTTGATGATGGGGTGTCGATTTTAGATCTTTCCTTGCTTCTCATGTGGGCATTTTTTGCCTTATATTTTCCTCTAGACACTACTTTAAGTGTGTCCCAGAGATGCTGGTATGTCGTGTCTTCATTCTCATTGATTTCAAAGAATATCTTTATTTCTGCCTTCATTTCATTGTTTATCCAGTCAATATTCAAGAACAAATCGTTCAGTTTCCATGAAGCTGTATGGCTCTGAGTTAGTTTCTGAATTCTGAGTTTTAACTTAATTTCACTGTGGTCTGAGAGACTGTTTGTTATGATTTTTGTTCTTTTGCATTTGCTGAGGAGTGATTTGCTTCCAATTATGTGGTCAATTTTAGAGTAGGTGTGATGTGGTGCTGAGAAGAATGTATATTCTGTGTATTTGGGGTGGAGGGTTCTGTAAATGTCTATTCGGTTTGCTTCGTCCAGGTCTGAGTTCAAATCCTGGATATCCTTGTTAATTTTCTGTCTCATTGATCTGTCTAATATTGACAATGGGGTGTTAAGGTCTCTCGCTATTATTGTGTGGGAGTCTAAGTCTCTTTGTAAGTCATTAAGAACTTGCTTTATGTATATGGGTGCTCCTGTTTGGGTGTGTATATATTTAGGATCATTAGCTCTTCTTGTTGCAGTGATCCTTTTACCTTATGTAATGTCCTTCTTTGTCTCTTTTGATCTTTGTTGGTTTAAAGTCTATTTTATCAGAGATGAGAATTGCAACTCCTGCTTTTTTTTTTCTCTCTCCATTTGCTTCGTAAGTCTTCCTCTGTCCCTTTATTTTGAGCCTTTGTGTATCCTTGCATGTGAGATAGATTTCCTGGATGCAGCACACCAATGGGTTTTGGCTGTTTATCCAATTTGCCAGTCTGTGTCTTTTGATTGGGGTGTTTAGCCCATTTACATTTAGGATTAATATTGTTATGTGTGAATTTGATCCTGCCATTTTGATGCTTACTGGCTGTTTTGCCCATTAGTTGATGCAGTTTCTTCATTGTGTTGATGCGATTTACCATTTGATATATTTTTGGAGTGGCTGTTACTGGTTGTTCCTTTCTATGTTTAATGCCTCTTCCAAGAGCTCTTGTAAAGCAGGCCTGGTGGTGATGAAATCTCTGAGTACCTGGTATTTGTAAGGGATTTCATTTCTGCTTCACTTATGAAAATTAGTTTGGCTGGATATGAAATTCTGGGTTGAAAGTTCTTTTCTTTAAGGATGTTGAATATTAGCTCCCACTCTCTTCTGGCTTGTAGGGTTTCTGCTGAGAGATCCACTGTGAGTCTGATGGGCTTCCCTTTGTCACAACCCGACCTTTCTCTCTGGCTACCCTTAACATTTTCTCCTTCATTTCAACCCTGGTGAATCTCACGATTGTGTTCTTTGGAGTTGCCCTTCTTGAGAAATATCTTTGTGATGTTCTCTGTATTTCCTGGACTTGAATATTGGCCTGCCTTGCTAGGTTGGGGACGTTTTCCTGGAATATCCTGAAGAGTATTTTCCAGCTTGGATTCATTCTCTTCATCACATTCAGGTACACCTATCAAATGTAGATTAGGTCTTTTCACATAGTCCCATATTTCTTGGAGACTTTGTTGATTCCTTTTTACCTTTTTTTCTCTAATCTTGCCGTTTCATTGAGTTGATCTTTGACTCTGATATCTTTTCTTCTGCTTGGTCAATTTGGCTGTTGAAACTTTTGTATGCTTCACAAAGTTCTTTTGTTGTGTTTTTCAGCTCCATCAATCCACTTATATTCCTCTCTAAGTTGTTTGTTCTCATCAGCATTTTGTCAAACCTTTTTTTAACGTTCTTAGTTTCATTGCATTGGGTTAGAACATGTTCTTTTAGCTCACAGAAGTTTCTTATTACCCATTTTCTGAAGCCTGATTCTGTCAATTCATCACCCCCATTCTCCATCCAGCCTTGTTCCTTTGCTGGTGAGGAGCTTTGATCCCTTGTAGGAGGAGAGGATTTCTGGTTTCAGGTGTTTTCATCCTTTTTGCACTGGTTTCTTCCCTTCTTTGTGGATTTATCCACCTGTCGTCTTTGTAGTTGTTGACTTTCAGACTGGGTCTCTGAGTGGACATCCAGTTTGTTGATGATGAAGTTCTTTCTTTCTGTTTTTTAGTTTTCCTTCTAACATTCAGGCCCCTCTGCTGTAGGACTGCTGAAGTCCACTCCAGTTTGTGCTTGCCTGGGGATCACCTGCAGCGGCTGCAGAACAGTAAGGGTTGCTGCGGTTTCTTCTTCTGCTATCTTTTTCCCAGAAGGATACATGCCAGATGTCAGTCTTAGCTCTCCTTTATGAGGTGACTCTTTCAATATATGGGGCTCAGGGAGCTGCTTGAGGAAACAGTCTGTTCTTTACAGGAGCTGAAATGCTGAGCTGTGAGCTCCATTGTTCATTCAGAGCTGCTGGGCAGGTACGTTTAAGTCTGCTGCCGCAGAACTTATAACTCCCACCCCTACTTTTTTCCCCAGGTGCTCTGTCTCAGGGAGTTAGGGCTTTATTTATGAGTTTCTGTTGTGCTGCTACCTTTTTTTCAGGGCTATCCTGCCCAGCAAGGAGGCAACCTAGTCACTGACTGACTGCAGAGGCTTTGCTGAGCTGCTGTGGGCTCTGCCCAATTGTCATGTGTACTTTCCTGCAGTCCTGTTTATACAGGTATACTTAGAACTGCCTCAGCAATGGCAGCCCACCTCTATAATGGCAGACTCTCTCTGTAATGGTGGGCTACCTTGGCAATGGTGTGCTGCCTCAGCAATGGTGTACTACCTCTGTAGTGGTGGGCTGCCTCAGTAATAGTGGATGCTCCCCGCCCCCAGAGCTGGACCATCCCGGGTTCAGCTATGCTTGCTGTGAAACTCAATCCAGAGTGTTTCAGATTGCTGTTTTTTTGTGGGGGTGGGACCAGCTGAGCCTGATTGCCTGGCTCCCTGCCTCAGAGACCTCCCCTTTTTTAGTTGAATGGGTCACTCTGTCTCCCAGGTGTTCCAGTCTCCTGTTGAAAATGTGCTGGGATCTGTGTGATTTCCTGTGCAGTGACCCACTGTGCTGGCTGAAACAGCCATGCTGAGATTCATGGCACTTTTTTGCCTGGGAATCTCCTGGCCTGGCTCCTTGTTTCAGTCCCCCTTTTTTTTATCAGTTGAATGGGCGACTCTGTCTCCCAGGAGCTCCAATCACTAGCTAAAATGGCACCTGGACCCATGTGTTTTGTGTGGAGAACTGCCGCACTGGCCAAAACAGCCGCAATGGCCAAAACAACCACACTGGTGGCCCATAGGACTCCTATGCCTGTGAATCTCCTGGTCTGTAGGCAATAAAAATCTGTCTAGAAATGCAGCAGCCCCTCACCCTCCCAGCTTTCACTAGGAGCTGCAATCCTGAGCTGCTCCTAATCAGCCATTGATTTTCTTTTTTTAACTTTCATTTTAAGTTCAGGTTATAACTGCAGGCTTGTTACATAGGTACACTTGTGCCATGGTGATTTGTGGTACAGATTATTTTGTCACCCAGGTATTAAGTCTTGTACCTCATAAGTTATAGTTCCTGATCAATTTTCAAGACAACAAACAACCCATTTTTTGAGTTTATGACATCCATGAAGTTACATCAAAATGCTCATGTGGAGATCTTTTTTTTGAGACTTTACTTGATGCAGACATGCCCTCTCATGCTGTCAAAAATATTTAATTATAAAAAATAAAATTATCCTCATGTTTTAATCAAGGTATCTCTGTATCAAAATCTTTTGTAAAATTTTACCAAATAATTCAGAAGTCATGTTCTCATTGCATTGTTTTCTGGATGCAGGCATTATTATTTTATTAAATCAATTAATACTCAGAACAATTTAGTGGTATGATGCTAAAAAATTCTCCATAGTGAACTAAATTTCTCTTATAAAATTTAAAATAATTCAACTGTTTTCAAGGTCTCTTAAAACTGCACTGAACCATTTATATAAATATGTAAGACAATTCAGTTAGTGAGAGTGCTCTTGGCTCAAAGAAAAATTGTAGCTGAGGTAGAACATTGCTCTAAATATGATACACTTAAGTTTATAAAGGAGAAATGGCACAATTTTTTTTAACTGTTTAATGCTTAATCAAAGGGACATATTCATCTCAACTGCCAGAAACAAGAAACCAATAGCTTTCAATACCATACAGCTGCACCTTCAGTTCAATTGGAATCTGTTGCCTTTATACACTCAGAAGAAGCAACAGAAGAATATGACTCAAGTGCTCAATAGTCTCCATATTTTAAGGTTCACAATTCAGTACAGGTAAAACAATATATGGACTTACTTAATAACTATTGATCAGAATTATTTTATTATGGTTCTGCATATATTTAGGTCATATATGTTAAATGATATGTATTTTGTGGCCTTATGTGGGCCAGAAAAGATAAAAAATATTACAAAAATGACACACAGGGAAATTTTAGTATTTTTAAATCTTACCTAAATACATATTCAGCTCACTGCCTCTAATTCATGCCCTCATTTCAAATGAGTATTACATACTAAAAGGAGTGTATCTGCTAGATAATTATGTGACCTAATTTTTCAATAGAACTCTGGATGATTTGTGCAGAGTCTGGACTGGGGAGGACTATGGTTCCCATAGATTAAAGTTTATCCATTAAGTAATTCCAGCGAGGGTCAGAAAGAAATTGAGACCCACCTTGGCCAGGGTCAGCAAAGCTGCCAAGATAAGAGGTCACACTGAGTGTGGCTGTCTGGCTTCCTGCTATTCCAACACAGATTCTGAATGAAAGCAGGACTCCAGGACACTCACAGATGTCCACCCATGGCACCTAGCCACCACCCAGCTCTTGGGGCAGCTCCCCACTGAGAAATGGCAGCAGGGAATCTGACCACCTGGGTTCAGACCCCAGCTGCCCTCCCCCACAGTGTGTGGGTTCCTCTCATAGTTCTTCCCCTGTCTGCAAAGCAGAATATCCCTTACAAGATTTCAGGTGAGCTTATCACTGCCTGAGGAGCCCAAAGTGTGCGTGACACACAGCAGGTGCTAAATAAATGTCACTCTCAGCCTGTTGCCTGCCACAGGCTCAAGGGCTCTGTGAAACAATGCCTCAAACTCAGAAATGTCCCCACAGGGCTCCCAGACCTGGGGGCAAAAGACTTTGTGAATCCCTCTAGTTTCTGTGCTTTATTTTCCCCATGCCTTAATTGTCAGCCTTCTTGGGTGAGGCTATGTCTTGTCATTGTATCCCCTCACCTAAAGCCACATCTGACTCGGAGGGGGTAACAATAGCAAATGGATGGATGGAATGACAAATAAAGGATGGATGCAGGATGGATTAATGGATGGATGGAGGGATGGATGGAGGAATGGGTGGACAGTGGGTGAATGGATGGATGGAAAATGGAGGATGAATGGTGAATGTACGGATGGAGAATGGAGGATGAATGCTGGATGGATGGCTGGTGGATTGTGGATGGAAGATGAATGGTGGATAAGTGGATGGAGAATAGAGAATGGATGGTGAATGGAAGATGGATGATGGATGAATGGATGGTGAATGGAGGATGAATGGTGGATGGATGGATAGATGGATGGGTGGATGGATGGATGGTGGATGATATGGATGACGGATGGAAGGTGAATAAACTATGGATGGAAGATAAATGGTGGTTGACTGGATGGAGAATGGAAGATGGATGGTGAATAGATGGATGGTGGATGAATGAATGGTGGATAGCCGAATGGTGAATGGAAGGTGAAAGATGGATGAATGGATGGATGGATGGATGGATGGATAATGAATGGTGGATGGAAGATGAATGGTGGTTGAATGGATGGTGAATGGAGAATGGATGGTGAATGGAGAATGGATGGTGAATGGAAGATGAATGGTGAATGAATGGATGGTGGATGGAGGATGACTCGTGGATGGATGGATGAAGAATAGAGTATGGATGCTGGATGGAGGATGAATGTTAGATAGATGGATGGTGGATGGAGGATAGATGGTGGATGGACAGATGGTGGATAGAGGGTGAATGTTGGATGGATGGGTAATAGATGGTGGATAGATGGATGGTGAATAGAGGGTGGGGGATGGATGAATGGATGGATGAAGGATGGAGGATGAATAAAGGGTGGAAGAGAGATGGTGGATGAAGGATGGTAGATGGGTGAATGGATGAGTGGGTAGATGGATGAATGGGTAGATAGATGGATGGGGAATAAATGGATGGGGGATAGATGGATGGGGATAGATGAATGGGATGGATGGGGGATGGATAAATAGATAGATGGATGGATACTAAGGTGGGTGGGTGAATGGATGAGTGGGTGGGTGGGTGAGTGACTGGTGATGGGAGGATGGATGGATGGATGAGTGGATGAATACGTTCAGGCTGGCATGGCTCACATGGGATCTAGCCCTTCAGCTAGGCAGCTGGAGGAGATTTCTCAGCCTGGGATTGCTAGCCTCTGTTTCTCTGGAATCCAGTCCCTTCTTTGTGGTTGGAAAAGTCAATTCCTCAAAACCCTCCCCTTTCAGTATCTAAACTGAGCAGATTCTTCTTGAGGAAAAAGAGCCCTAGGTGATCTGGACATCTCCCATCCTTCCACATTCTCCCAGTGGCTCCAGGGACAGGGGAGAACTCTGTGCTGCTCCCTAGGCACCCACTGGGTGCTCCCTGTGTCACAGGAGTCAGTGCACAGCACCCTGCAGAGGCTTTGCTGGTCACTCTCATCCTGTTTACACAGTGGAGTCTGTTGTCCATACTGCAGCCACCACCTACTTTCTTGGCCACTGAGTTAGGATCTTAGGGGACACTGAGGAAGCCCTTACCATCCTGTGGCCTTTGAAACAGGGTCTTTGTCCCCGCTGGTGGGTTCTGAGAAACATCTCCCCCTTCCTTCCACCCATTTCCCCACCAGAAGGCTGCACCTTCTAGAGGCGTTATAGGGACATTCTGTACCCTTTGCATTAGAGAGAGGCACACGCAGAGACACAGAACCCCATGAGGCCTGGGCTATTAGCTAAGGATCATCTTAAAGCTTCCCAGGTCCCTGACCAGGTCCCAGAAAAGAAAGGGTCCTGGGCCCTCCACCCTGACACAAGGTCTGGAGCCCCACCCCAAGCTTCCCTGTACTCACAGAGTCAGAGCCAGAGCCACCCATCCTGACTCGGGAGGGTCTCCCAGCCTCACAGCCTTGACCTCCTGGCCCCAGGGATCCTCTCAACTCAGCCTCCTGAGTAGCTAAGATGACAGGTGCACACTACCATGCCTAGCTGGTTTTTTAATTTTTAATTTTTTGTAGAGATGGAATCTTGCTATGTTGCCCAGGCTGGTCTCGAACTCCTGGCCCCAAGCGATCCTCCCACCTCAGCCTCTTAAAGTGATGGGATGACAGGCGTGAACCACTGCACCGGGCCTGACCTGACCTTGATATTAGTGCTAGTTTCACAGTGTACATTTATGTCAAAACATATCAAATTATGTTCTTTAAGTACGTACAGCTTGTTGTTTGTCAATTTCAACTCAATAAAGCTGTTTTTCAATAAAAAAAGGTTAGAAACAAGAAAGAAATGTGATATTGAGATGAGATGGTAGTTACAAGAAAAAAGGTTAACTTGGTTTAATTTCTTACACTTTATAGAAATATACTATGAATGAATCAGAGATACAATGTAAAATGACATAAAAATCACAGCAAGGTGTCCTCTGTGATGGGGAACAATTCTGTGTCTGAATTCCATGGTGAAAAACTGCACAGAACTGCAAAAACATGGCACAGAACTGTGCACACATCATTGCAGGGACAATTTCCCAGTTCTGACACAGCCTCTAGTTCCCAAGATGTCACCACCAGGAGAAGGAGGGACCTCCTGTGCCATCCTCACAACTTCGTGGGAATTTCTACCATTTCCAAATGAAAAGCACTTGAAATGAATGAGCAAAACATGAATGCCTGGAAGGAAGCATGAATGGGCTTTGCTATATTTTATATATGTAACAAACAACTTTTGCTAGGGGCAGAGGCTCATTCCTGTAATCCCAGCACTTTGAGAAGCCAAGACAGGTGGATCACTTGAGGTCAGGAGTTCGAGACCAGCCTGGGCAACGTGGAGAAACCCTGTCTCTACTAAAAAATACAAAAATTAGCCAGGCATGGTGGCACACGCCTGTAATCCCAGCTACTCCAGAGGCTGAACCACAAGAATTGCTTGAACCTGGGAGGTGGAGGTTGCAGTGAGCCAGGATCACACCACATCACTCCAGCCTGGGCAAAAGAGTGAGACTCCATCTCAAAATTAATTAACTAAATACAATTAAAAACAACTTTTGCTTCTACAAAGAAAGATAAGAAATTAAACAGATGAATGACAAAATGTGAAACATTTTCAAGTTATATCATGGGCAAAGGGTTAATACCCCTGATGTATGACTAGCTTCTACAAACAAAGAAAAAGGCAAATATTATTTTTAAAATGGCCCAAGGAAATGAATAAATAACCGAAAAGGAAAAGTCCCGTGTCTAATTCTATGAAAACATGCTCAAAAAAAAAAAAAAAAAAAAAAAAAAAGCAAGTAGAAAATTTTAAACTGAAGCAGTTTTATCAATGGAAATATAAATATTAATATTTTTAATGTTGGCATTCTAATTAACTGGTAAATTTTTAAAGTATAGTTCAGGCAATCAAGCTAAGTGATCCACTTTTCAACTATAAATTTTATGAAATCTTAATGCAGTTACAGTATTTCTAATAAAAATGTAGTATACAAATTCAGATGTTCCATAAGTGTGAAATACACACCAAATTTTGAAAACTTTGTATTAAAAAAGAACGACAGTATCTTATTACTAAATTTGTTATTGATTACACACTGAAATAACATTTTGACTATATTCAGTTTGATAAACATATTACCAAAACTGATTTCACCTGTTTCTTTTTACTTTTGTTGTGGCTACTAGAAAATGTAAAATTATGCCTGTGGCTTGGATTTTAATTCCATCAGGCAGCACCACTCTGGACTTTCTCTCTCATTTTTCTAGTAAAAAAACTACAGAAGGGGCTGGGCATGGTGATTCACGCCTGTAATCCCAGCACTTTGGGAGGCCTGGGGGGCGAATCACTTGAGGTCAGGAGTTCTAGACTAGCCTGGCAAACATAGCAAAATGGCAAATCCTAATCTCTACTAAAAATACAAAAATTAGCTGGGTGTGGTGGCAGGAAAGTAGTTATAATCCCAGCTACTTTAGAGGCTGAGGTGGGAGAATCACACGAACTCAGGAGGCAGAGGTTGAAGTGAGCAGCGATCAGGCCGTTGCAGGCACTGCACTCCAGCCTTGGGGACAGAGCAAGACTGTCTCAAAAAAAAAAAAAAAAAAAAAAAAGGAGAGAAAGAAAGAAAGAAAACTACAGAAAAAAGAAGCACTGCCCTCTCTCCAAGGCTGCCCAGAAGCTTCCTGTTATCTTCCCATTTTCTGTGTCCCCCAAACTGACACACTGGGGACCAAGCAGCTACTTCTGCACCTGCAGACATCTGCCCTTCCAAGAAGGAGCCCTCAACACTCACTCACACCCAAGTCTCTGCAGACCTACTGTGCTTCCCCAGGGCCCCCCTCCTACTGTGTGCTCCCTGGTTCCTTGCCTTCTACTGTGAGCTCACCAGGTCCCCACCTCCTACTGTGAGCTTCCTGGGGTACCCCCTTTTACTGTGAACTCCCCATGGTCCCTGCATCCTACTGTGCACTCCGCAGTCACTCCTTCTACTGTGATCTCCCCAGGGTCCACCCTCCTACTGTGTACTCCATGAGGTCCCCGCCTCCTATTATGTGCTCCCCAGGGTCCCCATCTCCTACTGTGATCTCCCCAGGGTCGACCCTCCTACTGTGCACTCCCCGGGGTCCCTGCCTCCTACTATGTGCTCCCCAGGATCCCCATCACCTACTGTGACCTCCCCAGTGTCCCCTCTCCTCCTGTGCACTCCCTGGGGTCCCCACCTTCTACTATGTGCTTCCTAGGTTCCCCATCTCCTACTGTGCACTCCCGGGGATCCCCACTTCCTACTATGTGCTCCCCAAAGTCTCCATCTCCTACTATAAACTCCCCAGGGTCCCCTCTCCTAATGTGCACTCATTGGGGTCCCCACTTACTGTTATGTGCTCCCCAGGGTCCCCATTTTCTACTGTCAGCTTCCTGGGGTCCCCCCTCTTACTATGCACTCCTTGGGGTCCCTACCTCCTACTATGCACTCCCCAGGGTCCTCACCTCCTGCTATGTGCTCCCCATGCTTCCCCCTCCTACTGTGATCCCTGGGTTCCCCCCTCCTACTGTGATCCCTGGGTTTCCCCCCTCCTACTATGCACTCCCCATGGTCCCTTCTCCTACTATGTGCTCCTCAGGGGTCCCATCTTTTACTGTGAGATCCCCAGCATCCCCCCTTCTACTGGTGTGCTCCCTGGGGTCCCTGCTTTTCACTATGTGTTCCCGGGGTCTCATCTCCTACTGTGTGCTCCTCAGGGTTCCCACTCCCAGTGTGAGCTCCCCAGGGTCCCACCTCCTACTGTGCACTCCCCAGGGTCCCTGCCTCTTACTGTGCATTCCTCATGATCCCTGCCTCCTATTGTGCACTCCCTGGGTCCCCGCCTTCTACTGTGAGCTCTCCAGAGTCCTTGCCTCCTACTGTATGCTCCCCAGGGTCCCCATCTCCTACTGTGCACTCCCAGGGTCCTGCCTCCTACTGGGCACTCTCCATGGACTCCCTCCTACTGTGCACTTCCCAGAGTTCCTGCTCCTACTGTGAGCTCCCCAGAGTCCCCACCTCCTATTGTGTGCTCCCTGGGGTCCCCACCTCCTATTGTGAGTTCCCCAGGGTCCCTGCCCTCTCACATTCTCCTTCCTTACTAAACAGTGTTCATTATTTTGTGTCAGATGAGCTTATATTTTGGTTCCTGACATCAAAGCCTTGTCTCTGCTCCCTCAGTTCTCAAAACGGGAGATGAACATGGTTGAGATTGAGAGATGGTTTTAGGAGGTAAAAAGACAGTGGGAGAGTGAGGAAGTTCTTATTCAAGGAGAATGCAACTGTTTGGTGCTAATTAGCCCCTTTCACACTTGTAAGCTAAGAGTCCTGGCTCTAGGAGCACCAACCAGAAGCTGGCCCCAGAGCTTCATTTTGCCTATGTACGTTGTTCAAACCAACCTCAATTCATGGCAGGAGATTTGGGGTTTCTTATTAGCAATATTGTATTTCTCTTGCATTATTTAAGTTTTTTTTAAGTGACCTAATTTTATGTCAGAGGGAGAATGCAATTTAAATAAAAGGACGAAAAAGTGAGGGAGCTTTTGAAAACGTACTGAGTAAACAGCCAACACCACCATGGCAGGTCAGGGGAATGAAAGTCAGAAGGGCATGGGCAATGGCTGAAATTTAGGAACTTGAATCAGGCCACACCTTCACAGCACAGTGGGATAAACAGGCCCAACTGGGAGTAGTGGCTCACATCTATAATCTCAGCCATTTGGGAGGCTGAAGCAAGAGGATTGCTTGAGCCCAGGAGTTTGAGGTTGCAATGACCTATGATCATATCACTGTTCTCAGCCTGGACGACAGAGTGAGACTCTTGTCTATAAAGAAATTTTAAAATTGGCTTGGTGTGGTGGCGAGCAACTTGCACCTCTAGTCCCAGCTCTTCTGGAGGCTGAGGCAGGAGGATGGCTTGAGCCCAGGAGGTTGAGGCTGCAGTGAACTATGATTGTGCTGCTTCACTGCAGCCTGCTGGATAGAGAGAGACCCTGTCTATAAAAGAAAATTTAGAAGCAAATAAAAAATAAAACGGAAGGCCTATTCCCTTCCTTTTAAACCCTTGTTCTTCCTGATGCAGTTCTGCCTGGGCCTGTTGCCCCTAGAACCCCCACGTGGTCCCTCCCTGGGCCCCTTGGACCTTCCTGCTCTGAGTCCCTGCTCTGCCCACCCCACTACCTGCATGAAGCCCACAGGGTGACCACCCCAACTCCTCCCGCAGAGCCCAGCTGAGGAGCAGAGCCCAGGAAGCCCTGGCTGTGCTATCGGCCAATTATGTTTCCTCCCCCCACCCCACACACCTGCATGCAGGGACCATGACAAGGGCCATTGCCTGCTGGACCCCGGATGAGCAGCCAAGCTGCATGGTGACAGGAGCTTTTGCACCTCACCACACAGCATGGAGCAGGATCCACAGCCCATGGGGAGGCCCAGAGTGGGTGCTCAGGGGTGTTTGTTGAATGAATGAGTGAACACAGTGAGCCTTCACCACACCTTGGAAGTTGGCTTTAGTCCCCTTCCTGCCTCTGCTGAGTCTGGGTGGCCTCCCATTGCTGTAGAATCCCCCCCAACTTCATGTCCAGGAGGGCCCTGAGGCCACAGAGCCCTGGGTCCCACCTGTAGCTGCCTCAGAGGGGCCTAGGCTCCCTCCCATGCTCCTGCCCTCCTGTCCACTCTCAAGCCCTCTCCATCTTTCAATTCCCCTCCCTCTGTCTCTCCCCCTCCATCTGTATGGTCAAATTGATAAAGCATAGAGTAGGGGGGTGGGGATGTAACAGTACGCAATGAGCAAGCAAACTGCCAGACTCTGAAAATCCAGCAATGGATCTCCTGGCTGGATGGCAAAACAGAATCCAGAAAATATGGTGGCAGGCAATAGGCAAAGGTTGATTCAAAGTATGGAGCAGGAATCCAGTCACAGGGATTGGGATTCAAAACCAAATGATTAATCCAGTAAAAGGTCTGGCAAGATAGTGCTAAACAAGGCAGGAACTGGTCCCAAAGGAATGAACACATCAGATGAAGTCCATGAAAGAAAGGCAGACACAGAAAAGTAAAATTGGTACTCAAGATACTCAGTTACTTCAACTGGTCTGTGACCAGGACAATCAGGGATAGGTCTGCATGACGCCAAGCCACCAAACTACTGAAATACTGCTCCTTAAATCCTCTCTGACTAGGAGCAGGATTGGTTCCAGTGGTAGAAAATAAGACAACAAGAAAAAAACCTGTAAAGTGTAATAACCAGTAATCGTCACTTACCTGGAAGTAAAGGTAACTGGGCTCAAGTGTGATGATTATAGGGCTGGGAGTAAGAAGTCAGCCCAAAACATCTGTCCAAGAGACACCAGTGCCAGGTTTCTCCTTTTGGGGAAAGTGTCAAGCCTAATAGAGTGAGAATGCTCAAACTTATGCCTCCTATAATTTTATATAGTATGCTGAAAACCAACCCTTTGAATTTTGTCTGGAAAATCTGCTTCTAACAAAGAACAACAGACTTTTCTTTCTTACCTTCATCAAGGCCCCAAAGTGGTTTTCAAGAATGGCTTAACAGATTATGGATGATAATTATCCAACCTGTAAGTTACTAAGACTTAGGTATAGTAATGAGCACTCAGAGAAAAACTTCAGAGTTCCAAAGCAAGACTAAAATTACGCTATTAGAATCTAGTGTCTCTTGTTTTTTGGTTTGTGTTTTTTATGACCTTTTCACAATATTATTAATTACATGAAAATTGAGAAACACATGTTTGAAATCTGTAAATAACAAGTTTTCATGTCTAGGCATCACTAGTCAGGCAAGCCTAAAAACAGATTTATTTACATTTTGTATATTCTCTTTTGTATGTTCTCCCACATCAATTTTAAAAGTTTTATTAGATGTAATTCATATATCCTACAACTTACCATTATAAAGTGTATAATTCAATGGTTTTTCACATATTCACAGAGTTGTATTACCATCACCACCCCATTTACCCTTTAGCTATCACTCCTCCCTCAGTCCTCTCAAACCCCTCCTCCCCTGCCAATACAGGCACTGACCAAGGCAACCACTAATCTATGTCTGTAGATTTGCCCGTTCTGGACATCTCATATAAATGGAATTATACAATATGTAGTCTTTTGGAATTGACTTATTTCACTGAGAATAATGCTTTTAAGATTCGTCCAGCTCACATCAATTTTAGTTGCTCATTATTGCCTATTTGTTTCTTGGACACAGATACAAGTCAGTCGTTTAAGCCCCTCCCCTGCTATGCACACAGTGACCAAAATGTGCCTACTTACAATTCCAAAGAGTTTGATATTCTCACATGTACATATGGAATCTTGCCCCATGTCTCCTGGCAAAGACCAGAGATTTGGGGGTTGGATTTTCAATGCAATTATATAATAGAATAATTTCCTTCTGATTCATGGTCTGATGTCTGACATTTTGTAGAAATGATCACAAATACCATATTTAGTCAGGTATACATTATGTACCAGAACAGCTCCTAGGAAGTTATATAAGTTGATTAAACAGGGCAACTCAGAAACCAATTACATTAAATTGTCTTTTACTTGGTACAGTAGCAGGGAATACATAGGCCTTGACTTACTTATTTTTTAAGTCTTCTATTCCAGCATATTAGAAGCTAAAATGTACACCTACATTGGGATCAGATTCATTTGGAAGGCCTTTGAAGAAATTTGCACATGAATTTTTAACCAAATTTTTGAGAAAGCTTCAGTCACTGGATGATTTACTGTAAAACCGATGCCAGAATATATATTTTGCTGCTGCTTTCATTTTTATTATTTTTTCAAATAACCCTGTAACACTGGCTTTCTGCTGCCTTCGAAACAGGCTAACTTGAGCAGCCATCTCATCAACATTAGCAGCTTCATCTTGCACCTCCTATAAAGGCAGATCTGCCTCTAAACCCTATGAACCAACCCTGATTTGCATCAAAATTTTAATTCTTTTCTTTTTTTGAGAGAGGGTCTCACTCTGTCACCCAAACTGGAGTGCAAGTGGCATGATTATAGCTCATTGTAGCCTCAAACTCTCAGGCTCAAGCATCCTCCTGCTTCAGCCTCCTGAGTAGCTAGGACTACAGACATCTTTGACCACACCCAGCTAATGTGTAAAATTTTTTTGCAGAGATGGGGTCTTGCTTTGTTGCCCAGGCTTGTCTCAAACTCTTGGGCTCAATTGATCCTTCCACCTAGGCCCAGCCTGCATCAAAATTTTCCTCTTTTAGTCCCTCACCATTTTGTCGTTTCACACCATCAAACTGTCTCCAAACTTTGATTAAAATGTTAGCTAAATTCAAAGTTACATAAGGGTGAACCTGATTCCAAATCCACAGAATAATGCTTTTCTGTCATAGGCACAGCCCTGTATGTGGCCCTACAATAATACAGAACTATTAAGAGATTGGTTTTTTCTATTCTAAGCTATTTTGGGTTACTAAATATGATGTAGGATTATAAAGCAGATTAGATTTTATCTAGCATGTCAGAACTTATATATCTAAATTTAATTAAATAACATTAACACATGTTTAGTAGTAACTATGTACAGGGCATTGTGCTAAGTAAAGATAAATATACTATTCATGGTCTCAACAGACTTAGTGTCTAGTCAAGGCAACTGACTGCAAAACAATTATAGAAACATAGGAGAAAGAAAACTGTTTCATAGAAAAGCTGGGCCTTTAATTGTAAGTAGGATCCCAAATGTTGGAATTGAGAAGAAAAGGTATTGAGGTAGACAGGACAGTATAACCCAACAGCATAGAGAAAGAAAAATGTGGGCTGAGTTTTATTAGTGGTCTAAATGAAGATGAAGAGTAGGGATTGTGATTGCATAGTAGAGATAAAGCTGAAAAAGCAGAGTGGCATCACATCAGAGATATATTGAATGCCATCATGAATTCCAAATTTATTCTCTAGGCTGTGAAGAGTCACCAGAAAAAAATGAAAAGGAGAAACATATGATCAGACCTATATTTTAGGAAAAACGCTCTAGCACTGGAATGTAGAATGGTATGTAAGTTGAGAAATTGGAAGTGGGGAGATAAATTAAGACAGCCCTTTCAAAAGTCATTCTCCTGTTGGGGAATATGTGTTAGTTCAACCTGGGTGCCAATTACAGAAACCTGACCTAGAGTAGATATCCAGGGAAGTCCAGAGAGGGAGGAGCTGAAAGAGTGAGCTGAGGCAAAATCTGTTAAGAATAACCAAGAGTCAAAAAACAAAAACAGAGGGCAAATGATTAAAGTCTCCATTAGACTTGGCTTGCAGACCCAAGGGTTGACAAATTGGAGCCAAGATCAAAGTGAGAATGTGCCTTAAGGAAGGAAAAAGAATGGATGGTAAACACCGTAGAGGCATCCAGACCTTACCTTCATTTGTTGGTGGATATGAGATGCATGGGTATGTTGGTCTGGTTTAAGGGACCAGGGGCAACAAGATATTTCAATGATAGACATACAGTGATGAGACTAGGATCTGGGGCAGTAGAAAAGAGAATGTCAAGAGAGTGTCAAGATGGGAACGGATTTTACAGGTAAAGTTGTCAGGATTTGGTGACCTAATATAGGGAATGGGAGAATGGGAAAAGTGGAAGGGGGATTCTGAGATTTCAACACTGAGCAAGATGAGTGATAATATTACATTAAGATTAGGAATCTAGGAAAAGAAATATATTTATAAAAATGTGATGAGAGAGAGAAAGAGTGAAAGAGAGATAAAGCAACACTTCAGATGCCTGCAAGATACACAAATATAGATATCCTTATAAATTAGGTCTGGCATTACTGAGAAAATTTGGAGACAGAGATGAAGACTTCTTAGCCTGGTGCAGAAGTAATCGCAGTTTTTGCCATCACGGCAAAGTTTTGTAGAGATGGGGTCTTGCTTTGTTGCCCAGGCTGGTCTCAAACTCCTAGGCTCAATTGATCCTTCCACCTGGGCCCAGCCTGCATCAAAATTTTCTTCCTTTAGATATCAGAGGTCGAAGATCAACTCAATGAAATAAAAAGAGAAGGCAAGAACAGGGAAAAAAGCACAAAAAGGAATGAACAAAATCTTCAAGAAATGTGGGACTATGTGAAAAGACCTAATCTACGTCTGATAGGTGTACCTGAATGTGATGAAGAGAATGAATCCAAGCTGGAAAATACTCCTCAGGATATTATCCAGGAAAACTTCCCCAACCTAGCAAGGCAGAACAATATTCAAATCCAGGAAATACAGAGAACACCACAAAGATATTCCTCAAGAAGAGCAACCCCAAGGCACATAATCGTCAGATTCACCAGGGTTGAAATGAAAGAGAAAATGCTAAGGGCAGCCAGTGAGAAAGGTCGGGTTACCCACAAAGGGAAGCCCATTAGACTCATAGCAGATCTCTCAGCAGAAACCCTACAAGCCAGAAGAGATTGGGGGCCAATATTCAACATCCTTAAAGAAAAGAACTTTCAACCCAGAATCTCCTATCCAGCCAAACTAAACTTCATAAGTGAAGGAAAAATAAAATCCTTTGTGAACAAGCAAGCACTCAGAGATTTCATCACCACCAAACCTGCTCTACAAGAACTCCTGAAAGAGGCTCTACACATATAAAGGAACAACCAGTACCAGCCACTCCAAAAACACACCAAATGGTAAAAGAGCATCAACACAATCAAGAAGCTGCATCAACTAACCAACAAAACAGCCAGGTAGCATCAAAATGACAGTATCAAATTCAGACATAACAATACTATCCCTAAATGTCAATGGACTAAATGCCCCAATCAAAAGACACAGACTGGCAAATTGGATAAAAAGACAAAACCCATCAGTATGCTGTATCCAGGAAACCCATCTTACATGCAAGGATACACAAAGGCTAAAAATAAAGGGATGGAGGAAGATCTACCAAGGAAATGGAGAGCAAAAAAAGGCAGGAGTTGCAATTCTCATCTCTGATAAAATAGACTTTAAAGCAACAAAGATCAAAAGAGACAAAGAATGACATTACATAATGGTAAAAGGATCACTGCAACAAGAAGAGCTAATGATCCTAAATATATACGCACCCAACACAGGAGCACCCAGATACATAAGGCAAGTTCTTAATGACTTACAAAGAGACTTAGACTCCCACACAATAATAGTGGGAGACTTTAACACCCCATTGTCAATATTAGACAGATCATCCAGACAGAAAATCAGCAAGGATATCCAGGACCTGAATACAGACCTGGACCAAGCAAACCTAATAGACATTTACAGAACTCTCCACCCCAAATCCACAGAATATACATTCTTCTCAGCACCACATCACACCTACTCTAAAATTGACCACATAATTGGCAATAAATCACTCCTCAGCAAATGCAAAAGAACAGAAATCATAACAAACAGTCTCTCAGACCACAGTGCAATCAAGTTAGAACTCAGAATGCAGAAACTAACTCAGAACCGCACAGCTTCATGGAAACTGAACAACTTGCTCTTGAATGTTGACTGGATAAACAATGAAATGAAGGCAGAAATAAAGATGTTCTTCGAAACCAATGAGAACGAAGACACAACATACCAGAATCTCTGGGACACATTTAAGGCAGTCTCTAGAGGAAAATATATAGCAATGAGTGCACACATGAGAAGAAAGGAGAGAGCTAAAATTGACTCCCTATCATCAAAATTGAAAGACCTAGAGGAGCAAGATCAAAAAAACTCAAAACCTAGCAGAAGACAGGAAATAACTAAGATCAGAGCAGAACTGAAGGAAATAGAGACACAAAAAACTCTTCAAAAAATCAGTAAATCCAGAGATGGTTTTTTGAAAAGATCAAGAAAATAGACAGACCACTAGCCAGATTAATAAAAAAGAAAAGAGAGAATAACCAAATTGATGCAATAAAAAACGAAAAAGGGGATATCACCACAGATTCCACAGAAATCCAAACCATCATCAGAGATTATTACAAACAACTCTATGCACATAAACTAGTAAACCTGGAAGAAATGGATAAATTCCTGGACACCTGCATCCTCCCAAGCCTAAACCTGGAAGAAGCCGAAACCCTGAATAGACCAATAACATGGTCTGAAGTTGAGGCAGCAATAAAGAGCCTACCACCCAAAAAAAGCCCAGGTCCAGATGGGTTCACAGCTAAATTCTACCAGACATACAAAGAGGAGCTGATACCATTCCTTCTGAAACTATTCCAGACAATCCAAAAAGAGGGAATTCTTCCCAAATCATTTTATGAGACAAACATCATCCTGATACCAAAATCCGGCAGAGACTCAACAACAAAAGAAAATTTCAGGCCAATATCCATGATGAACATAGATGCAAAAATCTTCAATAAAATACTGGCAAACCGATTGCAACAGCATATCAAAAAGCTCATCCACCATGATCAAGTAGGATTCATCCCGGGGATGCAAGGCTGGTTCAACATACGCAAGTCCATAAACGTAATTCACCACATAAACAGAACCAAAGACAAAAACCACATGATTATCTCAATTGATGCAGAGAAGGCTTTTGACAAAATTCAACAACCTTTATGCTAAAAACCCTCAATAAACTAGGTATTGACAGAACGTATCTCAAAACAATAAAAGCTATTTACGACAAACCAACAGCCAATATCATACTGAATGGGCAAAAACTGGAAGCATTCCCTTTGAAATCTGGCACTAGACAAGGATGCCCTCTCTCACCACTCCTATTCAATATAGTACTGGAAGTTCTAGCCAGAGCAATCAGGCAAGAAAAAGAAATAAAGGGTATCCAAATTGGAAAGGAGGAAATCAAATTGTCTCTATTTGCAGATGACATGATTGTATATCTGGAAGACCCCATCATCTCAGCCCAAAGTCTCCTGAAACTGATAAACAACTTCAGCAAAGTCTCAGGATACAAAATCAACGTGCAAAAATCACAAGCATTCCTATACACCAGTAACAGACTTCAAGAGAGCCAAATCAAGAACGAACTGCCATTCACAATTGCTACAAAGAGGATAAAGTACCTAGGAATACAACTAACAAGGAACGTAAAGGACCTCTTCAAGGAGAACTACAAGCCATTGCTCAACGAAATAAGAGAGGATACAAACAGATGGAGAAACATTCCATGTTCATGGTTAGGAAGAATCAACATCGTGAAAATGGCCATACTGCCCAAAGTAATCTACAGATTCAACGCTATTCCCATCAAGCTACCAATGACCTTCTTCACAGAACTGGAAAAAAACACCTTAAACTTCATATGGAAATAAAAGAGAGCCCGCATAGCCAAGTCAATTCTAAGCAAAAAGAACAAAGCAGGAGGCATCACACTACCGGACTTCAAACTATACTACAAGGCTACAGTAATCAAAACTGCATGGTACTGGTACCAAAACAGAGATATAGACCAATGGAACAGAACAGAGGTCTCAGAGGAAATACAAGATACCCACAACCATCTGATCTTCGACAAACCTGACAAAAACAAGCAATGGGGAAAGGACTCCCTGTTTAATAAATGGTGTTGGGAAAACTGGCTAGCCATGTGCAGAAAGCAGAAACAGGACCCCTTCCTGACACCTTACACCAAAATTAACTCCAGATGGATTAAAGACTTAAACATCAGACCTAACACCATAAAAACCCTAGAAGAAAATCTAGGCAAAACCATTCAGGACATAGGTGTAGGCAAGGACTTCATGACCAAAACGCCAAAAGCAATGGCAAAAAAAGCCAAAATAGACAAATGGGACCTAATCAAATTCCACAGCTTCTGCACGGCAAAAGAAACAGTCAGTAGAGTGAATCGGCAACCAACAGAATGGGAAAAAATTTTTGCAGCCTACCCATCTGACAAGGGGCTGATATCCAGAATTTACAAAGAACTAAAGCAGATCTACAAGAAAAAAAACAAACAAGCCTATCCAAAAATGGGCGAAGGATATGAACAGACACTTTACAAAAGAAGACATACAGGAGGCCAACAAACATATGAAAAAATGCTCATCATCACTGGTCATCAGAGAAATGCAAATCAAAACCACATTGAGATACCATCTCACACCAATTAGAATGGCGATCATTAAAAAATCGGGAAACAACAGATGCTGGAGAGGATGTGGAGAAATAGGAACACTTTTACACTGTTGGTGGGAGTGTAAATTAATTCAATCATTGTGGAAGACAGTGTGGCGATTCCTCAATGACCTAAAAATAGAAATCCCATTTGACCCAGCAATCCCATTACCGGGTATATATCCAAAGGATTATAAATCATTCTACTACAAGGACACGTGCACACGAATGTTCATTGCAGCACTGTTTACAATAGCAAAGACCTGGAACCAACCCAAATGCCCAACGATGATAGACTGGATAGGGAAAATGTGGTACATATACACCATGGAATATTACGCAGCCATCAAAAACGATGAGTTCACGTCCTTTGTAGGGACGTGGATGAACCTGGAAACCATCATTCTCAGCAAACTGACACAAGAGCAGAAAATCAAACACCGTATATTCTCACTCATATGTGGGTGTTGAACAATGAGAACACATGGACACAGGGAGGGGAGCACTACACACTGGGGTCCGTTGGGGGGAAATGGGGGAGGGGCGGGGGGTTGGGGAGGTGGGAAGAGATAGCATGGGGAGAAATGACAGATACAGGTGAGGGGACGGAAGGCAGCAAACCACACTGCCAAGTGTGTACCTATGCAACAATCTTGCATGTTCATCACATGTACCCCAAAACCTAAAATGCAATAAAAAAAAAATTTCTTCCTTTAATCCCTCACCATGTTGCTGATTCACACCATCAAAATGTCTTCAAACTTTGATTAAAATGGTGGCCAAATTCAAAGGCACACAGGGGTGAGCTTGATTCCAAATCTATAGAATAATGCTTAATCCCTCACCACATTGTTGCTTCACAGCATCACCACTATTATGGTAAAAACTGCAATGACTTTTGCACCAACCTAATACATAACAGTATTAGTTGAAACTGTTGAAGATGTGAGAATAGTTGAGATCATCAAAGAAAAATGCAGAGAGTTTATGGAAATCAAAGAAAGAAGTCTATGGGAACTCATTTTAAGTGTGGACAAGGAAAATAAACTATTCAAGGAAATAGCCTACTCATAGCAGATTCTGAGATTTCACTACTGAGTGACAGAGAGAGTGATGATGCCATGATACTGTAAGGCAGATAAATAATCTAGAAGGAGAAACAGTTTTGATATTGGATGGCTGGGTGCTGAGAGAAAAATTCACACAGCTAGAATGGAGCCCATAAGAATGCAAGAACACAAAGGCCATGCATTAAATTTAAAGAAACGGTAGCTAGAAAAGTTAGAAAGAATGAGATCTTTGGTGACATTAAAGATGGAAATCAGGAAACTAAAGAGCAGATTTCTTCTTGAAAACTGTAGGGCCGGCTGCCTCGCAAAAGGTTAAAACGGACACATCCATCTCTCTCCGCACCTGATAATTGCGTTATCACCCAAGCCCATTATCTGGCCTTGCCTCACGGCTTCCCCACACCTGCCTTGGCATACCAGACCCAAGCCCACATTCAGCACTAAATTATGCATTCAACCCCCAGCCCGCTGTTGATAAAACTGCAGGAAAAATTTTTAAAGAAGCCCCATCAGACCCTGCCCGGTAGCTGTCTGCTCTGTACCCCCCGAAAGGCCTGCCTACCCATAACCACTAGCTCCAAGCATTTCCTGCTTCTTAATAGCCAATAAGATTACCTTCACTTTGTTTCCCCAACAGTCAATCAAGGCCCAAGGTCCCGCCCGCCTACCCTTAGCCATTAGCTCCAAGCACTTCCTGCTTCCTAACAGCCAATGAAATTGCCTTTGCTTTGTTTCCCCAATAGCCAATCAATCGCCTTCCATCCTTTTATAAACCCCATGATCTAAGCAGCTGGGCACGACTTCTATGGCCCCTTCCTGGACCAGAGAACCTCACCTGGGAGCTAAATAAATTGGCTTCTCATTTTCTCATACTTGCCTCAGTTTCCTCATTTTACAACGGCAATAAACCTTACAAAAACAATGTACCGTTAGAAGACCATACCCACATTAAAATCAAGCTAACATTCCTCAGAACTCCACTTTTGAAATTTCTTTCAGAGACAGTTCACCAGCTAAATAAAAAGTCAGAGGGTATCCACTGTTGACATTCATGTGCGTCTGGTGCTTTCTTTCTCTCTTATACTCCTTCCCCTTTGTTCTTCCCTTCTCTGTCTCACATTTACCTAGCTTAGTTCATTATTCTCTACTTTCTGCCAGATATAGTAGTTCTAACCCTACCCCTTTGTTTCCATGAAAGTTTCTGCTGGTGTTGGCCTCTGACCAGACACAGGGTAGAAGAACTATACAGGGTAGGGGGTAGGTGGGTCAAGGCACAGAGGGATCCGACAATAAATATCTGATAAACCTTGAAAATACTGTGCTGAGCAAAAGAATCCAGTCACAAAAAAAACCCCACATATTGTATGATTTAATTTACATGGAATGTCCAGGATAGACACATCCACAGAGAAAAAAAATAGATTAGTGATTCCTAGGGAGTTAGAGAAGAGGGAATAGGAAGTAACTACCATTCTACCATGGGAATGAGATTTTAGTTTCTCAGATAATAGAAAATGCCTGGAATTACAGCATTACAGAGTGGTGATAGTTGCATAACTTTGTGAATATACTCAAAACTACTGAATTATACACTTTGAAAGTGTTATGATATGTGAACTGTATCTAAATTTTTAAAGAATGTATTGTGAGCAGGTATGAGAAACAGAGAGAGTTTCCTTCCAAAGCTTACTGCTTATTATAAATGATAAATTCAGGATTCTTTTATTATACTGTACTCTACCACATATGCAGGTATCTTCTGGCCTTCTTTGCATCACACTGTAGGAAGTGGAGCTCAGGGAACTGGTACAATTGCTGACACTCTGGCTACTGGCATTGCTGGTATTAGTAAACTATTCTTTGTCTCTGACCCTGGAGTTTTGTGTACGCTGCCAGCATCTACGTAGCTGACTAACTTATTAACTTGTTCATAGTGTAAAATCTCAGACCCTTCAACGTTCCTGGGAAGGACTGTAAAATATTCAGTTCAAATTTCTTATTTAAAAAACTTTAAAGCTAAATCACAGTATTGTATTTAATTTCATGAAAGCTGAGGATGAAGAAATCTATAGGAAGCAAAAGCTGGTTACTTTATGAGGTAAATTTTGTTAGCATTTGTCATGCCATATTTCTCTTTATTTTTTATACACATATTAGAGTGCCATTTTGAATACACAACTCCAAAGAGGAGTCTCTGACTTTTTCTTGGTGGTATTTGCTGACTTTCCATTTCTAATAGCATCTTTGAAGGACTAAGGAAAAGAGACCTAACATGAATCACTGGTGAATGCAGGAATTGGCAATCAATTTATTCTTGGTTATCAGGAAAAATGGTGGCATTATGAAAAATGATTTGGAATGGACTGAATGCTTCTTGAAGTGTGTCATAATTTCAGAATAACTTTTATACAATAGATATATGCTAAGTGGTACAGTACTTCATTATGAATTGGGTTATCTCACGACTTTTTACTCTGGGGGTACTAATAGAGATTGTTCTAGAACTTTGCAAACAATTTTGTGTAGTTTTTTTTTAACTGTTCTTAGATTTCTGAGTTCTTCTATATAGCATTGTTGTTAATGATTACTTAGTTTATAGTATCTTATCAAGACTGATTTTTAATTTGAATAATATAGTCTACAAGGTCATGACCATTTTATAATGCCAAAATTCACATATTACTACTAATTTTTTGGCAAATACAAACATTTTATAAAGAATTTTTAAAGATACCTACATCAACTGAGTTTTAAGATTTCAGGCAAAAAATTAAACAAATGGTCATGACCATTTTATGATGACAAAATTTACATATTTCTACTGAATTTTTTGACAAATATAAACATTTTATAAAGTTTATTTAAAGATATCTACATCAAATTGGTTTAAGATTTCAGGCAAAAAACTAAACTCTAATACTTTATGCAGTAGTGTTAATTAAGCAGTATGCTAGGGCTTAATATATTCCTTTACCTTGGTTGGGTCACCATGGGTCTAGCTGAATTTGTTCCTTCAATATTGCATTTCTTCTTTTTTCTTCTTTAATAATACTTAGCACATTTTATTGTATTTGTTGTTTATAGTATTTCTCCTCCTCTAGAGTGCAAACTTCTCAAGGGCAGAAAATGTATTTCTTTGTCTTTCCAGCCTGAGCACCTAAGCCAGCACCTGGAACAGGTTAGGTATGAAGTAATTGGATGTTGATTCTCCAGGTAGATAAGACATTTATAAAGGTAACTCATAGTTAAGCAGATTTTGCCAAAAAATTGATTTTTAAATGTTGATATGGTTTGGCTCTGTATCTCCACCCAAATCTCATGTTGAATTATAACTCCCATGTTGGCAGAGGGGCCTGATGAGAGGTGACTGGATCATGGGGATGAATTTCCCCCTTGCTATACTCATAACAGTGAATGCATTATCATCAGATCTTGTAATTTAAAGGTGTGTGGCACTTCCCCATTTACTCTCTCTCTCTCTCTCCTGCCACCATGTGAAGACATGCTTGCTTCCCCTTCACCGTTCCATCATGCTTATTAGTTTCCTGAGGCCTCCCAGCCATGCTTCCTGTACAGCCTGCAGAACTGTGAGTCAATTAAACCTCTTTTCTTCATAAATTACCCAGTCTCAGGTAGTTCTTTAAAACAGTGTGAGAGTAGAGTAATACAAATGTATACTAGATGATATATACTTACAGGGAATGTTCTTTGTATTCATGTATGTGGAAAACTGAAATAATCACTGTTACGGGGCTGAATTGTGCCTCCCAAAACATACATGGTGATGTATTTGGAGATAAGGCCTTTAAAGAGGTAATTAAGTTTAAATGAGGTCATTAGAGTGGGCCCTAATCCAATATGATGAGTTATAAGAGGCAGTCAGGACACAGACACACAGAGGCAAAACCAAGTGAAGACACAGGAAGGAGACAGCCATGTGCAAGCCAAGGAGAGAGGCCTCAGAAGAAACCAACCCTGCTAATACCTGACTTCAAACTGACTTCTAGCCTCCAGATTTGTGACAAAATAAATGTATGTTGTTTAAGCCATGTCTGTGGTACTTTGTTGTGGCAGTCTTAGCAACTAATACAATAGTTAGCAAACTACCAAAATCACTAAAAGATTGTTTAGGTAAATGTAGGATTGAAAAAATTCTCATGCTCCTATGGGAATATTTATGCATAATATATTAGCGTCTCTTCCCCTGTATAGAAAATATAACACAATAGTGACCCAGTATTTCTTTAGTGTCTTTCCTTAACACAAATTTGTGCACATATTGACAGTTTCTTATTCACAGAGTCGCACTCTATCACCCAGAGTGCTGGGGCTACAGGTGCACATCACGACACCCAGCTAATTTTTAAAAAATTTTATAGCAATGAGAGTCTCACTGTGTTGCCAGGGCTCATCTAGGCTCAAGTGATCCTCCTGTCTCAGCCTCCCAAAGTGCTAGTATCATAGGTATGAGCCATCACACTGCCCCCACCCCTTTTTAATGACATAATCCCTCAACTCCTGAGTAGAATCAAAGAACCTCATCACACTTTATATATTTTTTTATTTCTTTCTTTCCTTTTTTTCTGAGATGGAGTCTCACTCTGTCACCCAGGCTGGAGTGCAATGGTATGGTCTAGGCTCACTGCAACCTCTGCCTCCTGGGTTCAAGTGATTCTCTTGCTTCAGCCTCCTGAGTAGCTGGGACTACAAGCACATGCCACTACACCCAGCTAATTTTTGTATTTTTAGTAGAGACAGGGTTTCACCATGTTGGCCAGGCTAGTCTCAAACTCTTGACCTCAGCTTATCTGCCAACTTTGGCCTCCCAAAATGCTGGGATTGCAGGCATGAGCCACCATGCCCAGCCACCTCTAATACTTTCTAAAACATCTTCTAATTTCTCTTTAACTAGGGACTATCATCTGCTTCTTCAGCATTATTAATTTACTAGCATAACATGTGGGACAGGAACCTTATCTTAGAAAACTATGAATGATAAACAGAATTAATGAAAACACAAAAAGAAGAGCTAGTTCTTTTAAGAAATGTTATTGTTCTTCATATTTAATTTTGATATCAGAATTGACTTAATTTCATCACAGGAAGGGTCTGGTATCATATCCTTTTTAAAGGAGGCAATTGTTTTTCATATAATTTTTTCCTAGAAAAGTTAAAAGCAAAGAATAGGAATATTCATAGTTTTTCTGAAAACAAATATGGTGCAATCTTTTGAAATCCAAGAGCTTATTTCTAACAAGACATCTCCAATTCTAGAGAGCCATATAGATAGTTCCTTTAATATAACAATGAACCACATTAGCAGATTTATCAGAAGAACATTTCTAGCCATAGCAGAATATTCACAAATCATCAAATTTAGTTTGAGAGTAAAGGCCTCGGATTCCACAAAGACATGGTGAGTTAATTCTTAAGAGAAATCTAGTTTGTGACGTACTTCAAATGATGTATTATCAAACTTATTGTTATCTATCCTTTTTATGAGGACATAGAAATGTTTTCTGGCTTAAGAGTAGACAGTAACTCAGCTCAAGATTTCCTCTTTTTAGGGTAAAAATTATGGGAAATGTGGACAATGTTTATCAATTAATTATTAATCAAATAAAAAACTACAAACATTCAGTGACTTCAGCTACCATCAGTTCATTAGGAAGGGCTGAGTAAAAACTGCCAGATAACCAGCTGAAAAGTGAAAACAAAATCAGGGTAATTCATGAGTGCATTCTTGTTTTTGGAGCCTTTTTTTTTTATATGACTACATCCAGTCAATCAAATCAATTGTTTATTTCTTTTTCATCAAGGTGACTGTGCTGTCTGGTTGACTTGGGACCAAATCAGGAGAAAACTATTCCACTCTTAGTCTTATCTGGCTCATTTTTTCCTTTTAATGAGAGAAAAAAGATTGTCAATTATTCTCTTGCAAAACCTCCTTGTCCCTCCAGTTTTCCCACTATGCCTTCCTGCTAAAACTAGCAACTTGAAGATCACAATTCTTTGACCTCATCAACTCCAAAGCTTTTTATTTATGCTCCATTTTAGCTGCACATCCCATGACCACACTTTAGTTTGTACAGCATTTAGTACATAATATTCATTTTGATAAAGCCCCTATGTGATTCTCATGGAACGAAATTGTGGACCACACTTGAAGGAACACTATTCTGGATTTGAGTGTATGGAGTGGGGGATAGTTGAGAGAGGTCTCATTTGAAGTCCTCTGTTTTCCTTGTGAAACAGGTAAGTTTGTTTGCTTCTCTGCTCCTCATCCCATTGGCCACACTCTTATACATCCTTAAATGTACACACCAAGGCTGGGTACCAAGGCTCAAGCCTGTAATCCCACCATTTTGGGAGGCTGAGATGGGTGGATCACTCGAAATCAGGAGTTTGAGACATGCATGGTCAACATGGTGAAACCCCTTCACTACTAAAAATACAAAAATTAGCCAGACATGGTGGTGCAAATCTGTAGTTCCAGCTAATCAGCTATTTTTTGGGTGGGGCAAGAGAAGTATTTGAACCCAGGAGGTGGAAGTTGCAGTGAGCCTAGACCATACCATTGCACTCCAGTCTGGGTGACAGAGTGAGACTCTTTCCCAAAATAAATAAATAAATAAATAAATAAATAAATAAATACACACACACACACACACACACACACACACACACACACACACATGCACACCCCACAGTAAAACTTTTCTTTTTTTTTTTTTAATAGACAGAGTCTTATTATGTCACCCAAGCTGGTCTTCACTCCTGGGCTCAAGCAATTCTTCTGCCTAGGCTTCCCAAGTCACTGAGATTACAGGTGTAAGCCAAAAGTGAAACTTTTGTGATAACTTCTCCCCACCCAATTGATCAATTTCATTTAGAGTCACTAGGATATCACATTCATGTATTTATTGCAGTACTTCTCATACACTGTAATAATTGATTGCTTCCATCTCCTTAAAATAGTCTTCCTCAAGGTTTTATTGTTTGTCTTCCTTTTTCTTCATTCTTTCCACATTCACTGTGCCATATCATCCACACCCGTGGCTTCAACAAAAACACACATAACTGATGATTATCAGATGTGTATCTCTAGCCCACATATTTTTCCTGAACTGCAGATTCATACTTCCAGTAGTCTACTGGACATTTCCACTTAATCGTTCATAGACATTCCATGTGTCAATGCCCAAAACAACTTATTTACTTCCTGTGCTCCCAACACTTACCCCAAACCCGCTCCCCTCTATTCTCTACCAAGGTAAATGGCACTACTATGTACTGTTATTGAAGCCAGAAACAAAGCAGTCATTCTACAGTCCTCTCTTCCTTTATTTATTTAATGCTGTCAGTTATTCTTCTGAGATGTTTCTAAAATCTCTATTCTCCAGTCTCCCACTGCTATTGCCGTGGATAAAAGGTAGTTTATAGTACATGATAATTTATGATACAGCTGAGACTAAATAATAGTATTACTGGGTAAAAGGTAAATTAATTATAGCAAATCCTTCAATAAGGTCATTTTATTCAATGTCATCTTATAACATTGATAAGAAAAACAATTGTTTCTCTGCTGGGGCCATTGTCTGGGTGGGCTTTGCATCTTTTTACTATGTCTTTGTGGACTTTCTCTGAGTATTCAGGTTTCCTAATACATCACAAAGATATGCATGTTAGATTAACTGGTGTGTCTCAATTGTCCCAGTGTGAGTGCACCCTGCAATTGGATAGTGACATATCTGGGTCCACTTCCTGTTTTGCATCCTGAGCTGTGGGAGAAGCTCTAGCCACTGGAGACATAGAACTGAAATAAGCAGGTTGCAAAATGAATGAATAAATACAAATGACTGTAAAATAAAAATGTATAAATTATACAATATAATCCTCCAAATACACAACAATAAATGACGGAGTATGAAAGTGCTCAGCGAGCCTACCCTATTTGTTATTCTTTCTTTTGAACTGTGTGGTAGTAGTAGGTGCTTCTGACAATTTTTGCCTTTTTTTTTTTGTTTTGAGACGAAGTCTTGCTCTGTAGCACAGGCAGTGTTTCAATCACAGCTCACTGTAGCCTTGACTTCCAAGGCTCAAGTGATCCTCCCACCTCAGCATCCCAAATAAATGGGACTACAGATGTGCAACCCAAATTTTGCATTGTAATCATTATTTGTTGATTAACCCACTACTGCAACCATTGCCAATCACTGATTCAACAAAAATTAGGGAATTATCTTGTTTTCATTATTATTTTTTAAATGTGTGTGTAACTCATATTTATTTCAATGTTTAACATGAGAAGTGTTTGGGGTCTTTATTTAGAAGTTTGGTAATTTTTTATTTATTTCTTTTTCTTTTTTTATTGCATTTTAGGTTTTGGGGTACATGTGAAGAACACGCAAGATAGTTGCATAAACACACATGGCAGTGTGATTTGCTGCCTTCCTCCTTTTCACCTATATCTGACATTTCTCCCTATGCTATCTCTCCCCAACTCTCCCCAACTTCCCACCCCCCACAGTCCCTCCAACAGACCCCATTGTGTAGTGCTCCCCTCCCTGTGTCCATGTGTTCTCATTGTTCAATACCCATCTAGAGTGAGAACATGCAGTGTTCGATTTTCTGCTCTTTTGTCAGTTTGCTGAGAATGATGGTTTCCAGGTTCATCCATGTCCCTAAAAAGGACACGAACTCATTGTTTTTGATGGCTGCATAATATTCCATGGTGTATATGTACCACATTTTCTTTGTCCAGTCTATCATTGATGGGTATTTATGTTGATTCCAGGTCTTTGCTATTGTAAACAGGGCTGCAATGAACATTCGTGTGCATATGTCTTTATAGTAGAATGATTTATAGTTCTTTGGGTATATACCCAGTAATGGGATTGCTGGGTCAAATGGAATTTCTATTTCTAGATCCTTGAGAAATTGCCACACTGTCTTCCACAATGGTTGAACTAATTTACACTCCCACCAACAATATAAAAGTGTTTGTATTTCTCCACATACTCTCCAGCATCTGTTGTCTCCCAATTTTTTAATGTTCACCATTATAACTGGTGTGAGATGATACCTCACTGTGGTTTTGATTTGCATTTTTCTTTAAAAAATATATATATATATATATATATATTTTATTGCATTTTAGGTTTTGGGGTACATGTGAAGAACATGCAAGATTGTTGCATAGGTACACACATGACAGTGTGGTTTTCTGCCTTCCGTCCCCTCGCCTGTATCTGTCATTTCTCCCCATGCTATCTCTTCCCACCTCCCCACCCCATCTCTCCCCCATTTCCCCCCAACGGACCCCAGTGTGTAGTGCTCCCCTCCCTGTGTCCATGTGTTCTCATTGCTCAACACCCACCTATGAGTGAGAATATGTGGTGTTTGATTTTCTGCTCTTGTGTCAGTTTGCTGAGAATGATGGTTTCCAGGTTCATCCACGTCCCTACAAAGGACGTGAACTCATCGTTTTTGATGGCTGCGTAATATTCCATGGTGTATATGTACCACATTTTCCCTATCCAGTCTATCATGGATGGGCATTTGGGTTGGTTCCAGGTCTTTGCTATTGTAAACAGTGCTGCAATGAACATTCGTGTGCACGTGTCCTTATAGTAGAATGATTTATAATCCTTTGAATATATGTCCAGTAATGGTATTGCTGGGTCAAATGGGATTTCTATTTTTAGGTCCTTGAGGAATTGCCACACTGTCTTCCACAATGGTTGAATTAATTTACATTCCCACCAACAGTGTAAAAGTGTTCATTTTTCTAATGACCAGTGATGATGGGCATTTTTTCATGTTTGTTGGCCTCATATATGTCCTCTTTTGAAAAGTATCTGTTCATATCCTTTGCCCACTTTTGAATGGGGTTGTTTGTTTTTTTCTTGTATATCTGTTTTAGTTCTTTGTAGATTCAGGATATTAGCCCTTTGTCATATGGGCAGGTTGCAAAAATTTTTTCCCATTCTGTTGGTTGCCAATTCACTTTAATGATGGTTTCTTTTGCTGTGCAGAAGCTCTGGAGTTTAATTAGATCCCATTTGTCTATCCTGGCTTTTATTGCCATTGCTTTTGGTGTTTTAGTCATGAAGTCCTTGCCTATGCCTACGTCCTGGATGGTTTTGCCTACGTTTTCTTCTAGTGCTTTTATGGTGTTAGGTTTTATGTTTAAATCTTTGATCCCTCTGGAGTTAATTTTAGTGTAAGGTGACAGGAAGGGGTCCAGTTTCTGCCTTCTGCACATTGCTAGCCAGTTTTCCCAACACCATTTATTAAACAGGGAGTCCTTTCCCCATTGCTTGTTTTTGCTGGGTTTGTCAAAGATCAGATGGTTGTAGATGTGTGGTGTTTCTTCTGGGGTCTCTGTTCTGTTCCATTGGTCTATGTCTCTGTTTTGGTGCCAGTACCATGCTGTTTTGATTACTTTAGCCTTGTAGTATAGTTTGAAGTCTGGCAGTGTGATGCCTCTGGCTTTGTTCTTTTTGCTTAGGATTGTCTTGGCTATGCAGGGTTTCTTGTGATTGCATATGAAGTTTAAAGTGGTTTTTTCCACTTCTGTGAAGAAGATCATTGGTAGCTTAATGGGGATAGCACTGAATCTATAGATTACTTTGGGCAGTATGACCATTTTCACGATGTTGATTCTTCTCAACCATGAGCTTGGAAGGTTTCTCCATCTGTTTGTGCCCTCTCTTATTTCGTTGAGCAGTGGTTGGTAGTTCTCCTTGAAGAGGTCCTTTACATCCTTTGTTAGTTGTATTCCTAGGTATTTTATTCTCTTTGTAGCAATTGTGAATTGGTGTTAGCTCTTGATTTGGCTTCTGATTGTCTGTTATTGGTATATAGGAATGCTTGTGACTTTTACACACTGATTTTATATCCTGAAACTTTGCTGATGTTGCTTATCAGTTTAAGAAGAATTTGGGCTGAGATGATGGGGTCTTCTAGATATACAATCATGTCATCTGCAAATAGAGACAGTTTGACCTCCTCCTTTCCTAATTGAATACCTTTTGTTTCTTTTTCTTGCCTAGTTGCTCTGGCTAGGACTGCCAATACTATGTTGAATAGGAGTGGCGAGAGAGGGCATTTTTGTCTAGTGCCTGATTTCAAAGGGAATGCTTCCAGGTTTTGCCCATTCAGTATGATATTGGCTGTTGGTTTGTCATATATAGCTTTTATCCTTTTATGATATGTTCCATCAATACCTAGTTAATTGAGAGTTTTTAGCATGAAGAGCTGTTGAATTTTATCAAAGGCCTTCTCTGCATCTATTGAGATAATCATGTGGTTTTTGTCTTTGCTTCCGTTTATGTGATGGATTACGTTTATGGATTTGCATATGTTGAACCAGCCTTGCTTCCCTGGGATGAAGCCTACTTGGACCTAAAATGAGATTTAGAATCCCACACAATAATAGTGGGAGACTTCAATACTCCACTGTCAATAGTAGACAGATCAATGGGACAGAAAATTAACAAGGATATCCAGGATTGAATGCAGAGCTGGACCAAGTAGATCTAATAGACATATACAGAATGCTCCACTCCAAATCCACAGAATATACATTTTTCTCAGCATCACATTGCACTTACTCTAAAATTGACCACATTATTGGAAGCAAATCACTCCTCAGCAAATGCAAAACAACAGAAATCATATTACAGTGCAATCAGATTACAGTGAAATCAGACTAGAACTCAGGATCAAGAAACACACTCAAACCTACACAACCACTTGGAAACTGAACAACTTGCTTCTGAATGTTGACTGGATAAACAATGAAATGAAGGCAGAAATAAAGATGTTCTTTGAAACCAACCAGAATGAAAACACAACTTACCAGAATCTCTGGGACACCTTTCAAGCAGTATCAAGAGGGAAATTTATTGCAACAAATGCCCACTAGAGAAGAGAGGAAAGATCTAAAATCAACACCCTATCATCAAAATTGAAAGAACTAGAGGAACAAGATTAAAAAAACTCAAAACCTAGCAGAAGACAAGAAATAACTAAGATCAGAGCAGAACTGAAGGAGATAGACACACCAAAAAACCCTTCAAAAAATCAATAAATCCAGGAGCTGGTTTTTTGAAAAGATCAACAAAATAGACAGACCACTAGTCAGATTAATAAAAAAGAAAAGGGAGAAGAATCAAATAGATGCGACAAAAAATAATGAAGAGGATATCGCCACTGATCCCACAGAAATACAAACTACTGTCAGTGGTTACTACAAACAGCTCTACTCACATAAACCAGTAAACCAGGAAGAAATGGATAAATTCCTAGACATTTGTACTCTACCAAAACTAAAACAGGAGGAAGCTGAAACCCTGAGTAGACCAATAACAAGGACTGAAGTAGAGGCAGAAATGAATAGCCTACCAAACAAAAAAAGTCCAGGTCCAGACGGGTTTACAGCCAAAATTTATCAGATGTACAACGAGGAGCTGGTTCAATTCCTTCTGAAACTGTATCAAACAATACAAAAGGAGGTAATCCTCCCTAGCTCATTTTATGAGACCAACAGCATTCTGATACCAAAATCAGGCAGAGACTCAACTAAAAAGAAAAACTTCAGGCCAAAATCCGTGATGAACATTGACAAAAAAATCTTCAATAAAATACTGGCAAACAGATTGCAACAGTACATCTGAAAAGTATCTTATTTCTCTTTTGCTTATAAAGCTTACTTTGGCTGCACATGAAATTCTTGGTTGTAATTTCTTTTTTTAAAGAATGTTGAATACTGGCCCCCCAATCTCTTCTGTATTGTAGGGTTTCAGCTGAGAGGTCTGCTCTTAGTCTGATGGGCTTCCCTTTGTAGGTGATCTTATCTTTCTCTCTACCTATTTTAATGCTTAGGTTTTTTTCATTTTAACCTTTAGTTTTTTTATTATTATTATTTTAACCTTTTTTTCATTTTAACCTTGGAGAATCTGATGATTATGTGGCCTAGGGGTGACCTTCTTGTGAAGTATCTTACTGGGGTTCTCTGCACTTTCTGAATCTTAATGTTGGCCTCTCTAGTCAGATTTGGGAAGTTCTCATTGATAATATCTGGAAATATGTTTTCCAAATTGGTTCCATTATGCCCATCTCTTTCAGGAACACCATCAATCATAGATTCAGTCTGTCTACGTAATCCCATATTTCTTGGAGGTTTTGTTCATTCCTTTTCATTCTTTTCTCTTTTCATTCTTTTTTCTCTATTCTTTTCTGCCTGTCTTATTTCAGAAAGTCAGCCTTCAAGCTCTCAGATTCTTTCCTCTGCTTGGTCTATTCCTCTATTAATACTCATGATTGCATTATAAAATTCCTGTAATATGTTTTTCTGCTCTATCAGCTGAGTTTTGTTTTTTTTTTCTATACTGGCTATTTTGTCGATCAGCTCCTGCATTGTTTTATCATGATTCTTGGCTTCCTTGCATTGGGTTTCAATGCACTCCTGTAGCTCAATGATCTTCACTTCATATCCATATTCTGAATTCTATTTCTCTCATTTCAGCCATCTCAGCTTAGTTCTGAACCATTGTTGGAGAGGTGATGTGGTCCGTTGGAGGAAAGAAGGCACTTTGGCTTTCTGAGTTTTCAATGTTCTTGTGCTGATTCTTTCTCATCTTTGTGGGCTTATCTACCTTCAGTCTTTGAGGTTGCTGACCTTTGAATGTTTTGTTTCTTGTATCCTATGTGATGACCTTGAGGGTTTGATTGTGATATAAGATGGATTCAGCTTACTGACTTCATTTCTGGGAGATTTTAAAGGACCAATTCTTAGCTCCCAACTCCTGGACTGTGTGCTGTAACTCTGGGGAACTTGTATGGGAGTCTGACTTTGTTTTCTGGCTCCTAGAGGTTTGGAGTCCACTGTGCTGGTTGAGGCTGAGGTGCAGCAGCTGCAGCTGAGTGCTAGTGGATAAAGGGGTGTCTGCCTTCCTGCAGGTATTCACCACAGTGGTGGTGGTAACATAGCTGGTGAGGGGTTGGGGTGAGGCTCTACTGGAGACTGCCTGTGCTGTTTCACTGAAAGTGGTGTTGGCTTAGGGGTGGAGTATTGGCCAGCACAGTTCTGAGTGCATTGTCTGTGCCCAGAAAGCAGGTGTGATCATTCGAGTGTGGGAGGATCCACTGTTCTCTGCACAGTGTTGGTGCAAGAGTGAGGTGATGACCGGTACAAGGTTTGCTGCCTCTGAGCCAGTAAAGGATCTGTCTGCAATGGCAGTCAATGAGGGGAGTGGGGCTGTGGGATGCACTCCCACATGCTGGTTGGGCAAGTAAAGCAAAACCTGACTGTGCAGCCAGCAAAGGGGTATAGGGAGTTACTGTGTTCCCTGGGAAAGCTGCCATAATAAGAGGGAGTATGCGGTCTTGTTTGTGGCTATCAGGGCCTCCTCACTGGAGCTCTCTGTCAGACACACCCCCTGGTAGTGCAGAAGCTATGCTGTGAGTCTCCAGGGCACCCAAGACTGCCCTGCAAGCAGGTGTACCAGGTTGGGGCCCCAGTAGAAGCTAGCAGACCAAATCGTACTAAGGTCAGACTAGGCCTATATGGTGTGCAAGACTGCTCTGTAGAGAACAGATCGGGCCATTCCCCTAGAGCTAAAATCTCTTATGGGAGCAAATTAAGCCTAGGGGATGGTCATCCTTGGCCATGCTCCACTGTAGACACTCCAGCACCAAATCCTCTGGGCCCTATAGCAGACATCAGCTGGCTTGCTGCTCCACCACTTATTCCCTATGTCATGTGTCTGCCATGGTCAAGGAGTTGCCTTCTGCCTGGGTTCCAGAGGCCCATAAAAGAAGTGGATTGCTACTTGACAGTTCAACTCACCCATTCCTGGGAGCTATTGTGATTCAAAAATGAGTTCCAGTGTACCATAGCCCATGCAGCGTTCCCATTTTCTCTTCCTTCAGCACAGGTTCTGTGTCTTCCTTCCATCCACTCGAGGTGTCCTTTCTCTGAAGAGCTGCCAAAAGCATGCCAGCTGTCTCAGTCCCCCTGTGAGAACTCTTACATTTGTCTGCATCTTGTATGCCATCTTGCTATCTCTTTCTGAAATCCTCATGCTGTTTTTGGGACCAGAAATATGACATAGGAACTTAACTCTTGTTTTTGTAAGTTATCTTACAGTAAAATTGGTTTTGTTATATGTCATCTCCCTCAAAGTTTCCAAGAACTAATTAACAGCATGAAGTGAGATCTTATATACATATTGAGCCTTCAAAAATCTTTTATTTTTATTCAATTTCTGAACATATTGGAGGGATAATTATTGAGAGGGAAGTAAGGAGTAGTCTGTTAGCCAGATCCTCATCTTTCACACCACAGAGTAAATACATAATATCCAAAATCAATAAATCAAGAAATAACAGCATTGCCAAAAATTCAGAGTAGAGAAACACTTTGAAAATACCACAAAGATAAAATATTCCAAATCTAGAATGTGGGAACTTTCACAGTACAAATGGCCTAGTTAATTTTTGTAAATGACATGGAATATGGGGGAAGAACAATGTTATAGATTAGAGATTAAAGAAACAAATAAACATAATGTAATATGCTGATTTTGTTTGCATCCTAATTCAAGTAAACAAAAGATGATTTGGGAGCAGTTGGGGAAATTAAAACAGAGGTTGAGTAGTGAATGTTAGTAAATAATTATGAAAAAGGTATTAGAATGATGTTTTCAAAAATGCTTCTCATGTGCTCAAGACATATACTGAAGATTTCAGTGAGAAGATATGATGTCAGAGATTTGCTTCAAAATACTCCAAGTCAAACCACATAAAAAATGTAGACTTTTGGAGGTGGATCCAGGATGGCCGTTTAGGAACAGCTCAGGATTGCAGCTCCCAGTGAAATCGTGGAGGGTGAGTGGATGCTGCATTTCCAGACGGATTTTTATTGCCCACAGACCAGGAGATTCCCAAGCAGAGGAGCCCCACGGATTGCCAGCGTGACTGTTTTGGCCGGCACAGCCATTTTTGTCCCCGCGGCTGTTTTGGCCCCCACAGCTGCTTTGCGGCGCCCTGGCATGGCAGTTCTGCATACAAAATACACTGGTCCAGGTACCCTTTTGGCTGGTGATTGGAGCCCTGGAAGGCACAGTTGCCCATTCATCTGACTAAAAAGCGGTCTGAGACAGGGAGCCAGGCCAGGAGATTCCTGGGCAAAAACAAACAAAAAGAAGGCCCCACAAACCTCAGTGCCACTGTTTCAGCCGGTGCAGTAAGTCATCACAGGGGAAATCACATAAACCCTGGCGCCTTTTCACCAGGCAACTGGAACATCTGGGAGAGAGTCAACCGTTCAACTGGAGAGCAAAAGGCTCTGAGGCAGGGAGCCAGGTGATCAGGCTCGGCTGGTCCCACCCCCACAGAAGAACAGCAGTCGGGAAATCTTTGGATTGAGAGTTTCACAGCAAGCACAGTTGAACCTGGGACGGTACAGCTCTGTGTGGGAGGGGCGTCCACCATTGCTGAGGCAAACCGCCATTGCCAAGGCAACCTGCCATTACAGCGAGAGTCTGCCATTACAAAGGTGGGCCACCAATGCTGACAGTTCTAACTACACCCATATAAACAGGACTGCAGGGAAGTTAACACAACAGCTGGGTGGAGCCCACAGCAGCTCAGCAAAGCCTCTGCAGGCAGACAGTGACTAGGCTGCCTCATTGCTGTGCAGCGCAGCCCTGAAAAAAGAAAGGCAGTAGCACAAAGGAAACTCATAAATAAAGCCCTAACTCCCTGGGAAAGAGCAACTGGGGGAAAAAAAAGGTGTTTATGAGTTCTGCTGCAGCAGACCTAAACATGCCTGTCCAGCAGCCATGAATGAAAAATGGAGCTCGCAATTCAGCACTGTCTCCTAGAGCAGCTCCCTGACCCCGTATATCCAAAGAGTTACCTCATAAAGGAGAGGTCAGACTGACATTGAGCAGGTGACCCTCTGGGACAAAGATAGCAGAAAAAGAAACTGGTAGCAACCATTACTGTTCTGCAGCTGCTGCAGGTGATCCCCAGGCAAGCAGAGCCTGGATTGGACCTCTGCAAGCCTACAGCAGAGGACCAGACTGTTTGAAGGAAAACTAAAAAACAGAAACAACTTCATTATCAACAAATTGGACATCCACTCAGAGACCCAATCTAAAGTCAGCAACTACAAAGATGACAGGTGGATAAATCCACAAAGATGGGAAGAAACCAGTGCAAAAAGGATGAAAACACCCGAAACCAGAACACCTCTCCTCCTGCAAGGGATCACAAATCCTCACCAGCAAGGGAACAAGACTGGATGGAGAATGATTGTGATGAAATGACAGAATCAGATTTCAGAAGGTGGGTAATAAGGAACTTCTGTGAGCTAAAAGAACGTGTTCTAACCCAATGCAAAGAAACTAAGAATGTTGAAAAAACATTTGATGAAATGCTAACAAGAATGGACAAATTAGAGAGGAATATAAGTGAACTGATAGATCTGAAAAATACAACACGAGAACTTTGCAAAACATGCACAAGTTTCAGCAGCCGAATTGACCAAGCAGAAGAAAGGATATCAGAGGTAGAAGAGCAACTCAGTGAAATAAAAAGAGAAGGCAAGATTAGAGAAGAAGGGGTAAAAAGGAATGAACAAAGTCTCCAAGAAATGTGGGACTATGTGAAAAGACCTAATCTACATTTGATAGGTGTACCTGAATGTGACGAAGAGAATGAATCCAAGCTGGAAAATACTCTTCAGGATATTATCCAGGAAAACGTGCCCAACCTAGCAAGGCAGGCCAATATTCATCAGATTCACCAGGGTTGAAATGAAGGAGAAAATGCTAAGAGCAACCAGAGAGAAAGATCAGGTCATGACAAAGGGAAGCCCATCAGACTCACAGCAGATCTCTCAACAGAAACCCTACAAGCCAGAAGAGAGTGGGGGCCAATATTCAACATCCTTAAAGAAAAGAACTTTCAACCTAGGATTTCATATCCAGCCAAACTAAGTTTCATAAGTGAAGGAGAAATAAAATCCTTTATGAACAAGCAATTACTCAGAGATTTCATCACCACCAGGCCTGCTTTACAAGAGCTCATGAAAGAAGGACTAAACATAGAAAGGAACAACCAGTACCAGCCACTCCAAAAACATACCAAAGGTAAATGGCATTGACACAATGAAGAAACTGCATCAACTAACAGGCAAAAGAACAATCAGCATGTAAATGGCAGAATCAAAGGGATATCATAACAAACAGTCTCTCAGACCACAGTGCAATCAAGTTAGAACTCAGAATTCAGAAACTAACTCAGAACCACGCAGCCTCATGGAAACTGAACAACTTGCTCTTGAATGCTGACTGGATAAACAACAAAATGAAGGCAGAAATAAAGACGTTCTTCGAAACCAATGAGAATGAAGACAAAACATACCAGAATCTCTGGGACACATTTAAAGCAGTCTCTAGAGGAAAATATAAAGCAATGAGTGCCCACATGAGAAGAAAAGAGAGATCTGAAATTGATACCCTATCATCAGAATCAAAAGAGCTAGAGGAGCAAGATAAAAAAACTCAAAACATAGGAGAAGACAGGAAATAACTAAGATCAGAGCAGAACTGAAGGAGAGAGAGACACAAAAAAGCTCTTCAAAAAAAATCAATAAATCCAGGAGCTGGTTTTTTGAAAAGATCAACAAAATAGACAAACTGCTAGCCAGAATAATAAAAAAGAAAAGAGAGAAAAACCAAATTGGTGCAATAAAAAATGATAAAGGGGATATCACCACAGATTCCACAGAAATTCAAACCATCATCAGAGACTATTACAAAATCTCTATGCACATAGACTAGTAAACCTGGAAGAAATGGATAAATTCCTGGACACTTGTCTCCTCCCAAACCTAAACCAGGAAGAAGTTGAAACCCTGAATAGAACAATAACAAGGTCTGAAATTGAGGCAGCAATTAAGAGCCTACCACCCAAAAAAAGCCCAGCTCCAGATGGGTTCACAGCCGATTTCTAACAGACATACAAAGAGGAGCTGGTACCATTCCTTCTGGAACTATTCAAAATAATCCAAAAAGAGGGAATCCTTCCCAAATCATTTTATGAGACCAACAACATTCTGATACCAAAAGCCGGCAGAGACTCAACAAGAATAAAAAAACTTTAGGCCAATATCCATGATGAACATTGATGCAAAAATCTTCAATAAAATACTGGCAAGCCGATTGCAACAGCACATCAAAAAGCTTATTCACCATGATCAAGTGGGATTCATCCCAGTGATGCAAGGCTGGTTCAACATATGCAAGTCCATAAACGTAATTCACCACATAAACAGAACCAAAGACAAAACCACATGATTATCTCAATTGATGCAGAGAAGACCTTTGACACAGTTCAACAGCCCTTTATGCTAAAAACCCTCAATAAACTAGGTATTGATGGAACATATCTCAAAATGATAAAAGCTATGTATGACAAACCAACAGGCAATAGCATACTGAATGGGCAAAAACTGGAAGCGTTCCCTTTGAAATCTGGCACTAGACAAGGATGCCATCTCTCACCACTCCTATTCAATATAGTACTGGAAGCTCTAGCCAGAGCAATCAGGCAAGAAAAAAGAAATAAAGGGTATTCAATTAGGAAAGAAGGAAGTTAAATTGTCTCTATTTGCGGATAACATAATTGTATATTTAGAAGACCCCATCGTCTCAGCCCAAAGTCTCCTGAAACTGATCAGCAACTTCAGCAAAGTCTCAGGATACAAAACAAATGTGCAAAAATCACAAGCATTCCTATACACCAATAACAGACTTAAAGAGAGTCAAATCAAGAATGAACTGCCATTCACAATTGCCACAAAGAGAATAAAATACCTAGAAATACAACTAAAAAGGAACGTAAAGGACCTCTTCAAGGAGAACTACAATCCACTACTCAACAAAATAAGAGAGGACAAAAACCGATGGAGAAACATTCCATGTTCATGGTTAGGAAAAACCAATATAGTGAAAATGGCCATACTGCCCAAAGTAATTTACAGATTCAATGCTATCCCCATCAAGCTACCAATGACCTTCTTCAAAGAACTGGAAAAAAATGCCTTAAAGTTCATATGGAACCAAAAGGGAGCCTGCATAGCCAAGACAATTGTAAGCGAAAAGAAAGCAGGAGGCATCACACTACCAGATTTCAAACTATACTACAAGGCTACAGTAATCAAAACAGCATGTACTGCTACCAAAACGGAGATATAGACCAATGGAACAGAACAGAGGCCTCAGAAGAAACACAACATATCTATGACCGTCTAATCTTTGACAAACCTGACAAAAACAAGCAATGGGGAAAGGATTCCCAGTTTAATAAGTGGTGTTGGGAAAACTGACTAGCCATGTGCAGAAAGCAGAAACTGGACCACTTCCTGACACCTTACACTAAAATGAACTCCAGGTGGATTAAAGACTTAAACAGAAGACCTAAAACCATAAATACCCTAGAAGAAAATCTAGGCTAAACCATCCAGGACATAGGCGTAGGCAAGGACTTCATGACCAAAACACCAAAAGTATTGGAAACAAAAGCCAAAATAGACTAATGGGACCTAATCAAACTCCACAGCTTCTGCACAGCAAAAGAAACAGTCATTAGAGTGGATTGGCAAGCAACAGAATGGGAAAAAATTTTTGCATTTTACCCATCTGACAAAGGGCTGATATCCAGAATTTACAAAGAACTAAAACAGATTTACAAGAAAAAAAACAAACAAGCCCATTCAAAAGTGGGTGAAGGATATGAACAGACACTTTACAAAAGAAGACATACATGAGGCCAACAAACATGAAAAAATGTTCATCATCACTGGTCATTAGAGAAATGCAAATCAAAACCACATTGAGATACCATCTCACGCCAGTTAGGATGGCAATCATTAAAAAATCTGAAGACAACAGATGCTGGAGAGGATGTAGAGAAATAGGAACACTTTTACACTGTTGGTGGGAGTGTAAATTAGTTCATCCATTGTGGAAGACAGTGTGTTGATTCCTCAAGAACCTAGAAATAGAAATTCCATTTGAACCAGCAATCCCATTACTGGGTATATATCCAATGGATGATAAATCGTTCAACTATAAGGACACATGCACACAAATGTTCATTGCAGCACAGTTTACAATAGCAAAGATCTGGAACCAATGCAAATGTCCATTGGTGATAGACTGGACAGGGAAAATGTGGCACTTATACACCATGGAATATTATGCAGCCATCAAAAACGATGAGTTCATGTCCTTTGTAGGGACATGGATGAACCTGAAAGCCATCATTCTCAGCAAACTGACACAGGAGCAGAAAATCAAACACTGCATGTTCTCACTCATAGACCAGTGTCGAACAATGAGAACACATCAACACAGGGAGGGGAGCACTACACACTGGTGTCTGTTGGAGGGAAATAGGGGAGGGACAGCAGGGGTGGGGATTTGGGGGAGGATAGCATGGGGAGAAATGCCAGATATAGGTGAAGGGGAGGAAGGCAGCAAATCACACTGCCACATGTGTATCTATGCAGCAATCTTGCATGTTCTTCACATGTACCCCCAAACCTAAAATGCAATAAAAAAAAAAGTTGGCTTTTACATATAGGATTGCAGACCTATATGTAAAAGCAAACTATGGCTGGGCTCAGTGGTTCACACCTGTAATCCCAGCACTTTGGGAGGCCTAGGAAGACAGATCACTTGAGGTCAGTAGTTTCAGACCAGCCTCGCCAATATAGTGAAACCCTGGCTCCACTAAAAATACAAAAATAAGCCAGGCATGTTGGTGTGCTCCTATAATCTCACTAGTCAGGAAGCAGAGGCAGGAGAATCACTTGAATCTAGGGGATGGAGGTGGCAGTGAGTGGAGGCTACACCACTTTACTCCAGCCTGGGTGAAGAGTGAAACTGTCACTCAAAAATAAATAAATAAATAAATAAATAAATAAATAAATAAATAAATAAAGGAGACAAGGTACCTGCCCTCAGGAAGTTTACCAGCTAGTTGACTGGAAGAGGAGACTGATATCTGACTGCTAATTATGACTAAGACTTGTAATTAACAGTCAAACGTTTCAATAACAACAGAAATACACTATATATTTAAAATCTCAAATTCGCTTTAAGTGCCAGTAGAAGCTATGCTCTGAGGTGCCCGGATTAACAGAAAAGCAAACCAGCCCTACCTTTCATGGATTTTCACAGTTGAAGAAATGTTACCATAAAATAATGAGATGGTTTCACAAAATACATACCATGAAAAATACAAATATTGCCTCCATTTTTCAAATATCACTGAAAAAATATTTCTTCCTCACTTTAAAAAAAGTCTAAATGCATTTTCAAATAATATCTACTTTGTATACCTTGTTCTTGAATTTCAAATGTACTCCTAACATAATTTAACAGTAAATAATAAAGTCAATTTTGATACTGTTATAGAGGAAACTGCTTATGCTCTAAGACAAATAAACAACGAGAGATATTTGAGAAGTCAAAAAAAAAGTTCTTATATTTCAGATCTTTCCTATTTTTCTCATCCATATTCTTCAACAGAAAGAGATCTTGTGTCCGCCAGTTGGTGTCCTGACCTTAGACCAGGTCAGGACCAGGTTTAACTAATTAGCAATCTTCTCCAACTGTCACCTGGCCTTATTTGCCTATACTTTAACCATGGCTCAGTACATTACTGAGGCTGAGATTCACACCATGACCTTTTTGGTCCACAGAGCCACAGGGACTCAACAGTCAAACAGATCTACCTCCTCTTTTCACTGTGCCACAAACTTCGTTACCCCTGAAAATGGAGGGCAAGTTTAACTTTCCACATGTAGATCAGTGTTTCTCAAAGTGTGGATTCCAGACAAGTGTCTTGCACATGACTGCAGTGTTTGTTAGAATGCAGATTCCATGGCATTGTTCTTAGAGATTCTGATGGAGTAGATATGGGTTGAGGCCTGAGAATATGCATTTTCAAATGTTCCAGTCTGTGATTTCCTTGAGACTCACTGATTGATGGTGCAAATACAATTAGGGAATGAAACTTAAGGGCTATAGGACCCAACTTCATGTCCTAAAAAGTCAAGATAGAAATAATTTAATTTGCTGTTAACAATGTGAAAAGAATCACTTAGGAAACTTGTTAAATATACACATTCCTGGGTCCTAATCCCAAACTAAAGGTATCATAATCATAAGGAGGGCCTGAGCATCTGTATGTTCTAGACTCCTCTAGGTCATTATGATATGTTTTAACAGTTGAGATCCTTTGTACCAGATCGATTACTTCAAGGTATCCAGCAACTGGTAGAGTAAAAGTGGTAAAGAGGACCCAGGAACCTATTCCCCAATCTTGGAGTGTACCTATTTTAAATGACAAAGATACATACATTTTTGCAATGCTTAAGTGATACTTTACATTGAATGTGGTTGGAGCAAACACTCTGCAGGCTTTGGAGATGGAGGAAAGCAAAAGATACTATGGTAGGAAATAGGTGAAAACAGGTCCTGAGGTAGACGAACATTTATGATCTCACTCCCTCTATATTTATAGCAACTCCCCCACCCCACCCCCACTTCACCAATCTCCCCACCCTATCATGAAGGGCCGAAGGTAGTTCTAGAGTCCTTCAAGAAGAAGCAAGTACCCCTGTGGAGACAATATGGTTTTTTCCAAGCCATTTTTACTAGTCCTGTTTGTTCTGTACAAATCAGCAGAATACTACTTTCCTATCTCCAGGAGCAAAGGAGGACAGCCTAGTTAGACACAGAGTCATGTCACATTGCCACATACATTCTCACTCTATCTGCTATTACTCTGTGCTCATTAGTTAGAGTAATCCATCTAGGCAGGCAGGTACCATGCTCTCCTGAAAAAAGAGAACACCTTTCATACCATCCTTCTGTCTGTATTCGATGACTATCTATTAATTCCATCTCTCTTTTCCCTCTGGGTCAGGAAGGATGACTTAGCCATAGAGGTGACAGTCAAGCAGAAGACTGAAACTAATTTGAATCTACCACTGAGATTTATGGTATCTTAACATGGTTCCAGAGTATAACAAAAAAGGACCCCATGGCTAAATGAAAGTATATGAGAACTCTTCCTGAAGAGCCTATTTCAGTTGTTCTCCTGGAACACATCGTAATTCACCTCTAAGCTTTATATTATTAGCACCTAGCTCTCTCCAAATGTCCATATCCACAAATCCAGCCACTTCCTAGACATAATTTAAATAATTCACTTGCATCTCTAACACTATATATCAAAAACTAAACCTATCTCCTCTCAACTAATTTCTATTAATGACATTACCATCTTCCCAATTACTCAGGCTAGAAACCTACAAGCTATTTTCAATTCCTTGCTTGACCACATCCTCTACCTCCAATTAAGACTTTAAACCACTACTGGCTGAGTGTAGTGGCTCATGCCTATAATCCCAGCACTTTGGGAGGCCAAGGCAGGTGAATCACCTGAGTTCAGGAGTTCAAGACCAGGCAAAACCCCATCTGTACTAAAGATAAGAAAAATAGGCCAGTCTCGGTGGCTCAAGCCTATAATACCAGCACTTTGGGAGGCTGAGGCGGGCGGATCACGAGGTCAGGAGATCGAGACCATCCTGGCCAACATGGTGAAATCCCGTCTCTACTAAATATACGAAAAAATTAGCCAGACATGGTGGCGCACACCTGTCATCTCAGCTACTTGGGAGGCTGACGCAGGAGAATTGCTTGAACCCAGGAGGCAGAGATCACAGTGAGCCAAGATCACAACACTACAGCCACTGCACTACAACTTGGATAACAGTGAGAAACTCCACCTCAAAAAAACAAAACAAAACAAAACAAAACAAAACAGAAAAAATAGAAAATAAAAATAGCCAGGTGCAGTAGCACGTGACTGTAATCCCAGCTACTTGGGAGGCAGAAGTGGGAGAATCAGTTGAACCTAGGAGGCCAAGCCTGCAGTGAGTCAAAATCATACCACTGCACTCCAACTTGTGCAACAGAGTGCAACTCCATCTCAAAAAAACAAGAAGTCTTTAAACCGTTACTGACCCAACCAAATAGTGATGAACATGCTAGGGAAAAGAAAGTAGAGAATGGGTAGGAGGAATGAACAGAAGACATTTTATAGGATTTACCTTCCAGGACATACAATAGCAACAATCTCCTTCATGTCTCCACTTATTCCCTCCAGGTCCCCCCCTCCTAATTATTCCCACCCACAGGCTTGTGACTCCCCTATCCAACAACCTTTGTTTTCATTTTAGTCTTACCTTCAACTCCTCCTCTTGCACACAAAATGGTTTTTTAGCCTTTTCGCAGTTTCCCTACTTATACCTAAACTTTAGTCAAATTATACCATTTCTTCTTTCCTGAACATGTCCCTTGTTTTCCTTGCTCAAAGTTTTTACTAATGCTCTTCCTGTTGTTTGAAAATTCCTTTCCCATACATCTGTTAAATCTGTACTCATGCCTCCGGGTCCAGCACCAATGCTGTAATGACTCTTTCATCCTTCAACTGAGTATATTTCCTTCTCAGGACTAAAAATGGCCTCAAAATTTTTTTTTTAATTTGTGTGTGTGTGTGTGTGTGTGTGTGTGTGTGTGTGTGATGGAGCCTTGCTCTGTCTCTAGGCCAGAGTGCAGTGGGGTGATCTTGGCTCACTGCAACCTCTGGCTCCCAGATTCAAGTGTTGTAACTGAGTGAGTAAAAAATCACCACTGAGAAAATGACTAGGCCAAATTACAGGGTCTTTATTGCTGTTGGCCACGGAGGACTCACGTCTCTCTAACCCGTGGCCCCAAAAGGAGAGTGTCAAGATCTTTTATGCCCGTAAACAACCTCCTGAGTGGGAGTGAGGGCAAGGGGCTTCGAACGTTCCAAGGGCCAGTGGACTTTGGACATTCCATAAACCACCTCCTGGGCATGGGTGAGAGTGAGGGGCTTTGGACACTCTGAGGGTCTGGGGACTTTGGACATTTCGATTGTTACTTAAGTGGTTCACAGAAGTCAAGATAAGTGTTAGTTTACACATTGTCTGGGTAGGGTAGAAATTACAGACCTTGGTAATTTATTGGAAGACTTAGTTTTTCTTAAAATGGTGCAGGGGCCAAAATGGCATTGGTTTGGACTGCTTGCCTGTCACATTAGGGTTACAGAGAGCAGTTTCAACAGATTTGCTGAGGCATGGTTGAGGTATGCAGTTTATGGGGCAATTGCCATGTCACATTCCTCCCTTGTTTTATTTACAGGATTAAATCATTAATTTCTCCAGCAGGTTAGTATTGTTTGTTTGTTCTAAGGACCCATATTGATATCTTAGTATCATTAGTTTTACAGAGTTTACCCTAGATTTAATGAACCTGAGCAGTTGATTAAGGAGGCTGGGTCCGATTAGGGTGGCGAAGATGGTGACCACGAAGAGCGCACAAGTCTTAGCTTTAGTGAATCGGGGGAGGAGTGGTTGATGTTCCATTGTCCTTCCAGTGGGGCAGTCTTGACATGGGTGTGATGAATCCAGGCCGTTAGTTGGTCCACCTTGAGTGTGGTGGGTGTGGTAAGGATAACCAGGTAGGGTCCCTTCAAACAGGGGGTGATGCCGGAGGTGGCAGATTTATTTAACAGGGACAGAGTGTTGAGGCTGAAAGGGGTGTGTCGGCTGGTCTGCAAGGTCCGATGGGGTGGGACAGGTGTCCTTAATGAGCTGGTATATCTGGGATTGAACAGACTGGAGCACCTGTAAGGACTTAAGGAGTGTATAGTTACAGACTTCAGCATGCGCAGTATCCATGGGTCTGGGAAATAAGGGAGGGGGCCTGCCAAACATGATTTCAAAAAGGGAGAAGCCTTTCTGATAGGGTGTGCATTAGATGCAGAGGAGGACAAAAGGAAGTAGGCTGACCCAGTTTTCACCAGTCTCTAGAATAAACTTTGTCAGGGTTTCTTTTAGGGTCTGGTTCATTTGTTCAACCTGTCCTGAATGATAGGCACAGTGTAATTTCCAGGATATACCCAGGGCCTTGGCTAGGCCCTGAGAAATTTGTGCAATAAAGGTAGGCCCATTGTTCGACCTCAACTTAGAGGGAGGCCAAACCAAGGAACAAGGTTCTGTAATAGTTTTTTGTGACCACCAAAGCAGTCTCAAAAGACCTCGACCCATCCAGAGAACATATCTATAAACACCAGGAGGTATTTACAACCACTTACTGGGGGTTTTATTTCAGTAAAATCTACTTCCCAGTGCTCCCCAGGGCTAGTCCCTCTGAGTCTCACTCCTACCTGGCTAGACCTGTTTCCTCCTGGATTTACTCAGGCACCACACCGAGGGGTGATTTTCTTGATAAGTTCATGTAAATGGGGAATGTAGTACTCGGCTTTTAGCAGTTCAGTTAGTTTGGTCTGTCTTAAGTGAGTGGCCTGGTTTGTGTCCTTAACTAGGGCCCATCCTAGAGCCTCAGGGACCACAATCCTTTGGTCTGGCAGTATCCACCATCCTGTGGAGCCCTGTGTGGTACCCTGTTCCTTTGCAAAGTCCTTCTCACCTTAGGAGTACGTGGGTGTAGGGGGCAGAACTGGGGCAGGCAGGGTTATTAGGAGGGTGAGTGATTTCACTGGCCCCATGGCTGCCTGCCTGGCCTGTAAGTCAGTAGCCCTGTTTCCCCTTGCCTCTGGTGAATCCCCATTTTTGTGTCCCTTGCAACGGACTAGTACCACAGTCTTGGGCTTCTATATAGCCTCCAGCAGGGCTAGAATTTCCTCCTTATTTTTAATAGCTTTTTCTTCTGAGGTAAGTAGTCCTCTTTCTTTATATATTGCTCCATGTACATGAGCTGTAGCAAAGACATAATGGCTGTAGGTATAAATAGTGACGGTCTTGCCCTCTGCCCAGTTTAAGGCTTTTATCAGGGCTGTAAGTTCAGCCTTTTGGGCTGAAGTCCCATGAGGAAGGACCTGGGCCCAGACAATCCACTCTAGTGTGACTACATCTGCCCCCACATACCTGACTCCATTGACCATAAAACTGCTGCCATCTGTATATAGTACCTCTTCCGGGTTCCATAAGGAGACGTCAGTGAATTCTTGTGAAGCGGTTTGGATGACATCTATGATTTGTTGACAGTCATGTATGGGTTCTTCTGGCTTGCTATTAGGCAGTAGTGTGGCTGGATGCAGCACTGCAGTCTTTAGGAACTTGATGCGGTGCTGGTCCAAGAGTAGAGCCTGATACTGTGCTATGTGGGAATTAGACATCCACTGTCCTGGAGCCCTGTGGAGTAGTGATTGTACCGCATGGGGTGTCATTAGGTTTAATTCCTGCCCCAGAGTCAGTTTGTCTGCCTTCTTTACCAACAGGGCTGTTTTTGCCACAGACCAAAGGCAGGCTGGCCACCCAGAGGCTACAGGATCAAGTCTTTTTGATAGGCAAGTGACTGCCTGGACCATGGTCCTAATGTCTGGATAAGAACCCTCTTTGCGATTCCTTGTTTTTCATGTACAAACAACTGGAAGGGTTTAGAAGTATCTGGCAAGGTGAGGGCTGGGGCTGAGGTCAGAGTGGCTTTAAGTTTATCAAAAGCCTGTTCTACTACTGTCCAAATTAGGGGTTGATTCCCTCCTGTGCAGGCATACAGAGGCCTGACTATTTTGGCAAAACCTAAAATCCATGGACTACAGTACCCTACCACCCCAAGGAACTTCCAAACTTGGCGTTTTGTGGTAGGGGTGGGTACCTGTAGTATTGCTTGGACCTGGTTGCTCTTTTCTATGATATATCTCATGTAAGTAACATTTTGATAGAGTTGGGCATTTTTGGCTGAGACTCAATATCCCAGAGTTTGTAGGGTCAACAGTAATGATGACTAGGTGGATTCCCTGCAGGGCTCTTGGGTTCTTGAGTACAGAAGTAAGTCATCTATATATTAGAGTACAGTACACTCAGGGAACTCAGCCCAAAAGGTGGCAAGATCCTGGCTAAGAGCCTCATCAAATAGGGCGAGAGAGTTTTTGAATCCCTGAGGCAGCCAGGTCCATGTGAGTTGCCCCAAGACCGCAGTGTCCAGGTCCATCCACTCAAAGGTGAATATGGGTCTGCTGATTGGGGCCAGTGGGATGCAAAAGAATGTATCCTTGATATCCAGGATGGTATAGTAGTGGTGGTTTGGATTCATGAGGCTTAGGAGGGTATATGGATTTGGGACTGGGGGATGGACAGTTTCCACTCTTATTTACTTCCCTTAAGTCCTGTACTGGCCAGTAATCCTTTGTGCCAAGTTTTAGAACAGGGAGCAGAGGGATGTTCCAGGGTGACCTTCAGGGGGTAAGAATTCCTACTTCCAGGAGTCTTGTTATGTGTGGAGCAATTACCCACCTGGCTTCCTGACTCATTGGGTATTGCTGTACCTGGATTGAAGCTGCTGTCACCAACAGTTGAACCACAACTGGGGTACGGTGTTCTGCCAGACCTGGGGGATTGGTCTCAGCCCACATTCTGGGTATGCTCTCCTGGAATTGGCAGAGGAGATCTGACATTGATGCCTGATTTGTTTCCAGTGATAAAGCTTCCTGCAAGAGATATTCATCTGACAGAGCACAGGTGATGAGGATTTGCTGAGGTGTTTTTGATATGGAAGACAAAGCGAGGACAGAGAGGGAAGCCTGATTTTCACAGAAGGAGATGACTGCTTGAAGTTTCTGAAGTAGGTCCCACCCTAATAGTGGGTAAGGGCATTCTGGAAGAACTAAGAAGGAATGGGTAACAGTGCCATTTCCTAAGTCAATAATTCAATTTGTGGTCCATGAACTTGTCGTGGTCTTTCCTGTGGTCCCCTGGATGACTGTTTTCCTACTGGATAGTGGTCCCAGAGGCTGAGTAAGGACTGAGTGGGCTGCCCTGCTGTCTACTAAAAAACTGATAGGCTTGCCCCCAATCTTTCAAGTAACACTGGGCTCTTGGGGCCTTAACAAATAAGAGCCCCTGACCCATCGATCCTGACCATCTAAATTGAGGATAGCCCTAGGTAGGTTTTCCTGAGTGGTTGTTCATCTTTTTCTCTAGGGGCACTCATTTTTCCAATGTCCCTCTTGTTTACACTATACACATTGATTTCTTCCTAATGGGGGCCTGGGACCCCGAGGGCCCTTTTGCAATTCCCCCTGCCCTTGTAGAATGACTCGTGTTTCTTGAAGAACTGCTATTACTGCCTTAGTAACTTTTTTGTCTTGTATGGCTCCAGGAGTATCCTTGTTATTAAAAACCTTCTGGGCAATTTTCAGCAATTGGGTCAAATTCATTCCCTGGAATCCATCTAGCTTTTGTTACTTTTTCCTGATATCTGGGGCTGACTGGGAGACAAAGGCCAAGTTAATGACCTGTTGATTTTCCGGGGCTTCCAGGTCTATAGGAGTATAGGTATGATACACCTCTTGTAGATGTCCCAGGAAAGCAGCCAGTAACTCCTGCAGACTCTGAGTCACTGTTCCTGCCTTGGAGAGGTTGATGGGCCTCCTAGTCACCCCCTTAATCCCTGCTAAAAGATACCAGTGAAAAATGTTCAGAGCCTGGTGATCCCCCAAGGTGTTGGGGTCCCATTGGGGTCAGTTGGGGGAAAACCTCTTTAATTTGGTCCTGGTTCTCTTCTACTGTCCCTCTCCCTGGACCTATGATGGCTTTCAGGACTTCCTGTCTAATTCTGACTCTTTCCTCTGTGGTGAATAGAATCAGTAATAATTGTTGGCAGTCATCCCAAGTGGGGCAATGAGTCTGGAGTACAGATTCCAAGAGCCCTGTCAAAGCCTGGGGTTTCTCAGAGAATAGGGGATGTTGAGCTTTCCAGTTATATAAGTCAATTGATGAGAAGGGGATATGAACAAAGAATGGGTGACCCTGATAATCTCTCAGAGAGGAAGGACCACCAGTGGGTGTGGAGCCCCAATGCAGGTGTGCAGGGGGACAAGGGTTGGTTACTGGTACTGCCTGGGGGAGGATGCATAGGCCCTGATTCACGTGGCCTTGAGTATAGTGGAAGTAATTCTTGATCTTCTGCTGGGGAAGGGAGTATGGCTGGTGCCAAAGAGGCTTTCTTAGGGCCTGCCAGCATAACTTGTAACCCAGTAAGCTTTATGCCATGTTTAAGCTAAGAGGGGGACTGTTAGCCACTGGTCAATGTATGGAAACTGATCTGGGTGCCCAGGGTACCTGTCACCACATTCCATACAGCCTGGGTTATGTTGGGATCATATGTCCTGGTGTCTGGCCACCCCATCCTAAAACAATGGCCACTCCAATTTAAACAGGGTGTGGAGTTAGTTTTTTCAGGGTTAGTTTTAGCCCATATTGGCCTGAAAATCCAGACTTGAAATTGGCCATCAAGCACTGGAGGAAGGTGCAGGGCTGGGAACCAGATGATCCCATATGGGGTTTTTGGTTTTTTTTTCCTTAACCTACCAGTTGTTATCCGGACCTGTTTGCTTTGATAGTACTTTCAGTTCTGGAAAGCATTGTACTCATGATTTGCCGTTTCCAGCACTGGTTTTAAGTATGCCTTTGCAGCAAGGTCTTGTAAGGAGCGGGCAACAAGCTTGATAGGCCTATCCATGGAATGAGGCAAGGAGATGGGTGGAAGCGGCCAGGGGTGTGGGTCGATGTCACCCCTGTGGAACCACAGCAGTGAATGATAAACTTTTAGGAGATAAAAACACCACTTTGGTAGGATCCTTCCTTAGATGTGCCCTGGAGTCCAAGGGCTTAGGGAAGTTTGGAAAGTACTTAACAACCTTCTGACAGAATATACAGTGGTCTCTTTTTAAATTTTTTTCTCTGTATGTGGACAAAGAGTCCTTGCTTGTCTTCCCTAGAATCTGACTTCTAAGATTCCATGTAAAGCTACAACTGAGTTGCCAGGCGCAGAATTACCTCCCAGACATTTAAAGGAGAAAAGGAGTGACCTAATGGTGAAAGAGGAAGAGAAAGAAGAATAATAAAGTCATTTCTAGGGGCATAAAATCAGTGAAATTCCCCTGCAACCAATCTTTATTTAACCAATTGAGAACATCGTCTGGCCTTAGTGAGGCAGGCCTAAACTGCCACAGATCAGTTAATAAGCACCTCAGAAAACTAGAGAATCTACAATAAAGACAGGACCACATGAGGGGTAGACAGACATAGGGTGGGTGTCCCCCTTGGGAGACCAATCTGATGCCTGCCTGGCCACGTCCCCAAAGGGATATTTCAGAGCATCATGGCTAAGGTGTACCCATATAAACCCCAGGCCTGGTCACCACAGAGGTGAATCACCATTATGCCCTATGATGTCTCCATGGAACTGTGGAAGAAGGCCTACACAGGGCCCATAACCTGCCAGCCATGGGACCACACATACACACTCACTCTCTCATTACACCACGGTTATGGAAGACAACTGAAAATTGAATTACCTGAGCTTCCAGTGACATCTCATGGTAGGCTTGCCTAGTCAGAGATTAATGACAATGTCTGGTCTCCTGACCTAGGCTCCTGATGGACCATCCCCACTGATTTTCAGACCTGACTTACCTCCAGAAGTTCCCAAAACCCTGAGGAATTTCAGGACAATGTCGGCCGAGTAGTCGCCCTTCTGTCACGGGCCAGAACTCTGGGGCCCTGGAACATCTCAGGTGGTGCCTCCCCTACAGATTCCCAGGGTGGGAGTGGCCACTTGGGTAAGGCTCCAGGGATTTTATCTGAGTGATGATGGAAAATCTCACTGGGGCCTCCAAATGTTGTAACTGAGTGAGTGTGAAATCACCACCAAGACAAAGACTAGGCCAAATTACAGGGTCTTTATTGCTAGTGACCATGGAGGACTCATGTCTCTCTAACACATGTCCCTGAAAGGAATGTGTCAAGACCTTTTATGTTCGTATACCACCTCCTGGGTTGGGGTGGGGTGAGGGGCTTCAGACATTCTGAGGGCCAGGGGACCTTGAACATTTCGATTGCTACTTAAGTGGTTCACAGAAGTCAAAATAAGCATTAGTTTATACATTGTCTGAGTAGAGTGGAAATTACAGACCTTAGTTACTTATTACAAGTCTTAGTTTTTCTTAAAATGGCTCAGGGGCCAAAATGGCATTGGTTTGGACTGCTTGCCTGTCACATTAGTTACAGAGAGCAGTTTCAACAGATAGCCAAGATATGGTCAAGGTATACAGTTTATGGGGCAATTACCATGTCACAGAAGCAATTCTGCCTCAACCCCCCATGTAGCTGGGACTATAGGCACGCACCACCATGTCCAGCTAATTTTTTGTATTTTTAGTAGAGGCATCATTAAACCATGTTGGCCAGAATGGTCTTGATCTGTTGATCTCATAATCTGCCCACCTCATCCTCCCAAAGTGCTGGAATTACAGGCATGAGCCACTGCACCTAGCCTTACATTCTAAAGCTGCTTATTGCATTCTGCCTTATCACACTTGTACTTCCCCTACCTAGGAGCTGGAAGGCTTATATTTCCATGATACATAGCAGTGCCTTTCCTACAGCAATTGCTTTAAAGTTGTGTGGAACAGATGAATTTTCCTTTTCCTCAATTGCTAGGGAAATTCTCTATGTGAAACCTACTTGTATTAATAAAAAAAAAAAGCTTTTATCCCAGCACATATATTCATTTCTTTCTCTGTGCCTGTGCCTATATCTATTCCTATTAAGTCCCTATGTCTAGCTCTCTCTATGCCTCTGTTTTCTCCATCATTGTCTTTGTCTCCTCACCTCCTGCCCTCCTCTATCAGTCACTCTTGATCTGTCTTTGTCTTTTTCAATCTTTTCCTTGCTGCTGTAGGTGTGTCTTTAACTTTGTCCCTGCTTTCTCTTCTCCTGTCTGGAAACTCATAAGAGTGTTCTCGGGTCTTTTCAAGTTGGAACTCAAAGAAAAGGCTAAAGTCTGAAAACACTGTAACTGATGAAAATCAACATATCAGGGACAGGTGACATCCAGTGCCTATGATAGAGAGTATGAATTGGAATCTTCAGACACTCTGAATGTTTAATTTACATGATAAGGCATAAAAATATAAAAGGTGATCCACATAGCTAATCAATAACAATGCTAATTTCTCTAATTCTGGCTTCAAAGATAAGAACGTGTTAGAGAGCAAACAAAAAGTTCTTGAAAATCTTTGGCCATTTTGGCACCTTGCCCAGGAGACTCTAAGGATTCATACATAAGTATAAATGAATCAAAGCCAAACACAGTTAAAATAATGCCAACAATTTTTTCAGTGCTCATTGTGAGATCAATGTCTTACATATATTAACTTATTTAATCCCAATGCAACATTTTGGGAGGAGAAAAACTGAGGTTGACGGTGGCTAATTAATTCCATGGTCAGCCATCTCCAAGAAGAGGAGCTAGGATTTGAATTTAGGTGTACTCTGATTCCAAATCCTGAGCTCCTAATCACTCCAGCATTTCTCAAACTTGTCAGCTCTTAGGAATCCCTTGGATGCTCATTAAACCTTCAGATTCCTGAGCTCTATATTAAACCTACAAAATCCCCAGGGAAAGATTTGGGAGTCCAGTTTTTAACAAAGGACCCAAGTGATTCTATTTGTCAGAACTGTTTGAGAACCAGTGCACTAAATAGCTTCCTTAACCATGATGTAAAGGAGTGGGGAATTAGATTTTCCTGGTAGTTAACTAGCATTACTTGACCCAGCTTTTTCCATTCAGTCCTTTACCAGCTTCTCCTTTCCAGAGAATCAAAAACAGCCTTAGATTCTTTGTTTAATCTATTGTTCAAATGTACAAAAGTACTCACCTTGAGAACATTTGAATTCTGAACTTAATTTCAACCAAGTCAGCAAAGACGGCATTTTATTGGTGGATGGAAGTGAACAGAAGAGTATGCTGTGTTTATGTGGGAAGTGGGGGAATGAGGGGGTTGGAATTATCCTTATACTCTTAGAAATTGTACCATGTAGATGATTGACTATTTCATTCTTTTAAAGCTCAGGTTTTATTATAAAAATTTTTTTTCTTTCAATGAATAGATGTGGTACTAATAGTGGTAAACATTAAGGACACATGCACACGAATGTTCATTGCAGCACTGTTTACAATAGCAAAGACCTGGAACCAACCCAAATGCCCATCCATGATAGACTGGATAGGGAAAATGTGGTACATATACACCATGGAATATTACGCAGCCATCAAAAACGATGAGTTCACGTCCTTTGTAGGGACGTGGATGAACCTGGAAACCATCATTCTCAGCAAACTGACACAAGAGCAGAAAATCAAACACCGGATGTTCTCACTCATAGTTGGATGTTGAACAATGAGAACACATGGACACAGGGAGGGGAGCACTACACACTGAGTTCCGTTGGGGGAAAATGGGGGAGGGATGGGGGTGGGGAGGTGGGAAGAGATAGCATGGGGAGAAATGACAGATACAGGCGAGGGGACAGAAGGCAGAAAACCACACTGCCATGTGTGTACCTATTCAACAATCTTGCATGTTCTTCACATGTACCCCAGAACCTAAAATGCAATAAAAATAAATAAAGAAAGAAAGAAAGAAAGAAATAAAACATACAAACTGAAAATACAAAATGACAATGACTTACATACAAAATATTGTTTGTTACACCCTATGCTAAGTTGTTTACATGAATCTTCTCCTCAATATCACAGCATACTTGTAAAGTAGCTAATTTAATGATCTGTGTTTTACAAATGATGAGGCTGAGACACAGAGAAATTCATTGTCCAAGTTCTAGGAGTCCAACCCAGGTTTGTTTGATGTATTAAAAGCGAAACTTGGCCGGGCGTGGTGGCTCAAGCCTGTAATCCCAGCACTTTGGGAGGCCGAGGCAGGTGGATCACGAGGTCGAGAGATCGAGACCATCCTGGTCAACATGGTGAAACACCGTCTCTACTAAAAATACAAAAAATTAGCTGGGCATGGTGGTGTGTGCCTGTAATCCCAGCTACTCAGGAGGCTGAGGCAGGAGAATTGCCTGAACCCAGGAGGCGGAGGTTGCAGTGAGCCAAGATCACACCATTGCACTCCAGCCTGGGTAACAAGAGTGAAACTCCATCTCAAAAAAAAAAAAAAAAGAAAAAAGCGAAACTTAAATAAATTATATTTAACAGAGTTTAATTGAGCAAATAATGACTCATGAATCAGGCAGCAACTCTCCCCACTCCTTGCCCCCTGCCCCACAACCAGATTAGGTTCAGAGAGACTCTAGTGCACTGTCATATGGTTGGGCGTAATTTATGGACCAAAAAGTAAAGTGATGTACAGAAAATGAAAGTTAGATACAGAAACAGCTGTATTGGTTAGTTTTTGTCTTATTTGCATTGCACACAGTTTGAAGATGTTAGATCTAGTGAACTCCAAGTTTCTCTTCAAAGAATCAGAATTTCATTATGCTCAACTCCCTTATTTAATTCTCCATTTTAAAGTTTAACTTCCTTGTAGTTTCCACCAGTTCTAATTAGTAGTTAACATCTGTTCCCCTGCTCCCCTGGTCTATCCTGACTTATTCGTCACCTGCTCTGGTCACCTGCTCTGGTTACCAGCCCTGGTCACCTGCCTTTACCTGAGTCACCCCTGGTCACCTGCTCTGACATGCCCTATAAGCATTCTTTTCATCAAACTACCCACCCTGCCACTCTGGCTTATACCCCTTCTCTCTTTAAAATGCCAATTGAAATTAGCTTAGACTGTGTGGTGTAACCCTAGACAATAGAGGAATGACACAGCAGTAGGGGCTACCTGCATCAGGAATAAGAACACTTTTCCCTCTTTTGTCCAAGTGTGCACTCACCACTGCTCCATCTATGAGATGCACCCTTCTATAGAAGTAAATTGCCTTGCTGAGGAAATTTATATTCAAGTGCTACTTCTTTTGCAACACCAAAAATTTACATATAACAAACAGTTGACCACTTTTGATTGGCTCAACCTTGGAGATTGGCACAAGAATAGGTTACACAACTAGTTATATTACAGTTTACTATGTATGGAGAAACTTTTAGGGTGAACTTAAAAGGAGGTAGCTTTAGGCTAAACCTAATTTAAAAGACTGCAGTTTGTGCCCTCAACACTTTGCTGCACATCCTCCACTTTAAATAGGTCAAAGAAAGATTTGGGTAAATTCAGTGATTATAGATTTCTAAACAGACATGAAAGAATATTTTGGAATATTGAGGTGTTTTGAAAAATATTTTGAGGTTAATTACTTTGAATGGAATCATAGGGTTCTTCCACAAAGATTTATTTTAGTATCACTTCTAAGGAGCTGCTTATATGATGCAGTATAGCATTTCTTGTGTTCTTATCTTCTTTGGTTTATTAGCAACAAATTTCCTTCGTAACTTGGGGAACAATTTGGTTCACCTACTATTTTGAATTCACAGTTCACTATAGCTTTGGCATCCTGGGATCGGGGTCCCCCTGCCTCAGCCTCCTGAGTAGCTAGAAAAACAGACACACTCCACCATGACAAGCTAATTTTCTTTTTATTTTTTGTAGATAAGGGTTTTTTTCCATGTTGCCCAGGCTGGTCTCAAAATCATGGGCTCAAGGAATCCTCCCACCTCTGATTCCTAAAGCATTGAGATTACAGGCATGAGCCACCAGACCCAGCTCAAGGTTTTTTATGTGTGTGTGTGTGTATATACACACATAAAAAACTCATAAATTATCAAAATTGCTAAACTACTACATTAATCACCGATTTAAACAACTTTGTGACTTCACAAGGGAAGGAGGAATTTTTTTTTTTTCAACACTTAGTTGAATGAACACACAGTACAGCAGTTAGGAGGACATTTTTTAACACATGTCTGATGTTGACTTATTAATCCCCCTTCTGCAAAACTGCTTTTAACAAATCAACATACAAACTTAATCAGTGTAAAGGTAATCAGTAAAGAATGGCTGCCCCTCTTTCCCACGTTTTCATTCCTAGGATACAATCACTTTCAAATATTTTGGGTTTTAGTTCTTCTATTTACTCATATGTTGAGATAATATCATTTTTTTCTATAATAAAACCCATATACCTATCATCCAACTACACGGATTATGAACATTTTGCTAATCATGCTTCATCTAGACCTACCCTCTCCTATTTTTTTCCTGGAGATCTTTTTTCTTTTTTTTCTTTCTGGGATTCTCTCCCTACTAACCAGTCTTTGGGGCAAGGGCCTAGTATAATTTCTAGCTGTACTATCCAGTTCCTTTCTCCTTGCTCACTGTCTTGAATCTCTACCTTCCTCTGTTGTTTGCAGAAAAAACAATTTTGATTGCTGGCAACACAGGAGAGATAGTAGAGTCTGTAACATTAAGCCACATTTTTTCATTAACAGCATAGGTTAGTTTTATGTTTTGGAATGAGTGACATATAATAAACTGCACATATTTAAACTGTACCATTTGAACATTTGAAAATAAATATACACCGTGAAACCATCACCACATTGAAGTAATGAATGCAGTCATTACTGTCTAATGTTTTCTTATGGTCATCCTGCCTCTCCCAATATCCCTTCCTCAATCTGGGAACCACTGACCTGCTTTCTGACACTATAGATTAACTTGCATTTTCTACAGTTTTAAATAAAATGAATCAGGCAATAAGTAATCTTTTAGTTTGGCTTCCTTCACTCAATTATTCTGAGATTCATTCATATTGTTGTGTGGATCCATAGTTCTTTAATTTTGGTTTCTGAGTAGTTGCACACTAAATGGATATACAACAATGTGTTTATCCATTCATTTCTTTATGTATATTTGAGTTGTTTCCAGTTTTTGGCTACTATAAATAAATCTGTCATGGATATTCATATATTAGTTTTTGTAGGAACACATACGTTATTTTCTCTTGGGTAAACACATAGAGATGGAATGGCTGGATTGTATGGTAGGTGGATGCATAACTTTTTAAGAAACTACCAAACTGTTTTTTTGATGTGATTGTAGGTTTTTTTTTTTTTTTTTTTTTTTTTTCAGATGGAGTTTTGCTCTTGTTGTCCAGGCTGGAGTACAATGGCACGATCTCAGCTCACCCCAACCTCCACCTCCAGGGTTCAAATGATTCTCCTGTTTCAGCCTCCTGAATAGCTGGGATTACAGGCATGCACCACCATGCTTGGCTAATTTTTGTATTTTTAGTAGAGATGGGGTTTCTTCAAATTGGTCAGGCTGGTCTCAAACTCTCAACCTCAGGTGATCCACCCGCCTCAGCCTCCCAAGGTTGTAACATTTTATATTAAAGTCAGCTGTGCATGAGAGTTTCAGTTTCTCCACACCTTGCCACACTTGGTGATGATCAAACTTAATTTTAGTGATCCTAACAGACATGTAATAGTATTTCATTGCAGTTTATTTTTTGTGCCCAGGTGGCTAATCTTATTAAACAGATTTTCATGTGCTTATTAGTCATCCTTTTATCTTCTTTGGTAAAGTGTTTGTCCAAATACTTTTTCTACTGTCTCAGGGGTCTTAAGACCACCCTCAAGGTCAGTAACTCACTAGAAGGACTCACAAAACCCAATAGCAGGTTTTACTCATGACTAACATTTGTTAAAGAAAAAGTATACAGTGCAAGCACAGTAGTAACAAGATGTCTATTGGGTGGAGTCCAGAGTGGTCAGGCACAGCTTACCAACACTCTCCCATCTGGGGTCTCAGATGATATATTTTATCTCTGCTGTGAACTGTAAGGGACAAACATGTGGAGTCTCTATATCAGAAAGGCCATTTAAGTCTCAGGATCCAAAGCTTTTTTGGAAGGGTGGTGACACAGCACATTCTGCCCTGAAGCCTGTTGTGGCAATCAAAACTCAAGACCCCAACAATGAAATCAGGTTCATGTCATCAATCTTGATTTACTGCAAAGCGAGATGGTATAATATAGTACATTGCTCTAGGTGCATACGATAAAACCCTCAATCGTTAACATAAAGAATCAGCCAAATACCACATTTCCCGAGGATGTCCAGTGATGAATAACAGTTCTAAGTTCTCTTGGAGGTGTGTGAGAAGTGAGCAATGAGACCCACTGGATCTCATTAACTCTTTTTTACACTCATTTTATTATTGCACTGTTTACTTACTATTGAGTTTCAGGGATTCTTTATATATTCAGGATACAATCCTTTATCAAATTGATGCTTTGCAAGAATATTCTCCAGTCCTTGGTTTGTCTTTTTATATTCTTAAGTGTCTTTGGAATAACAGAAGTTTAAAAAATTCTGATGAGGTCCCGTTTATTTTTTCTTTTATAGATTGTGCTTTTGGTAATCATATCTAATACATTTTTGCCAAATCCTTTTAGATTTTTTTTCCTTCTGAGGCAGAATCTCACTCTGTTACCCAGGCTGGAGTGCAGTGGCACAGCCTTGGCTCACTGCAACATCAGCCTCCCGGGTTCAAATGATTCTCCTGCCTCAGCCTCCCAAGTAGCTAGAATTACAGGCATGGGGTTTCACCATGTTGGCCAGGCTGGTCTCTAACTCATGACCTCAGTTGATCCACCCACCTTGGCCTCCTAGTATCATTTTTATATTTCTCCATCTAGCACAGAATTGTTCACCTAGCAGGCTCTCAATAAAGATTTAACTTACACGAGAGTAATGAGACAGGAATGGGAGAATTGCACATGTCTCCTCCACTTGCACTTAGTTGTAGTTCTAAGACATAGAGCAGCATGGGATAAGAGATGGTGTACTTTGCCACATCTATCCCAGCACTAGCTATTTATATTACACATCCTTAAGTTGCAATAGTTAAAGTTGGCTATAGCTGAATCACTGTTAACAAATTGACATAAGACTAAGAAAATTAGAGGTCTTGTTTATGAGAGTTGAGAAGGAGGAATCATCCCTATGCTTTGTAATAATAAAACTAGTGTCTGCAGGTCACAACATATGAGTCATAGAAACTTGAATGAATCTGTTCACTTCCACAATATCTGTGTAGACGTGAATTATCTGCTACATACCCTCATACACATTATTTCAGGTGAATCTGTGTATAAGCATACTAAGAGCAAAGAGGAGCTGTCCATTGTGTAGACAACTGGGTATAGAGTTTAAGCCATCCTATGTAAAGGAGATAATTTGACTTTATATATAGTGATATTTCACAAATAACAGCTATGTAAGGTTTTTGTCTTCTTTCTGACACTTACACTTAATTAACAACTGCCATCAGAGAAAATAAGGCAATACTGAGTGTTATAAGAAATACCAAATTTACACTTTCCTGCAGTTACAATCATAATTCAGTAATAGAAACATTAATAGTAGCCACTGTATGTATGAAAAAGAAAAATAGAGTTTTTGGCTGCCTAAGATTTATTTATTTATTTATTTATATTTATTTTTTATTGCATTTTAGGTTTTGGGGTACATGTGAAGAACATGCAAGATTGTTGCAGTGTGGTTTGCTGTCTTCCTTCCCCTCACCTGTATCTGTCATTTCTCCCCATGCTATCTCTTTCCACCTCCCCACCCCCATCCCTCCCCCATTTCTCCCCAACGGACTCCAGTGTGTAGTGCTCCCCTCTCTGTGTCCATGTGTTCTCATGGTTCAACATCTGCCTATGGGTGAGAACATGCGGTGTTTGATTTTCTGCTCCTGTGTCAGTTTGCTGAGAATGATGGTTTTCAGGTTCATCCATTTCCCTACAAAGGACACAAACTCATCATTTTTGATAGCTGCATAATATTCCATGGTGTATAGGTACCACATTTTCCCTTTCCAGTCTATCATGGGTGGGCATTTGGGTTGGTTCCAGGTCTTTGCTATTGTAAACAGTGCTGCAATGAACATTCGTGTGCACGTGTCCTTATAGTAGAATGATTTATAATCCTTTCGATATATACCCAGTAATGGGATTGCTGGGTCAAATGGGATTTCTATTTTTAGGTCATTGAGGAATCGCCACACTGTCTTCCACAATGGTTGAATTAATTTACACTCCCACCAACAGTGTAAAAGTGTTCCTATTTCTCCACATCCTCTCCAGCATCTGTTGTCTCCAGATTTTTTAATGATCGCCATTCTAACTGGTGTGAGATGGTATCTCAATGTGGTTTGATTTGCATTTCTCTAATGACCAGTGATGATGAGCATTTTTTCATATGTTTGTTGGCCTCCTGTATGCCTTCTTTTGTAAAGTGTTTGTTCATATCCTTCACCCATTTTTGAATGGGCTTTTTTCTTATAGAACTGTTTTAGTTCTTTGTAAATTCTGAATATCAACCCCTTGTCAGATGGGTAGACTGCAAACATTTTTCCCGTTCTGTTGGTTGCCGATTCACTCTACTGACTGTTTCTTTTGCCATGCAGAAGCTGTGGAGTTTGATTAGGTCCTATTTGTCTATTTTGGCTTTTGTTGCCATTGCTTTTGGCGTTTTGGTCATGAAGTCCTTGCCTATGCCTATGTCCTGAATGGTTTTGCCTAGATTTTTGTCTAGGGTTTTTATGGTGTTAGGTCTGATGTTTAAATCTTTAATCCATCTGGAGTTAATTTTGGTGGAAGGTGTCAGGAAGGGGTCCTGTTTCTGCTTTCTGCACATGGCTAGCCAGTTTTCCCAGCACCATTTATTAAACAGGGAATCCTTTCCCCATTGCTTGTTTTTGTCAGGTTTGTCAAAGATTGGATGGTTGTAGATATGTTGTATTTCCTCTGAGGCCTCTGTTCTGTTGTTCTGTTCCATTGGTCTGTATCTCTGTTTTGGTAGCAGTACCATGCTGTTTTGATTACTGTAGCCTTGTAGTATAGTTTGAAGTCCAGTAGTGTGATGCCTCCTGCTTTGTTCTTTTTGCTTAGAATTGACTTGGCTATGCAGGCTCTCTTTTTGTTCCATATGAAGTTTAAGGTGTTTTTTCCAGTTGTGTGAAGGAGGTCATTGGTAGCTTGATGGGAATTGTGTTGAATTTGTAAATTATTTTGGGCAGCTGCCTAAGATTTTTAAGAAAGAGAAAGCGTTATACAAATTAGTCTTAACACTTAATTATGTATTTAGTAAGAATTTGGTTTCATTCAACTACCTGAATATTTCTCATAATTCTTATCAAATGTCTGCTTCTGTCTGGGTGCGGTGGCTCAGGCCTGTAATTCCAGCACTTTGAGAGGCCGAGGCAGACAAATCATGAGGTCAGGAGTTTGAGACGCACCTGGCCAATATGGTGAAACTTGGTCTGTACCAAAAATAAAAAAATTAGCTGGGAGTGGTGGCGTGCACGTGTAATCCCAGCTTTTCAAGAGGCTAAGGCAGGAGAATCACTTGAACCTGGGAAATGGATGTTACAGTGAGCTGAGATTGTGCCACTGCACTCCAGACTGGGTGACACAGCAAGAATCTGTCTCAAAAAAAAAAAAAAAGTCTGCTTCCCTCTTTGACATACCACAGATATTCTCTGATAAAGTACGCCTTAGGTAAACCTGGCCTCACCCACACATGTCAGAACCTCAAATTTTATAAATATTACTAAATCTTAAAGGTGGGCATGATGCTTTTAGTCCATAGAAATATTAACCTGTGAACAGAGGACTATATGAGGTTAAATGGCATTCAAATTTTTTCTATACGCTTTAAAAGATTGAGGCAATGTATTGAGAAACACACCTAAGAAACTGCAACTGATCTACTCCGGACAAAAATGTAGACACTATCTCTTGAAAATAAGCTGTCTAGTGGTACTTATGCCACTTATTCTTACATATATTAACAGTGTTTTACATGCTCATAATCTTAAAAATAATTTTAAAATGTCAAAATTATAGGTCTTATACATTTCCATGGGTTTGAAAAAAATAGAACACAGATTTTTGTAACAGAGTGAGTTAGAAGGAATGCGCCAGACACTGAGTTCCAAATTAAAAGTCCTTTTAAAATTAACTAGTGGCCAAGAGATGCTAGCCCTTAAAATTCTCTTGGCCCTAAGGAAGGGGCTTGATTATCTTTTATACCTTGATTTAGGTAGGGGACGGGGAGCCTAGCTGAATTGGAATTTTACAGAAGCAGAAAAGCAGATTAGAGGAAGGGGCTGCTGGCACAGTTGTCACCAAGAGGGGGTGTTCAGGCTCCTTCTATACAATGATCAAAGGGAAATATTTTTCTTACAATGGGGGGGTGGGGATGCCAAGCGGGATGTGGTTACAATGGTTACAAGTGTTAGGAACAGTATGCTTCAACACTTCTATGTGCAGCATGACCCAGTTATGCACTCACAGGGGCTGTGGTAGGGAGGGGGAAGCCAGATTGGAGTTTACAACTAAGATGGAGTCAGCGATGCTAGCCCAGGGTAGGTTATTACATTCCTCACTTGTGGTTTTTGGGGAGTCAAAGCATTGACTCCTCAGTAACAAGGGAGTTACAGTGACTCCTGAGATACATGAGTTTAGCAGAATTTATGTGCTGCCTTATAAAAGTAAGGAGTCAGTTTAACAGGCAGGGATCAAATATCAAGCCTAAGAGAAGGAGAAGAGGTCCGACCAGCCCAGTTACTAAGGTAGTTAACCATGGGCTCCAGTTAAACATGCTTTTTAACCAGGAGGCATTTTTCTCTCATTCTTGTTAGCATCTATTTAAATTGTCCTGGACCTTTTGGAGGGTGTCTTTTATGACACCAGAGTTGTTAGCATAAAAACAACAGTGTTCTCCCAGTGCTGCATGTAAACCTCCTTGGAAGAGGAATGTTAGATCTAAAGCTCGGTGGTTTTGGAGAGCAACTTCAACTAGGGATTTTACCTGAGTACGTAACATATTTATGGCAGACTGGAGATTTTCCAAATTGGCATCTACTTGTTGAGACAGGGATGTTAGTCCAGTCCCAGATGAGGGCAGCAGTGCCAATAGCTGTTAACCCAGCTATGATAAGGCCAGCCAGAAGGGGCACAGGCAGTGGAACAGCTCAGCAGGTCCTGCAATGCAGTTCAGGGGGAGTAATGAGAAGTTGTCCTTCTGGTCCACTGTACATGTAGACCTGGAAAGCACATGAACCAACATGCACAGAAGAGGTCCAGGTTCAGTCCCATTGATGCAGCACAGGAGGACTGAGGTACAGGCCAGCCACGCATTGTTAAGTGCCTGGTAGGAGACTGAGGGGTTCAGGGAAATAAGTAGGGACTGATTACAAGTAGCCTGAAAAGGAGAATTACACAGTTTATACCTGTTGCTGATTAAGCGGGAGGCATTTCCTGCAACATCCCCCAGTATAAGGGAATGGGGGAGTGCCTGGGAAGCAAGAAGCCTGGTGTTGAAAGGGGCTTTTATTCCCAGTCTGATATAGTATGGGGGTTCAGGCTTTAGGCACAGTCAACAATCTCTGGCCAGTTTAGTCTTTTATTCCCATGTCATATTGTAGTACCAATGAGTTAAGCTAGGGATATGAACAGTTATGGTAAGAGGATTGCAAGTTAAAATAAGTAGCCAAGATTACACAAGTCCAGTAAGGGCAGGAAAATTCATTAACTTGCTGGCAGCTAGTACTGGGGTGTTTTCCAGGACTACAGGAAAGTTAACCTACTGAAGTTTACCTACTGAAGTTTATTTTCTGCCTTTGTCCCACATTCGACTTGGGCTGCTGTGTGTTTAAAACCAGCAGCAAGGTCAGTGGCACCTGCTCTGATAGCACTAGCTGGGTAAGGGCTGGGTTCTGGGAACAGAGCACACAAATGGACTGCAAGAGAAACCTGGTTAGAGGCACCTGCCCTCCAGGTAGTATTTGCATACACACGTCCAGTAGATGGGGGTAGAGGACATAACTGGAGGGAACACGTAAAGGAGATATAGAAGAAGGATTAGGGTGTGCTCCCCAGATAAGTGGCCGAATGATGTCTTGAACCTGTTGGAGAGACTGTAGGTACTGTAACAAGTTAGCATGGAATATTTCTGCTAGATGGGTATTCTTTAGCTTAGGCAAGACAGAGGGAGCCCTTCCATACATGATTTTAAAAGGAGAGAAACCCAACTTGTAAGGGGTTAATCTGACTCTAAGAAGGGCTAAAGGAAGGAGGTTTGTCCAACCCTTACCAGTCTCTAAGACAAACTTTGTAAGAGTAATTTTTAAGGTTTGACTCATGTGTTCTACCTGTCCAGGGCTCTGAGGCTGTTAGGCACAATGGAGTTTTGATTGAATGTAATTCCTTACTGACTGATTGAGCTATGGATGAGGTGAAGGTTGGCTCATTATTACATCCTGTAACACATGGCAGCCCATGTCAAGGGATGATTTCATTGAGTAAGAATTTAACTACCATAGAGGCAGTTTCATTTCTGGTGGCAAATGCCTCAGTCCATGCAGAAGAAGTGTCCACCATCACCAGGAGATACTTATATCCCACCTGGTGTGGCTTTATTCTGTGAAGTCTATTTCCCATCTTTCTCTTGGAGTACATCCTTGAAGACAGTGGCCCAGTTCAGGTTTTGGGCCTTGTCTGGCGTTTACCTGCACACATGCAGTGCATTGGCAGGCTGCAAGGTTAGTCAAGTCTTGAACGCGGGAAATTTTAAACAAGCTTCTTAAAAGCTGGGCCAGTTTCATTCCCCCTAGATGAGTGGAAGAATGGAGGTGACTGACCAAGGTCTTTCCCAGGGTCTGGGGCAGGAAAATTCTTGAATCTGAAAGAACCCACAATCTGTCCCGGTTTTTACTGGCCTGAAGTTCTGATGCTTGCTTGTCTTCTTCCAGAGAGTAGACTGAGTGATCAGGCAGATCGAGCTCTGGGAAAGATACAGTGGGTAATAGAGTTAAAGGGGTGACCAGAAGTTGAGCTGCCTCTGGGGCAGCAGAGTTGGCCCTTTGGTTCCCTCAGGCAATGGCTGTATTTTACTTTTGATGTCCTTTGCAGTGGATTACAGCCACCTGCAGGGGGAGCCAAATGGCCTTGAGTAAGCCAGGATTTCTCCTTTTTTTTTTTTTAATTGCATTTTAGGTTTTGGGGTACATGTGAAGAACATGCAAGATTGTTAGATAGGTACACACATGGTAGCGTGATTTGCTGCCTTGCTCACCTTCACCTATGTCTGGCATTTCTCCCCATACTCTCTCTCCCCAACTCCCCACCCCCTGCTGTCCCTCCCCTATTCCCCCCACAAAAGGCCCTAGTGTGTGATGCTCCCCTCCCTGTGTCCATGTGTTCTCATTGTTCAACACCCACCTATGATGAGAACATGCGGTGTTTGATTTTCTGTTCTTTTGTCAGTTTGCTGAGAATGATGGTTTCCAGGTTCATCTATATCCCTACAAAGGACATGAACTCATCGTTTTTGATGGCTGCATAACATTTCATGGTGTATATGTACCACATTGTTTCTGTCCAGTCTATCATCAATGGGCATTTGTGTTGGTTCCAGGTCTTTGCTATTGTAAACAGTGCTGCAATGAACATTCGTGTGCATGTGTCCTTACAGCAGAATGATTTATAATCCTTTGGATATATTCCCAGTAATGGTATTGCTGGGTCAAATGGAATTTCTATTTCTAGGTTCTTGAGAAATTGCCACACTGTCTTACACAATGGTTGAGCGAATTTACACTCCCACCAATGGTGTAAAATACCCATAATGAACATAGATGCAAAAATCGTCAATAAAATACTGGCAAGCCAATTGCAACAGCACATCAAAAAGCTTATCCACCATGATCAAGTAGGATTCATCCCGGGGATACAAGGCTGGTTCAACATATGCAAGCCTATAAACATAATTCACCACATAATTCACCAGAACCAAAGACAAAAATCACATGATTATCTCAATAGACAATTCCTTTTGATGCCCTTTGCAGAGAAGGCCTTTGACAAAATTCAACAGCCCTTTATGCTAAAAACCCTCAATAAACTAGGTATTGATGGAATGTATCTCAAAATAATAAAAGTTATTTATGTAAACCCACAGCCAATATCATACTGAATGGGCAAAAACTGGAAGCATTCCCTTTGAAATCTGGCACTAGACAAGGATGCCCTTTCTCATCACTCATATTCAATATAATACTGGAAGTTCTAGCCAGAGCAATCAGGCAAGAAAAAGAAATAAAGCGTATTCAAATAGGAAAGGAGGAAGTCAAATTGTCTCTATTTGCAGATGACATGATTGTATATCTAGAAGACCCCATTGTCTCAGCCAAAAATCTCCTAAAACTGATAAGCAACTTCAGCAAAGTCTCAGGATACAAAACAAATGTGCAAAAATCACAAGCATTCCTATACACCAATAACAGACTTAAAGAGAGCCAAATCAAGAATGAACTGCCATTCACAACTGCTACAAAGTATTATACCTAGGAATACAACTGTATTATACCTAGGAATACAACTAACAAGGAACGTGAAGGACCTCTTCAAGGAGAACTACAAGCCACTGCTCAACAAAATAAGAGAGGACACAAACAGATGGAGAAACATTCCATGTTCATGGTTAGGAAGAATCAATATAGTGAAAATGGCCATACTGCCCAAAGTAATTTACAGATTCAACGCTATCCCCCGCAAGGTACCAATGACCGTCTTCAAAGAACTGGGAAAAAAAGTCTTAAACTTCGTATGAAATCTCCTTTGTTTTTGATAGTTTTTCCAGCCGAAGTGAGAAGCCCATGCTCCTGGTAAATAGCACCATGAACAAGCCCAGTTGTAAAGGCATACCTGCTGTCCATGAATGTTGATGTGTTTCTTCTTACCCCATCAGAGGGCCTGAGTGAGAGCAATTAACTCAGTCTTTTGCGCTGAAGTGCTGGCTGGTGGGGCCTGGATCCACATAATGTCCATTTCAGTGTGACGGCTGCCCCAGCCTTTCACACTCCCTGTTCAAGGAAGCTGCTGCCATCTGTGAATATGGTAGGATCAGCCTTCTCTAGGGGGTCAACCTGGAGGTCCGGGTGGCCAGTCTCCATAGTCTCCAACAATTCCTGGCAATCATGGACTGGTGTGATCAGGTCTGGATCAGGTAGAAAAGTGGCTGGATTTAAACACCTTGAGGCTGGATTTAAACATGCTGAGGCTGAAACAACAGCAGACTCTGATACTGTAATGTGCAAGCATTTGACATCATTTTTCAGAGGCACTGCGCAGCAATGTCTCAATGGCATGAGGAGCTGTGAGAGTTAAGTTTTGGCCCAAGCTGAGTCTATTAGCCTCCTGGACCAGACTTGTGATTTCTGTTATGGCTCATAGACAACTTGGAATGCTTGTGTTTAACTTTTTAGGGTGCAGCCACTGAGATTTTTCCCTGTCCTTTTGAAGCCTTTTCAGCTTCCTTTTTAGTTGCCAGAGCAGCCTGTTTTTGTTTCTCATGATCTCAATTGTCAAAAACCTTCTGAGCTATTTCTAGGAGGTGGGTGGTATTCATTCTGTCAAATCACTCAAACTTTTGTAATTTTCTTTGAATATCAGGGGCTACCTGGGATACAAATGCCAAATTAATAGCATCACTATTTTGAGGAGCCACTGGATCAAACAGGGTGTAAATTAGATAGGCCTCCTGGAGGCATTCCAAAAACACTCCAGGTGATTCATCGAGCCCCTGGACAACTTCAGTTGTCTTAGATTCATGGGTTTTCGAACACCTTCTTTAATACCCATAAGGAGATACCTGTGGAAATTGTCCAAAGCTCTACTCCTCCCTGAGGTATTTTGGTCCCAGTCAGGCCAAAGAGAAGGAGAAATTCTCTAGGAGGGTTTGGCCTCCCTCCTCTGGCATATTGACTAAACTAAGGAAAAATGTTTGGCCTTCCTCCAAATGCAGTCTCTTTTGTCAGATGTAAAAAGGGTCAGGAGAAGCTGTTGACAATCATCCCAGGTGGGCCGGTGAGTCCAGAGTATGGACTCAACCAGTGAGGTTAGGACCTGAGATTTTTCAGAGAAAGGTGGGTTTTTGAAACTTCCAGTTGTACAGGTCAGAAGCAGAAAACGGGACATAGACCAAAAATGGGACAGCTCTCTCACTACCTGGCAGGGGTGGTGCCTCCCTTAAGGGGAGGAGTGGTGCAGCCTCCTCTGGCTGAGGATGCAGTTGGGAGGCAATAGGCGGAAAGAGCTTAGGAGACAAGGACAAGGAGACCAAGAGGAATCCCAAGGGAGGAGGAGGCTGAGGGTCAGAGCAAATGAGAAGCCTGGCCCAGCCAAGGAGCAGTCAGACCAGTTGTTGGGGCATGGGGTGTGGCAATCTAGGCACTGACAACCTTTATGGTGTCAGAAATTCCAGACTAGTGGATGTTCTGCACAATTTTTTCTGTAACACCTGATTTGTTTTTGACAGAAAAGACAGGACTGAGATGGCCAGCCCAAATGGCTAATGAAGGATTTGACTTCCTGAGATAGGAAGTCTGCAATAAGGATTAGTTGAAAAAGTTTTCACCCAATCATCTTGGGCAATAAGGATGATGGGAAATACAAATTTAAATGCTAAACACAAACAGGACAACAGACATGAGACATACAAATCCAGATGTAGGGAACAAAACAGGACAACTGACACTGAGATGGATTGGGCACTGAGGTAGACAAATGATCATGGCAGCTTCAAGGACAAGCAAAAGACTGGATACTTAAGACACAAACTCCTAAGGTCCCCATGCACTCATACTTGCATGCACACATTAATTCAGAGGTTATTACAGTCTTTTTAGTTTGTAAACAGTTGGTATGCTGAAGAAATTTTTGCCTTCTTTGTAAATGTTTTAAATTAGAACCCAGGGACCCTGTCCTCCAGCATCCTGTAGTGCTGACAGAGTCCAGGAGGTGCCCTCATCAGTGCTGAATCCCTCTAGATTAAACAGAAGGGCAGAATCAGGACCTTGGGCACCCGGAGTCCAGAAGCAGACAGAACCAGAAACTCTAGAACCCCAGAGTTCAAAGACAGAACCAGCACCAGGGACTGTAGGGCACACAGAGTCCAAAAACCAGAACCAGGGGCTCTTCCAGAGTGCAAAACCAGAACCAGGAGTATTTCAGAGTCTGAAACCAGCCAAAAACCAGAATCAGGACTCTTCCAGAGTCCAAAGCCAGAACCAGGACTCTTCCAAAACCCAGAACCAGGACCAGGGACTCTGGGGCACCCAGAGCCCAGGGTCACAGGAATCACTGTAGTCAATTCTGACATCCCAGTAATTGGATGATCCCTGTAACTTCCAGGAATAACCATATCAGGCCTGACTTACCTTCTCCGCAGAGCAGGACCAGAGACTCTGAAGAATAATTAGGTGGAGTGTACCAGGAGTCAATCTGCTCTCCTCTGGCAAGGAGTGGTCTATGGGGCCCTGGAACATCTCAGGGGGCACCTCCCCTATAGTCTTCCTCCCAGCTCAGGGGAGCCCAGAATGAGCCCAGTCTGCACCTGGTGGCAAATATCTCACTGGGGCCTCCAAATGTTGTAACCAAGAGAGATAGAAGGAATGTGCCACACACTGAGTTCCAAATTAAGGGTCCTTTTTAAATTAGCTAGCAATCAAGAGATGGCTAACACTCAAAATTCTCTCAGTCCCACGGAAGGGGCTTGATTATCTTTTATAACTTGATTTAGGTAGGAGAGGGGGTGCCTAGCTGCAGTGGAATTTTACAGAAGCAGAAAAGCAGGTTAGAGGAATGGGCTGCAGGCACAGGTGTCCAAGAAGGGGTGTGTTCAGGCTCCTTCTACACAATGATCAAAGGGAAATTTGTTTCTTACAGTAGCGGGATTGGGGGGTTATGCCAAGCAGGATGTGGTTACAATGATTGCAAGTGTTAGGAACAGTATGCTTCAACACTTCTACTTGCAGCATGACCCAGTTATGCACTCGCAGGGGCTGTGGTAGGGAGAGGGAAGCCAGGTTGGAGTTTACAGCTAAGATGGAGTCAGTGATGATAGCTCAGCGTAGATTATTACAGATTGTTCAAAACAGTCAATAAAATGCACAAACTTCTAGAGTAATCAGTAAAAAAAAAGTTATACCAAAAATAGTAATACTAGGAATGAAAGAGGGCTAGAACTGCAGGTTTCTAAAGGCAAAAGCTAATAAAGCCTTGCTTTTTATTGTGCATCTTGGACTAAAAATATTGTACACATTACCCTCCAGTTCCTTTTTCTGTTGCGAAGATGTGGTGATGAACCAGATTTGCTCATGCAGATGACAATACTACTGAAAATGGTAGCAGAAAAATAAAATGAAGGGAATATGGTTTACTTAATGATCTCATAAATTGGAACTTATTGCCCCTGTGCCTCTTGTGTATCTATGGACTAACATGTGAGAGAGATTAAATGGCTGCTACCAATATTTTATTTGGTGCTTCATTTTTTGTTTCAGTGAATAACTACTGACAGCATATTAACAGTATCATAAAAGCACAGCTACTCAAGTATCTAAATTATATAACTGGCTGGGCACAGTGGCTCATTCCTGTAAACCCAGCACTTTGGGAGGCTGGGGCAGACCAATCAGGAGGTCAAGAGATCAAGACCATCCTGGCAAACATGGTGAAACACCATCTCTACTAAAAATACAAAAATTACCTGGGTTTGGTGGTTCATGCCTGTAATCCCAACTATTCAGGAGGCTGAGGCAGGAGAATCGGGTAAATCTGGGAAGTGGAGGTTGGGTTGCAGTGACCCAAGATCAAGCCACTGCACTCCAGCCTGGGTGATAGAGCAAGACTGTCTGGGAGGAAGGCAGGGATACAACACACTAACAAGTAGTCTATTTTGCTCTTTGTTAAGGCCATTGTTTGGGATAAGGAAAACAAAGGGAAAAAGAGGAGAAACAAGAATAGATACAAGAAATAGAAGCAGCGGTATAAGAAAATGAAGACCAACAAGGAAATAGGAGAAGAAAAACCAGACTGAAAGAAAGGAAAAAGAACAGATAAGGGAATCAGGAGACCTATTATACCTTTTGACACCTCCCTGATTCATGAAATTTGAAAAAGTCCAAGACTATCCCAATGAAAAAAAAAATCAAGCAAAAAGATACACAGTCACTCACCAAACTTTGTTAATAATGACACATTGCTACCACTGTCACCTAGCTCAAGTGCCAGCAGGTGGGGAATGCCCTCCAGATTCTGCAGGAGAAGCAGGAAAGGCTCTTCCTTGCCCTGGCTGTGACTCCACCACTGCCACAGAGGTCCACAGTACAGCACCTGCAGCTTCCTATCCATCCCAGGCCAGCCCGCAGCACTCATACCTACCTTCCTGGCCCCCAGACTTGCTGCTGCTGTGACCACTAGCACCGATGCCAATACTGCTGCAGTGGTCCATCCTATGAGGCTCCTACCACCTGGTTACTGCCGCACCCCTATCCCTGCCCTTGCAGCAGCCAGCTGCCCTCCTACCTCTCCAGAGCTCTGCAGTCTCCATTGTTGCCACCAACCACAGCAAGGTGAGCCATGGTGCCACAGGCTCCAGCATGCAGCAGGTGTCTTCTTTCTCTTGGCACAGAGAAGCTGAGTGGTCAAAGCCAGAAAAGCCTAGAGCAGAACACAGAGATTGGTAGCATTAGAACCCCACTTTGTCTTGCTGGCCACTAGGTGGCAGGGGCCAATTTCAGTGAAGACACTCATACCCAACCTGCGAAGTCTAGCCTCTGCTTTAGTTCCAAGCTGGCCAGTAACTGAGGCCTGCCATGGGGCACCGGGGACATCATGGTGCCTAGGCTTCCCACTCCACAGGAACCAGTGGGCCCACCCGGACTGTGCTCAGGAAGCAGGTGTAGCAGAAACTCAGTCCCAACCAGCCCTCCCCACCAAAGTGCGGGTTCCCATTCCTGAGGCCTCCACCCACAGGGCCCTGTCACCTCTGCTACTGCATGCCTGGGCATCCCTGGCAGTCTCTGCAACACAGAATGAGAGGGCTCTGGCCTGGGAACCATGGTGGGTGTGGGTGCCCTGCTGTAATCAGTATTTTCATGGAAATATTGTGTGCCCACCATGCAGGAGGAAATGGCCCTTTAGAGTCTACAGCCCAGAGAGAGGTGGACCACTCCTCTCTCAGAGACCACCACTGTCACTGAAACCACCTTCACCTGTGACCAGCAATGTAGCTTCTGATAGAGCTCCTAACCCGCTGCCACCGGCAGTGTAGCCCCAAGATAGTGCCAATATTCTGTCCCACACCTCCAGCAGTGTAGCACCTGATGGAAGCCCCCAACCTGCCCTTGCCTTAGTTACTGCAGCACCTGATGGCACCTGCAACCCACCCCCTGCTGTGGGCAGTACAGTCCAGGATAGTGCCCCAGCACTCCCTGTGGTGGGCAGTATAGCCACAGATAGCTTCCCCAACCAGACCACCATGGGCAGTGACACCCCCATATGGCACCAAAACTGCCCCCACTGCAGGCACTGCAATGCCGGATAGTGCTCTAGCCCACTCCCCATTGGGAACAGTGCAGCCCTAGATAGTGCCCTCAAACAAATCCCTGCCTTGGGCAGTGCAGCCACTGATAGCACTCCAAACTCCCTCCCCACCTCAAGAAGTGCAGCCACTGATAGCTCAGGTAGCCCCCAATAGTGCACCCAACCTGACCCTGCCACAACCAGTGTGGCCTGGAATAGCACACTCACCCACCCTTTGCCAGGCAGTGCAGACCCAAGAGCACCCAACCTGCCCGCCACCTCCCCTGGACTCAGGTAGTGTATCTGGCCCCAAGAGTACCCCCAACCAACCCTCTACCCCCTCTCTGCAGGCAGTTGGGCCCCGGGTAGTGCTCCCAATAAACTTCCCCAACTCTGTCTCTGTGTAGTCCCTGATAGCACCTTTAATAGCCCCCTCCCCACCACCAACAGTGTAGCACCCTATAGTGACCCTAACCCCTCCCCCATCACCAGCATTGCAACCCCAGATAGTGCCCATACCCTGCTCCCCATGTGGGCAATGCGGCCATGGATAGAGCCCCCAACCAGTTCTGAGACACAAGCAATGATGTCCTGGATATCACACCCCCAACCCACCATGGACAGTGTAACACCTGATAGTACCCCCAATCCACCCCTCACCGCTGGCAGTGTTGCATCCGATAGTGCCTCCAACTGGTCCACAATGAGGGTATTGCAGCACCTGATAGCTCCCCCAACTCAACCCCCACCATGGGCAGCACATCACAGGATAGTGCCCCCAAAATGCCCCACTGCTGCTGGCAGTATGGCTTGGGATAGGCCCCAACCCACCCCCAGCAACGGGCAGAACACCCTCAGGTAGGGCCCCCAACCCTCTCCCCTCTGCAGGCAGCGGTGACCCAGATAATGCACCCAATTAGCCCCACCAATATGAGCAGTGACACCCTGGATAGTGCCCACTCTCCATTGCAGGACACCTTCAACCCGCCCCCCATGGCGCAGGCCGTGTGGGCTGGGATGGTGAACCTATCCCGCCATCTCTATCTTTCCAGCTGCGCTGGAGTCTCCCTCACTGCCACCAATGGAAATAGCCAGGTAAGCCAAGATACTGTAAGCTCCAGCCTCCAGCATGTGCAGCAGGTGGCTATTCCTTCTTCTCTAAACCGGACACAGAGCAGGTAAACAAGCCAACCCACAAGAGTCTGAAATGGCGAGATGCCCCCTTAGCATGCTTTATATAAGGCGTTCCTGGACTACATGGTCTGACTGGATGAGAGAAAGCTGCAAGGTCTACTCTAATTGGGCTTTATTTTCATGCTCTGATTGGTTATCCTAAGACTTGCTTTCATCCAATCAGAACATGGAAATAAAGACCAATTAGAGTAGACCTTGTAGTTTTCTCTCATCCAATCAGAACATGTAGTCGAGGAACACCACATATAAAGGATGCTGAGGGGCTGTGTCACCATTCAAGCTCTTCTGTGTTGGTTTGCATACCTGTTAGGCATCCAGCTTATAGCAGAAGCAGGAGTAAGCCACCTGCCGCCCATGCTGGAGGCAGGAGCTTGCAGTATCTTGGCTCCCGTGGCTGTTGCGGTTGGTGGTGGTTAGGGAGACTACAGCACAGCTGGAAAGGGAAAAAAAGATGGCAGGATATGTTCTCCATTTTGGGTCAGAAAGTCTGCGTGCGGCATGGGGGAGGGGGATGGGTTGGGGGCACTGTGCTGTAAGGTGTCACTGCCGGTGTTTGGTGGTCTGGTTGGGTATGTTATCTGGGGTGCCACTGCCCGTGGAGGGGAGAAGACTAAGGGTCCTGGGGTGCACTGCCCTTGGTGGCGGGTTGGGGCAGTATGGTTGGTGGTGAGAAAGGAGACTACAGCGCAGCCGGAAAGGTAAAAATGTGGCAGGATAGGTTCACCATCCCAGGCCACCCACTGTCGTGTGGGGGGTAGGTTGGGGATGCCCTGCCATGGGCAGTGGGTACTATCCAGAGCATCACAGCCTGTGTTTGGGGGCGGGTTGGGTTTGCTATCTGGGGCATTGCTGCCCATGGAGGGGAGTGGGTTGGGGCCACTATCAGGTGCACCGCTAGTGACTGGGCGTGTGTTGGGGCACTATTCCAAGCTGCACAGCCAGCCCCAGTGGGCGTTTGGGGGGGTACTATCCAGGGATGCACTGCCTGCAGTGGGGGCACAAGTTGAGGGAGTTATTGGGTGCTCAATTCTGCAATTCCTTTGTTGGGGACAGGTTGGGGGCACTGTGGGGTGTTACACTGCCCATGGTGGGTGGGGATTGTGATATCCACGGCATCATTGCCTGCATCTGGGAGCTGGTTGGGGGCACTATCCATGGCTACTGGCCCACAATGGGGAGCAGGTTGGGGTCACTATCAGACTGGAATACCAGTGGCAGGGGACAGGTTAAGGTCACTATGGGGTGCTACCCTGCTGGTGGTGGGGAGGGGGTTTTGAAGGCTTTATCAGGGCCTACACTGAAGCAGAGGTGGGAGGGGGTTTCTTGGGAGCACTACTGGATGCCAGACTGCCTGAGGAGAGGGGGTGGGGGTTGGTTGAGGGGCAGTGTCAGGGGCAGGATAGACTGTCCATGGCGGGGGAGTGTGTCGGCTGCTATCAGGGGCCTGCATTGCCTGGCAGAGAGCAGGTGGGTGTGCTATATGGGGTGTACTGGCTGTGGCAGGGGCAAGTTGGGTTCATTATCTGGGGCTAGCCTGCTCATGGCAGGGGATGGATTGGGTGTGCTAACCATGGCTGCAGTGCCCCAGGTAGGGTGTGGGTTGGGGGTGTGGTCTGGGCCTGCACTGTGCCCAGCAGTGAGTGGGTTGGGGTACTATCCAGGGTTGCAATGCCTTCAGTGGGGGTCGGTTTGAGTGTCATATTGGGGTGTCACTGTCCAAGGCAGGAGTCTGGTTGGAGACCCTATATGTGGCTGAACTGCCCATGGGAGGGAGTAAATTGGGGACATTATTCCAGGGTGCACTGCCCACAGTAGGTGGGTGGTGGTGGGCATCATCGAATGCTGCAGTGTCCTAGGCAGGTCTGGGTGGGAGCCACCACTGGGTGTTACACTGACAGCTGTGTGGTGAGGGGTGTTGGCCCTATCCCAGGGCTACACTGCCAGCAGCAGGTCTATGGGGGCTGCACTGCTGGTGGCTGGCAGCAGAGGTGTCAGTGACAGTGGTGGTCTGTGAGAGAGGGGCAGGTCTTCTCTCCCTGGACTCTGGACTCTAGAGGGCCATCTCCTATGCTCAAGCAAGGTGGGCACATAACATTTCCTCAGGAACCCTGAGCACGGCAGGCCACCCAGACCTCATGATTCCTAGGCCCGTGCCCTCTCAGTCTGTGTTGTGGAGTCCACCTGAGACCCCCAGGCACACAGTAGCAGATACCATGGCCATGGGGTAACAGGACCCTGTGGGTATAGGTGTCAGGAATGGAAATCAGCATTTGGTGGAGAGGGCTGGCTGGGACTGAGTTTCTGCTGGGACTGAGCACAGCCCAGGTGAGCAGAACAGTTCCTGTGGAGTGGAAAGTCCAGGCACCATGGTGTCCCCAGTACCCCATCCCTGACCCAAGTTCCTGGCCAGCTTGGGACAAAAGGAGAGGCTGGACTTCGGAGGCTGGGTATGGGTGCCTTCACTGAAACTGGCCCCTACCACCCAGTGGCCAGCATGACAAAGTGGGGTTCTACCCCTACCACTCTGTGTCCTGTTCTAGGGTTTTCTGGCTTTGCCCACCCAGCTGCTCTGTGCCAAGAGAAAGAAGAGCTGCCACATGCTGGAGGCTGGAGCCTGTGGCACTATGGCTCACCTTGCTGCAGTTGGTGACAGCAATGGAGACTGCAAAGCTCCAGAGAGGTAGGAGTGTGGTTGGCTGCTGCAAGGGTAGGGACAGGGCTGTGGTGGTGGCCACATGGTAGGAGCCTTGTAGGATGGGCCACTGCGCTGAGGGCGACAGCAGCAGTATTGGCATCAGCACTAGTGGTGGCGGCAGCAGCAAGTCTGGGGAACGAGAAGGTGGGTATGAGTGCTGCGGGCTGGCCTGGGATGGATAGGAAGCTGAACTGTGGACCTTTGTGGCAATGGTGGAGTCACAGCCAGGGCAAGGAGGAGTCCTCCCTGCTTCTCCTGCAGAATCTGGAGGACACCCTCCACCTGCTGGCACCTGAGCCAGGTGACAGTGGTAGCATTGTGTCATTATTAACAAAATTTGGGGGGTGACTATGTTTTGCTTGTTTTTGTTGGGTTAGTCTTGGACTTTTTCAAATTTTGTGAATCAGGGAGGGGACAAAAGGTATAATAGCCCTCCTGATTCCCTTACTTGTTCTTTCTCCTTTCTTTCAGTCTAGTTGGTTTTTTTTCCTTATCATTTTGTTGGTCTCCATTTCTTATGCTGCTGCTTCTATTTCTAGTATCTGTTCTTGTTTCTCCTACTCTTCCCTTTGTTTTCTTTATCCCAAGCAATGGCCTTAAACAAGAATCCAAAACTAAGTTAAAAATGGACTACTTTTCAGTGTGTTGTATTTTTTTTTCCCTGAGACAGAGTCTTGCAGTGTCACCTGGGCTGCAGTGCAATGGTGTGATCTTGACTCACTACAACCTCTGCCTCCCAGGTTCCAGTGATTCCTCTCTCAGCCTCCCTGGTACCTGGGATTAAATGTGCCTGCCTGTCCCGACCTGCAGGACGACAACAAGGGCCCGAAGGGAGGGAGTGGGGATGGATGGGCAGGAGACGCGAGAAATGGAGACAAGACAGGAGTCTGATCAAGTCTCATTTATTGTTGCTGAGCTCACAGCTTAAATAGGCCAGGCAGGGGGGCGGGGCAAAGGAAGCTTGCAGTTGGAAAATTCCGGCCTGGTGTGCCTCGTGCTGCTACCAGCCTCGTGCCGCCTCGTGCCGTCCACGGGCTGGACCTGAATCATCAGGACTTGAGCCTTCCACAAGCAGCACCTGGGCTCTCTTGGCCCCAGGATTTGGCCTGCTGCTCACAGCCTCCCACAAGCGGCACCTGGGCTCTCTTGGCCCCAGGATTTGGCCTGTGCCACTCCCCACACCTGCCATGACACCCAGCTAATTTTTGAATTTTTTGTAATGATGGAGTTTCACTATGTTGACCAGGCTGGTCTCAAACTCCTGACCTGGTGATCTGCCTGCCTTGGCCTCCCAAAGTGCTGTGATTACAGGAGTGAGCCACTGGGCCCAGCCAACCAAATATAAAACTTTAAGTCATATTCTTTTGTATTGACATATATAATTCATATTCCATAAATTCACCTTTTGAAGAATAGAATTCAGTGGGTTTTAGTATATTCTGTTTTTGCCATCATCTCGACTACCTAATTCCAGTTCATTTTCATCACCCCTCCAAAAAAAAACCCTTACCTGTGTCAGCCCATTTCTTTGTCTCTACCCACCTTGCCAACCTCTAATCTACTTTCTGTCTGTGGATTTTTCTATTCTGAACATTTCATACACATAGAATCATAAAGTGGGCTGCCTTTTGTGTCCAACTTCTTTCAGTAAACAGAAGGTATTTAGGTGCATCCATTTTGTGGCATGTATCCATGCATCACTTGTTTATGGCTGAATAACATCCAATTTGTGCGTATAACATATTTTGTTTTTAATTTATCAGTTGGTGGACACATGGAATATTTTCTTTTTTTCTTTTTTTTTTGGCTGCTATTAATAGTGCCGCTATCAACAGCATATTCAAGTTTTGTTTTCTCCTGGGTATATGTTTTTTATTTCTCCTGGGTGTAGCGGAAGTGCTAGGCCATACATTAATTCTTTTCGTAACTGTTTAAAGAACTGTCAAATATTTTCTTTTCTATATTTGCACAGGCAATGTAGAAAGGTCTCGATTTCCCCATATCATTGCTAACACATCTTTTTTTCTTCATTGTAGCCCTACTGGTGGGTGTGAGGTGATAGCTCGGTAGTTTGACTAAAATTTCCCTAATAACTCATGATTTTAAACATGTTTCCATGTGTTCATTGCCAATTTGTGCATCTTGTTTGGAGTAATATCTATGCAAATCTTTCTTTCGTTTCTTAAATCTATTTGTATTTTATTGTTAATTTGTCAGTATTCTTTATGTACTCTGGCTATTAGACCTTACAATTTACATGAGTCACAAATACTTTCTCCAAGTCCGTGGGTTGTATTATACCTTTCTTGATGGTATTCTTTGAAGCACAAAATATTTTAATTTTGATTAAATCCTAATTAATGTTTTTTGTTACTTAGGCTTTTTGTTACATATCTAAGAATTTATATCCAAATCCAAGCTTATCAAGATTTATGCTCTTTTTTCCTGGGATTCATATAGTTTAGCTCTTATGGGCAGAGAGCTTGAGCCCAGGAGTTCAAGATCAGACTGGGGAACATAGTGAGACTCTGGCTCTACAAAAATATATATTAAAATAAAAAGATGGGTGTGGTGGCATGTTTCTGTAGTCACAGCTACTTGGAGGCTGGGGTAAGAGTATCACCTGAGCCAAGGAGTTCAAGGCTGTAGTCAGCCATGATTGTGCCACTGCACTCCAGGCTTTGCCTCAAGCAACAACAATAACAATAACAACTCTTATATAAACAAAACACATTAAACACACTTCAGAGTCCTCCAGTAACTAAATTGTGTGCCAAATTTTCATTTAATTTAAGTCAGTGATAAAACTGGTTTATCTTGTTAGAAGACTTGATTTGACATTGAAACAAAATTCTATCCATTTCTAAATTATTTTCTTCCAAGTTAAGTAAATTTACTAATGCTTATTGTCAACTCAGTATTATTAGTATTGAATTCAAAGAGACATAATATCAGTTGAAAGACATTTTAAAATTGTTGAATAATAGAAAGCATTCTACAAGTCTTTTCATACATCTAATACTCAATTTACATAGCATAGACAAGTACAGTTATAATCTTTGACATAGTGACTTATTTGGGGAGAATGTATAAAGATATCATTATCAATTAGTATTATGAAAAGTTTCAATTTCAGTATAAATTGTTATACCTGACTAGCTGGGTCACAAATCAGCTTCTTCTTTCTTTTGTTTATATTTAGCTCAATCATAGGTAGTAAATATTAGTGAGAAAATATAAGTATAGACTGCCATGTAGAAAAGGTATTATCTTCTATCTGTTTCAATAGACATAGCTAACACTTATATAACTCTTATTTTAGTTCCATCAAGTAATGCTTTATAGAACTTGCACATATATGCTGAATGATTTTAGCAACTATGTTTGTCAGTTATGCTTTTCATAGAATCTGCTGTCAAAACTGAGCACAATTTTTTAGAATATGCATCATGGAGTAGACTAAAGCAATAAAGGGAAACATCAGTCCATTGCTATTAAATCCAGAATTTTGACCTAACATAGCTGGATTGCTGTCCATCATGATTAAACTAATTTTTTCATATTTAACTAAAATTGTTATTTGATAAATGTAAAAGATTAAAAATATCTGTCACAGGTTGGATCTTTGTGGTTATAAATAGGCAACATTTCCTTATAGGTTTGGATGTCCTTTGAGATAAAGTGTATTTAAAATTATTATGGAACAGTGTCTCATGTTGCATGACCCAACTAAAACTAAAGACAGTTACTTGCCAATTTTCAAATTTGAAATCCATTAATTGTTCATTAGAAAGGCATTGTATTTTTACTTTGTCATCCAGGCTGGAGTGCAATGGTGTGATCATGAGTCACTGTAGCCTTGACCTCCAGAGCTCAAGCAATCCTCCCATCTCAGCCCCCCAAGTATCTGGGTCCACAGGTATGCCCTACCACCTGGCTAATGTTTTAATTTTTGCAAGAGTGAGGTCTTTCTATGTTTCCCAGGCTGGTCTTGAGCTCCTGGCCTCACGCGATTCTCTTGCCTCAGCCTTCCACAGTGCTGGGATTACAAGCATGAGCCAGTGCATCTGGTTGCTTGCATTATTTCTGTGAGAAATCTGCTGTCATTGTTCTTTGTTTTTCTGTATATTCTGTAGTTTTTTTCTTCTGGCCACTTAAAATTTTCTCTTAGTTGAACTGGTTGAAGAAATGTGATGATTATGATGTGCCTCAGTATGGTTTTCTTTATATTTTTGTGATTATGGTTTGTTGAACTTTTTGAATCAGTGGGCACATAGTTTTCATCAAATTAAGAAAATTTTTTGCCATTATTTTTTCAAATCCCCCCTTCTCCATTAGAGATCCTGGCTGCATGTATATCTGACTACCTGAGGTTCTCTTCATTCATTACTTCCCAATCCTTTAGCTCTCTGTTAATCTTGAACAGTTTCTACTGCTCTGTCTTCATGTTCACTAATCTTTTCTTCTGCAATTTCTAATCTGTTATTAATCCCATCCTCGTGTATTTTCAGCATACTGTTTTGTAGTTTAATTTGGTTTTAGAAAAGAAAACCATGTTTACTGAACATACTTAAATAATACTCTAGTTACTTATACATACAGAACAGCATTATAATAACTGCTTTAATGTCCTTATCTATTAATTTTATTATCTATGTCCATTTTGGATCTGTTTTGTTTGTTATTTTCTTTTTTTTTTTTTTTTTTTTTTTTTTTTTTGAGATGGAGTTTCGCTCTTCTTACCCAGGCTGGAGTGCAATGGCACGATCTCGGCTCACCGCAACCTCCACCTCCTGGGTTCAAGCAATTCTCCTGCCTCAGCCTCCTGAGTAGCTGGGATTACAGGCACGTGCCACCATGCTCAGCTAATGTTTTGTATTTTTAGTAGAGACGGGGTTTCACCATGTTGACCAGGATGGTCTCGATCTCTCGACCTCGTGATCCACCTGCCTCGGCCTCCCAAAGTGCTGGGATTACAGGCTTGAGCCACCGCGCCCGGCCTGTTATTTTCCTAATTAGGGATCATATTCTCCCATTTCTTTGCCTAACTGGAAATTTGTGGTTCAGTGCTAGATGTTGTGAATTGTATCTTAGTGAGTGCTAGATATTTTTGTATCCTTAGAGCTATTCTTAAATTTTGTTCTGGTACATGAATAAATTACTTTGAAATACCCCAGGCTCGCTTTTAGGATTTTTCACGAGCCCACAGGAGCTGTAAGTGTAGGGTCATTTTCTTCACTGCTTAGGCAAACTCTTCTAAGTACTGTGCCTGATGCTCCAAGTATTATGAGATTTTCTTTTTTTATATTTGTATTTCAATAGTTTTGGGGGTATGAGTGGATTCTGGTTACATGAATCAATTACATCATGGTGAATTCTGAGATTTTTGTGCACCTGTCACCCAATTAGTATACATTATACCTGATATGTAGTTTTTTTAATCCCTATAACCCTGTGCATCCTCCCCCTTCTGAGTCTTTAAATTCCATTATATCACTCCACATGTATTTGTGTACTCATAGCTTAGCTCACACTTACAAGTCAGAACACATGGATTTCGGTTATCCACTCCTGTGTTACTTCACTTTGAATTAATTGTCTTTAGCTCCATCCAAGTTGCTGAAAAAACCATTATTCTGTCCCTTTTAATGGCTGAGTAGTGTATATTCGTGTCACATTTTCTTTATCCACTCAGTCAGTGGGCACTTGGGTCAATTCCACATCTCTCAAATTGTGAATTGCGCTGCTATAAACTTAAACGTGCAGGTGTCTTTTAGATAGAATGAATTCTTTTCCTTTGGATAGATACCCAATAGTGGGATTGCAGTACCAAATGGTAGAGCTACTTTATGTCTTTAAGGAGTAGTCATATTGTTTTCCATAGGGGCTGTACTAATTTACATTTCACCAGCGGTGTATAAGCATTGAGTTTTTAATAATGGTCCTTCTTCAGGAGTCAGATGGCATCTGAATTATGAGATTTTCCGTACCTGCTGATGAGGTTAGGCTTTCTCAGCCCTGAATTTTTTCTGGAGATTGTTGTCTTCAATGCTTTGGGGTAGTTTTAGTTTTTTCTCAGCCTCAGGTAGTTTCCTCATATGCATACACTGCTCAGTGTCAGAGAAGGAGGAGGTCAGTTGCCTGGATAAGAGAAGGGCCATGTGTGGGAGTCATGAGGCAAGAGTACAAGGCATGTTTGAGGATGCTGAGATGTGGCAGGTGCTAGAGGCAAACGGGAAGGAGATATTCACAGGCCTGCCCAGCAGGCTTTGTATGCTCTCAGGGTCTAAGTCCCTGGGAACTGAGGCAGGGATGTGATAGGATCAGATCTGCTGTCTGCTGCTGGGAAGATGAAAGGGAGTGTGAACACAGACCACCTCTCTCTTCTTGCCTAAGCTCCCAGCCTCCTTGTCACCTTCACTGCAGGGAAGGAGCACAGATGGAGGCACAGGCGGAAGGCTCACCAGAGGGCGGCCCTTGGGCCTGTGCAGACCCAACAGGGAGAGTGTGGAGGATGTGATGGGCTTCAGGCCAGCCTTGGGGTGTTTGGGTGATGTCCTAGCTTAGAAGAAGAATGCAGATGCTTGTGGAAAAGATCTTAAGAAGGAAACCAGAACTTCATGAGCTCTCATCCCTGGGGGAGCCTTTTATGACTGAGTCATCCTCCTGGACTCCCAGGGAAAAGCCCATTGTGTTTCACCTTTCTCCTTTCTTCCTAACACCCAGGGTAGGGAAAGGGCAGACCTGGCTGAGCAAAGCCATACTCAGCCCTCCTTAAAGGCTGGTCACTCCATCTATCAAATCCTGGGTGGTGCCTGGTTTACCTGGGTTCCTTCCTTTCCCCAGCCCAAGTTCTTGCTTCCAGCCTTGTCCCTGGAGAGCTCAGCTCTGCTTTCTGCCTTCTGAAGGGGACTCTTGGCCCCAGCATAGAAAACTCCAAGGCCACCTCCCACCACTGGTAGCCTGTGTTACCCAGATCCCCTTCCCTCTGGACTTGACATTTTGCCTTTGGCCAAAGAGTGTGTCACCGTGCTCCAGGAACATGAAGTGCCATTTGGACCTGTGGTAAGGAGACTGAGTACATTTATTCAGTACAGAGGTGGCTGACTCGGCCTGACTTAATGAGGAGCTCAGGGTTTTCAATCAATGACTTAGATGGTGTGCAGGGCTGCCCACCATAAGGCCTTGATCTCATAAGCCTTGCTGTAAGAGTTCTCCAGGACATGGGAGGTGTGCATGCAAGGATGCAGGAACTTGCAGCCCTCAAGTGGCCTCTGTCAGCATGGTGAGGGCCTTGTTGGTGTCCAGGTGCACCCTGTTCAAGGGCAAGTATAGCAGCTCCAAGATTGGGTTGATGGCCTGTGCATCCAGGATCACGTACATGCCTACAAGCCACCAATACAAGGCATTTCTAATAGCCCAGGGGGGCCCTTTTCCCACCCTCTTTCACCCTTGCCCTCTTTTGACCCTCCTGGCTATGCAGTCCCAAGAGGAGGTGTCACCCTGTCCCCAGCTATGCCATCAACCCCATTCCTCTTGCAACTTCTCTGAGTCCAGCCTGGGCCTGACCTCCATCTCCTGTCTCCAGCACCAGTTGGCTCCTTCCCATTGACCTTGTTCCTGTCCCACAGGCCGGTCCTCAGAAAGCAACGCAAATGATCTTTTCAAAATGTAAACCTATCTGGGTTCAGTGGCTCACACCTGTAGTCCAAGCACTTTGGGAGATGGAAGTGGGAGGATTGCTTGATCCCAGAAGTTCAAGAACAAGGCAGGGTAACATAGTAAGATGTTTGTCTACAAACAATTAAAAAGTAGCCAGGCGAGGTGGCAGGCACCCATGGTCCCAGATAGTCAGGAGGCTGAGAAGGGAGGATCACTTGAGTCTAATTTTTTTTCCCACAATGAACTATGATTGTGCCACTGTAGTTCAGCCTGGGCAACATGGTGGACCCTGTCTTTAAAAAAATAAAAATAAACTCAGTAGTTCATTTATGTGGCCAATATTTCTTGAGCACCTAGTCTGTATCAGACACAAAAATACACATGACTCTTGGGAGACACCATTCTCAACTTTTCACTGTTCTTTCCTCCTGCTCTCAATAGCCCCACCCTCCTGCAGTGCCCATTGAATTCTTTCCTTTGCTGGCAGGACCAGCATTAAGCCTGAGCCCTGCAACTCCCATTGTCCTTGAGGACCATGAGTGAGAGATAAGATACTGATACTCACCTGTAAAGGGAGACATCACCTCCCTAGAGGGTTCTCTAAGTGTGAGAATTGTAGACAATGCCTGCCATATCAGAGGCACTTAGTGACAATTGGGTACCATGATTGTCACCAATGCTTCTCCTGTGCACACCTTTCTCATGGGGAGCAGGGGGCCCAACCATGTCCTGTTTCCTCCTGCAGACAGGTACCAGTGGGTACAGGATGAGATCCTGGAGCTTCTCCTCCTCCCCCTGCAACTTCCACACCAGTAAGGGGATCAGACCTTTGCTGCTGCAGGAGAGGAAAGGATGCTGAGGGAGGGCTGGCCACACAACTACCCATACTGGCTGGTCTTCAGGTCTTATTGAGGGTTTTCCAGAGCATGTTTGACAAGAGGACTTGCAAGTGTCTCAGTGACCCAGCCAGAGACCTGAGCAGCCAGCAGGAGGCTGCCGGTGACAGCCATATCAAAAACTGAGAAGGGAGGCACAGAGGACCTGGGAAGGGCCAGCTTTTGGTCACCCGTATCTCATGGGTCATCTGCCATAGCAGGCATGCAGCAGCCTGAGAGGCAACAGCCACCCCTGAGAGAATCAGCAGCTCACTCTTGTGGGGCCCAGGCACACCAGGAGACTCTCCATTCTTCCCTATCTTGCCCCAGGGTGTGGGAGCCAGCCAAGCCCACCTTTCCCAGCCAAAGTGTTTCAGAGTCACTGGAGACCCCAGCCTGGTCTGACCAGCCCTGAAGAGCTTGGAGTCAATTCTGAGGTGGAAGACCTAAAGCGTAGGCCAATGACTCACACATCAAAAAGAGCTGTGTCACTAAAGGTGACAGGAAGCCAGAGGCTCTGGCCAAGGGGTCTTGAAAGGACCTGGGGTCCTGTGGTAAATGGGGGGCTTCACATGGCACAGCTGGGGTGCAGGTACTGGGGTAAGAACAATGAGGCAAGGTTTCTCCATAAACAGGCCCCTCCTTATTCCTTCCAGCTGGAGCTGGAAGCCTGGGTAGAAAGAGGCCAGCCCAGCCTTTGGAGCCTGTGGGGCAGTAAAGGGTGAGATATTCAAGGAAGTTTGGGAGTCCTGCAGGGGAAATAAGCCAGATGGGTGAGGAGGAAGCTTATCCCCTAGAGGGGTCTGGGCAAACTCTAGCTTTAATGAAGGAGTTGTTGCTTTGTCTACCATAGATTTGATTTGAATTAATTTTTATTTTCAGTATCATATTACAGTAGTATTTATCTTGACTCCTGAGATTTCTGGCTCCCCTTAAATTTGGCACCAAGGCCAGTGCCTCACCTACCTCTCCTTAGTCCTCCAGGTAGGGCAGAAACTGAGGCAGGGGCAGGGAGTCCCCAACAGCTGTTAGCTGCTATCCCTGCAGGGTACCTAGAATTCTTCCTCCCCTTTCTGCCCCTCTTTCTCTCACTTTTCCTTCCCCAACTGATGTGTCTCCTTTAAGCCCTTTCCCTCACTGGGCAGGGTCTACTCCCCAAAGAACCAGGTAACGGGCTCCAGCTGATGTTGTGGAGGCCTTTCCTAGGGTAACTGGGTCACTGGACCTTAGCCTTTTCTGCATCTATTGAAATGATCATGTGGTCATTAATTTTAGTTCTGTTCATGTGAATTTATCAGTTTATGTATTTTGATACAAAAAATACAACCTTGCAACCCAGGGATAACATCTACTTCGTCGTAGTGGGTTAGATTTTGATGTTCCACTGGATTTGGTTTGCTAGTATTTTGTCAAGGATTTTTGCGACTGTGTTCATCAGGGATACTGGCCTGAAGTATTTTTGGTCGTGGTGTGCCTTTGCCAGATTTTGATATCAGAATGATGTAGGTCCCACAGAATAAGTCAGGGAGGAGTCTCTCTGCCTCAATTTTTTGGGAATAATTTCAGTAAGAATGGTACCAGCTCCATTTTATATGCTTGGTAGTCTCCATCTGATGTGGAGATTTTTCTGGTTGTTAGGCTTTTTATTACTAATTCAATTTGAAACTTGTTTATTGGTCTGTTCAGGGTTTGAGTTTCTTCCTTGTTCACTCTTGGGAGGTTGTATGTTTCCAGAAATTGATTTATTTCTTGTAGGTTTTCTAGTTTGTGTGATAGAGGTGTCATAATAATCTCTGATTGTTTTCTTTTGCTTTGGTATAGTCAGTGGTAAAGTCTCTGTCATTTCTGTTTGTTTGTTTGAATCTTTTCTCATTTTTTCTTTATTACTCTAGCTACCAGTTTGTTATATTTTTGCAAAAAAACAACCGCTGGTTTCATTGATTTTATTGCCGTTTTTTGCATCTCAATTTCATTCAATTCAGATGCATTTTGGTTCTTACTTTTCTTCTGCTAGCTTTGGGGTTGGTTTGCTCTTGTTTTTCTAGTTCTGCAGTGGGTATTTTACCTTGTTGATTTGAGATCTCTCTAACTTTTTGATGTGGGATTTTAACTCCATGAACTTTCCTCTTAACACTGCTTTAGCTGTGTCCCAGAGTTTCTGGTATGTTGTATTTTTGTTCTTGTTAGTTTCAAACAATTTTTTGATATCTACCTTAATTTCATTGTTTACCCAGAGGTCCTTCAAGACCTGTTTAATTTCCATGCAATTATATGGTTTTGAGCAAATCTTCTTGGTATTGATTTCTATTTTTATTGTTCTGTGGTCTGAGAGTGTGGTTGGTAAGATTTTCTTTTTTTAAATTTGCTGCAAATTGTTTTACAGCCAATCATGTGATTGACTTTAGAATATGTGCCATGTGCAGATGAGAAGAATATATATTCTGTTGTTTTGAGTAGAGAGTTCCATATATGGCTGTCAGGTTCATTTGGTCCAGCTTCAAGCTCGTGTTATGAATATTTTTATTTTCTGCCTTAATAATGTGTCTAATACTGTATGATATTGAAATCTACTATTACTGTATGGTCATCAAAGTCTCTTCTGGGTCTTTACAAACCCATTTTATGAATCTGGATGTTCCTGTTTTGAATGCACATATATTTAGGCCCAGGGTGGCTCCCCATCCCCTGCCATGACAAGGCCCCATTTGTTCTGCAAACATGCACTCATCCTTGCAGGCCTCTGGGTATGCTGAGCACCAGGCCCGGTGAGCACTGGTCTCTCTCCGTGCTACAGCCACACACCTGCCTAGAGACCTCCTCCTCACCTTGGTTGGGGGTTGGCCTCTTCCTGCTCCTCATGCCAGTCACACCCCATGTACTGTGAGGCTGGAGTCAAGCATGGAAGCAGCAGAAAAGGTGTGAAGAGCAACAAGCCCTGCAGCAGGGTCTGAAGGAAGCTCACTCCAGGGCAGTGTCCTTGTCCATCCCTCGGTCCTGTGCTGCAGGCATTAGGACCCTTTGCTTCTTCTTCTAAGAGAACCATGAACAGCCTTGGGGTCCAGAGGGTTGTTGCCCAGAGCTCCAGAGAGTGACTACAGGATCCCAGTTTCCAAGGGTGAAGAGGGGTTAGGGAGAGACCTTTGGTCTGGCAAGTGGCCCATGCTGTTCTGAGCAGGTCAGGCAGCTGGTGTGTGCCTGGCTACTGCAGTTACCACTGGGCCACACTCTCTGGAGGAGAGCATGTCCTCTTTCCAAGCTGTTTTCCAGGCAAGATGCATAGGGAACAGGCCCAAGATGGAGTACACAGTCAAAGCCAAGTGGCAGGGGAAATGCTGTTTTGCTTCATGTTACAGAAATTCCTGTGAAGAAGTTCTTCAGTTTTTTGTGTTCTGACATGTTCATTTTTCCTTCTGTTGGTAGTGATTTTTTGTCCAATCAAGAGAAAATTACTGTGGCAGTATTTTTCTTCTATGTTTCCTTCATCTTTTCTATTTGCATCTGTGACCATAGGTTCAGGTTTCTCAAAAATAATGCTCACCCTAAGTTTTCTTATGGAAGTTTTATACTTGCAAGTGTCCTGTTTGGATTTTGAAATAATTTTGAATGGAATTTTTGTGTAGTGTGAAGCACAAAGGTTTTATTTCATTCTTTCATATATAGATTTCTAATTTTCTTAAAATCATTTACTGAATGGCCTAGCCATCTCTCATTTTGTGTTTTGGGGCTCTTTTAAGAAATATGTTGACTATGTATACATTCAGGTTCATTCCTTGGCTGACTGTGTCCATCGTTCTATTTTTATGACTTCTATATTGTTTAGGTAACTGTAGCTTTTCATGCAATTTGACATTTGGAAGTGTGAGCCCTCCAGCTGCATTTATATTTCTGGGACGACTTTGGATTTTCAGGGTCTTTCATGGTTCTACATGTATTTTAGTATTGCTTATGTATAGTTTTCAAATTTGTTTTATAATACCTGTTCAAAATCAGGGGGCACAGTGGGATATTTTCCTACTTCTATACATTGAGGAATGATGACATCAGGGTGTTTCTTGTGTCTATTCCTATTTCTAGTTTTTATTTCTATGTGTTGTGAACATTCACTGTCCTTCTTCGCAGTGATATTGAAAAAGAGGCTGCCATATTGTTACCCCAGTCACCTTGCTGTGGAGGGTATCAGCTGAAACTGCAGCTCTGCACCCATTAACAATGACCGCCCATCCCCTCTACTCCCCATTGCCTCTAACCACTAATACTTTGACCTTCAATTAGATACTATCTTTTAGCTTCCACATGGCTTAGATGATACAGCATTTGCCTTTCTCTGCCTAGCTGACTCCATTTAATCTAATATCTTCCAGGATCATCCATTTTGCTTCAAATGACATCATGCCATGAATTTTTAGGGATGAGGCATGTTTCACTGTGTCTGTGTGCTGAAGTTCCTTCATTGCTCCATCAGTTGATGGTCAGGTTAGGTTGATTTGTTATCTTGGCTGTTGTGAGGAGTGCTTCACTAAACCTGGGAAGGAAATATTGCTTCACTATACTAACTTCATTTTCATAAGCATATACTAATCATTGGAGTTTCTAGATAAAATAGTAGTTTCTTTTTTGGTTACATTTATTCTAATTAGACTAAGTTGGCATCTGAGTATGATTTTTATTTATAGTTTTGAAATGACTAATGATGTTGAGAACCAAATTTTTTACCCTGTTAGTGGATTACATGTCTTCTTTTCAGAAATGTCTATTCAGAATCTTTGCCCGCTTTTGACTGGGGTACTTGATTTTTTGTCTTTAGCTCCTTAGTAGTGTTGGTTTCTGCTGCATGACAGATAACCCGTTTCAGATACAGGATTCCTCATCATGTCCATGCTGTCAGAAGGTCTTCTCATTTTTGGTTGGTGTATTGTTTCTGTTACTGTGCAGTATTTCTTCAGGTTTTTGTATATGTGTGTGTGTGTGTTTACTTCTTTTTTTTTTTTTTAATTTAGTTTGCAGTGATTTTTTTTTGTTGTTGTTAGGTAAGGTTCAGGAAAAAAATAAGAATTTTCAACTCATGTTAGGAAGTGAGCATTTTCCTTCTATTTTGTTTTCCTCTAACTCTTGCTTGCTTTTACATCCTGTGAACATAGATTCAGGTTTGCCTAAATTAAAGTTCACTCTGTGTCTTCCTTTAGGAGTTTGATACTTTCAGGACTTGTGTCTAGGTCTTTCATTTCTTTTGAGGTAATTTTTGTGTATTTTGCAACAGTAATGTCCTACTTCATTCATTTTTATGCGTATTTCCAGTTTATTCAGAATTACTAATTGGACTGGCCGTTTCTGAACTTTTTGCCTTTTAGAAACTCTTTTGAAAAAATGTGTTGATTACATACTCATTTATGTTTAGTTTTTGGCTGCCTATTTATGTCCATAGGTGGGTGCATTTTCCATTTTTATGCCACTACCAGATTGTTTAAATAAGGATAGCTCCTGAAGTTGATTTGATATCGCAGAATGTGAGGCCTGCAATGGAGTTTGTATTTTCTAGGATTGCTTTGCATATCAGAGTCGTTTGTGGATTAGATGTATTATAGCATGAGAGTGGTTAGCCTGAAAGTGCTAGATAAAATGGTAATTGTATTTTTAATTTTGGGGGGGATATCCAACTGGTTTCTGTAGCGTGTATATTAATTTATATTCCTATCAACTGTAGATGAAAGTTCCCCACTCTGGAAATCCACAGCAATGTTTGTCTTTTTTATGTATTAAATTTCTTGTAATACTCATTCCACTTAGAGTGATGTGGTATTTAAATTGTCCTGGTTTACATCCTTTTGTGATTCATTATGTCAACCAAGTGTTTGTAAACTTGTTTTTATTTTATGCATTCTTTGCTGAAAAGTTTATTGAGGTTCTTTTCCTAATATTGGTTAGCATTTCTCAGTTTCTTTTTCTTTTTGTTTGGTTTCTTTTTTTTTTTCTTTATTGCCTGTTAGTAGTGTTCATTGCTTATGCTTTTTGGGGGTGTTCGTTTGTTTGAGACAGAGTCTCTCTCTGTCACCCATGCTAGAAGGCAGTGGTGCAATCTCAGCTCACTGCAAGCTCCGTCTCCCAGGTTCAGGTGATTCTCCTGCCTCAGAGTCCCGAATAGCTGGGACTACAGGCGTGTGCCACCACACCTGGCTAGTTTTTGTAATTTTAGTAGAGATAAGGTTTCATTATGTTGGCCAGGCTGATCTAAAACTCTTGACCTCAGGTGATCTGCCCACCTCAGCCTCCCAAGTGCTAAGATTACAGGCCTGAGCCACTGCATCTGACCAGTTGCTTATTCTTTTTTGGAAAGAACCCATCATCAGCTGCATGTTTTCCCAAACTTTCTTACCATTTTTTGGATTTTCTTAAAAGAAAAAAAGCATATAATCTTTATTTGTTAATTTTTAAATGTACATAGAGCCTTCATAATAAACATTTATTGTGTTCTTCCTTGCCCACAGACATAGAATTTGATATAGTTCCACATGTGTATGATTTTGTTTCCCTGTGTTGGTGACTGATGAAGTAAAAGAAAATCATGAGCATACCAGTCTGTGTTAATGAGGTTTTTTTCTCCTCCCTCTGGTTTTTTCTTTGTTGTTTTGTAAACTGTGAGCTTAAGATACAGGTTGACTTACATATACCCACATCCTATGTCTTACAGAAGCTTGATGGTTTCTAGTTTTGTGTTATATATCTTTAATTTTGAGTGTATTATTATATATTTTGCACATTAAGGGTTCTGTTTCATTCTTTTGCATAGGAATATTCAGTTTTCAGAATGATTTGTTAAGTGGACTCTCTCTTCCCCATTGTATTCTTTTAACACATGTGCTCAGTTGGTATGAATTAGGGTTTGTCCTTTAGCTCTCTTACTGTGTCTATTGGTCTGTGTTTGTTAATGCTAATAACATATCATTGGATAACTAAAACTTTGAGAAGTCATTTAAAATAGAGTGTGATGCACTGCACGTATTTTGTATTTTCAGTTCTGCTTTGACAATTCAGGTGTTTCATGATCCCACAGGAATTTTTGTAGTGTATAGTGATACCTTTTTGAAAAAAAAAAATGCCACGTGTAGTATATGTGTGTAATTAGAGAATGCGAGGGACATATTGGCATGGTTACTTAGAATAATGTTGCAATATTAGGATGTAACATCTCTATTTTCTGATATAGTTATTGTTTCTTGATGGAAAGAACATTTCAAATCCTCCCTTCTAGGTATTTTGAATATTGCGCTAGGATGTTGTTAGCCCTAATCTCTCTGCTGTGCAATAGAACAACCAGAATCCATGCATCTCATCTAACTGTAATTTTGTATCCATTTCCATTTCTTTCCCCAGCCTCTGGTACCCGTTATTAAAGTTTCTACTTCAATGAGATACACTTTGGTAACAGATTCCACATGCTTGAGATCATGCAGTGTTTGTCTTCCTCTACCTGGCTCATTTCATTTAACCTAATACCTTCCAAGGATTCCACCCCATGTTGCTAGAAGTGACATGATGTTCTGCATCTTCATGGCTGACGAGTAATTCCATTTCACATAGATACTGCAGTTTCTTTATCCCTTCATCTGTGGATGGACAGGTAGGTTGATTCTGTATCTCGGATATTGTTACTAGTGCTTCATTGAATATGGGAAGGCAGATATATATTCAACATATGGCTTTCCTTTGCTTTAAATGTATACCCAGTGTTCAGATGGCTAGATGCACTGGTAGCTGTATTTTTAATTTCCTGAGGAACCACCAAGTGTTTTTCAGAGTACAGTTTACTAATTTACTTTGGCACCAATAGTGTACGAGTTTACTTTTTTGCAAGTCTACACTGCCTTCAAAAACTTGTATTGCAGTTTTTGGAAGTATTCATTCTCAGTGGAGTATGACAGTATGAATGAGGTTGTGATTTACATTTTGGGGATGATTAGTGATATGAAGAAACTTTTCTTTTACCTGAATTTCAGTGTAAGTCTTCTTTTCAGAAATGTCTATGTGGTTCTATGCCCATCTTTAGGTTATGTATTTATTATACATATGTATATATAATATATACATATATATATTATATATAGTTTGAGATGGAGTTTTGTTCTTGTTGCCCAGGCTGGAGTGCAATGGTGCAATCTCTGCTCACTGCAGCCTCTGCCTCACTGCAACCTCACTTGAACTGTGTTCAAGTGATTCTCCTGTGTCAGCCTCCCGGGTAGCTGGGATTACTGGCGTGTGCCACCACATCCAGCTAATTTTTTATATTTAGTAGTAATGGAGTTTTACCATGTTAGTCAGGCTGGTCTTGAACTCCTGACCTCAGGTGATCCACCCACCTCGGCCTCCCAAAGTGCTGGGATTACAGGTGTGAGCCACCATGCCCAGCCATGTATTAATTTTTAATTTTTTTCCTTTGTAGTAGTTTTAGTTTCTTGTGTATGTGAGATAAGAACTTCTTTCAGATGTATTATCTTTCATAATTTTCTTTGAATCAGTAGGATAGTTTCTCTTTGGGTTCAACGTTTTCTCTCTCCTACAGAAACTCTAAAGTTATCTATAGTCTCAGATGTTTTTATTTGCTTTTGTTAGCAGTGATTTCTGTGTCCCATTGTGGGGAAGAAAGAGAGAGAGCAAGGCCATTTTATTGTTTATGGGTATTTGTCTCCTGATTTTTTTTCTTTTTTTGTAACTTGTATTCACAGATTTAATTTCTCTAAAATACACCCTCACTCAAAGTTTTCCTCTTGTAGTTTTTTGGTTTCTGAATTGCATTTAGGCGTTCAGTTGATTTTGCATTGGTTTTCGTATATTGTACAATATAAGGGTTCTGTTTCGATCTTTTGCATGTGAATTCCCAGTTTTATCAACTGTTTTGCCTTTGGTGTGGTTTTGAAAAATGTCTTCACTATATATAATTTTGGGTTGATTGTTTGGCTCCCTCATTTTGCCCATTTGGTTATCTTTTTATGTTTATGTGAGTAACAGATTATCTGGATCACTGTATCTTTTCTTTTCCTCCTAACCTTATTCTCCTAAAATAATAGCTACCTTTATAGTAATTAAGTGGTACAACTGCAGGCTAGTTACCTGGCCATATAGTAGAATGCTGAGGCTTCCTGTCACCTACACAGTGAGCACAGTACTAGGTGAAGTATTCTTCCACCAACAATCCCTTTCTGTCTCGCTCTCTCTTTTTTCTATCCAGTAGTTCCCAGTGTCTCCCATCTTTATGTTTGGGTGTACTCAGTGCTTAGTTTCCACTTATAAGTGCGAACATGACGTATTTGGTTTTCTGTGCTTGCCTTAGTTGGCCTAACATAATGGCTTCCATCTCCATTCTTTGCTGATGAGAGCATGATTTTATTTTTATGGCTGTGAATTATTCCACAGTGTGTATCTATCACGTATTTTCAAATCAAATTTATTATTGATGGGTACCTAGGTCGATTCCACATCTTTATTATTGTAAATAGCACTTCCATGAGCATACAAGTGCATGTGTCTTTTTAATAGATTGATTTGTTTTCCTTTGGATAAATACCCAGTAGTGGGGTTGCTGAGTCACAGGGTAGTTCTGTTTTAAGTTCTTAAAGAAATCTTCAAACTGCTTGCCTCTGTGTGACAGCAAGTTTGCATTCTAACCAAGAGTGTAGCAGCCTTCCCTTTCATCCACTGCCTTGACAGCATGTTATGTTTTGACAAATGTTCCTTCTGACCAGTGTGAATTGGTACCTCATTGCACCTATGGGTGCATCACCTCTCTGTTAGACATGGTCAGAAGCACAGTTTGGGAACATTTTCTTCCACCCTGTAAGCTGTGTGTTTACTGTGTTGGCAGTTTCTTTGCTGTGCAACAGCTCTTTAATTTATTAGGCTGGGCTGGTTCATTTTGTTTTTTCCTGCAGTTGCTTCTAGGGACTAAGATGTGTACATGCTTTGCAAAAGTTTATATCAGGGAGGTTATTTTCTAGGTTTTCTTGCAGGACTTTTATAGTTTGAAGTCTTGATGTCTTTTGTTGAAATGTTTCATTCATTTTGAATTAATTTTTGTATTTGATGAGAGTTGGGGCTCCAAGTTTATCCTTGTGCACATGGCTAGCCACTTATCCCAGTGCCATTCATTGCATAGTGAGCCCTTTCTCCATTGCTTATTTCTGTCATTTTGTCAAAGGTCAGATGGTTGTAGGAGTGCAAAGATACTTTTGGATTCTTTACTCTGTCTTGGTGGAAGAGGGTCTGTAGCTTTGTAATGAAATTTGAAATCAGGGAGTCTGATGCATTTGATACAGTTGCATTTATCTACATTTCGTTGGAATTTCAGAGTGTTTCATGGTCCCACGTGAATTTTATCATTGTTCCCTACATTTCTTTTTTTAAACTTTTATTTCAAGTTCAAGGGTACATGTGCACACTTGTTACATAAGTAAACTTGTGTCATGAGTATTTACTGTACAGATTATTTCATCACTCAGTTATTAAGCATAGTACCCATTAGTTACTTTTCCTGATCCTCTTCCTCCTCCTCACCTTCACACTCCAGTGGGCCCTGGTGTCTACTGTTTACCTTTTTGTGTCCATTTGGTCTCATAATTTAGCTTCCACTTAGGAGTAAGAACATGCAGTCATTGGTTTTCTGTTCTTGCCTTAGCTCACTTTGCATAATGGCCTCCAGGTCCATCTGTCACCAAGGGCAAGATTTTTGTGAGGTTTTATTATGGCTGGTGTATTAGTTTGCTCTCCCACTAGTATAAAAAAATACCTGAGCCTGGGTAATTTATTTTAAAAGTGGTTTAAGTGGCTCAGGAGTCTGCAGGCTGTACAAGAAGTGTTGCAGCTTCTGCTTCTGGGGAGTTCTCAGGGAGCTTACAGTCATGGGGGAAGGCAAAGGGGGAGCCAGCACTTCACATTTCCAGAGCAAGAAGAAGAGAGAGAGAGAGAAGGAGGTGCTACTCACTTTTAAACAAGCAGATCTTCTAAGAACACTATCAGGAGACAGAACCATGAAGACAGTGCTAAACCATTTATGGAGAATCTATTCCCCCTGATCCAATCACTTTCCCCCAGGCCCCACCTTCAGCAATTGGGATTACAATTGGATAGAAGATTTGAATGGGCACACAGATCCAAATTGCATCAGCTGTGTAGTATTTTGTGGTGTCTATGAACCACATGTTCCTCATTCACTGTTTATGGGATCAATTGGTTGACTTCTCTGCTTTATTCTTGGGAACAATACTGCAAGGAGCATACCAGTGCATACATCTTTTTCATAGAAGGATTTATTTTCACTTTGGTAGATTTCCGGTAGTGGGACTGCTGGATTGGATGGTAGTTCTAAGTTCTTTGAGAAATCTCCAAACTGCTTTCCACAGTGTATGACTCATTTGCATTTCTACCAGGACTGTAGTAGGTAACCCTTTCCTCTGCTGCCTCATCAGCATGTTAGGTTTAGACTTGTGCAAAATCACCATTTTGGGCTTTATGGAATGGTACGTGCTTTTGTGATGTATTTCTCTGATAATTAGTGATGGAGCCTTTTTTATGTTTGCTGCAGGCTTGTAGGTCTTCTTTTGAAAAGTGTGTGTTCATGTCCTATGCCCATTTTTGAATTTCAGTATTTTTTTTGATACAAGGTCTCGCAGTGTCACCCAGGCTGCAGGGCAGTGGCACAATATTTGCTCACTGCAACCTTAGCCTCTGAACCCCAGGCTTAAGCAGTCCTTCCAGTCAGGCTCTCAATAACTGGGACCACAAGAATGCACCAGCACACCTAGCTATTTTTTTTGATGGAGATTTCACATTGCCCAAGCTGGTCTTGAACTTCTGAGCTCAACCCATCTGCCTGCTTTGGCTTCCCAAAGTGCTGGGATTACAGGCATTAGTCACCATTCTTGGCCCTTTGTCCATTTTCTAACTGGATTTTTACATTGTTTGCTGATTGGTTTGTTTAATGTACTTGCAGATTCTGGCTATTAAACCTTGTTTAGATGCATATTTTTTTAACGTGTTCTCCCATTTTGTAGGTTGTCTGCTTACTCTGTTGATAATTTCTTCTGCTGTACAGCAGTTATTTAATGTATTTTTAGATTCCACATGCGAATTACTGTTTTGTTGCAGTTGCTTTTGAAATGCAGCCATGTAAATGTTTTGCCAAAGCTTATGACAAGAAGCGTATTTCCTAGGTTGTTTTGCAGAATTGTCATAGTTGAAGGTCTTCCATTTTAGCGTTTTATTCATCTTGAGTTATTTTCTGTATACAGTGAGAAGTCAGGGTCCAGTGTTATTCTTCTGCATCTGCCTAGCCACTTACCTCAGCACCATTTATTGCATAGGGAGTCCTTTCCCCGTTGGTTATTTTTGTGTACTTTGTTAAAGATCAGATGGGTTTAGGTGTGCTGGTTTACTTCTGCATCGTCTAATCTGTTTCACTGGTCTCTATAGAAGTGGGTCCCTAATTTTCCAGTGTAATTGGAGACAGTGATGCTAGCAAAGTACTTGCTAGAGTTCTCAGGATTGCTTTGGAAATTCAGAGAATTTCCCCTTCCCATGAGAATTTAATTTTATTTTGTTTTGGTTTAAATAATTTATTCCATTTGGTTTTTTTTAAACTTGTATTTTAGGTTTGGGAGTACATGTGAAGGTTTGTTATATAGGTAAAGTCATGTCACAGTGGTTACTTGTACAGATTATTTCATCACCCAGGTATGAAGCCTAGTACACAGCAGTTATTTGTTCTGGTTTTCTCCCTCCTCTCACCCTCCACCATCAAGTGGACCCCATTGTCTCTTGTTTCCTTCTTTGTGTTCATGAGTTCTCATCATTTAGCACCCACTTATATGCGAGAGCTTGTAGTATTTGCTTATATATATTACTTTAAAAATTGCCATATAGTAAAAGCATACAATGTGAGTGTAGAGTGGGACATTTTGGTCCAGGCAGACATTGTGGAGTGATGGAATCCGGGCATTTAGTGTCTCTCTTACCTCATACAGTTGTTACTTTCTTTATGGTGAGAACACTCAAAATCCTTTTTTATCATCTTTTGTACAAAGGGCCTGGGGATATGCTAACCCCTAGTCACTCCACTGTGGAACAGAAGCGTACATTTCATCCCTCCCATTATAAATGTAACTTGTACCCATTTCTAATCCCTGCCCATGCTTCACCTTCCCCCAAACTTCTGGTAAGCACTAAGGTGCTCTCTAGATGTAAGAAAGAACATTTTCATAGACTGTACATTAGTAACACATTTCTCTGCCTGACTTAATTCATTTACCATATGTCCTCCAGTTTCAATTGCGTGGTTCAAACTATGTGGTTTCACTATCTTTTTCTGGGTTAAGAGTATTTCTTTATATATATATATATATATATATATATATATATATATATATATATATGCATTTTAGGTTCTGGGGTACATGTGAAGAACATGCAAGATTGTTGCATAGGTACATACATGGCAATGTGGTTGGCTGCCTCCATCCCCACTACCTATATCTGGCATTTCTCCCCATGTTATCCCTCCCCAACTCCCTACCCACCCTAGTCACCCCCACAGACCCCAGTGTGTGATGCTCCCCTCCCTGCACCCGTGTTCTCATTGTTCAACACCACTATGAGTGAGAACATGTAGTGTTTGATTTTCTGTTCTTGTGTCAGTTTGCCGAGAATGATGGTTTCCAGATTCATCCATGTCCCTACAAAGGACAGGAACTCATCATTTTTTATGGCTGCATAGTATTCCATGGTGTATATGTTCCACATTTTCCCTGTCCAGTCTATCATCATTGGGCATTGGGGTTGGTTCCAAGTGTTTGCTATTGTAAACAGTGCTGCAATGAACATAGGTGTGCATCTGTCCTTATAATAGAACAATTTATAATCCTATGGATGTATACCCAGTAATGGGATTGCTGGGTCAAATGGAATTTCTATTTCTAGGTCCTTGAAGAATCACCACACTGTCTTTCTTCCACAATGGTTGAACTAATTTACACTCTCACCAATGGTCTAAAAGTGTTCCTATTTCTCCACATCCTCTCCAGCATCTGTTCTCTACAGATTTTTTAATGATTGCCATTCTAACTGGCATAAGATGGTATCTCTTTAAGGATGTTGAATATTTGGCCGCCACTCTCTTCTGGCTTGTAGGGTTTCTGCTGATAGATCTGCTGTCAGTCTGTTGGGCTTCCCTTTGTGGGTAACTCAACTTTTCTCTCTGGCTGCCCTTAGCATTTTCTCTTTCATTTCAACCCTGGTGAATCTGATGATTATGTGCCTTGGGATTGCTCTTCTTGAGGAATATCTTCTTGGTGTTTTCTGTATTTCCTGGACTTGAATATTGGCCTGCCTTGCTAGGTTGGGGAAGTTGTCCTGGATAATATCCTGAAGAGTATTTTCCAGCTTGGATTCATTCTTTTCATCACATTCAGGTACACCTATCAAATGTAGATTAGGTCTTTTCACATAGTCCCACATTTCTTGGAGACTTTGTTCATTCCTTTTTACCCCTTTTTCTCTAATTTGGCCTTCTCGTTTTTTTTCATTCAGTTGATCTTCGACCTCTGATATCCTTTCTTCTGCTTGGTCAATTCGGCTGTTGAAACTTCTGCATGCTTTGCAAAGTTTTCATGTTGTGTTTTTCAGCTCCATCAGTTCACTTATATTCCTCTCTAATTTGTCCATTCTTGTTAGCATATAGTCAAATATTTTTTCAAAGTTCTTAGTTTCTTTGCATTGGGTTAGAATATGTTCTTTTAGCTCATGGAAGTTCCTTATTACCCACCTTCTGAAGTCTGATTCTGTCATTTCATCACACTCATTCTCCATCCAGTCTTGTTCCCTTGCTGGTGAGGAGTTGTGATCCCTTGTAGGAGGAGAGGTGTTCTTGTTTCGGGTGTTTTCATTCTTTTTGTGCTGGTTTCTTCCCATCTTTGTGGATTTATCCACCTGTCGTCTTTGTAGTTGCTGACTTTCAGATTGGGTCTCTCAGTGGACGTCCAACTTGTTGGTAATTAAGTTATTTCTATTTCTTAGTTTTCTTTCTAACAGTCTGGCCCCTCTGCTGTAGGGCTGCTGAGGTCCACTCCAGGCCCTGCTTGCCTGGGGATCACCTGCAGCAGCTGCAGAAAAGTAACGGTTGCTATCAGTTTCTTTTTCTGCTATCTTTGTCCCAGAAGGATACCCGCTAAATGTCAGTCTGATCTCTCTTTTATGAGATGACTCTTTATGTATACGGGGATCAGGGAGCTGCTTGAGGAGACAGTCTATCCTTTACATGAGCTCAAGTGCTGAGTTGTGAGCTCTGTTTTTCATTCAGGGCTGCTGGGCAGGTACGTTTAGGTCTGCTGCAGCGAGCTCATAAATACCTTTTTTTCCCCCAGGTGCTCTGTCCCAGGGAGTTAGGGCTTTATGAGTTTCCGTTGTGCTGCTGCCTTTTATTTTTTTCAGGGCTGTGCTGCGCAGCCATGAGGCAGCCTAGTCACTGTCTACCTGCAGAGGCTTTGCTGAGCTGCTGTGGGCTCCACCCAGCTGTTGTGTGAACTTTCCTGCAGTCCTGTTTATATGGGTGTAGTTAGAACTGTCTCAGCATTGGTGGTCCGCCTCTGTAATGGCAGACTCTCACTGTAATGTCAGGTTGCCTCGGCAATGGCAGCTGACTCAGCAATTGCGGACGCCCCTCCCCCACAGAGCTGGATCATCCCGGGTTCAGCTGTGCTTGCTGTGAAACTCTCAATCCAGAGTTTCTGATTGCTGTTCTTCTGTGGGTGTGGGACCAGCCAAGCCTGATCACCTGGCTCCCTGCCTCAGAGCCTTTTGCTCTCCAGTTGAACGGTTGACTCTCTCCCAGGTGTTCCAGTCACCTGTTAAAAAGGCACCGGGGTCTATGTGATTTCCCCTGCGGTGACTCACTGTGCCAGCTGAACAGCAGCGCTGAGATTCATGGGGCCTTTTGTTTGTTTGTTTGTTTTTGCCCAGCAATCTCCTGGCTTGGCTCCCTGCCTCAGACCACCCTTTAGTTAGATGAATGGGTGACTGAGCCTTCCCAGTGAAGAGGGAGACCCAGGCATCTCACATCAACTTACCTTTTCCTAAGACTATAAACTTCCCCTTTTCATTCCTAACACTGCAAACTGAAACTCTTTTCATATGTAATTCCTAAGACTGTAAACTGAAACCCTTTTCATATGTAATTCATAAGACTGTAAACTGAAACCCTTTTCATGTGTAATTTCTAAGACTGTAAACAGAGATCCTTTTCATATGTAATTCATAAGACTGTAAACTGAAACCCTTTTCATGTGTAATTTCTAAGACTGTAAACAGAGACCCTTTTCATATGTAATTCATAAGACTGTAAACTGAAACCCTTTTCATGTGTAATTTCTAAGACTGTAAACAGAGACCCTTTTCATATGTTAAACTATAAACCTAAGATTCTCCCATGTGTAACATCTAAAGTATCAGCCTATATAAAGAAGGAACATTCCTTTGTTAGGCAAGCTTGGATATTAGGCAAATATGCCACTTGGCTCCCAGCCAAATAAACTCCTTCCTTCAATATTCAGTGTCCGAGAGATGTTTCCCATGGCCACTCCTGCAACATTTTGGTGCGTTGGCCAGGAAGGGAATCTTGGATAGCAGATGGTGGGAAAAAGTCTCTTAGGTGGTTTGCCTAGCCCTGTGGAACATCCCTGCGGGGGGACTCCTGCTCCCTAGGGTGACGCATCCTGAGAGCACTCCTGGGAAGGTATTTGCCCAGTGGAAAAGCCTCGCCAGAGTGGAGCAGGAATGCCCCGTGGTATGGATCCACCCAGTGGCTGAACACCAAGGAGGAACAAGAACATTTGGGGAAGTCCAGCTCACTGAATTTGGTAAGATTGTACCCAGGAAAGTAGCCCACCACATTTTGGGTGGAAGCGTGGCCTGATCACGCACAGGTGCCAGATTGGCATGTTGGAAGGTAGCTCTCTGTTGAATTGGAAGGAGAGCGTTTGGATGTGTGTCTATGTCTTTGTACCCGGGAAAGTAGTCCACCCCAATTTGGGTGGAGGTGTGACCTGATCACCCACGGGTGCCAGATTGGCACATTGGGAGGTAGCTCTCTGTTGATTTGGAAGGAGAGCATTTGGATGTGGGTCTGTGTCTTTGTACCCGGGAAAGTAGCCCGTCCCATTTTGGGTGGAAGTGTGGTCTGATCACCCACGGGTGCCAGATTGACACATTGGAAGGTAGCTCTTTGTTGAATTGGAAGGAGAGCATTCGGATGTGTGTCTGTGTGTAACCTTGGAAGCTTTTGCTTATGGTTTTGAATTCCAAGGAGAGCAATCGGATGTGTGTCTGTGTGTGGATATGTGTCTGTGTGTAGATGTGTCCAGCCAGACTCATCAGTCGTGAAAGGTATTGGGCCCATTAGGAAGGGCTTCATGTGTCAAGCAATTTGTAAGAATTAGAGATAGCCACATAAGGCTGAGTGAAGAAGCCTCAGGGCATTGTAAAAGGATTGAAGTGAATGTAAATCAGAGAGTGCTCTGTGCTGCATCTTGCTAGTCAGGAACTGCTGTGAGTGAACTAACACTCTCCTAAGTGTGGGAATTGTTTCTTTGAATTGTTAATATGGGTCACTCCATAACAAGCCCACCCCTTTGAAACCATGCTGAAAATTTTCAAGACGGAATTTAGTGGAGATTATAAAGTAACTATGACACCAGAGAAATTAAGGGTTTATGTAGGAAAGATTGGCCAGCATTTAGGGTGGGTTGGCCCCCAAGAGAGGCCCCTTGTCTCCAAAGTAAGGCATGAGATTATGTATGGTGAACTAGAACACTTTGGTCAATTTCCGTACGTAGACTCATGGTTGCAGTTAGTTTTGAACCTTCCAAAGTGGCTAAGAGAGCAGGCAGCGACTATTTTAGTAGCCAAGGGACAGACTGCTAGAAACCACCATCCTCCTTGCTGCCAAGAAACGCAGACTCCCAAGTCCAGGCAAATGCAGTGGCAGAAACAGGCAGGATTAGCATGTACGAATAGTTCAGTTATTGGAAGTGGCTAACCAGGCATTTGTAAACCAAGAGGCGATAAGCCAGAGGGGAAATCATAAGGAAAGGGAACATCAGGCTCAACGGAAGGCTGACTTGATTGCTGCTATGAGAGGAATGCCCCCAAGAGTGTGGGAAAAGGGGGGTTCCTGGAAAGCCCCACAGTCTGCCCACCTGTGCCTGCAACGTGATCAGTGTGCATTTTTGTCAAGAAATAGGACATTGGAAAAAATGCCCACAGTTAATGGGAAAACAGGGCCATCCTAAGCACGAGGATCCAGATAAAAAGTGAAGGCACTCTGTTCAATCTAATGGAAGGGTCACCGTACCTAAAAGAGAGGGGAGACAGACTCATATGCCCCCAAAGAGTCCACAGTCCAGACAACAGCCCTGTAACCCCCCATGGGAAAAAACAACCAATATTGTTAGAGCTATTAAGGTGCTAAGAGAGCAGACTTTCTTGTACTTAATGGACTGCCCCTGCCCCCCTTCTCCGGCAAAACCTGTTGTGCAAATCGAGGACCACTATCCTATTCAAAAAGAAGATTCCCTGCAGCTGAAATGCCTTAGGCAGGGGTCATCCAGGCTCTCATTGTCCCTTGGGAAAGAGGGTGGCGCCTTCCTAGCCAGAAGCAGAAGACTGATATTATCACCCAGGCCCATGCAGGGCTTGTGTGGTTCGCACTCAACTCAAACACGAAGTTGGGATTATTGCCAGCAGAGGATAGTTGGTTCACTTAATGGGACTTAAAGAATACCTCCTTAGCATTGGACTGGCCTCAGAGGGTCAAAAGAACTATTTGCATTTCAATGGCAGAAACTCAGAAGCAAGTGTAACCACTCAATACACCTGGACCCAGCTTCCCAGGGGCTCAGAAACTCTCATCATCCTTGGGGAGGCATCAGGCTGTGCCCCCCCCCCCACAAGCTTCTTGCTTGCATGCTGCTCCCGTATACTGATAACCTTCTATTGGGACACCCCATGGCAGTCCGGTGCACAAACAAATGCCTTACTTTAGCACCTGGAAGACTGTGGCTATAAAGTGTCTAAAAGGAAAGCCCAGATTTGCCAAACCATCTGGAAGGGGGAACACAGCCTAGAAACAGAGAGGAAGCAAGCCACTTGCAAAGTGACAGAAACTGAGACTAAAAAGCAGGCGAGAGAGCTCCTGGGAGCAGTGGGTTTTGTAAATTGTGGATTTCCAAACTTCGCAGTACTAGTGAAACCCCTCTATGATGTGACAAAGTTGGGGGACAAGGAGCCCTTTGAATGGGGATCCCAGCAGCGTCAGGCCTACCAGAAACTGGAAACAAAACTAATGTCAGCTCCATCTTTGGGTCTGCCTGATTTAACAAAGCCCTTCGCATTATATTGGCAGAAAGAGAAAAGTGGCAGTTGGGGTCCTAGTCCATACAGTAGGACCTTGGCTCAGGCATATAGCTTACCTCTCCAAGCAGCTGGATGGAGTTTCCAAAGGATGGCCCCCATGCTTAAGGGCCCTGGCAGCAACTGCTCTGCTGGCACAAGAAGCAGATAAGCTAACTCTGGGGCAGAACCTAAATATCACGCAGTAGTGATATTTAGTCACTACTGCGTGGCACGTCACGCAGTAGTGACTCTAATGAATACCAGAGGGCATCACTGGTTATCAGATGTTAGGCTGACCAAATACCAGGGCCTGCTATGTGAAAATCCCTGCACCACCATTGAAGTCTGCAACACCTTAAACCATACCACTTTGCTCCCATTGTCAGAGGGTCCTGTTGAACACAACTGTGTTGAAGTCCTGGACACAGTCTATTCCGGCAGGCCTGATCTTCAGGATCAGCCATGGACAGTAGGAGACTGGGAGTTGTATGTGGATGGGAGCAGCTTTGTCAATCCACGAGGGGACAGATGTGCAGGCTACACTGCGGTAACTCTGGACAATGTAATGGAGGCCAAATCCCTGCCTCAGGGCACCTCAGCTCAGAAGGCTGAACTCATCGCTTTAACTCGAGCCTTAAAGCTGAGTAAAGATAAGGTTATAAACATTTACACCGACTCTCGATATGCCTTCCCGACTCTCCAAGTACATGGAGCACTGTACAAAGAGAGAGGCCTGTTAACTTCAGGGGGAAAAGAAAGTATCAGCATGAAATCTTGCAGCTGCTAGAAGCAGACTGGAAGCCCTGGAGGGTGGCAGTCGTGCATTGCTGAGGACATCAGTGGGCCCACACCTCCGTGGCCCTGGGAAATTCCCGAGCGGATTCAGCAGCTTGTACGTAGGGCAGCATCTGCCCCCTACCGAGTAGCAGTTACAGGCCCGCTGATTCCCCAGATCCCTGATTTAATACCTACTTACTCTAAGGAGGAAAGAGACTTTCTCCAGACAGAAGGGGATAACTGATTAAAGAAGGATTGACCAACTGCCAGATAGAAGAATAACAGCACCGCAGCTGCTGGGGGCAGCAGTTGTACAAGCCATACATGAGACCACTCATTTAGGTCAAGAGTCACTTGAAAAGATGTTGGGCCGGTGCTTTTATGTAAATCTCACACTTAGCAGCCTTGACCAAAACTGTGGCACAGCGATGCATTACATGTCGGCAACACAACTCAAGGCAGGGTCCAACTATTCCCCCTGGAATTCAAGCCATACTCTGGATGGGACTGAAAGAGCCCATGAAGTAACCTGTGTGCTGCTTCAAGATCTTATCCCTAGGTTTGGACTGCCACTGCACATAGGGGCAGTGGACCAGCATTTGTGGCAGATTTAGTCCAGAAAATAGCAACGGCCTTGGGTATCACCTGGAAACTGCACGCTGCCTACCAACCTCAGAGTTCAGGAAAAGTGGGAAAGAAATGAACCAGACCATCAAAACAGCTTAGGGAAAGTGTTCAGGAAACAAGATTAGAGTGGGTGCAGTCACTTCCCTTGGGGTTATTCAAAATTAGAGGCACCCCCTTTAGGAAAAACAGGATATTCCCCTATTAAGTCTTTGGGCACTTTTAGGAACTCCTTGGGAGTGGGGAGAGATTGAGCTAGGATGCTAGTTACCAGCTCTAAGGAGAATCGCTTAGGATACTTCAACCTAAGTAAATAACAAATGTCCTGTAAGCCTTTTTCTCCCCAGTTCACCCTTTCTCACTAGGTAATCACGTGTGGATAAAGGACGGGAGTACAGCCCCTCTAAAGCCGCAATGGAAAGGACCTCAGACCTGATCCTGACCAATCCCACAACTGTGAAGGTAGAGGGACTCCCAGCCTGAATCCACCACAGCCGTGTAAAAAACCAGCAACAGCTGAGACTTAGACCAAGGCAAGGACTGCAAAATCACCCTAAGGACAACAAGCCTTGCTCCAGCCACATCCCAGAAGCTGACTGGTCCACACATGGCCAAAGCATGAGGCGATTCATTGTGGGACTTGTTCTTCTTAATATTTGGACTTGCACAGTAGGAACATTAATTTTGAAGAATGCCCTCAGTGTGTACACCAGGTAGGATGTAAAAGTTACTCTTTTGTCCTGCAGTTCTTCTAAATGTACGGGGACACAGAAGGGAACCTGTTTATATAATGGAACTCATTATAAGGTGTGTAATCCATGAGATGGACAGGTAGCTGTGCCATAGGCATCATTAAGCCTTCGTTCTTCCTATTATCTGTTAAGATAGGTGAGCTGTTAGGGCATTCAGTTTACTCCACTAGGGAGAAGAGATACCTAAAACTAGGGAATTGGACAAATGATGAGTGACCACCGGAGAGAATTATTAAGTACTATGGGCTGGCCACAGGGGCTGAGGATGGGGATACCGGACCCCTATTTACATGCTCAGCTAGATCATCCAGTTGCAGGCTGTTTTGGAAATACTAATAAAACAGGCAAAGCTCTGTTCCTCCTGGCCTGAGAAACTAAGAACCGACCGGCCCTAGATTGTTTGCTAGCAGCCAAAGGAAGAGTCTGGGGAAAATTCAGTCTAACCAACTGCTGTCTGCACATAGATGACCAGGGGGAATCAGTGGAGGATATTGTGCATAACATGACCAAACTGGCACACATGCCTGTACAGATATGGCACGGATTTACCCTGAGTCCTTATTTGGAGGTTGGTTCTCATCCTTGGGAGGATTCAAAACCCTCATCATAAGTGTAATAATAATAATAGGTGTTTGTTTACTGCTCCCTTGTCTACAGCCCCTGTTCCTTCAGGTGATTAGGGGATTCATCCCTACTGTAGTTAGCCAAAAAGTGACATCACAAGTGTATTATATGAAACATTAGAAAATCTGGAAAGTGAGAATGAAAGTGAGACCTCTTACTAATATTATGAAGTGGTGAGGGTCTCAGGGGTAATGAAGAGGGAGACCCAGGCAGCTCAGATCAACTTCCCTTTTCCTAAGACTATATAAACTTCCCCTTTTCATTCCTAAGACTGCAAACTGAAACTCTTTTCTTATGTAATTCCTAAGACTGTAAACTGAAACCCTTTTCTTATGTAATTCCTAAGATTGTAAACAGACCTTTCTCGTATGTTAAGCTATAAACCTATGATTCTTCCACATGTAACATCTAAAGTATAAGCCTATATAAAGAAGGAACCTTCCTTTGTTAGGCAAGCTTGGATATTAGGCAAATATGCCACCTGGATCCCGGCCAAATAAACTCCTTCCTCCAATATTCGATGTCTGAGAGATGTTTCCCACAGCCGCTCCTGCAACACCAGGGCTCCAATGGCCAGCCAAAGGGGCACCCGGACCAGTGTATTTTGTACAGAGAACTGCTGTGCTGGGGCACTGCAAAGCAGCTGCGCAGGCCAAAACAGCTGCGGGGACTGAAACGACGCCGCCAGCCAAAACACTCATGCTGGTGACCTGTGGGGCTCCTACGCCTGAGAATCTCCTGGTCTATGGGCAATAAAATCCGTCTGGAAATGCGACATCCACTCACCCTCCGCGCTTTCACTGGGAGCTGCAATCCCAAGCTGTTTCTAAGTGGCCCTCTTGGATCCTCCTGAGATGGTATCTCAATGTGGTTTTGATTTGCATTTCTCTAATGACCAGTGATGATAAGCATTTTTTTCATGTTTGTTGGCCTCATATACATCTTCTTTTGAAAAGTGTCTGTTCATATCTTTTGCCCACTTTTTAATGGGTTTGTTTGTTTTGTTCTTGTAAATCTGTTTTAGTTCTTTGTAGATTTTGGATATAAGTCCTGTGTCAGATGGGTAGATTGCAAAATTTTTTTCCCATTCTTTTGGCTGCTGGTTCACTCTTAATGACAGGTTCTTTTGCTGTGCAGAAGCTCTGGAGTTTAATTAGATCCCATTTGTCTATTTTGGCTTTTGTTGCCAATGCTTTTGGTGTTTTAATCATGAAGTCCTTGCCTATGCCTATGTCCTGAATGGTTTTGCCTAGGTTTTCTTCTAGGGTTTTTATGGTGCTGGGTCTTATGTTTAAGTTTTTAATCCATCTGGAGTTAATTTTAGTGTAAGGGTCCAGTTTCTGCTTTCTGCACGTGGCTAGCTAGTTTTCCCAACACCATTTATTAAACAGGGAATCCTTTCCCCATTGCTTGTTTTTCTCTGGCTTGTCAAAGGTCAGATGGTTGTAGATGTGTGGCATTGCCTCTGCGGCCTCTGTTCTGTTTCACTGGTCTATATCTCTCTTTGGTACACATACTGTGCTGTTTTGATTGCAGTAGCCTCATAGTATCTTGTGAAGTCAGGTAACATGATGCCTCCAGCTTTGTTCTTTTTGCTTAGAATTGATTTGGCTATGTGGGCTCTCTTTTGGTTCCATATGAAGTTTAAGGTGTTTTTTTCCAGTTCTATGAAGAAGGTCATTGGTAGCTTGATGGGGATAGTGTTGAATCTATAAATTACTTTGGGCAGTATGACCATTTTCATGATATTGATTCTTCCTAACCATGAACATGGAATTTTTCTCCATCTGTGTCCTCTCTTATGTCCTTGAGTAGTAGTTTGTAATTCTCCTTGAAGAGGTCCTTTACATTCTTTGTCAATTTTATCCCTAGGTATTTTATTCTCTTTGTAGCAATTGTGAATGGCAGTTCGTTCTTGATTTGGCATTCTTTATGTCTGTTATTGGTGTATAGGAATGCTTGTGATTTTTGCACATTGATTTTGTGTCCTAAGACTTTGCTGAAGTTGCTTATCAGTTTAAGGAGATTTTGGGTTGAGATAATGGGGTCTTCTAAATATGCAATCATGTCATCAGCAAGTAGAGACAATTTCACTACCTTCTTTCCTAATTGAATATCCTTTATTTCTTTTTCTTGCCTGATTGCTCTGGCTGGAACTTCCAATACTATGTTGAATAGGAGTGGTGAGAGAGGGCATTCTTGTCTAGTGCCAGATTTCAAAGGGAATGCTTGCAGTTTTTGCCCTTTCAGTATGATATTGGCTGTGGGTTTGTCATAAATCACTTTTATTACTTTGAGATACGTTCCATTGATACCTAGTTTATTAAGAGTTTTTAGCACAAAGCGCTGTTTAATTTTGTCAAAGGCCTTTTCTACATCTGTTGAGATAATCATGTGGTTTTTGTCTTTGGTTCTGGTGAATTATGTGGTGAATTACATTACTAGACTTGCATATGTTGTACCAGACTTACATCCTCAGGATGAAGCCTATTTGATCATGATGGATAAGGTTTTTGATGTGCTGTTGCAGTCAGTTTGCTAGTATTTTATTGAAGATTTTTACATTGAGGTTCATCATGGATATTGGCCTGAAATTTTTTTTTCTTGTTGAGTCTCTGCCGGGTTTTGGTGTCAGGATGATTTTGGTCTCATAAAATGATTTGGGGAGTATTCCCTCTTTTTGCATTGTTTGGAATAGTTTCTGAAGGAGAGGTACCAGCTCCTATGTCTGGTAGAATTTGGCTGTGCACCCATCTGGACCCCAGCTTTTCTTAGTTGGTAGGCTGTTAATTGCTGCCTCAACTTCAGCCTTTGTTATTGATCTATTCAGGGTTTCATCTTCTTCCTGGTTTAGGCTTGGGAGGGTGCAAGTGTCCAGGAATACATCCATTTCTTCCAGGTTTACTGGTTTATGTATATAAAGTTGTTTGTAGTAATCTGTGACAGTGGCTTGTATTTCTGTGGAATCTGTGGTTATATCCTCATTATTGTTTTTTTATTGCACCTATTTGATTCTTCTCTCTTTTCTTTTTTATTAATATGGCTAGTGGTATACTTTGTTGATCTTTTTGAAAAACCAGCTTCTGGATTTATTGATTTTTGAAGGATTTTTTTTGTCTGTGTGTCTATCTCTTTCAGTTCTGCTCTGATCTTAGTTATTTCTTGTCTTCTGCTAGGTTTTGAGTTTTTTTAATCGTGCTCCTCTAGCTCTTTCAATTTTTACAATAGGGTGTCAATTTTAGATCTCTCCTTGCTTCTCATGTGGGCATTTATTGCTATGTATTTTCCTCTAGAGACTGCTTTAAATGTGTCCCAGAGATTCTGGTATGTTGTGTGTTCAATCTCGTTGGTTTCGAAGAGCATCGTTATTTCTGCCTTCATTTCATTGTTTATCCAGTCAACATTCAAGAGCCAGTTGTTCAATTTCCATGAGGCTGTGAGGTTCTGAGTTAGTTTCTGAATTCTGAGTTCTAACTTGATTGCCCTGTGGTCTGAGAGACTGTTATGATTTCAATTCTTCTACCTTTGATGAGGAGTGATTTACTTCCAATTACGTGGTCAATTTCAAAGTAGGTGTGATGTGGTGCTGAGAAGAATGTATATTCTGTAGATTTGGGGTGGAGAGTTCTGTAAATGTCTATTAGGTTTGCTTGGTCCTGGTCTCAATTCAAGTTCTGGATATGCTTGTTAATTTTTTGTCTCATCGATCTGTTTAATATTGATAGTGGAGTGTTAAAGTCTCCCACTATTATTGTATGGGAGTGTAAGTCTTTTTGTAGATTATTAAGAACTTGATTTATGTATCTTGGTGATCCTGTATTGGATGCATATATATTTAGGATCGTTAGTTCTTGTTGCAGTGATCCTTTTACCATTATGTAATGTCCTCCTTTGTCTCTTTTGATCTTTGTGGGTTTTAAGTCTATTTTATCAGAGACTAGGATTGCAACTCCTGCTTTTTTTCTCTCTCTCTCCATTTTCTTGATAAGTCTTTCTCCATCCCTTTATTTTGAGCCTTTGTGTATCCTTGCATGTGAGATGGGTTTCTGGATACAGTACACTGATGGGTTATGACTTTTTATCCAATTTGCCAGTCTGTGCCTTTCGATTGGGGCATTTAGCCCATTTACATTTAAGATTAATATTGTAATGTGTAAATTTGATCCTGCCATTTTGATGCTAGCTTTTTATTTTGCCCATTAGTTGATGCAGTTTCTTCATTGCATCAATGCTTTTTACCATTTGGTACATTTTTGGAGTGTCTGGTATTGGTGGTTCATTTCTATGTTTAGTGCTTCTTTCAGGAGCTTTTGTAAGGCAGGCCTGGTGGTGATGAAATCTCTGTTCATAAAAAATTTTATTTCTCCTTTGCTTATGAAGCTTAGTTTGGCTGGATATATAATTCTAGGTTGAAAGTTCTTTAAGGATGTTGAATATTGGCTCCCACGCTCTTCTGGCATGTAGGGTCTGCTTAGAAATCTGCTGTGAGTCTGATGGGCTTCCCTTTGTAACATGACCTTTTTCTCTGGCTGCCCTTAGTATTTTTTCCTTCATTTCAACCCTGGTGAATCTGATGATTATGTGCCTTGGGGTTGCTCTTCTTGAGGAATATCTTTGTGGTGTTGTCTGTATTTCCCAGACTTGAATGTTGGCCTGCCTTGCTAGGTAGGGGAAGTTCTCATTGATAATATCCTGAAGAATGTTTTCCAGCTTGGATTCATTCTCTCCGTCACATTCAGGTACACCTATCAAATGTAGATTAGGTCTTTTCACATAATCCCATATTTCTTGAAGGCTTTTTTCCTTTATTTTTACTTTTTTTCTCTAATCTTGCCGTCTCATTTTGTTTCATTGAGTTGATCTTCAATCTCTGATATCCTTTCTTCTGCTTGGTCAATTTGGCTATTGAAAATTTTGTATGCTTCGTGAAGTTCTTGTGTTGTGTTTTTCAGATCCATCAATTCATTTATATTCCTCTCTAAGCTATTTATTCTTGATAGTATTTGTTCATACCTTTTTATAGGTTCTTAGTTTCTTTGCTTTGGGTTACAACTTGATCTTTTAGCTCAGAAAAGTTTGTTATTGCCCACCTTATGTAGCCTGTCTTTGTCAATGCATCAGACTCATGCTCCATCCAGCCTTGTTCCCTTGCTGGTGAGGAGTTATGATGCCTTGGAGGAGGAGAGGCATTCTGGTTTTGGGTATTTTCGTCCTTTTTGTGCTGGTTTCTTCCCATCTTTGTGGATTTATGTACCTGTGGTCTTTGTTGTTGGTGACTTTCAGATGGTGTCTCTGAGTGGATGTCCTTTTTGTTGCTGATGAAGTTATTTCTTTCTGTTTCTTAATTTTCCTTCTAACAGTCAGGCCCCCCTGCTGTAGGACTGCTGGAGGTCCAATCCAGATCCTGCTTGGCTTGGGATCACCTGCAGTGGCTGTAGAACAGTAAGGGTGGCTGCCAGTTTCTTCTTCTGTTATCTTAGTCCCAGAAGGGTACCTGCCAGATGTCAGCCTTAGCTCTTCTTTATGAGGTGTCTCTGGTTATTTCAGGGTTGGGGAGATGCTTGAGGAGACAGTCTATCCCATATAGGAACTCAAGTGCTGAGCTGTGAGCTCTGTTGTTCTGTTCAGAGCTGCTGGGCCGTTATGTTTAAGTCTGCTGCAGTGGAACTCATAACCACCTTTTTTTCCCTGGTCCCCTGTCCCAGGAAGGTGGGGCTTTATTTGTAAGTTCCTGTAATTTTGCTGCCTTTTTTCAGAGATGCCCTTCCCAGAGAGGAGGTAGCCTAGTCACAGTCTGCCAGCAGAGCTGTTGCTGAGCTCCTGTGGGCTCTGCCCAGCTGCTGTGTGAATTTCCTTGCAGTTTTGTTTATAGGGATTTAGTTAGAACTGCCTCTGTAATGGCAGTCTGCCTCAGTAATGACAGGCTGCCTCAGTAATGGTGGATTGCCTCAGTAATAGGGGAATGCATTGATAATGGTGGACTGCCTCAGTAATGGTGGACTGCCTCTGTAATGGCAGACTGCCTCAGTACTGGTGGACTGCCTCAGCAATGGCAGATGCCCTTCCCGCCACAGAGCTGGACCATCCTGGGTCCAGCTGTGCTTGCTGTGAAACTTTCAATCCAGAGCGTTTCAGATTGCTGGTCCTTGTAGGGGTGGGTCCAGCCAAGACAGATCACCTGTCTCCCTGTTTCAGCCCCCTTTTTTTCAGTTGAACTGTTGGCTCTATCTCCCAGGTGCTCCAGTCACCAGTTGAAATGGCACCTGGATTTGTGTGAGTTTTTGTGTGGAGACCCACTGCACTGGCTGAAACAGCTGCACTGGAGACTCATGGCGCTTTTCTGCCTGGGAATCTCCTGGTCTGTGGGCAGTAAAAATTTGTTTGGAAATGCAGTGATCACTCACCTCTGTGTTATTGCTGGGAACTGCAATCCAGAGCTGTCCTATTTGGCCATCTTGGATTGGTCAAGAATATTTCATGTGTGTACATATACTACATTTTCTTTATCCCTTCTTCTGTGGATGGATAAGTAGGTCGATTTCTTATCTTGTCTACAGTGAATGGTGCTGCAGTCTATATGGGAAAGCAGATAAGTCTTGCATGTATTTATTGCATTTGCATGGAACGTGTACCCAGTAGTAGATAGATGAAATGGTAGTTGTAGTTTTAATGTTTGGAGCAACCTCCCACTTGTTTCTGTAGTGTGTATACTAATTTACATTCCCACAAATTGTGGGTGAGAGTTCCCATCCTTAGAAATCAACATGAACATTTGTCTCTCTCTTTTAATAATTTCTATGTTTCTAGTCACATTCATTTCAATTAGAGTGAAATTGTATGTGTGTTATTTTGGTTGACATTTTTCTCATGAGTAATGATGTTGTTTTCAATGTTATATTTTCTTTGCAGAAAAGTATATTCAAGTTATTTTGCCCATTTTGGTTTGGTGAATAATTTCACTTTTGTTTTTTGTTTATGTCAGTAAAGTTTGCTGCTTAGACCTGTACAAAGACAACCACTTATCAGATGTATGTTTGACCAAATCTTCCTTATAAGCTGTTGGGTGGTTTTTTTTTCTCTTGTGCACAATCTCTAGAGTTTGATATTGTCCCAAATGTGACAGACTAAGAATTGTAAAAGATTGCCTTACTGTTATTGCATTAGAGTTACTTTTATCATTCCAGCAGCTATAGGACATTTTTCATAGTTTTATTCTACTGAAAAAATTTTTAAAAATAACCAACTTAACAACTATAACAAGAGGACATTTAACCAATGATCATGGTCTCCTGTCGCACTTGTAGGAGTTCCAAAGCCTGATCCCGGTCAGCAGGAGCTGTTGGTCTTCAGCAGCAGGAACGGACCTCATGTAGCTGAGCTGCCATCTACCTAGAGGTTGTCCCCTGGTGTCTGCTGTCTGGGTCAAGGATGCTGCAGAGCTAATGTTCTGGGCAGCATCCTGGTGGGGTCCCAGCCACTGCAGGTGCTGAATGTGTGATGCAGGCCTACTGGAATTGGAGCTTCAGCCACATGGCAGCTTGTAGCTGTAGAATAGAGAGGAAGCTGTGAGGCCACCAGGAGCCACACCAGAGTTTCTTTATCCATGCCTGCCCAGCTGGAGTCCTGGGGCTCCAGCAGTCTCCATGCAACAAAGCCTGATGCTGGCCAGGGAGCCATGGTCACAGGCTCTCTGTAGCTGGCCATAAGATGGCCTCTCCCTTCCCTCTGCCCATCTGCTAGACCCTCACCTCTTCTCACTGAGCCACCCCATTGCCTGGAACCAGACCTAAAATGGCTCCTTAGGTGGAAGGTGGTAGTTTTCTGCAGCCATTTGCAGCAGATGCATCTCCTGGAGGACTTGGACCTCCCTAGAGACAGAGAGAGGACAGGATGCTGACAGGGCCTTGGCAGAAGATGCTGAAGGGGGTGTCCTTGGGGAGGGTGGAGCAGGGGCTGGTTTCTGGGACTGTTTTCTTAAGAGGCCTCATGCATCACACACCTGTTCTGAGAGTTGGGTGTAAATAGCCCCATCTCCAGGAATTAGTACTTCATTCCAGTCCCCTACGTGCACCCTCCACTGGGATACATATTTTCCTCCTTTGTGTATCACACCCCTCCAATAAATCTGAGATGCAGGGGATGGAGCCAGGAAGTGTCCTGCACAGTGGGGTCTCTTGACATCCATGTCCCCACCCTTGCACACCCCCAGATGTTCACCTTCCTCCTTTTCTGTTTCAATCACATTTTCGTGTAAGGCAAACTTAGTCCATCAGAAAAGCCTCCTGGCCCATGACCAGCCCCAATTGCAACCCCTCACATGCTGCTGCCAGTGTCACCAGGGTCAGGGGATGTGCACCCAACAGGACTTGGACCTGCATCAGGCACGGGGCTGTAGAGAAAGGGACATGGAAGCTGAGGCTCAGAGATCTCAGAGGCCCCAGCCCTCTCTCATGGCACACTGGAAACTGAGGATGCCTGTAGAAATAATGTGCTCAGCCACTCAGGAATTCCCTGGTCTTGAAGAAGCTCAGTTTTACTCTTCTGCCATTGGTCTCATCCAAGGGAGAGGCTGAGTTCTGCTTAGCCCATATGGCAGAAACCTTGGCAGTCAGACAGCTTGCAGCTTCCCCAATCACGGTCAGAGAATGGTGGCTGCCTAGAGCCTCCATTATTTAAGGATGAGATGGGCCTAACACCCCCACTCAGAGGGGCAGCCATGGGGTTCTCAGGAGAGGAGGTTTGCTAAGGGCTCACATCAAGGGCTCAGTTCAGGATCCTCTCCTCCCAAGCCTCAGGATCCTGGTCCCCATCCTGCCTGCTCCAGGCTCACTTACATCCACATAGTCCTTCATGGCAGTGTCCAGCATCACCTGGTGAGGAAACTCCCCAGGAAGGGGACCACCCCCTGTGCCACGGTGGAATAGTTGTGATGAGCACTGGCCCTTAGGTGCCTGCCCAAGACTCTGTCCCATGAAATCCCATCAACCCCTGTCTCCCAGACTCCCTCCTCAGGTCTCCAACTTGGAGCAGCTGCCTCTCCTAATACTCTCCTTCCTCTTTCCCAGCTGGCCTCCAGGGCCACCAAGCACTCCTCTAGTTACCTCTCTGGTTGAAATTTTAAGAAGTCACAAGGGTGTGTGGCCCCAGCTCTACCCTTCTCCACATTTACTCTGAGCCCAGCTCTCCTGGCCCTTGCTCAGGTCTCACAAATGGAGACGTTTCAAGTCCTGTGGCCACAGTAAGCCAGGGCTGGGAAAGAAGTCCCTACTCTCTTAAGATGGAGGCCTCCCCTGGGAAGGAGGGGCCCTGTCCTCTGACTCCCTGCAGCCACAGGCTCACTCACCTCCTTCTGCTTCTGCACCCTCATCTGGGCTGTCTGGGGGTTCCTCTCCTGGGTGGCCAGAGATCATCACCTGCCAGGTCAAGAACAAAGTCAGAGAAGCTCTTCTCTTCTGACTCATTTATACCCCAACCTCACTGCCCTTGGGCCCTGGAGGACTGGCCTCACAGAGAGGTCGACTCTAACACCATCTGGAGGACCTTTCCCAGATGCTTTCACCCCACACCCCAGCACCACTCCCTATTAGGGTCATGTTTTCTGGAGCCTGAGTGTCCAGACCTCCAGCCAAAAACCATTGTGATGGGAGTCAGACAGTGTGTCTCAGGAGACCTGTCTGAGTGGCACCTGCATGTCTTAGCCCCACTCGAGTCTCTGCCCCATAATCTGGGTTTGAGGCAATGCCAAAGGCTTTACCTCCCCAATGATTTTCCAAGGAAGTGCCCTGCACAGAATTGTCTCTTCCTTCACACAGAGTAGTTGCCTGAGGGGCTGTCTCTGAGTCACAAAGCAGGGTTTTTTCCAGAATGGGGTGACATGATGCTTCTTCATTTTGCATGGAAGGTTCTGAAATCTGGTCAGGAAACATCCCCTAGGGATATGTGAGTCCCCAGGTAATTCTCATGAGCCAACTGGAGCATGTCTCAGTGCTAACCAGTGAGCGTCCTGTGATGTGATTATTTCCTGGTGTCTGCAAAGGGCAGAGTGGGGAGTCTCAGCAAACACACACACACACACACACACACACACACATGCATGCACGTCTGTCCCAAGAGTGTGCCCATTGGGACCCAAAGCTGGAGAGCATGTTGGACTCCCTGGCGCATGAGGTTCCTTTGTTGTCCTCACTGCTGGTGCAGGTAGAGGGCTCATCTTCATGGAGTTACAGTGCAGACAGAAGCAGAAACAGGGAACTGGCTTCCTGAGGAACTGCTAGGCAAGTTACAGGAAGGAAGGAAGCCTCATCTACCATGTCCAACCCACAGCCTGGAGGAAGCTCCATGCCAGCAGAATGGACCAGCCTGGGAGCCAGAGCCCTGCCAATGCTGCAGCTCATCACCTTCGCTCAGCAGCTCAGCAACCATCACCACATTCCATTTCCAGGGCATGCTGCCCCCATGCCCAGACTTGCCCATTGACAAACACACCGCTCTTCCTGTTGGTCCAGAATAGACACTGCTGCAGTATTTCAAGCCAATTTTCAGTAAGAAAATTTGAAATACACCAGGGCCAGTACCCCTTCCAACCTCACCCTTTTCCATGCTCTACAATGCAGAAGGATCTCTCATCTTCTAGTTTCCACTGTACCTTCATGAGCAGGTCTCCACTCAGTTTAATGTCTTTACTGAACAGATCTTTATATTTTCTGGAGCTGCTCTTATGCAGAGAGGAAAGAAAGAAGGATACATTTGGAAATAATGGTGGAGGCATGTGAGTTAAAATTCCTTTTATTTGAGATCCCAATGGAACCCAGCTGCCTTGATAAGAGTTGCCAGTGGGGTGTTCTGAGACCCACTGGCCCCAGGTGATAAGGGTGGGAGGTCTCATGCTGGTCCCTTGGGCCTCATCCCCACCTCTTTTGAGCCACTGTGTGTTGACACAGCTTAGAAATCGGTTGGGCACAGAGTTTCATTGCTGTGTTCAAACACCTGAAAGGCCTCCAGTTTACTTCAACCTGTTCCTGATGTTTCAAAATTCCTTAGTCCTTAGTTGGAAATCCTGACTTAAATTTCCAGGACAGCTTAAAGACTTCATCCACCAGCTTACCCCTGCCTCTAGTGTCCCTGGTGTCCAAGAATCTCCCTGCATCATTGAGAAAGCATCTTGAATCTTATCAGGGAGGAGATCTGTGGTCCATCCTGGGGCTCCTGTGAAATGAGGCACCCCAGGTCAAAACTCCCTACATCTTCTTGAGTCAATTGATTGAAGTGATTTTCATAGCAGAAAGGATGGTGTGGGGTTAGGAGAACTTCTAGTGCTAAGGCTCTCCTGGGAGGAAAGAGTATGAGCCCTGAGGCCCATCATTGGAGCTACACCTTCTCTAGCTTCAGCCTTTTGAGCTGATGTCTCCCCGTCTGGGTGAGGGAGAGGCCCAGAGAGCCACAGGATGGCACAGCTGGGGCCCAATGGGTGTCACACATGAGGATTTTTGTTCAACCCAAGGAGGAGCCCAGGTAGGAAGTGAACAGCCACGACTGGGCCGTGGGAGTCAATGTCAGTGAGCTTCTGGCACGAAGCACCTAGGGGATGTGCAGGGCTTAGACCACAGATGCCAATCCTGAGAGCTGATGGAGAAGAGACAGTTACCACATCTCAGGGAATCCCCAGGCCTTCCCATGGCTTACCCTGGCCACCTTAATCCAGTGCTGCACCACCCTGGACCTCACCCCAGGCCTTCATGCTGTGGTCCCCAAAGTAACGTGTGATGACACAGTTGATCACACTGTGAAACTGGGTAATAGGGGCACAGACAGTGAGTGACACATGCTCCTTGATCATCTTATTCAGCTGGGGCCAGCTGGAGCCCAAGCATTCATAGGACACCACCTTCTTGAATAGATCTTGGGGAGGAGGAAAGTGTCAGGGACACGGCAAACCTCAGCTCAGAGTCACCTACAATCCCAGACGGACTGAGTTGTAGCTCAGAAAGCTATAAAATTGTCTTCAGATCATGGAGGCCTCTGGGTTTGGTTGTCTGCTCACTGCGGGCCCTGAATACATGATGGCCCAGAACTCAACATGGACAGGAAGAGAGAGTGACATTTTTGCGGAAGCCATCCTCACTCATTGTGTGAACCAGAAGGTGACTCAGGCCTGCCCATCCTGATGCCACATTTTCCTCGCATCCTGATCAGTGCCCTGCTTCTTCTCTTCATTTGGATGCACATTCCTCTTGGCAGTTGCAACTAGGGGCTCTGTTTGTATATAAGCCATAGAATCTAGTATGCATCAGGTGCCTAATAAGTGTTGTGGCTAGTGGGGCTACTGGGAAGTGGGGTGAATGACCTGTGGTTGAGCACTGCCACCACCACCTGGCTCAGGCCTCCATCACATGGGCCAGGCCTCTGCCCTGCTTTTTATTAATCCCTTCTCATTCAACCTGCTCAGTCACTCTGTGCAGCTGGCCCTGTTCGTGTCCCATCTCTACCATCCACATATGGACAGAAAACGTTTTTGGGTGAGAAAACTCATCCAGATCATGTGGTTAGTAAGATGAGGACCTGACACTGGATGCTGGTCAGGGAATGGTTGGTCTGAAACTGCTGGTCTCAGAGGCAGAATCTGCCCCCTTCCCACCTTGCAGAGCCCAGTGGCTAACTGCATCTATCAGAGTCAGCTGCTCTACCAGCAGCCTGGCATGCAAAACCATGCTGTCAGGCAGCTCCTCACTGGGATGGTTCTTGAGTCCCAGGACAGGGCCAGGGACATTCTGGGACTGGATGTAGCTCCAGCATTGTTCTTGGAGGGGGCTCTTCCCCTGATGCTGTCACAGGCCCTGGTGCTGAATCTAGAGATCCTGGTGCACCCAGGGCTGCAGGTGACACTGGCTCCACAAACCGGTATTGGAATTGCCTATCACTGAGGACATGGAGCAGGATCTGGAGAATGAGAAAGCCTCACTGCACCAGTCACTTTCCACTGGGCTTTTCAAACACAGAAATGGCCTCATGGAATTTATGGGAATTTCTATCCCAAAACACCACCCTGGAAAGTCTTTCTGGCTGCAGGTCACCTCACCATCTTCCTTGGTGGCTTCTAGAAGAACAGCCTGGATAAGGGCAATGTCCTGCTGATTCTTTAGGCCTAATTCAGGCCAAATGAAGTGCATACAGGCCAACTTAATGTGGAATGCTAAGTTCACGTGTGACAGTCATCCAAAGAGCATCCACGAGGCTTCTACATTGAAGGAAAAATATCTTCTCAACGAAGTTGGGCACAGGAATAAAGTTCCAGGAAGGCCCCAGACAGATGGCATAGCAGGAGATGATTCTATGCAGAAAGGCTGGGACCAGGGCCTCCACCGCTTCTCCCCTGTGCCTAGCTAGAAGTTTCACAGACAAGCCTGGGCAACATAGTGAGACCCAATCTCTAAAAAAAAAAATTAAAATATAACGACACTTGAAACTCAAGAAAAGGAAAGGAGAAGTCTAATTAAATAATGGGCAAAAGGCTTGAACTGAAACTCTAACAAAGAATACATAAATCTGGCAAATAAGCATATGAAAAACCTATTAGAGAATTGCAAATTAAGACAATAAGATGGCTACGAGTTTTGAAAACTTGGAAGCAACCAAGATGTTCTTCAGTAAGTGAATTAATAAATAAACTGTGCTATGTTAAGATGATGGAATAGAACCCAGTGCTGAAAGAAATGAGCTCTCAAGCCATGGAAAGACATATAAGTACCTCAGTACCTGAACTATGTATTGCTGAGGGAGAGAAAGCATTCTGTAAAGGCCCTACACTGTGTCATTACAGTGGCCTGACATTCTGTAAAAAGCTGTGAAATGCCAAACTATGGGGAGGCCACAAGACCCATTTACTATACGTTTCCTGCTTTCTCTTTTCCTAAAGCCTCATGTCCTCAGTAATTTTCTAATAGTGAAGCTTCCATTCTAGAAGCCATGTGACCAAGAAGTAAGACTTAATTTAGAGTATTTACTCTAGTTAAGATAATTTCTAAAGCATTGTATTCTGATATACAAAACATGGGACAACCATCCTGACACTCCCAGGTGGTCACAGCAGTCAGCCACCACTGACAGCTGACCCCTACCCTCCCTTGAATCACAGTGTCCACCAGGCAGCCACAGTATACCTTTCACGTGCCATGCTTTTCTCACTTACCATGTCAGTATGTTCCCAGTTACCATGTCAGTATATTCCCAATCCTTACTGTATATGTTTTAAATTATCTTGTTTCTGATAAGCTTCAAAACATTTGGTTTAGATCTTGCTTCACTAACAGGAGAAAGGAAATTGAGAACCATCACCCCACAGTCCCTCCCCCGCCAAATCACACTCTTAAATAACACGGGGTTCCATTTAAAAGCTATACTTTAGTATGGAATTTAACCTTGAATTGAACTGCTTGTTTCATGCAAAAATATTTTTTAAATGACAGTATTTTCATGTTGTACCTTCATGCAAATCACTATATCTATCTTTCTTGTACATGCCATGACTTTTTGGAAGTCCCCTCAGAGACCTGAATGATAAGAAGGACCCAGCCATGCAATGGTCTGGAAGAAGGGCATTCTAGAGAGAGGGACCAGGAAGTGAAAACAAGCTTAGCAGATTTGAGGCATGTGGCTGGTGGGAGAATCATAGGCAGCGAGGTGCAGGGAGCAAGTTGTGAAGGGTGTGGCAAAGCTAGGCCAGGAGTTTGGAATTTACTAGAAGGCATCAGGAAGCTGGTAGAGGAATGTGGGTAGGGGAGTGGTGCAATCCCTCTGGCTGCTCTGTGTGGACGTGGAGTGAGAAGGTGGGAAGGTAGGAGTGAAACTAGTTAGGAATCATTTTGTAGTCCAGACGATGGTGGCCTGGACCAGGGCAATAGTAGTGGAGATGTACTCAGGTGAATAGATATACATATGGGTGGAATTGACAGGACTTTATGACCATTTGGATGAAGGAAAAGCGTGACTCCTTGGATTTTACCTCCAGCAACTGGCTGGATTGTGGTGCCATTGACTGAGTTGGAGTGGATTGTGGAAGATAAATTTTGGGGAGGAAAATACAAATGCAGTTTTGATGAACTTACAGAGATTTCTGTAAGACAGGAAAGTGGAGATGACAAACAGATAGCTGGCTCTTTGAGCCTAGAGCACAGGAAAGAGGATTGGTCTAGACATAAATTTGGTTCAGGGCACAGGAAGCTCTGGTTAGGCCCTCAGAGACAGTACTGCTCAAGGCACAGGCGCTAAGCTGTCTGATACTAACACTAAGCTCTCCAGCACAGTAGCCACTAGCCACATGTCACTGTTGGGCACTTGATATGTGGCTTGTCTGATTTCAGATGTGCTGCAAGTATGAAGTTAACACTAGATTTTGAGGAGTTAGTGTGGAAAAAAGAATGTAGAACATCTCATTAATAATTTTTATACTGGGACAGGTATGCTGGCTCATGCCTAATATCTTAGTACTTTGGGAGGCCAAGGTTTGGGGGATCACGAGGTCAGGAGATCAAGACCATCCTGGCCAATATGATGAAACCCTGTTCCTACTAAAAAACACAAAAAATTAGCTGGGTATTGTGGTGGGTGCCTACAGTCCCAGCTTCTCGGGAGGCTGAGGCAGGAGAATTGACTGAACTCATGATTGCAGTGAGCTGAGATCGTGCGACTGCACTCCAGCCTGGTGACAGAGTAAGATTCCATATGAAAAAAAAATTATTTTAATTCTTATTATACATTCAGGTACTAATAGTTTGTGTATACGGGACTAGACAGAATACATTATTATTAGTTATCATTTTTATTATTTTTATAATGACAAGAGTTTCACTCCTGTTGCCCAAACTGGAGTGCAATGGTGCAATCTCAGCTCACTGCAACTTCTGCCCGCTGGATTGAAGTGATTCTCCTGCCTCAGCCTCCTGAGTAACTGGGATTGCATGCATGCACCGCCATGCCTGGCTAATTTTTTATGGGTTTCACCATGTTAGCCAGGCTGGCCTCGAACTCCTGACCTCAGGTGATCTGCCTGCCTTGGCCTCCCAAAGTGCTGGGATTACAGGTGGGAGCCACGGCACCCAGCCTATTATTATTATTTTGTAGAGATGAGGCCTTACTATGTTGCCTAGGCTGGTTTCAACCTCTTGAGTTTAAGCTATCCTCTTGCCTCAGCCTCCCATACTGCTGGGATTACAGGAGTGGGCCACTGTGGCTGATCATAAAATAAATGTATTATTAAAATTAATTCCACCTATTTATTTTTACGTTTTAAAATTTGGCTACTAGAAAATTAAAATCACATTTTTTTGGTTTGTTTTTGTTTTCTAAGACAGGGTCTCACTCTGTCACTCAGGCTGGAGTGCAGTGACATAATCTCAGCTCACTGCAACCTCTGCCTCTCAGGTGGAAGCAATTCCCCTGCCTCAGCCTCCCTCCTAAGTAGCTGAAATCACAGGTGCATGCCACCACACCTGGCTAATTTTTTTATTTTAGTAGAGATGGGGTTTCACCATGGTGGCCAGGCTGGTCTCAAACTCCTGGCTTCACGTGATCTGCCTGCCTTGGCCTCCCATAGTGCTGGGATGTATTTCTAATGCTATATAGGGTAGGGTTTGTGTATCATAGGGTGTGGCAGATTAGGGCACTGGGGGCAGCAGTGGTTAGGAAATCAAGAGGCATTTACAATGAAGCAATCATGGGAAACACAGAGAAGGGGTTGGCCTAACTCTGTCTGGCTCTCTTTGCTGACACCTTGTCAGAGCACAACTGTAGCACACCCCCTTGGATTTCCCAACCCCGTGGCTGTCTCAGTTGGAGTTCAGGAATAGGCAGGAGAGGGCCCCCTTGAGATGGTAGCCTGAATCACTCAAGAAGTTGCTGGTACTTCAGGTCCTGATCTCATTCTCTTCCTTTAACTGCAGCTGACATCACTGTGCTAGGGGAACATTTCCACCCCTTGGGCTGAGCAGGGTATGCCAACCAACAGCTGGGTAGTCAAGGCAATAGAGCTCACAGAGGTTAACTTACATGAAGTGAATGTGACTGTAACCAGTTTTCATTCATTATAATTCTAAACATCATGTCTAAATTGCCTGTAGTTTAGTGTTTCTAGTTACTAGGGAGAAGAGAGCAGTGGGATGATTGGAGTCAAGATTGAATTCACTTCAGTGGGTTTGGTGTGACTTTTGTGAGTACCGCTATGTGCCAGACACTGTGTTGTTAACTATGTAGTCCTCAAGGAATATCTGTCTAAGCACTTTTATACAGGGAGAAATGTGTAGAGGGATAGAGACCCAGGAGAGCTTGGAGGAAGTGCAATTCATGATCGTGCATGGGTATGTGATTCTTTGAACTCAGAGACAGTGCCAGGTAGCATCAGTGCAGACAGTCAGGATTTAGCCATGCAGTGGAGGGGTGGAGAGTGGGTTTTGCAAGTACAGGGACAGAAGGAAAGGACATGACTCAAGGAAGGACAGGGAGATTTGTTTGGCCACGTGGAGTAGGGTCCTAGGAAAACAAAGATGGTGCCAGATCTTGAGAGTCCTTGGTTTCCAGGTTAAGGAGATTGGATGACTTTATTTTATTTTCCCTTTTTTCATAACTCAGGGAAAGAGATTGGACTTTGGATTGTAGGTACTTAAGCGCTTTTGAGGAGTGACTGAGCTGGGTACCACTGTGCTTAGAAAGAAAAAACCATACAGTGCTTCTGTTTTCATGGAAATAAAATAAAATAAAATAAAATATTAAAAAAAGAAGAAACCGTGTTACTGGAGCTTTTTGGTGCTCAAGGGCAGGGTAGGAGAGGAAAAGGAGTTTGTGTGTTGAATGCAGGGAGGTAAAGAGCCCCTCTGAGTCTAGCGAATTGGCAAATAAGGCAGAGTGGTAGAGCAGTTAAAAGTATTTATTTTAGGAATGGAAAGACCTATATTTAAACACTAATCCTATAAATTTTTAAAGGAAATTTTATTTTTTGAGATGGAGTCTCACTCTGTCCCCAGGCTGGAGCACAGTGATAAGATCTTGGCTCCCTGCAACCTCTGCCTCCCGGGTTCAAGCAATTCTCCTGCCTGAGCCTCCTCAGTAGCTGGGACTACAGACTCACACCACCAGGTCCATGCCACTAGGCCCAGCTAATTTTTGTATTTTTAGCAGACAGGGTTTCACCATGTCAACCAGGATGGTCTCAAACTCTTGACCTCATAATCCTCCTGACTTGGCCTCCCGAAGTGCTGGGATTACTGGCATGAGCTACCGTACCCAGCCTAATTTTTTCCTGGTAATAGCTTTCTTGAGATATAATTCACATCCCATACAATTCACCCTCTGAAGTATACAATTCAACTGTGTTTAGTGTGTTTATAGTTATACAACAACTACTACAATAATTTTACTTTTTATAAATAAAGATACTCACATACCATAAATAGAGATAGAATAAAACTCACCATTTTAAAGCATTCAAATCAGTGGTTTTTGGTATATTCATAAGGTTGTGCACAAATCATCACAATCTAATTCCAGACTATTTTCATCAACCCAGAAAGACATCTTTATCCATTAGCAGTTACTCCCCATTCCCTTTCCTTCCAGTTCCTGAACACCACTGATTCATTTTCTGTCTCAGTGAATTTGCCTATTCTGGGCATTTTCTATGGATAGACTCAAATAACATGTAGCTTTTTGTGTCTGGCTTCTTCCACTAAGTGTGATGTTTCCAAGGTACACCCATGTTGTAGCACGTATCATTACTTCATTTCTTTTTATGGTTGAGTAATATTCCATTTTATGGACAGACCACATTTTGTTTATCCATTCAATAGTTGATGGACATTTGGCTTGTTTCCACTTTTTGCTATTCAGCTATTAGGAATAATGCTACTGTGAACATTCTGTACAGGTTTTTGTGTGTACATATGTTAAAACTTTTTTAAAAAATTATGTATTTCAAGAGACAGGGTCTCACTGTGTTGCACAAGCTGGAGTGCAGTGGCATGATCATACCTCACTGCAGCCTCGCAATTCCAGGCTCACAGGATCCTCCTATCTCAGCCTCTGGAGTCACTGGGGCCACAGGAATGCACTACCATACCCACTAATTTAAAAAATGTTTTTTGTTTTTTTTGAGACAGTGTCTCACTTTGTCACCCAAGCTGGAGTGCAGTGGCTCAATCTCGGCTCACTGCAACCTCCACCTCTCAGGTTCAAATGATTCTCCTGCCTCAGCCTCCTGAGTAGCTGGGATTACAGGCGTGCACCACCACACCCAACTAATTTTTGCATTTTTAGTAGAGATGGGGTATCACCATATTGGCCAGGCTGGTTTCAATCTCCTGATCTTGTGATCCACCCACCTTGGCCTCCCAAACTGCTGGAATTACAGATGTGAGACACAGCATCCAGCCAAAATTTTTTGTTTTGAGACAGGTCTCCCTCTCTCACCTGGGGTGGGGTACAGTGATGTGGCCACGGCTCACTGGAACCTCAACCTTCTGTGCCCAACTGATCCTCCCACTTCAGCCTCCTGAATGGCTGAGACTCACATATCATCACATCTGACTGAATTTTGTATTTCTTTGTAGAGACGATGTTTCATCATTTTGCCCAGGCTGGATTTGAACTCCTGAGCTCAAGCAATCCACCTGCCTTGGCCTCCGAAATTACTGACATTACAGGTGGGAACCACCATACCTAGCTTCTTAAATTTCTTTATTTTTTATTTTTTAATAGAGATGGGGTCTTGCTATGTTTCTCAGAATTAAGTCCTGGCCTCAAGTGGTGCTTCTGCCTTGGCTTCCCAAAGTGCTGAGATTATATACATAAGTTACCATGCCCAGCCCCCATTTTTATGTTGGAATTATTTATTTGTCTTTTTATATTTGAACTGTGGGTGGTCTTTTTTTTTTTTTTTTTTTTTTTCCCTGAGATGGAGTTTCCCTCTGCACCCCGGCTGGACTGCAATGGTGGAATCTTAGCTCACTGCAATCTCCACCTCTTGAGTTTAAGAATTCTCTTGCCACAGCCACCAAAGTAGCTGGAATTACAGGTACATGCCACTATGCCCAGCTAATTTTTATATTTTTAGTAGAGACAGGGTCTCACTATATTGGTGAGGCTGGTCTTGAACTACTGACATAGTGATCTGCCTGACTTGGCCTCCCAAAGTGCCAGGGTTACAGGCATGTGCCACCGTGCTAAGTGGAATTGTGGGAGTTCTTAATCTCTTCTGTATACTACAGCCTTATGAGGTAGGACATTTGCAAATATTTCTGTTATTCTGTGGGTTGTTGTTTGATTTTCTGTCATAGTGTCATAAAATGGAAAAAAATTTTGATGAAGTCCAGTTTATCTATTTTTCCTTTAGTTACTTGTGCTTGAGGTGTCATAGCTAAGAAACCATGAAGATTTACATCTATGTTTTCTTCTAAGAGTTTAACCATTTTACCTATTACACTTGGGTTTTTGATCTATTTTTAGTTAATTTTGTATGTGGTGTGGGTAGAGGTCTACTTTATTTTTTTCTATGCAGATATTGAGCTGTACCAGTACCATTTTAGGAAACACTATTCTTTCCCCCATTTTCTTTCCACCCTTTTCTAAAATCAGTTGCCCATAAATGTATCCCTGCCACTTTTTTTTCCAATCCTGCTCCTTCCATAAGCTATCACTTTTTAGCTCTGTAATTTAAGCCTCAGTTTTCTCATCTGTGAAATAACAATAATATCCAGGACTGACTCACCCATCAGGCACAAGAGGCTCAATATTCTAGGTCCCATGGTACTTTTAGGGGTCCATAAAAACATTTTAGTTGTTTTTTGGCTAGGCATGGTGGCTCACACCTGTAATCCCAACACTTTGGGAGGCCAAGGGGGGCCTTTCATTTGAGGTTAGGAGTTCGAGACCGGTCTGGCCAACATAGTGAAAGTCTGTCTTTAATAAAAATACAAAACTCAGGTGCCTATAATGCCAGCTACTTGGGAGACTGAAGCAGGAGAATCACTTGAACCCAGGGGCAGAAGTTGCAGTGAACCAAGATTGTGCCACTGCTTTCTAACCTGGGCAAGAGCAGTCTTAATATATAATATTATTATATAATATTAAGACAATATTAAGTATACCTATGTTAATTCTGTTGTAAAATAGAATTTTTAGTATTTTTTGTATAGAAGAAGGAGCTTACATAGGCAATGGTGTCTCAGACCCACAAAAATCCTACTGTGGCCCTGACGATATCTATCTCACAGAGTTATCATGAGGATGCAATGTAATAATCATGTCAAACCCCATGTGCTGTGCTGGCCCGTAGTAGGCCATCAGTATGTGGTCAGTATTTATGGAATATCTGAGAGGATCTCATTTATCTGTCTGGGCCCCTCTAGCAGAACAAGGTGCTAGCACTTTGACAGGCTGGTGCATTGACTGTGCAAACCCATGAAGGAACCACTTAGTGAGCTCAAGGGAAGGTCAGTGCTAAGGAGCTGGCCCTCTGCCCCAGTTTCTGGCTCTGACACCTCTGAGGGTTCAGGGGCACCTGTGGCATCACCAGGCAGAGAGAGAGTTGCTGAGGTGGAGAAGACAGAGGCAGTGGAGGGTTGCTATGCCTCAGCGCCTGTGCGTGGGGTTGGTAAATCTCCCTAGCTGCCACTCCCTGCCTTTGTTAGGCAGAGACCTGGTGTTCACCTGGGTGGAGAAGGCAATGACTGCAAGTGACTTAAATGGCTCTGACAGCCAATGTTCTTTTTTAATTTTTTTTTTTTTTTTTTTTTTTTTTTGAGACAGGGTGTCACTCTGTCACCCAGGTTGCAGTGCAGTGGCACAGTCTTGGCTTATTGCAACCAATGTTCTTCAAATTAAGCTAAAATTAACCGTTTTGTTTATTTTTTTATTTTTTGAGATGGATTCTCACTCTGTTGCCACGCTAAAGTACAGTGACATGATTTTGTCTCAGATTCTCCCGCCTCAGTCTCCCAAGTAGCTGGGACTACAGGCGTGTGCCACCAAGCCCAGCTAACTTTTCTATTTTTAGTAGAGATAGTACTTAACCATGTTGCCAGAATGATCTCAATCTCTTGACCTTGTGATCCACCTGCCTGGTCTCCCAAAGTGCTGGGATTACAGGCGTGAGCCACAGTCCCTGGCCCATTTATTTATTTAGTAGAGACGGGATCTTGCTATGTTGTCCAGGCTGGAGTACAGTAGCTATTTATAGGTGTACTGATCAGCACAGGACTTTCGACCTGTTCACTTTCTGACCTGGGCCTGTTCACCCCTCCTTAGGCCGCTGGTGGTCCCTCGCTCCTGGGAGGTCACCATATTGATGTTGAACTCAGTGTGGATATCCAATTGGCAGAGTGCACTCTAGCCCAGAATTCAGGGACTCAAGCCAGCCTCCCATGTCCCTTGGACTACAGGTATGCACCAAAATTACCATTTTAAAGTGTACGATTCAATGGCATTTAGTACATTTATAATATTAGGCAACCATTACCTCTATACAGTTCTAAAATATGTTTATCATCCCAAAAAGAAAGCTTATACTACTCAAACAGTCACTTACCATTCCTCCCTTGCCTCAGGCCCTGGCAGCCACTTATCTGCTTTCTGTCTCTATGAATTTGCCTACTCTGGACATTTAATATAAATGGAGTCATGAAATACATGACCTTTTGTGTCTGGCTTCCTTTACTCAGCATTTTTTTTTTATTTTTAAATTTTATTTATTTATTTATTTTGAGACAGAGTCTTGTATTTTTAGTAGAGATGAAGTTTCACTAAACAATGATTGCACCCAACCATTGTTTGCTTTTTTGATTATAGCCATCCTAATGGGTGGGCAGGCAGTGGTATCTCATTGTGGTTTTGATTTGTGGCTTCAATTTGTATTTCCCGCTGGGTGTGGTGGCTAATGCTTGTAATCTCAGCACTTTGGGAGGCCAAGGTGAGCAGATCATCTGAGGTCAGGAGTTCAAGACTAGCCTGGCCAACATAGTGAAACCTCATTTGTACTAAAAATAGAAAAATTAGCCAGGCATGATGGCAGGTGTCTGTAATGCTAGCTACTTGGGAGGCTGAGGCAAGAAGGATCCATCTAAAAAAAATTTTTTTTTGTATTTCCCTAATGATTAATGGCATTGAGCTCCTTTTCATGTACTTGTTATCATTTGTTCTGTTTTCTTTTGCTTTTTTGTTTTTGAGACGGAGTCTTACATTGTTGTCCAGACTGGAGTGCAGTGGCATGATCTTGGCTCACTGCAACCTCTACCTTTCAGATTCAAGCGATTCTTCTGCCTCAGCCTCCCGAGTAGCTGGGACTACAGGCATGTGCCACCAAGCCCAGGTAATTTTTATACTTGTAGTAGAGACAGTGTTTCACCACATTGCCCAGGCTGGTGTTGAACTCCTGGCCTCAGATGATCTGCCCATCTTGCCCTTCCAAAGTGGTGGGCCACTGTGCCTGGCCTGTTATATTTTCTCGAGCAGAATCAAGCCCTGTTTGGATGCCAGGTTGCACAGAATGGTGTTACAGAGGAGTTTCTTAGATGTGCCTATGTCGTCATCTGAGATTCTTTTGATCTAAGCCTGATGAATTCTCCACCTGTCCCTATAAGAAAACCTTGTCCTTGGGGACAGAGTTTGCACTGAGCTGAACACAGGCCACTGCACTCCAACCTGGGAGACAGAGAGACTCTGTCTCAGGGGGAAAAAAAAAAAGAAAAAAGAAACCTTGCCCTGTAGGAGTCCCCTTCTCTGGGCATTATCTAGCCTCAGATGTTAAATATACAGTCTAGGTGTCCTCTCTGCCTCATGTGTCTTTCAGACCCCTTCTCTAGCTGGCCTCATCTCAGTTCTTGCCTTAGGTCTTGGGCCTTTCCTGCTGGCCATAGTGTTCCAAAGGAATAACAATTGTGTCTTTGGGAGCTCTTCTCTTTGCCTGATAAATTCCTGTTTGTTTAACCCTGGTGCTGTTCCAAGTCAAGGCCCTCACCAACTTCGAAAGTCACCTTAGCAGGTTCTTCAGTTGGAGCCACTGGTGCTCCTTCCATTGTGTCCCTAGTTGCCTTGTAGACCTCTGTCTCACAGGGACACACCGAGCCCTGGTGCTGTTCCAAGTGAAGGCCCTCACCAACTTCAAAAGTCACCTTAGCAGGCTCTGCAGTTGGAGTCACCAGTGCTCCTTCCATCGTGTCCCCAGCTGCCTCATAGATTTCTGTCTCACAGGGACACATGGACCCCTAATGCTGTTCCATATGGGTGCTGGCCCTGGGGCACCACACACAACAGGTCAGTGTATTCCCCATAATGTACCTCTACTCCTGTCTGCCACCACCTGTGCCTCTGGTCACCACTTTGGCCATGCACTCCCACTGTCCTAGGCAGAAGCTGTGCTGAACTTGCAGAAATGCTCTTGCCTGCTCTTTGCCTGCCCTGCCCCAGCAGGGGGCTAATGCCAAGGCCCACACCCCACCACCTCCCTTGAGTTTACTTGTCTGGGAGGGTGAAGACCTGCTGGCTTATTGAATAAGTTATGCACCCAACAAGTGCTGAGAGAAACAACTTTCTGAGAGAGTACAGAGGGAAATGTTCCTCCTTCTGCAGTCACCTACAGACTAAAGCCCACTGGCTCAAGTAGGAGCCAAGGCTTGTGTGTCACAGTGCCCCACCCCACACCGCATAATACCCCACCCTGGCTGCCCCCTCCCCCACAGCTCAGAATGCTCCTGCCTGGGCTGCCCCACCCCGTGTCTTATGATGTTGCTGCTCTCCTGACCCCTAGTGTAGTGCCAGTGGGACTAAGGTTTTCATTTATCTCCAGCTTTCCTGAGCTTTTAACTCCTAAGAAAAGCACAGAATGATTTGTTACTCGAAACCATCTTGCCCTATGAATTCTACACAAAGCTTCAGTTAGTAGAGTGGGTCCCATTAGCAACTAAGATGAACAACTTTTATTTGCTGACTGAATTTAGATACACCTGAATTGTTGATTGCTAAATACTCCTTTCCTGAGTCCCCAGCTGCCCCATAGACAGGGAGGGGTATTTACTCCTCTCCTGTCTTCCAATGAGTGGTAGTTTTTATCTGCAATGTGACCACAGCAATCCCCGGAACCCTAGCTGTACTCTCAATAAAGGGTTATGACTTTGTGTCTTGAACCACACCTTAGGACCCATCCTGTCTCCACCTCCTTCTCCATAAAATAGAAACCTAACTTGTCCCTTTCCAAGCTCTGAAATGCTGAAACTTACCAACTTCCTTTTCTCCCCTCTTTCTTCCCTCCATGGCAGGGATTTTCAGATTTTATTTCTTTACTAACAAAGCACTAAGTATGATTTTGTCATACAAAGTTGAGAGCCACAAAGTGGGGCACCACAGTCCTAATTCAATAAAGATGAATACTCAACGTCTGGCAAGCAGTATGTGCCTGACAGCATCCCCACTGTGCTATGCTCATTTAACCCTCTGAGCATTAAACCCTCTAATGCTCAGAGGGTTAAATGAGCATAGCACAAAAAAATCTCATTTTACAGATTTTACAGAAGTTGAGATGGAGAGGATACATAACCTCCCCAAAGTTACATGACTGCTTAGGATGGAGTCACAACTTGATCCCAGATACTCTGAATTTCCTAAATCCTCAATATGGTTATCAGGAAGTGTATTAGTCCATTTTCAAACTGATATAAAGAAATACCTGAGGTTGGGTAATTTATAAAGAAAAAAGATTAAATCGACTCACAGTTCTGCATGGCTGGAGAGGCCTTAAGAAACTTATAATCATAGCAGAAGGGGAAGCAGGCATGTCTTACATCATGGCTACACAGAGTGTGAGCATGAGAAGGAACAACTGTCAAACACGTGTAAAACCATCAGATCTCAGCTGGGCATGGTGGCTCATGTCTATAATCCTAGCACTTTGGGAGGCCGAAGTGGGTGGATCACCTGAGGTCAGGAGTTCAAGAACAGCCTGGCTAACATGGTGAAACCTCATCTCTACCAAAAATACAAAAATTAGCTGGGAGTAGTGGTGTGTGCCTGTAATCCCAGCTACTCAGGAGGCTGAGGCTGCAGTGAGCTGAGATTGGGTCACTGCACTCCAGCCTGAGTGACAGAGCAAGACTCTGTCCCCAAAACCTCATAAGATCTCATGAGAACTCACTGAATATCACAAGAACAGCATGAGGAAAACTGCCCCCATGATCCAGCTGCCTCCCACCAGGACCCTCCCTCAAAACATGGGGATTATGGGGATTTCAATTCAAGATGAGATTTAGGTGGGGACATGGCCAAACCTTACCAAAGTAAAGGTGGAAGTCAAGCTTGGAGGGGAAGTGACATTGTAGATTAGTATATTTGTAAAAGAGCAACTTTTTTTTTTTTTTTTTTTTTTTTTTTGAGACAGTCTTGCTCTGTTGCTCAGGCAGTGGTACAATCTTCCCTCCTGGGTTCAAGTGACTCTCATTCAAGTGCCTTAGCCTCCCAAGTAGCTGGGATTACAGGAGCCCACCACTGCACTTGGCTAATTTTTGTACTTTTAGTAGAGATGGGATTTCACCATGTTGACCAGGCTGATCTTTAACTCCTGACCTCAAGTGATCCACTTACCTTGGCCTCCCAGAGTGCTGGGATTACAGGGGTGAGCCACTGCTCCCAGCCAGAACATTTTGCCTCCTTTCATTCAACATTGATTAAGTCCCTTCTACATGCCATGCACTGTATGTGTGAAACAGTCTTAACTCTCGATGAGCATAGGTAGATACACAAAGGCTTAAGGAGTTCACTTTTCTGAGACCACACTGCTGCACAGTATATGAACCCGGGATACAAACCCACCTTTATTTGACCCTAAATTTGATGCTGGGGTGGTTTTAATTTTATTCTGAGAATCTGAGTCATTGAACCATACAAAGGTGAGGAGTCTCTGTCAGATGTGTGTGTACTGGTCTGTATAATAATGAAGAACTGAAGGAAGCAACAGATTTTAAAACTTTTTTTTTTATTTTAAAACATTTTGATTGAAGGCAATATTGAAGTATGTTAAGAAAAAATCCGATTCTTCCATAACATTGGTAAGTCTGAGAGAGCCAAGAGAAATAAATTAGAATAGTGTAATTTGAATTAATCAGGAATTTGATTCTGTGGAATGAGCTGAGACCTTGTTTATTTATGATTCCAGAGTAAACTAATTAATTCATGGAATCATTCAATATCCATTTAATATCTGAGCCCTTAGCAAACACGCTGCACACTGTGTGTAAGTGCTGGGGATATTGCTTGGATCAACAAAAATAAGGTTCTTATTCTTGTAAAACTTATCTTCCAGTAAGGGAGTTAATAGAACATGTTGACCATCACCCCTACCTGCATTATCTAAGATAACTATTGATCTCCAGCTATTGGATCTTCATTCCAGAAAGTAGGGTAGAGAAAGAAAAGAAGGAGAATTTTTAGAAGGTACTCATAGCATAGTGCTTACAAATTATCGGCTTAAAACTTAGTCACATGATCATACCTAGTGGCAGGGGAGGTTCAAAAGACATAATCATATAGCTAGGGTAATGAATACAGAGGAAACAACTGAATATGGAAAGGAAAGTAGCGTGCTATGCCACAATCTCTAAAGAAAGATTAGGAAAGTTTTGGCTTAAAGCAAGAATAATCACAATAAAATTTTACAATCCTTTGCAAGAATATATGAGAAACGTACAAAAATTATGTGATAATCTTTTCTTAAGCTAAGAGGACAGAAAAAATGAGAAAAATTAAACAGTAAAATGAAACTTTGGTTTAGAGGTAAGAAACACTTTATGGCAGTCAAGAGATCAGGGTTGTACGGTATATTATGTGAATGTTGTGACTCATTGGTTTCATCTTGGATACCGTCACTTGACATTTTGTAAAAGTGGTTTTTCATGGGAATTTTTTCAGGTGCTCTATAAAGTTCTGTCCCATAAGAAGTGAATAATAATCTTCCGTATTCTTGAGAGATCTTAATGGCATCTTCTACAGTCTTCCATTGTTTAGTTTAGGTAACAATCATGTTTGGGTATTGTCTCACCCAACTTCTGTTATCCATCCCCATCACAAAGTCAGGAAGGTCTTGGATATTTTGTGCTCTAGCAACTAATTCACCATTAATTCTGGAGTTATTTGCTACTCCAGTCATTTGTCCTACTTCACTTCCTATAAGCATAATGGATTTACCACCATTAACTCCTAAACCATGTGGAATTTATACATCTGATTTGGCTTTGTGAGCAAAAGTTTTACATATATCCTCTAATTCTTGTCTAGTATAAAATGCATTTTCAGTAGAGATTATATTTCTGCACTCATGCACCTATGTAATTTTCACTGTTATTGCTGGTTGGGCTTTCCAGGGGTCATTATAACCTCCTGGGTTCTCTGGAAGAGGAACATATTCTTCAGGATGATGTAATGTTTTGTTGGCTAAAATCTTTTATCTATATGAATCAATAGCTCCTAATGTCTTGAGTAACAAGGCTGGTACGTTATTTATTTTTCTTAGCTCTGCAAGTTAATGTGACCAATGCCTGAGGTTGGGTAATCAGGACAGTATCAGACTGGTCTTTGCCAGAACATGCCTCATACATTTCTCTGTTGCTTTCTACAAGTCACTGGATGTTAATATGTGTTCTGGAATTGCAATTTAAAAAAATGTTTTGTGAATGACTAGCAACATAGTCATCAGTAATTTAATTTTCAAACATAATTTGCAAGTGAAATGTGTAGGACTCCAATAAGGCACAATGACCTAGACCCTGAGTAGGATCCCCTTGGAAGAGGCAAATAGTTGAGCAAGTTCACTCACATCTGCTTACACTGGTCACTTTTGAACTGCTCAGTGGCAGGCAGGGGGAATGACCTCTGGTTGGCAGATGTTCACTCAGTATGACCCTGGATTGGACATATAGTTACCTTGAGTCAGGCCAGCCATGTGTTGCTGGACTGTTCCTTGGAGATATACTCATTGGTGACTGTTAAAGTACCTGAGTCATTAGGTATCTGTAGACTATGCCCACTGATATGTGCATTAGGTGCAAGCTGCCTGTGCTGACACTGACTGAAGCTGTGAGGTTTCACAATGACATGGCAGCCAATTACACATGCTCAGATTTACCACGTATCAAAAGGTATTCACACTATCAAGTATGCAGTTATCCTTCTACACACAGGCAGTAATAAAGGGAGTAAAAAATCACAGTGATGACTCGGGAGATGAACATACCACCAGAAGAGTCCAGTGGGTCCAAAAGCCCTTTGGATGCTGGTCAGATTCCCCTTTTGGGCAGAGATCCCAGCAGCAGCCACCAGGTCTGCAGAAGTCCTTAGAGTTCTTATGGAAAAAGCTTCTGAAGGCATCTTAGACAAGCCCTTGTCTTTGCTGGTTTTACAATCCTGTGCAGATGGGTCTATTCTCTTTCTATCAGTTCATTTCAGGTCTCTCATGATCCCAGGCAGCACTAGTTATCACTTCAGTTAATTCATATATGTTTTTTTCTTTGGGGATGAGGGGACAACTTCACTGTGGACTTAATTCTTACCACCTGGGGCTGAAAGCAAGTAACTCCATTTATTCTGAAAACATTCTGTCATTGGTTATGGTGCCAGTTGCTGTGAGGGACTTCATTTTCTCCACCTGTTCTTTACAAGGTTTGAGTCTGAACTGTTAACATTCTATGGATTTCTGATTGAAGAGACTGAATGCACCATCCTATCAGAGCACTTGCCCCATTACTTCCACTTTAAGAGTTTTCCACCATGTCCAGAACTACAGTCCATTAATCGTTTCGTTTTTCTCTCTTAAGAGAATAAACAACACATCTCACATACATGCCCACACACTTTTTCTGCCAAATACTAAACACACAAAAACCCAATCTGTCTCCTCCTACCTAAGCAATTTTAGATAGTCACTTTCTCATAATTACCTTAAGCTCCCCAACTTGCTGCTTGTCCTTTCTCTGGAAAAATCTAATCCCTGGGTGAGTCCCACTGTGTGTTTGCTCGATGACACCACTCACTTGAACCAGAAAAAAAAAGCAAAAAGTGGTCAGAGATATCATCGTAAATTCAAATTACTTACACAACAAATTGGCCCTAAATATTTCCAGAAAACAATAAATTTTTGTTTCTCCAATGACATCATTTCTTCAGAAACCCAACATGTATAATCAATATTTTCTATATTCTTCTAACTTTTATTCAACTGCAGTGAGCCATAGTCACACCACTGCTCTACCACTGGGGCAATAGATATTTTCAAAAGGATCTTCTCTGTTTAAAACAATCAAATAAACAGGTGGCCATGAGGCTGAGGTGGCTCCAGTGCACTCAATTCCTCCTTCAACAAACCAAAACTTGACTCAGTGTAAATAATAAAAGGAAACTTAAGCTTAATCAATCAGAAACCACCAATTAACATCAAGCTTTCCACTGCAGTGATCTAAATGAGGCCACTGCTTCACTTTACCCAATCAAGTATTTTCTTTTTCTTCCACATTCACCATATAAGAGTCTTCCACCACCCTCCCTAAGCCTCTCTGTTGGAGCTCTGAGCTGCTTGCAGTCTGGGGCTGCCTGATTTCTAAATTTCTGAATGCTCAAATATACTTCTTAATGTTTCAAATTGCCTAATTGTATCTTTTAGCAGCTTTCATGGTGACATAAGTCTTTCTAGATCCTAAAGTTCTACCTCCTTCATTGGATTGATTCTTCAGTATGTTAACACATTCCCCTCTACCGTCATAAAGAGTCTCCTAATATGGCCAGTTTCTTACAAAACTATACATGCTCTTACTATGTGATCCAGCAGTTGCACTCCCTAGGTCTTTATCCAAATGACCAAAAAGCTTCTGTCCACACAAATCTTTACAGCAGCTTTTTAAAATGGCTACCAAAACTTAGGAGAAATCAAGATGTCCCTCAGTAGCTTAACTGATAAATATACTGTGGTATATTTAGGAAATGAAATATTAATCACCTCTAAGAAGAAATGAGCTACTGAGTCATCAGAAGAGACTGAGGAATCTTAAATACATATTACTGACTGAAAGGAGCCAATCTGGAAAGTTATCTACTCTATGATTTCTAGAACATAACATTCAGAAAAATGCAAAACTGGGATCCGGATCCAAAATGGTCTTTTAAAAACAGCTCAGGATTGCAGCTCCCAGTGAAAGCACAGAGGGTGAGTGGACGCCACATTTCCAGACAGTTTTTATTGCCTACAGACCAGGAGATTCCCAGGCAAAGGAGACTCATGGGTTGCCAGCGTGACTGTTTTGGCCAGCGCGGCTGTTTTGGTCCCACAGCTGTTTTGGCCCATGCGGCTGCTTTGCAGTGCCCCAGCACAGCAATTCTCTGTATGAAATACACAGGTCCGGGTGCCCTTTTAGCTGGCGATTGGAGCCCCGGGAAGGCGCAGTCGCCCATTCACCTGACTAAAAAAGTGTCTGAAACAGGGAGCTAGGCCAGGAGATTCCCGGACAAAAAAAAAAAAAAAAAAAAAAAAAAGCCCGATGAATCTCAGCACCACTGTTTAAGCTGGCACAGTGAGTCGTCACATGGGAAAGCACACAGATCCCGGCGCCTTTTCAACAGGCGACTAGAACATCTGGGAGAGAGTCAACCGTTCAACTGAAAAACAAAAGGCTCTGAGGCAGGGAGCCAGGTGATCAGGCTCGGCTGGTCCCACCCTCACAAAAGAACAGCAATCAGAAACTCTGGATTGAGAGTTTCACAGCAAGCACAGCTGAACCCAGGATGGTCCAGATCTGTGGGGGAGGGGTGTCTGCAATTGCAGAGGCACTCCACCACTATGGAAGTAATCGGCCACTGCTGAGGCAGCCCACCCATATAAACAGGACTGAAGGGAAGTTCACATGACACATGGGCGGAGCCCACAGTAGCTCAGCAAAGCCTCTGCAGACAGACAGTGACTAGGCTGCCTCATGGCTGCGCAGGGCAGCCCTGAAAAAAAGGCAGCAGCACAATGGAAACTCATAAAGCCCTAACTCCCTGGGAAAGAGCACCTGGTGAAAAAAATGGTGTTTATGAGTTCTGCTGCAGCAGACCCAAACGTACCTGCCCAGCAGCCCTGAATGAAAAACGGAGCTCACAACTCAACACTTCAGCTCATATAAAGGACAGACTGTCTCCTCAAGCAGATCCCTGACCCCGTATATCAAAGACTAACCTCATAGAGAAGAGATCAGACTGACATTTAGCGGGTATCCTTCTGGGACAAAGATAGCAGAAAAAGAAACTGGTAGCAAACGTTACTGTTCTGCAGCTGCTGCAGGTGATACTGAGGCAAGCAGGGCCTGGAGTGGACCTCAGCAGCTCTATAGCAGAGGGGCCAGACTGATAGAAGGAAAACTAAGAAACAGAAATAACTTCATTATCAACAAATTGAACGTCCACTCAGAGACCCAATCTGAAAGTCAGCAACTACAAAGATGACAGGTGGATAAATCCACAAAGATGGGAAGAAACCAGTGCAAAAAGGATGAAAACACCTGAAACCAGAATACCTCTACTCCTACAAGGGTTCACAACTCCTCACCAGCAAGGGAACAACACTGGATGGAGAATGCCCGAATCAAAAGACACAGACTGACAAATTGGATAAAAAGCCAAAACCCATCAGTGTGCTGTATCCAGGAAACCCATCTCACATGCAAGGATACACAAAGGCTCAAAACAAAGGGATGGAGAAAGATTTACCAAGCAAATGGAAAGCAAAAAAAAAAAAAAAAAAAAGCAGGAGTTGCAATTCTTATCTCTGAAAAAAAGAGACTTTAAAGCAACAAAGATCAAAAGAGACGAAGAAGGACACTATACAATGGTAAAAGAATCAATGCAACAAGAAGAGCTAACGATACTAAATATATACACACCCAATACAGGAGCACCCAGATATATAAGGCAAGTTCTTAATGACTTACAAAGAGACTTAGACTCCCACACAATAATAGTGGGAGACTTTAACACCCCATTGTCAATGTTAGACAGATCAACCACACAGAAAATTAACAAGGATATCCAGGACTTGAACTCAGACCTGAAACACAAACCTAATACACATTTACAAAACTCTTCACCCCAAATCCACAGAATATATATTCTTCTCAGCACCACATCACACCTACTCTAAAACTGACCACATAATTTGAAGCAGATCACTCCTCAGCAAATGCAAAAGAACAGAAACCATAACAAATAGTCTCTCAGACCACAGTGCAATCAAGTTAGAACTCAGAATTCAGAAACTAAGTCAGAACCACACAGCCTCATGGAAACGGAACAACTTGCTCTTGAATATTCACTGGATAAACAATGAAATGAAGGCAGAAATAAAGACGTTCTTCGAAACCAACGAGAATGAGCACACAACATACCAGAATCTCTGGGACACATTTAAGGCAGTATCTAGAGGAAAATATATAGCAATGAGTGCCCACATGAGAAGAAAGGAGAGATCTAAAATTGACACCCTATCAACATAATTGAAAAAGCTAGAGGAGGAAGATTAAAAAAAAAACTCAAAACCTAGCAGAAGACACGAAATAACTAAGACCAGAGCAGAACTGAAGGAGATAAAGACACAAAAAACCCTTCAAAAAATCAATAAATCCAGAAGTTGGTTTTTCAAAAAGATCAACAAAATAGACAGACCACTAGCCAGATTAATAATAATAATAAAAAGAATAACCAAATTGATGCAATAAAAAATGATAAAGGAGATATCACCACAGATTCTACAGAAATTCAAACCATCATCAGAGATTATTACACACAACTCTACACACATAAACTAGTAAACCTGGAAAATGGATGAATTCCTGTACACTTGCCTCCTCCCAAGACTAAACCAGGAAGAAGTCAAAACCTTGAACAGACCAATAACTAGGTCTGAAGTTGAGGGAGCAATTAAGAGCCTACCACACGAAAAAAGCCCAGGTCCAGATGGGTACACAGCTGAATTCCATCAGACATACAAAGAGGAGCTGGTACCATTCCTTCTGAAACTATTTGAAATAATCAAAAAAGAGGGAATCCTTCCCAAATCATTTTATGACACCAACAACATCCTGATATGAAAACCCGGCAGAGACTCAACAAGAAAAAAGACTTCAGGCCAATATCCATGATGAACATAATTGCAAAAATCTTCAATAAAATACTGGCAAGCCGATTGCAACAGCACATCAAAAAGCTTACCCACCATGATCAAGTAGGCTTCATCCCAGGGATGCAAGGCTGGTTCAACATATGCAAGTCTATAAACGTAACTCACCACATAAACAGAACCAAAGACAAAAACCACATGATTATCTCAATTGATGCAGAGAAGGCCTTTGACAAAATTCAACAGCCCTTTGTAGTAAAAACCCCCAATAAACTAGGTATAGATGGAACGTATCTCAAAATAATAAAAGCTATTTATGACAAACCAACAGCCAATATCATACTGAATGGGCAAAAACTGAAAGCATTCCCTTTGAAATCTGGCACTAGACAAGGATGCCCTCTCACCACTCCTATTCAATATAGTACTGGAAGTTCTAGCCAGAGCAATCAGGCAAAAGAAATAAATAAAGGGTATTCGAATAGGAAAGGAGGAAGTCAAATTGTCTCTGTTTGCAGATGACATGATTGCATATCTAGAAGACTCCATTGTCTCAGCCCAAAATCTCCTGAAACTGATAAGCAACTTCAGCAAAGTCTCAGTATACAAAATCAGTGTGCAAAAATCACAAGCATTCCTATACACCAATAACAGACTTAAAGTGAGCCAAATCAAGAATGAACTGCCATTCACAATTGCTACAAAGACAATAAAATACCTAGAAATACAGCTAACAAGGAACGTAAAGGACTTCTTCAAGGAGAACTGCAAGCCACTGCTCAATGAAATAAGAGGACACAAACAGATGGAGAAACATTCCATGTTCATGATTAGGAAGAATCAATATTGTGAAAATGGCCATATTGCCCAAAGTAATTTACAGATTCAATGCTATCCCCTTCAAGCTGCCAATGACCTTCTTCACACAACTGGGAAAAAAACACCTTAAACTTCATATGGAACCAAAAGAGAGCCTGCATAGCCAAGTCAATTCTAAGCAAAAAGAACAAAGTGGGAGGCATCCTACTACCAGACTTCAAATTATACTACAAGGCTACAGTAATCAAAACAGTATGGTACTGGTACCAAAACAGAGATATAGACCAATGGAACAGAACAGAGGCCTCGAAGGCTAAACAACATATCTACAATGGTCCAATCTTTGACAAACCTGACAAAAACAAGCAATGGGGAAAGGATGCCCTGTTTAATAAACGGTGTTGTGAAAACTGGCTAGCCATGTGCAGAAAGCGGAAACTGGATTCCTTCCTGACACCTTACACTAAAATTAACTCCAGATGGATTAAAGACTTAAACATAAGACCTAACACCATAAAAACCCTAGAAGAAAATCTAGGCAAAACCATCCAGGACATAGGCGTAGGCAAGGACTTCATGACCAAAACACCATAAGCATTGGCAACAAAAGCCAAAATAGACAAATGGGGCCTAATCAACCTCCACAGCTTCTGCATGACAAAAGAAACAGTCATTAGAGTGAATTGGCAACCAACAGAATGGGAAAAATTTTTGCAGTCTACACATCTGACAAAGGGCTGTTATCCAGAATTTACAAAGAACTAAAACAGATTTACAAGAAACAAACAAACAAACCCATTCAAAAGTGGGTGAAGGATATGAACAGACACTTTACAAAAGAAGACATACATGAGGCCAACAAACATATGAAAAAATGCTCATCATCACTGGTCATCAGAGAAATGCAAATCAAAACTACATTGAGATACCATCTCATGCCAGTTAGAGTGGCGATCATTAAAAAATCTAGACAACAGATGCTGGAGAGGATGTGGAGAAATAGGAACACTTTTACACTGTTGGTGGGAGTGTAAATTAGTTCAACCATTGTGTAAGATAGTGTGGCAATTCCTTAAGGATCTAGAAATAGAAATTCCATTTGACCCAGCAATCCCATTACTGGGTATATATCCAAAGGATTATAAATCATTTTACTATAGGGACACATGCACATGAATGTTCATTGCAGCACCGTTTACAATAGCAAAGACTTGGAACCAGCCCAAATGTCCATCGATGATAGACTGGACAGAGAAAATGGGGCACATAAACACCATGGAATGTTATACAGCCATCAAAAATGATGAGTTCATGTCCTCTGTAGGGACATGGATGAAAACCATCATTCTCAACAAACTGACACAAGAGCAGAAAATCAAATACTGCATGTTCTCACTCATAGGCGGGTGCTGAACAATGAGAACGCATGGACACAGGGAGGGGTGCACTGCACACGGGTCTGTTAGGGGGAAATAGCATAGGGACAGTGGGGCTTGGGGGTTAGGGGGAGATAGCATGGGGAGAAATGCCAGATATATGTGAAGGGGAGGAAGGCAGCAAATCACACTGCCATGTGTGTACCTATGCAACTATCTTGCATGTTCTGAAGGCAGCAAATCACACTGCCATGTGTGTACCTATGCAACTATCTTGCATGTTCTTCAAATGTACCACAAAACCTAAAATGCAATAAAAAAATGAAAAAGGAAAAAGAGTTATGCCAAAATAAGTATGCATAAACAAAGCTAAAAACAAACAAAAAAAAAAAACCCTTACTCAATACTGCACAACTACATGAAAACTAAACAACCTGCTCCTGAATGACTACTGGATAAACAATGAAATGAAGACAGAAATAAAGATGTTTTTCGATACCAATGAGAATGAAGTCACAATATACCACAATCTCTGGGACACATTTAAAGCAGTGTCTAGAGGGAAATATATAGCACTAAATGCCCACATGAGAAGCTAGGAAAGATCTAAAATTGACACCCTATCATCAGAATTGAATGAACTAGCAGAGCAAGATCGAACAAATTCAAAAGATAGCAGAAGACAAGAAATAACTAAGATCAGAGCAGAACCAAAGGAGATAGTGAGACAAAAAAAATTTTTTTAAAAAAAATTAATAAATCTAGGAACTGGTTCTTTGAAAAGATCAACAAAGTACACAAACCACTAGCCAGACTAATACAAAAGGAAAGAGAGAAGAATCTAATAAATGTAATAAAAAATGATAAATGGGATATCACCACTGATTCCACAGAAATACAAACTACCATAAGAGATTACTATAAACAACTCTAAGCACATAAACCAGTAAATCTAGAAAAAATGGATAAATTCCTGGACACTTACATACTTCCAAGACTAAACCAGGAAGAAGTTGAATCCCTGAATAGACCAATAACAAGGTCTGAAGTTGAGGAAGCAATTAATAGCCTACCAGCCAAGAAAAGTCCAGGACCAAACGGGTTCACATCCGAATTCTACCAGATGTACAAAGAGGAGCTAGTACCATTCATTCTGAAACTATTCCAAACAATACAAAGAGAGGGAATCCTTCCCAAATCATTTTATGAGACCAGCATAATCCTGATGCCAAAACCTGGCAGAGACACATCTAAAAAAGAAAACTTCAGGCCAATATCCATGATGAACATAAATGCAGAAATCTTCAATAAAATACTGGAAAGCCGATTGCAACATCAAAAAGCTTATCCATCACGATCAAGTAGGCTTCATCCTGGGGATGCAAGGCTGGTTCAACATATGCAAATTTATAAACGTAATCCATCACATAAACAGAACCAAAGACAAAAACCACATGATTATCTCAACAGATGCAGAGAAAGCCTTTGACAAAATTCAACAGCCCTTTATGCTAAAAACTCTCAATAAACTATGTGTTGATGAAATGTACCTCAAAATAATAAAAGCTATTTATGACAAAACTACCACCAATATCATATTGAATGAGCAAAAACTGGAAACATTCCCTTTGAAAACTGGCACTAGACAAGTGTGCCCTCTCTCACCATTCCTACTCAACATAGTATTGGAATTTCTAACCAGCATAATAAGGCAAGAAAAAGAAATAAGGGGAATTCAATTAGGAAAAGAGGAAGTAAAATTGTTTCTATTTGCAGATGACATGATTGTATATTTAGAAGACCCCATCATATCAGCCCAAAACCTCCTTAAGCTAATAAGCAACTTCAGCAAAGTCTCAGGATACAAAATCAATGTGTGGAAATCACAGCATGCCTATACACCAATAACAGACAGAGAGCCAAATCATAAGCCAACTGCCATTTACAATTGCTACAAAGAGAATAAAATACCTTGGAATAAAACTAACAAAGGATGTGAAGAACATCTTCCAGGAGAACTACAAACCACTGCTCAAGGAAATAAGAAAGGACACAACCAGATGGAGAAATATTATATGGTCATGGTTAGGAAGAATCAATATTGTGAAAATGGCCATACTGACCAAAGTAATTTATAGATTCAATGCTATCCCCATCAAGCTACCATTGACCTTCTTCACAAAACTGGGAAAAAACACTTCCAACTTCATATGAAACCAAAAGAGAGCCCACATAGCCAAGACAATCCTAAGCAAAAAGAACGAAGCTGGAGGTATCACACTATCTGACTTCAAACTATACTATAAGCCTACAGTAATCAAAACAGCATGGTACTGGTACCAAAACAGATATAGACCAATGAAACAGAACAGAGGCCTTAGAATTAATGCCACACATGTACACCCATCTGCTCTTTCACACACCTGATAAAAACAAGCAATGGGGAAAGGATTCCCTGTTTAATAAATGGTGTTGAGAAAACTGGCTAGCCATGTGCAGAAAGCTGAAGCTGGACCCCTTCCTTACACCTTACACAAAAATTAAGTCCAGATGGATTAAAGATTTAAACCTAAGATCTACCATCATGAAAACCCTAGAAGAAAACTGAGGCAAGATCATTCAGGACATAGGCATAGGCAAGAACTTCATGACTAAAACACCAAAAGCAGTGGCAACAAAAGCCAAAATAGGCAAATGGGATCTAATTAAACTCCACAGCTTCTGCATAGCAAAAAAAAAAAAAAAAAAAAAAAAAAAAAAAAAAAAAAAAAAAAAAAAAAAACAATCATTAGAGTGAAAAACAAACAACAGAATGGGAAAAAGTTTTTGCAACTTACACATCTGACAAAGGGCTAATATCCAGAATCTACAAAGAACTAAAACAGATTTACGAGAAAAAAGCAAACAACCGAGGGACTTTCAAGATGGCCGCCTAAGAACAGCTCAGGACTTCAGCTCCCAGTGAAAGTGCAGAGGGTGAGTGGACGCCGCATTTCCAGACGAACTCTTATTGCCCACAGACCAGGAGATACCCAGGCAGAGGGGTCGCCAGCGTCGCAGTCCCAGCCGGTGCGGCTGTTTTGGCCCCTGTGGGGCTGATTCCGCCCGCGCGGCTGCTGTGACCACTCCCTGCTGCTGCGGTTCTCCGTACAAAAGCCACTGGTCTGGGAGCCCTCTTAGCTGGCGAGCAGAGCCTTGAGACGGCAGAATAGCCCATTCATCTGAAATAGCGAGCCAGGCCAGGAGATTCCTAGGCAAAAAATCCGCCAGGAGCTGGCGCCGCGGTTCGAGCCGACTCCGTGAGTCGCAGCACGGGAGATCCCGGCGCCTTTTCAACAAGCGACCGGAACGCGGGGTCGTTCAACTTAAAAGAAAAGACTCTGAGTCAGGGAGCCAGGTGATCAGGCTCGGTTGGTCCCACCCCTCCACCCCCAACAACAACGAAAACAAAAACAGTAATTGGAAACCCTCTGGGTTGAGCCCTTCAAACCAAGCACAGTTGAACCGGGACGGTCCGGCTCCGTGGGGGAGGGGCTTCCGCCATTACTGAGACTCTCCACCGCTACGGGAGGCAGGCTGCCGTTGCCGAGGCAACCCGCCGTTGCCGAGGCAACCTGCCACAACAGAGAGAGTCCGCCATAACAGAGGCGGGGCCACCATTGCCCAGACAGTTCTAACTACGCCCATATAAAAAGGACTACAGGGAAGAGCTCAGGGCAGCTGGGCGGAGCCCACAGCAGCTCAGCAAAGCCCCTGCGGGCAGGCAGAGGCTAGGTGTGCTGCTAGCTGGGTGGGTCCGACCTGAAAAAAAAAAATCAAAAAAGGCAGTAGTGCAACGGAAACTCATAAAGCTCCAACTCCCTGGGACAGAGACAGACAACAGGTGGATAAACCCACAAAAATGGGTAGAAACCAGCGTAAAAAGGATGAAAACTCCCGAAACCAGAACACCTCTCCTCCTAAAAGTGATCACAACTCCTCACCAGCAAGGGAACCAGACCGGATGGAGAAGGAGGGTGATGAAATGACAGAATCAGACTTCAGAAGATGGGTAGTAAGAAACTACAATGAGCTAAAAGAACATGTTCTAACCCATCGCAAAGAAAATAGGAACCTTGAAAAAAGACTGGATGAACTGCTGACGAGAATGGACAGCATAGAGAGGAGAATAAGTGAATTGATGGAGCTGAAAAACGCAACACGAGAACTTCGTGAAGCATGCACAAGCTTCAACAGCCGAATTGACCAAGCAGAAGAAAGGATATCAGAGGTCGAAGACCAACTCAATGAAATAAAAAGAGAAGGCAAGAACAGAGAAAAAAGCGCAAAAAGGAATGAACAAAATCTTCAAGAAATGTGGGACTATGTGAAAAGACCTAATCTACGTCTGATAGGTGTACCTGAATGTGATGAAGAGAATGAATCCAAGCTGGAAAATACTCTTCAGGATATTATCCAGGAAAACTTCCCCAACCTAGCAAGGCAGACCAATATTCAAATCCAGGAAATACAGAGAACACCACAGAGATATTCCTCAAGAAGAGCAACCCCAAGGAACATAATCGTCAGATTTACCAGGGTTGAAATGAAAGAGAAAATGCTAAGGGCAGCCAGAGAGAAAGGTCGGGTTACCCACAGAGGGAAGCCCATTAGACTCACAGCAGATCTCTCAGCAGAAACCCTACAAGCCAGAAGAGACTGGGGGCCAATATTCAACATCCTTAAAGAAAAGAACTTTCAACCCAGAATCTCCTATCCAGCCAAACTCAGCTTCATAAGTGAAGGAAAAATAAAATCCTTTGTGAACAAGCAAGCACTCAGAGATTTCATCACCACCAAACCTGCTCTACAAGAACTCCTGAAAGAGGCTCTACACATATAAAGGAACAACCAGTACCAGCCACTCCAAAAACACACCAAATGGTAAAAAAGCAGCAACACAATCAAGAATCTGCATCAACTAACCAACAAAACAGCCAGGTAGCATCAAAATGACAGCATCAAATTCACACATAACAATACTATCCCTAAATGTCAATGGACTAAATGCCCCAATCAAAAGACACAGACTGGCAAATTGGATAAAAAGCCAAAACCTATCAGTGTGCTGTATCCAGGAAACCCATCTTACATGCAAGGATACACAAAGGCTCAAAATAAAGGGATGGAGGAAGATCTACCAAGCAAATGGAGAGCAAAAAAAGGCAGGAGTTGCAATTCTCATCTCTGATAAAATAGACTTTAAAGCAACAAAGATCAAAAGAGACAAAGAAGGACATTACATAATGGTAAAAGGATCACTGCAACAAGAAGAGCTAACGATCCTAAATATATATGCACCCAATACAGGAGCACCCAGATACATAAGGCAAGTTCTTAATGACTTACAAAGAGACTTAGACTCCCACACAATAATAGTGGGAGACTTTAACACCCCATTGTCAATATTAGACAGATCAACCAGACAGAAAATCAACAAGGATATCCAGGACCTGAACACAGACCTGGAACGAGCAAACCTAATAGACATTTACAGAACTCTCCACCCCAAATCCACAGAATATACATTCTTCTCAGCACCACATCACACCTACTCTAAAATTGACCACATAATTGGCAATAAATCACTCCTCAGCAAATGCAAAAGAACAGAAATCATAACAAACAGTCTCTCAGACCACAGTGCAATCGAGTTAGAACTCAGAATGCAGAAACTAACTCAGAACCGCACAGCTTCATGGAAACTGAACAACTTGCTCTTGAATGTTGACTGGATAAACAATGAAATGAAGGCAGAAATAAAGATGTTCTTCGAAACCAATGAGAACGAAGACACAACATACCAGAATCTCTGGGACACATTTAAAGCAGTCTCTAGAGGAAAATATATAGCAATGAGTGCCCACATGAGAAGAAAGGAGAGATCGAAAATTGACACCCTATCATCAAAATTGAAAGAGCTAGAGGAGCAAGATCAAAAAAACTCAAAACCTAGCAGAAGACAGGAAATAACTAAGATCAGAGCAGAACTGAAGGAAATAGAGACACAAAAAACTCTTCAAAAAATCAATAAATCCAGGAGCTGGTTTTTTGAAAAGATCAAGAAAATAGACAGACCACTAGCCAGATTAATAAAAAAGAAAAGAGAGAATAACCAAATTGATGCAATAAAAAACGATAAAGGGGATATCACCACAGATTCCACAGAAATCCAAACCATCATCAGAGATTATTACAAACAACTCTATTCACATAAACTAGTAAACCTGGAAGAAATGGATAAATTCCTGGACACCTGCAACCTCCCAAGCCTAAACCTGGAAGAAGCCGAAACCCTGAATAGACCAATAACATGGTCTGAAGTCGAGGCAGCAATAAAGAGCCTACCACCCAAAAAAAGCCCAGGTCCAGATGGGTTCACAGCTGAATTCTACCAGACATACAAGGAGGAGCTGATACCATTCCTTCTGAAACTATTCCAGACAATCCAAAAAGAGGGAATCCTTCCCAAATCATTTTACGAGACAAACATCATCCTGATACCAAAACCCGGCAGAGACTCAACAAGAAAAGAAAATTTCAGGCCAATATCCATGATGAACATAGATGCAAAAATCTTCAATAAAATACTGGCAAACCGATTGCAACAGCATATCAAAAAGCTCATCCACCATGATCAAGTAGGATTCATCCCGGGGATGCAAGGCTGGTTCAACATACGCAAGTCCATAAACGTAATTCACCACATAAACAGAACCAAAGACAAAAACCACATGATTATCTCGATTGATGCAGAGAAGGCTTTTGACAAAATTCAACAACCCTTTATGCTAAAAACCCTCAATAAACTAGGTATTGACGGAACGTATCTCAAAACAATAAAAGCTATTTACGACAAACCAACAGCCAATATCATACTGAATGGGCAAAAACTGGAAGCATTCCCTTTGAAATCTGGCACTAGACAAGGATGCCCTCTCTCACCACTCCTATTCAATATAGTACTGGAAGTTCTAGCCAGAGCAATCAGGCAAGAAAAAGAAATAAAGGGTATCCAAATTGGAAAGGAGGAAATCAAATTGTCTCTATTTGCAGATGACATGATTGTATATCTGGAAGACCCCATCATCTCAGCCCAAAATCTCCTGAAACTGATAAACAACTTCAGCAAAGTCTCAGGATACAAAATCAACGTGCAAAAATCACAAGCATTCCTATACACCAGTAATAGACTTCAAGAGAGCCAAATCAAGAACGAACTGCCATTCACAATTGCTACAAAGAGAATAAAGTACCTAGGAATACAACTAACAAGGAACGTAAAGGACCTCTTCAAGGAGAACTACAAGCCATTGCTCAACGAAATAAGAGAGGATACAAACAGATGGAGAAACATTTCATGTTCATGGTTAGGAAGAATCAACATCGTGAAAATGGCCATACTGCCCAAAGTAATTTACAGATTCAATGCTATTCCCATCAAGCTACCAATGACCTTCTTCACAGAACTGGAAAAAAACACCTTAAACTTCATATGGAACCAAAAGAGAGCCCGCATAGCCAAGTCAATTCTAAGCAAAAAGAACAAAGCGGGAGGCATCACACTACCGGACTTCAAACTATACTACAAGTCTACAGTAATCAAAACAGCATGGTACTGGTACCAAAACAGAGATATAGACCAATGGAACAGAACAGAGGCCTCACAGGAAATACAACATACCCACAACCATCTGATCTTCGACAAACCTGACAAAAACAAGCAATGGGGAAAGGACTCCCTGTTTAATAAATGGTGTTGGGAAAACTGGCTAGCCATGTGCAGAAAGCAGAAACAGGACCCCTTCCTGACACCTTACACCAAAATTAACTCCAGATGGATTAAAGACTTAAACATCAGACCTAATACCATAAAAACCTTAGAAGAAAATCTAGGCAAAACCATTCAGGACATAGGTGTAGGCAAGGACTTCATGACCAAAACGCCAAAAGCAATGGCAACAAAAGCCAAAATAGACAAATGGGACCTAATCAAACTCCACAGCTTCTGCACGGCAAAAGAAACAGTCAGTAGAGTGAATCGGCAACCAACAGAATGGGAAAAAATTTTTGCAGTCTACCCATCTGACAAGGGGCTGATATCCAGAATTTACAAAGAACTAAAGCAGATCTACAAGAAAAAAACAAACAAGCCCATTCAAAAATGGGCAAAGGATATGAACAGATACTTTACAAAAGAAGACATACAGGAGGCCAACAAACATATGAAAAAATGCTCTTCATCACTGGTCATCAGAGAAATGCAAATCAAAACCACATTGAGATACCATCTCACACCAGTTAGAATGGCGATCATGAAAAAATCGGGAAACAACAGATGCTGGAGAGGATGTGGAGAAATAGGAACACTTTTACACTGTTGGTGGGAATGTAAATTAATTCAACCATTGTGGAAGACAGTGTGGCGATTCCTCAAGGACTTAAAAATAGAAATCCCATTTGACCCAGCAATCCCATTACTGGGTATATATCCAAAGGATTATAAATCATTCTACTACAAGGACACGTGCACACGAATGTTCATTGCAGCACTGTTTACAATAGCAAAGACCTGGAACCAACCCAAATGCCCAACGATGATAGACTGGATAGGGAAAATGTGGTACATATACACCATGGAATATTATGCAACCATCAAAAACGATGAGTTCACGTCCTTTATAGGGACATGGATGAACCTGGAAACCATCATTCTCAGCAAACTGACACAAGAGCAGAAAATCAAACACCGTATATTCTCGCTCATAGGCGGGTGTTGAACAATGAGAACACATGGACATAGGGAGGGGAGCACTACACACTGGGGTCTGTTGGGGGGAAATGGGGGAGGGGCGGGGGGTGGGGAGGTGGGAAGAGATAGCATGGGGAGAAATGACAGATACAGGTGAGGGGACGGGAGGCAGCAAAGCACACTGCCATGTGTGTACCTATGCAACAATCTTGCATGTTCATCACATGTACCCCAAAACCTAAAATGCAATAAAAAAAAAGAAAAAAAAAAAAAAAAAAAAAAAAAAAAGCAAACAACCGCCCTCAAACAGTGGGCAAAGGATATGAACAGACAATTTTCAAAAGAAGACATTTATGTGGCCAAGAAACATATGAAAAAATGTTCACTATCACTGGTCATTAGAGAAATGCAAATCAAAACCACATTGAGATACCATCTCACTCCCATTAGAATGGCAATCATTAAAAAAATTGGAGACAACAGATGCTGGAAAGGATGTTGAGAAATAGGAAGAACTTTACACTGCTGGTGGGAGTGTAAATTAGTTCAACCATTGTAGAAGACATTGTGGCAATTCCTCAAGGATCGAGAACTAGAAATATCATTTGACCCAGCAATCCCATTACTTGGCAAATGCCCATCAATGACACACTGGATAAAGAAATGTGGCAAATATACTCCATGAAATGCTATGCAGCCATAAAAAAGGATGAGTTCATGACCTTTGGATGGACATGGATGAATCTACAAACCATCATTCTTAGCAAACTGACACAAGAACAGGAAACCAAACACTGCATGTTCTCACTTATAAGTAGGTGTTGAACAATGAGAATACATGGACACAGGGAGGGGAACACCACACACAGTTTTCTATTGGTGGGTGGAGGGCCAGTGGAGGGAAAGCAGGGGATGGGGATATTGGGGAGGGATAACATTAGGAGAAATATCTAATGTAGGTGATGGTAGGGATGGAGGCAGCAACCCACCATGGCATGTGTATGCCTATGTAACAATCCTGCAAGATCTGCACATGCATCCCAGAATTTAAAGTAAAATGAAAAAATAATGTTGTTCTGGTAGGTGACAATTAATAAAAAATTTGTAGGTTAAATAAACTACATTTATTACAACCCACAGCGTTTTTGTTTTTTTTTTAACTATACTAAAGATTCTATAAAAAGAACAGCTAAACAATTAGGATCCACTATCCAAATGGCCTAAGAAAAAAGAATAGTCCTAGATATAATATTAGTGGAGAAAGGTGGTGTTTGTGTTACGATTAAATACCAGTGTTGTAACTTTATTCCAAACACACTGCTCTCAATGGGAGCATAACAAAAGCCCTCCAATGACCTACTGCTTTATCAAATGAGCTAGCTAGAAATTCTAGCATCAATAACACTATTTCAAATTGGCTCAAAAGGTGGTTTGGTCAATAGAAAGTATAACCTCAATTCTTACTGTAAGATTTATTGTTGAGGTAAAATGAGGAAACTGAGGCAAGTATAAGAAAATGAGAAGCTAATTTATTTAGCTTTTGGGTGAGGTTTTGTGGTTTAGGAAGGGGCTAAAGAAGTTGTACTTGGCTGTTTAGGGCATGGGGTTTTATTGGAAGGGAAGGTAATTGATTGGCTATTGGGGAAATAAAGCGAAGGCAATTTTATTGGCTATTGAGAGGCAGGAAATGCTTGGAGCTAGTTGCTATTGGTAGATGGGCGAGACTTTGGGTAAGTGGGCCTTGATTGGTTATTGGGGAAATAAAGTGAAGGCAATTTTATTGGCTATTGAGAGGCAGGAAATGCCTGGAGCTAGCTGTTATTGGTAGGTGGGTGGGACTTTGGGTAAGTGAGCCTTGATTGGCTATTGGGGAAACAAAGTAAGGTAACTTTATTGGCTGAGAGGCAGGAAGTGTATGGAGCTAGTGCCATTGGTAGGCGGGCGGGACCTAGGGTAAGTGGGCTGGCTGGGGGAGTACGGGGCAGACTGCTAGTGGGTAGGGTTTGGTGGGGCTTCTTTAAAAAATTCTTTTGCAGGTCTTTTTTTTTTTTTTTTTTAACAGAGGGCTGAGGTTTGGATGCATAGTTTAGTGCTGAGTGTGGGCTTGGGTATGGTATGCAGAGGCAGGTGCAGGGAAGCCATGTGGTGAGGCCAAGTAACAAGCTTAAGTGATGATGTGGTTATCAGGCATGGAGAGAGATGGATGTGTCCGTTTGACTCCCGATGAGGCAACTGGCCTTACACTTACCTCTCTAGCAACTGTGGTAATTACCCTTCTTGTTAGATGTTGTGTCATACCATGCATCTGAGGGCTTGTGCAGAGGCTAGTAGACACACTCTTACTAAAATATCCCCAGTCTCTCCTCCACCCTATTCAAATGGATTACTTCTTTTAGAAAAACAAACAGAACTAAGCCAAGACCTGTCAAGAAAATTTGAAGAGAAATGAAAACTGTAAAAATTCAAGATGGGGGATTGTTATAGTGAACCCCAAGTTTCTCTTCAAAAAATTAGTATGTCAGTATGTTCAACTCTTTTATTCTTTCTCTATTTTAAAGTTTAACTTCCTTGTAATTCTAGTAAACAACTTTCTTCACTGGTTCTAATCAGTAGTTCACATCTGTTCCCCCTACCTCTGGTTTCAACCTGACTCATCCTAGTCACCTGATCACCCCTGGCTACCTGATCTACCTGCTCTGACACGCCCATAACTGTCCTTCCCACCAAAACACCCACCCTGCCACTCCAGCTCAGACCCCTGTTTTTTGTTTTGTTTTTGTTGCCCAGGCCAGAGTGCAATGGCACAATCTTGGCTCACCACAACTTCTACTTCCTGGCTTCAAGTGATTCTCCTGCCTCAGTTACCCACCACCATGCCCAGCTAATTTTTTTTTTTTTTTTTCAGTAGAGACAGGGTTTCACTATGTTGCTCAGGCTAGTCACAAACTTCTGACCTCAGGTGAACCATCCGCCTGAGCCTCCCAAACTGCTGGGATTACAGACATGAGCCACTGCGCTGGGCCCCTTGCTCTTTTTAAAATAGCCAATTGGGATTAGTCCAGCTTGTGCGGTCTAACTCTAGCCAATAGGGGATTGCACAGCAATAGAGATAACCCCTGTCAGGCATAAGTACCCCTTCACCCCTTGTCCAAGCATGTGGCCGCCATTGTTCCATCTGTATGCCACACCCTTCTATAGATGTAAACTGTCTTGCTGAGAGGACTTATCTTTGAGTGCTATTTCTTTTGTGGCTTCAAAATTTTACTTATAATATTATGTAAGGTACATAATATTTTATAATGATGATAAATTACTATGGGTGGTGAGGCTAAGATAGCTGACCAGAAGCAGCAGCTTTTGGAGGCTCCTATTGAAAAAAAAAAAAAAAAGGAGCATGTTAATTCTTCACCAGGAATCAAGGTATCCATGTTCTCTCATCAACATTGACTAGAAGGCTGGCATGACTCACAGAGAGGAGAAAAAATAGTGTGGTGCAGTGGCCCACCTGAGAGCCACACAGGGAAGGGGAACCCCCTCCTCCCAGCCAAGGGAGGTGGCAAGTGAACATGCTACCCAGCTGGGGAAACTGTGCTGTTCCCATAGAACTGTGCAACTTATGGATCGGAAGATCCTATTTATGAACCCATGCCACCAGGGCCTAGTGCCCCAACCCTGAAAAGCACAGAATCTTTCAGGCTCTCAGGTGGAATCTGCTTAAAACCACCAAACTCCTGGAGGGAGGGGCAACCAGCACCAGGGCTGTGGCTGCCTGCTGTCTAAGCCACTTGAGCTACTTGAGTGAGCAGCAGCAGCCAGAACTGGGACTCACAATGGCCTAATGGGCTAAGCTCCCTGGGCTGGGAAAGGGCAGCATCCATTTCTATAACTCCAGGCTCTGCTTTTCCCATGCTAGAGTGAGGGAGGCTGGGTGGCTTGGTCCCAAGACTTGTCCCCACAGCCCAACACACCAGCTTGGCAATCTGTAGCCAGAGTGCCTCTTCAGGCCTGACCCTGACCCATCTTTCCTCATTCAGTGGTGCTTCCTTCCAGGAAGTCCAATAACTTCAGCCAGAGGCTCAGGGACAGAACCCGGATCTGCCTGGGCATGTGCCCCTAGGGAGAGAGGTGGCCACAGTCGCTGGAAACTAACAGACCTATAACAGACTTAGCCTTTCCTCCTGGAAGTTCTTAAGAATCCAGGACGCTCAGACAATTGTGTTTCCCCCCAGCAAGGCACACCCCCTCCATCAAGGGATGAAGAGCTTGTTAAATAGGTTGTGTCCCTGTGCCATTCAACTGGGTGAGACACTCCAACAGGGATTGTAAGACATCCAATACAGGAGCAATCCTACTGGTTTCAGGTTGGTACCCCTCATGGTCAAAGGTCCTAGAAGGACAAGGCACCTATCTTTGCTGTTCTCCAGCCTCCTTGAGTGACATCTCCAAGCATAAGAGTGAATCAGATAAATAGGGCCTGAAGTGAACCCCCAGCAGACTCCAGCAGCCCAACAGAAGAGAAATCTGATTTAAAAAAAAAAAAAAAGTAGAAAGTGACAACAGCAACAACAACAAAAAGGCCCCCATAAAAACTCCATCCAAGGGTCAGCAGCCTCAAATACTGAAATTAAAAAACTTATGAATATGGGAAATAATCATCCAAAAAAATGCTGAAAACACAAAAGGCCAGAGTGCCTCTTCTTGTCCAGGTGATTGCAATGTCTCTCCATCAAGGTGCAGAACTGAACAGAGAATCAGATGGACAAATTGACAGAAGTAGGCTTTAGAAGATGGGACATAAAAAAACTACACTGAGCTAAAGGAGTATGTTCTAACCCAAAGCAAAGAAGCTAAAAATCTTGATAAAAGATTAGAGTCATTGCTAACTGGAATAACCAGTTTAGAGGGGAACGTAAATGACCTGATGAAGCTGAAAAACACAGCACAAGAACTTCATGAGGCATACACAAGTATCAACAGCCAAATCAACAAGCAGAAGAAATGATATCAGAGTTTGAAGACTACCTTACTGAAATAAGACAAACAAACAAGAAAAGAGAAAAAAGAATGAAAAGGAATGAACAAAGTCTCCAAGAAATATGGGACTTCATAAAGGCTGACCCAATGATTGACTGGAGTACCAGAAGGAGATGAGGAGAATGGAAACAAGCTGGAAAACACACTTCAGGATATTATGCACGAGAACTTCCCCAACCTAGTAAGACAGGCAAACATGTAAATTCAGGAAATACAGAGAACACCAGTAAGATACTCCATGAGGATATAACCTCCAAGACACATAACCATCAGATTCTCCAAGGTCAAAATGAACAAAAAACTGTTAAGGGCAGACAGAAATTCCGGGTCATCTATAAAGGGAAGCCCATCAGATTAACAGTGGACCACTCAGCAGAAATTCTACAAGACAGAAGAGAGTGGGGGCCAATATTCAATATTTTTGAAGAAAAGAATTTTCAACCCAGAATTTCACATCCAGCCAAACTAAGCTTCATGCTGAGGTATTTCATTACCACCAGGCCTGCCCTGCAAGAGCTCCTGAAAGAAGCACTAAATATGGAGGGAAAAAACAAGTACCAGCGATAGCATCAACATCAACAACAACAAAAAAATCACCACGCAAAAACTCCATCTAAAGGTCACGAACACCAAAGACCAAAGGTAGATAAATCCATGAAGATTTTTAAAAAATAAAAAGTGCAAAAAGGCTGAAAATTCCAAAAACCAGAATGCTTCTTCTTTTCCAAAGGATCACAACTCCTGACCAGCAACAGAATGAAATTGAAAGGAAAATGAGTTACACAAATTGAGAGAAGTAGACTTCAGAAGGTGGTTAATAACAAATTCCTCCAAGTTAAAAGAGCATGTTCTAACCCCATGCAAGGAAGTTAAGAACGTTTATTAAAAATTAAAGGAATTACTAACTAGAATAACCAGTTTAGAGAAGAGCATAAATGACCTAATGGAACTGAAAAACACAGCACAAGAACTTCAGGAAGCATACACAAGTATCAGTAGCCAAACTGGTCAAGTGAAAAAAAGAATATCAGAGATTGACTATCAACTTAATGAAATAAAGCATGAGGACAAGATTAGAGAAAAAAATAATAAGAAGGAATGAACAAAGCCTCAAAGAAATATGGTACTTTGTGAAAAGACCGAACCTACATTTGATTGGTGTACCTGAAAATGACAGGGAGAATGGAACCAAATCAGAAAACACACTTCAGGATATTATCCAAGAGAACTTCCCTAACATAGCAAGACAGGCCAACATTTAAATTCAGGAAATAGAGAGAACATCACAAAGATACTCTTCAAGAAGAACGACCCCAAGAAATATAATCATCAGATTCACCAAGGTTGAAATGAAAAAAAAAAAAAAAATGTTAAGGGCAGCCAAAAAGAAAGGTTGGGTTATCCACAAAGGGAAGCCCATCAGACTAACAGTGGATCTCTCTGTAGAAATCCTACAAGCCAGAAGAGAGTGGGGCCAATATTCAACATTCTTAAAGAAAAAAAATTCAACCCAGAATTTCATATCCAGCCAAACTAAGCTTCATAAGCAAAGAAGAAATAAAAATTTTTTACAGATAAGCAAATGCTGAGATATATTGTCACCGCCAGGCCTGCCTTACAAGAGCTCCTAAAGGGAAGTGCTAAACATGGAAAAAAACAACTGGTACCAGCCACTGCAAAAACATACCAAACTGTAAATATCATCAATGCTATGAAGAAACTGCATCAACTAATGGGCAAAATAACCAGCTAGCATCATGATGACAGAATCAAATTCACACATAACAATATTAATCTTAAATGTAAATGGACTAAATGCCCCAATTAAAAGACACAGACTGGCAAATTAAATAAAGAGTCAACACCCATTGGGGGGGGGGGCTGTATTCAGGAAACCCATCTCATGTGCAAAGATATGCATAGGCTCAAAATAAAGGAATGGAGGAAGATTTACAAAGCAAATGGCAAGAAAAAAAAGCAAAGTTGCAATCTTAGTCTCTGATAAAAACAGACTATAAACAAACAAAGATCAAAACAAAGAAGGGCATAATGGTAAAGGAAACAATTCAACAAGAAGAGCTAACTATGCTAAATATATATGTACCCAATACAGGGGCACCCAGATTCATAAGGTTCTCAGAGACGTTCAAAGAAACTTAGACTCCCACACAATAATGATGGGAGATTTAGCACCCCACTGACAATATTAGACACATCAATGAGACAGAAAATTAACAAGGATATTCAGGACTTGAACTCAGCTCTGGACCAAGCAGACCTAACAGACATCTAAAGAACTCTCCACCACAAATCAACAGAATATACATTATTCTCAGCACCACATAGCATTTATTCTAAAATTGACCACATAATTAGAAGTAAATCACTCCTTAGCAAATGCAAACTAACAGAAATCATAGCAAACAGTCTCTGAGCCCACAGTGCAATCAAATTAGAACTCAGGATTTAAAAACTCATTCAAAATCATATAACTACATGGACACTGAACAACCTGCTGCTGAATGACTACAGGGCAAATAACAAAATTAAAAAAGAAATAACTTCTTTGAAACCAATAAGAACAAAGACACAACATATCAGAATCTCTGGGACACAGCTAACGCAGTTTAGAGAGAAATTTATAGCACTAAATGCCCACAGGAGAAAGCAGGAAAGATCTAAAATCAACACCCTAATATCACAATGAAAAGAATTAGAGGAACAGGAGCAAACAAATTCAAAAGCTAGCAGAAAACAGGAAATAACTAAGATCAGAGCAGAACTGAATAGAGATACAAAAAACAAAAAAACAAAAAACCTTCCAAAAAAATCAATGAATTCAGGAGTTGGTTTCTTGAAAAGATTAACAAAATAGACTATTAGCTGGACTAATAAAGAAGAAAAGAGAAAAGAATCAAATAGACACAGTAACAAATGATAAAGGGGAGATCGACACTGATACCAAAGAAATATAAACTATCATCAGAGAATACTATAAATATCTCCATGCAAATAAACTCAAAAATCTAGAATAAATGGATAAATTCCTGGACACATACACTCTACCAAGACTAAATCAGGAAGAAGCCAAATCCATGAATAAACCAATAACAAGTTCTCAAACTGAGCCAGTAATTAATACCTACCAACCGAAGAAAAAAAAAAACAAACCCAGGACCAGATAAACTCACAGCCAAATTCTACTAGAGATACAAAGAAGAGCTGGTACCATTTCTTCTGAAACTATTCCAAACAATAGAAAAACAGGGACTCCACCCTAACTCATTTTATGAGGCCAACATCATCCTGATACCAAAAGTTGGCAGAGACACACAAAAAAATTTCAAGGCAATTTCTTGGACGAACATTTATGCAGACCCTCAATAAAATACTGGCAAAATGAATCTGGCAGCACATCAAAAGCTTATCCACCACAATCAAGTTGGCTTCATCCCTGGTATGCAATGGTGGTTCAACATATGCAAATCAATTAAAATAAGCCATCATATAAACAGAACCAATTACAAAACTGCACGATTATCTCAACAAATGCAGAAAAGACCTTCAATAAAATTCAGCACTCCTTCATGCTAAAAACACTCAATCAACTAGGCATTGACAGAACATATCTCAAAATAATAAGAGCTATTTATGACAAACCCACAGTCAATATAATATTGAATGGGCAAAACCTGGAAGCATTCCCTTTGAAAACCAGCACAAGACAAGGATGTCCTGTCTCACCATTCCTATTCAACATAGTATTGGAGTTCTGGCCAGAGAAATCAGGGAAGAGACAGAAATAAAGCATATTCACATAGAAAAAGAGAAAGTCAAACTTTCTCTGTTTGCAGATGACATGATTCTATATTTAGAAAATCCCATCGTCTCAGCCCAAAAACTCCTTAAGCAGATAAGCAACTTCAGCAAAGTCTCAGCATACAAAATCAACTTGCAAAAATCAAAAGCATTTCCATACACTAATAACAGACAGAGAGCAAAATCATGTGTGAACGCCATTCACAAAGGCTACAAAGAGAATAAAATGCCTGGGAATACAACTAACAAGGAACATAAAGGACCTCTTCAAGGAGAACTACAAACCATTGCTCAAGGAAATAAGAGAGGACACAAACAAATGGAAAAACATTTCATGCTCATGGATAGGAAGAATCAATATTGTGAAAATGGCCATACTGCCCCAAGTAATGTATACATTCAATGCTATCCCCATCAAACATTGACTTTCTTCACAGAATTGAAAAAAAAACACCTTACACTTCATATGAAACAAAAAAAGAGCCCACATAGCCAAGACAATCCTAAGGGGGAAAAAAAAAGTTGGGGTCATCAATCCACCTGACTTCAAATTATACTACAAGGCTACAGTAACCAAAACAGCATGGTACTGGTACCAAAACAGATACATAGACCAATGAAACAGAACAAAGCTCTCAGAAATAATACCACATGTACAACCATCTGATCTATAACAAATCTGACAAAAACAAGCAATGGGGAAAAGATTCCCTATTTCATAAATGGTGCTGTGAAAACTGGCTAGCCAAATAGAGAAAACTGAGACTGGACCACTTCCTTATACCTTATTAAAAAATCAAATCAAGATGGATTAAATATTTAAACATGAGACCTAAAACCATAAAAACCATAGAAGAAAACCTAGACAACACCATTCAAGACATAGGCATGGGCAAAAACAACATGATTAAAACATCAAAAGGAATTACAACAAAAGCCAAAATTAGCAAATGGGATCTAATTAAACTAAAGAGCTCTATTCAGAAAAAGAAACTATCATCAGAGTGAACAGGCAACCTACAGAACGGGAGAACATTTTTGTGATCTATCCATCTGACAAATGGCTAATATCCAGAATCTACAAGGAACTTAAGCAAATTTAAAAGAAAAAAACATAAAAAAGTGAGCAAAGTATATGAACAGACACTTTGCAAAAGAAGATATTTATGTGGCCAAAAAACATATGAAAAAAAGCTCATCCTCACTGGTCATTAGATAAATGCAAATCAAAACCACAATGAGATATCACCTCACACCAGTTAGAATGGAGATCACTAAAAAGTCAGGAAACAATAGATGCTGAAGAGGATGTGGATAAATAGAAACACTTTTACACTGTTGGTGGGAGTGTAAATTAGTTCAACCATTGTGGAAGACAGTGTGGCAATTCCTCAAGGATCTAGAAATATAAATACCATTTGACCCAGCAATCCCATTACTGAGTATATACCCAAAGTACTATAAATCATTCTACTATAAAGACATATGCATATGTATGTTTATCACAACACTATTGACAATAGCAAAGACTTGGAACCAACCCAAATGCCCATCAATGTTAGACTGGATAAAGAAAATGTGGCACATGTACACTATGGAATACTATGCAGCCATAAAAAAGGATGAGTTCATGTCCTTTGCAGGGACATGGATGAAGCTGAAACTATTGTTCTCAGTAAACTAACACAAGAACAGAAAACCAAACACCGTGTGTTCTCATTCATAAGTGGTAGTTGAACAATGAGAACATACAGGCACAGGGAGGGGAATATAACACACTGGGGCCTGTTGGGGAGGGAGCAAGGGAGGGATGAAATTAGAAGAAATACCTAATGTAGATGACATGTTGATGGGTGCAGCAAATCACCATGGCACATGTATATGTATGCAACAAACCTGCATGTTCTGCACGTGTATTCCAGAACTTAAAGTATAATAAAAATAAATAAATAAGAAATGGGAAAAAAAAATCAAGGCAATAAAAAACCCAAAACATAAAAACTAAAAATAAATAAATAAATCACAAGGAAATTAAAACATACTACCAGAGAAAACCACTTTTACACAAAGGAAGATGGGAACTAAGGAAGAAAAAAAAAGAGGAACAATAGAACAACTAGTAAACAAATAACAAAATGGCAGTATTGAGTTCTTACCTATAAATGCCAACATTGAACATAAATGGACTAACTTCTGCAATCGTAAGATATAGAGTTCCCGAGTAGATAATAAAACAAGACCCAACTATACACTGCCTACAAAAAACTCACTTTATCTATAAAGGCATGCAAAGACTGGGAATAAAAGAATAGAAAATAATATTCCATGCAAATGCAAACAAGCAAGAGCAGGAGTAGCTATATTTATATCAGAGAAATAAATTTCAAGACAAAAATGGCAAGAAAAAGCAAAGAATGTATTATATTGATAAAGAGGTCAATTCAGCAAAAGAATATAAAAATTGTAAATATATATATACCCAACACCAGAGCACCCAGGTATATAAAGCAAGTGTTATTAGAGCTAAAAAAAAAAAAAAGGCCAGGCAGAGTGGCTGACACCTGTAATTCCAGCACTTTGAGAGGCCGAGGTGGATGGATCACAAGGTCAGGAATTTTGAGACTAGCCTAGCCAACATGGTGAAACTTTGTCTCTACTAAAAATAAGAAAATTAGCTGGGCATGGTGGTGGGTGCCTGTAATCTTAGCTACATGGGAGGCTGAGGCAGGAAAATCACTTGAACACAGGAGACAGAGGTTGCAGTGAGCCCAGATTGCATCACTACACTGCAGCCTGGGCAACAAAGCTAAACTCTGTCAAAAAAAGAAAGAGAAAGAAAGAAAGAAAAGAAAAGAAAAAAGAAAGAAAGAAAGCCTAATACAATAATATCTGGGGACCTTAACACCCCACTTTCAGCATTGGACAGACTGTTTGAGAGAAAATAAACAAAGAACGTAAGACTCGGTCTGCACTGTAGAACAGATTCATCTAATAGACATTTAAAGAACGACTCAGCTTTAAGTCTAATAGACCCAATAGGTAAAAAACAATTTTTTAAAGAATATTTCATCAAACAGCTGCAGAATACACATTCTTCTTAGTACATGGAATATTCTCCAGGGAAGACTATGTGTTAGGTCACAAAACATGTCTCAAATCAATAACGAGGAACTTTGGAAACTATAGTAACATGTAGAAATTACATCACATGTCCCGACCTGCAGGACGACAACAGGGGCCCGAAGGGAGGGAGTGGGGATGGATGGGCAGGAGACGCGAGAAATGGAGACAAGACAGGAGTCTGATCAAGTCTCGTTTATTGTTGCTGAGCTCACAGCTTAAATAGGCCATGCAGGGAGGCGGGGCAAAGGAAGCTTGCAATTGGAAAATTCCGGCCTGGTGTGCCTCGTGCCGCTACCAGCCTCGTGCCGCCTCATGCCGTCCACGGGCTGGACCTGAATCATCAGGACTTGAGCCTCCCACAAGCGGCACCTGGGCTCTCTTGGCCCCAGGATTTGGCCTGTGCCGCTGCCCACAGGTCCCCCTTTTTTATTTTATTTAGAATTAGGCTGAGTGGTAGTTATGCCCACGGGAACCGTGCCTGTCTTAGGTCAGAGGACCCCACATGAGAGAACATTGACTCCTTATTCATCATGGGGAGGGGAAAAAACGTTTTCCTCCTTATTTCAGGCGGAGTGTCCTTACTCATGCTCCTCAGTTGCCCGTCATTGGCTAACCGGTTCAGCTCGCCGGGTGACCTGAGAGGAAAGGTATCAACCTCCATCTCTAGGTCTACCATCTCCTGCTTGTGGTAATGGACCTGAATGGGCTGCATCTTCATGGCCTCAATTTGTGATCCTGAGAAGCTCCTGAGTTTGCTGAGTATAACAGGACCGATTAGACAATAAGACAAGGAGGGAAAGCAATCAGGATAAATAATACCATGTTGTTGACTCCTAAAAAGGAAAAAGATAGAAGACCCTCAGGGCTCGATGTCGTCCCTGGGTGGAGTTGGTTTTTCGGATTTTTTGATACTTACTTGCTTTACAAGTCTCTCGGGAAGCCACCTGGCTGAATCGGCTTCCTTGGCATAAATGCACACCAATCCTCGACCCCAAATCAGGACTGGGTCCGGGCCATGCCATGCGCCCGTCATGGGATCTTTCCATATTACCGATGCATAATGGCTTTTGGATTCAAAATGCCAGTGTCGATCAGCAGCAGAGTGTCCTTCTTGATCCAGTGTTAAAAAATTTAAAATAAATAAAGAGTGTGATAAAAGGTTTTTTGGTGATCCCTTATGGGGGTACCATTCCCCCTTTTTTTATTTTATTTAGAGTGGTTTTTATGGTGAGATAAGCTCTTTCTACTATGCCTTGTCCCTGGGGGTTGTACGGGATGCCTGTAACATGTTGAATGTTTAGCTGAGTACAGAATTGAGTGAAGGCTGTACTGACATAACCAGGCCCGTTGTCAGTTTTGATTTTACGTGGACACCCCAGGGATGCAAAGGCAGTTAAAAGATGAGCAAGAACATGTTTTGTGGCTTCTCCGGTTTGTAAAGTGGCAAAGATATATCCACTACAAGTATCAATGCAGACATGAACGTATTTAAGATTTCCAAATTCTGGGATGTGGGTAACATCCATTTGCCAAAGGGCATTAGGTAGGAGGCCTCGAGGGTTAACTCCAAGATGTGGGACCGGTAAGTGAGGTGCACATTGTGTGCAGGACTTTACTATTTGTCGGGCTTGTTCTCTAGTTATGTGATGGAATAGTCTTAAGGATTGAGCATTAAGATGATGCAAGTTGTACGAATGTTGTGCTTGAGCTAGAGGGGTGTTAGGAAGTTGAACTAACAAAACACGGGTGGCTAGGTCTGCCTTGGCATTTCCAGAGGCCCATGGACCAGGTAAGCCTGAATGAGCACGTAAATGTCCAATGTAGAAAGGTTGTGTTCTGGAAATTAATAGCTTTTGTAGTTGAGAAAATAGTTTTGCAGCAGTTGAGGTGTGTTTTATGAATGGGGCTGTTTCTAACTTTGCGACAGAGGTAGCAATGTATGCGCTGTCTGTATAGATATTGAGAGGATCATTGGAAAACATGGAAAATGCAGCTATAACTGCATGTAGCTCTGCTAATTGGGCAGATGAAGATTGGGATTGAAAGCTGATAGTTTGGTTTGGGGTAACAAAGGCTGCAAGCCCTGTGGATGACCCGTCAGTGAAAATGGTAATTCCATTTGGAAGAGGATGAAGTCTGGTATTTTTAGGAAAAACGAAATCATGTCTGTTAACAAAATCTAGAAGCTTATTGGGAGGATAATGATTATCGAGGTTGCCAGTATAAGAGGCAAGTGCAATGGGCCATGCTTCAGTATTTTGCATGAGCCAATGGATCTGCTGTTTGGTATAAGGTTGGACAATGTTGTTAGGTTCCTGTCTGAAATATTCCTTTCCTAGGGTTCTTCCTTTGGTAATTAGACTGGCTACCATAAGGTAGTAAGGTTCAATGACTTTAGTGGGCATATTAGGAAGATGGATCCACATAAGTGGAGCAGTTTGCCAGAACACAGCTGTGGGAGATAATGAGGTATGACATATAATAAATTGGAGTGGTTTGTCAATATCAAAAAGGTGATGGTTTGGTTATTGATAGCTTGTTTAACTAAATTGATAGCTGATTTTGCTTCAGGGGTGAGTTGTCTTAAAGAAGTAGGACTGGGATCCCCTACCAATATATCGTATAGGGGCTTGAGATCAGCTTTGCATAATTTTAGATTCCACTTAACTGAAATCCTAGGTAAGTGTAGGGATCAGTAAGTTGCACCTTCTCTGGGGCTATGACTAATCCACTAGCAGTAAGGGCAGTTTGTAGACTTTTGAAACAAGACAAGACCACTTCCTCTTTTGATATTTTGGGTTAGCTAATTTTTGTTTAAGGCCTGCGGCTACAAGTTCAGCAAATTCCTCTAAGGAGCACACAGACCCACCGCTCTCCGCGGGTTTCTGTTCCTCTTTACCAGAGTTGCTATTGAATGACATTAAGTCAGCTTCCCCTGACTTTTTCTCCTTGCCCTCTTTGGGTTCTGGTTTCTCCAAAACTAATGAATTTTCTTTAAAGGGGGGACTTTTATCGGACAAATTTTTACATGAGTCTCTCAGGCAAGTTTCCCCCTGGGTTATGAGATTAGCAATAACTGGATCGTCATGTTTTCGGGTAATGACCTCATTTATCAGATTCCAGTATGAAAAAGCAATTACAGGGACCTTTTGAAGCCCAAAAGCATCATAATAATTTTTTAGGACTTCCCCTACTCTTTTCCAACATTTTTGATCTATGGTTCCTTCCTGAGGGAACCAGGGACAAACGTCCTTAATATAATCAAAATATTTAATTAACTGGTTTACTTTCACCTTTACTCCTTGCGCCTTTAATGCTATGCTTAATTCTTCTACAAACAACTCATGCTTACTAATTTCCTGACCCATAATATCGTCGTCCTCTTACCAGAGAGCAAGGCCGCAGCAGGTTCCCGCGGTGACTCCTCCTCTGGATTTCTTCCTTCAATCCGGCCGGCTTCGACGACGTCCCTCACTGTGTCCCTCGTACTTCGAGTCCCTGTTCGGGCGCCAAACTGTCCCGACCTGCAGGACGACAACAGGGGCCCGAAGGGAGGGAGTGGGGATGGATGGGCAGGAGACGCGAGAAATGGAGACAAGACAGGAGTCTGATCAAGTCTCGTTTATTGTTGCTGAGCTCACAGCTTAAATAGGCCAGGCAGGGAGGCGGGGCAAAGGAAGCTTGCAATTGGAAAATTCCGGCCTGGTGTGCCTCGTGCCGCTACCAGCCTCGTGCCGCCTCGTGCCGTCCACGGGCTGGACCTGAATCATCGGGACTTGAGCCTCCCACAAGCGGCACCTGGGCTCTCTTGGCCCCAGGATTTGGCCTGTGCCGCTGCCCACAATCACATACTCCTATAAAATAGCTAGGTCAATTAAAAAATAAGAAATTTTTGAGGCCAGGTGCAGTGGCTCACACCTGTAATCCTAGCACTTTCAGAGGCCGAGGTGGGTGGATCATCTGAGGGCAGGAGTTAAAAGACCAGCCTGGTCATCGTGGTGAAATCCCATCTTAAAAAAGAAAAAAAAAAGAAAATTTTGAAATAATGAAAATGGAAAAACGACATCCCAAAAACTATGGGATAAAGCAAAAACAGTACTAAGAAAGAAGTTATAGCAATAGATGCCTGCATCAAAAAAGCTCTTAAAATTTTTTAAATAAACAACCTAATGATGTACCTTACAAAGAACGAGAAAAGCAAATGCAAACTAAACCTAAAATTAGAAGAAAAAATAATAAAGATAAGAGCAGAAATAAATGAGATTGAGAAAAAAAAAAAAACATAAAAGACCAGTGAAACAACAAAAGTGGCTTTTTGAAAAGTTAAAGAATATTGACAAACCTTTAGTCAGACTAAGGAAAAAAAAAAAAAGACCAAAATAAATGAAAACAGAACTGAAAGGAGACATTATAATTGATACCATAGAAATTTAAAGGATGATTAGAAATGAACATGAGCACTATATGCTATTAATTTGGAAAACCTAGAAGAAATTCATAAAATCCTAGATACATAAAATCTAAAATTGAACCGTGAAAACATCCAAAACCTAAGTAGACCAATAAAAAATGAGATAGAAGCAGTAATAAAAAGTCTCTCATAGAAGGAAAGTCCAGGACCTGATGACTTCACAGCTGAATTCTACCAAATATTTAAAACAGAACTAATACCAATCCACTCAATCTATACAAAATGAAAAAAAAAAAAATAGAAGGAAAACCTCTAAACTCATCCTATAAGGTCACTATTATCCTAACCCCCAAACCAGACAAAAATGTATCAAAAAAAAAGAAAACTACAGTCAATATCTCCAAAAAACAGACACACAAAAATCCTTAATAAAATGCTTGCGAACCAAATTCAACAACACATTAAAGAGATTACTCATATGACCAAGTGGAATTCATCCCAGGAATTCAGTGATGACTCAACATATGTAATTCAATAAATGTGATATATTGCATCAAAAAAAAAATGAAAGACAAAAACCATATGATCATTTCTAAGGATACCAAAACAGCATTTGGCAAAATTCAACATCCCTTCATAATAAACACTGAAAAAATAAAAAAAAAAAAACTAGGTATAAAAGGAATATACCTCAATATGATAAAAACCATATATGACAAACTCACCGCTAGTATTATACTCAAAAACTGAAAGCCTTTCCTCTAAGACCTGGAAGAAGACAAGGATTCTCACAGTCCCCACTTTCATTCATCATAGTACTAGAAATCTTTTATTTATTTATTTATTTATTTATTTATTTATTTATTGCATTTTAAGTTTGGGGGTACATGTGATGAACATGCAAGATTGTTGCATAGGTACACACATGGCAGTGTGGTTTGCTGCCTTCCGTCCCCTCACCTGTATCTGTCATTTCTCCCCATGCTATCTCTTCCCACCTCCCCAACCCCCCTCCCCTCCCCCATTTTCCCCCAACGGACCCCAGTGTGTAGTGCTCCCCTCTCTGTGTCCATGTGTTCTCATTGTTCAACACCCGCCTATGAGTGAGAATATCGAATGTTCATTGCAGCACTGTTTACAATAGCAAAGACCTGGAACCAACCCAAATGCCCAACGATGATAGACTGGATAGGGAAAATGTGGTACATATACACCATGGAATATTACGCAGCCATCAAAAACGATGAGTTCATGTCCTTTGTAGGGACATGGATGAACCTGGAAACCATCATTCTCAGCAAACTGACACAAGTACTAGAAATCTTAATCAGAACAATTAAGACAGGGAAATAAAAGGCATTCAAATTGGAAAGAAAGAAGTGAAGTTATCCTTGTTTGCAGATGATATGATCCTATATTTAGTTAAACCTAAAGACTTCAGTGAAAAACATATTAGAATTAAGAAATTTAGTAAAGTTTCAGGATACAAAATCAACATACAAAAATTGGTGGTATTTCTATATACTAACAATAAACAATTTGAAAAAGAAATTTAAAAAGTAACCTATTTATAACAGTTACAAATAAAATAAAATACCTAGGAATAAAATTAACCAAAGATGTAAAAGATCTCTACAACAAAAACTATAAGACATTGATGAAAGAAATTGAAGAGGATACAAAAAAATGGAAAGATAGTCCATGTTTACAGACTGGAAAATTAATCTTATCAAAATGTCCATACCACCCAGTCTACAGATTCAATGCAATCCCAATCAAAGTATCAATGACATTCTTCACAGAAGTAGAAAAATTAACGCCAAAATTTATATGGAACCATGAAATATCCAAAATAGCCAAAGCCATCCTGACCAAAAATAATAAACCTGGAGGAATCACACTACCTGACTTCAAATTATGCAAACTATGGCAATCCACACAGCAAAACGCTGGTATTAAAAACAGCCACACAGACCAATGAAACAGAGTGGAGAGCCCAGAAAGAAATCCACACGTTTGGGCCGGGCATGGTGGCTCATGCCTATAATTCCAGCCCTTTGGGAAGCCCAGGTGGGTGGATCACGAGGTCAAGAGGTCGAGACCATCCTGGTCAACATGGTGAAACCCTGTCTCTACTAAAAATACAAAAAATTAGCTGGGCATGGTGGCACATGCCTGTAATCCCAGCTACTCAGGAGGCTGAGGCAGGAGAATTGCCTGAACCCAGGAGGCAAAGGTTGCGGGGAGCCGAGATGGTGCCATTGCACTCTGGTCTGGGTAACAAGAGTGAAACTCCGTCTCCAAAAAAAAAAAAAAAAAAAAAAAAGATATCCACACGTTTATAGTCAACTCATATCCAACAAAGGTGCATTGGGGAAAGACAGTCATTTCAATAAATGACACTGTGAAAACTAGATATCCATTTGCAGAAGAATGAAAATGAATCCCTATCCAAAATAAACCCCTCACCACATATAAAAATAAAATCTAAATGGATTAAAGATAAATCTAACACCTGAAACTATAAAATTACTAGAAAAAAATTAGAGAAACACTCCAGGACATTCTGTACCAATATTTCTTGAGTAAGACTGCAAAAACACAAGCAACCAAAGCAAAAACTGACAAGACCACATCAAGCTAAAAAGTATTCTGCATAGTAAAGGAAACAATCAACAAAGTGAAGTGACAATCCATAGAATGGGAGAAAATATTTGCAAATATCCATCTGAAAATAACTGCCAGAATATATTAGAAGCTAAAACAACTCAATAGGAAAAAAGACATAATCTGATATTTTAAATAGGCAACAGATCTGAATAGATATCTCTCAAAAGACATACAAACAGCCAACAAATATTTTTTAAAATGCTCAACATCACTAATCATGAGAAACATCAATCAAAACTGCAATGAGATACCATGTCATCCCAGTCAAATAAAGGATGGCTTTTATTCAAAAGAAAGGCAATAATGAATACTGGCGAGGATGTGGATAAAAGGGAACCGTCATACACTGTTGTTAGGAATGTAAATTAGTACAACCACTATGGAGAGCAGTATAGACGTTCTTCAAAAGAATTGGAAATATATATATATTCCCACAATCTCACTGCTATCCCACTGCTGGGTACATATCCAAAAGAAAGGAAATCAGTATTTTAAAGATATACCTGCACTCTCATGTTTATTACAGCAGTATTAAAAATAGTCAAGATACACAATCAAAGTGTCCATCAGCAGATAAATGGATAAGGAAAGTGTGGTACATAAACACGATGGGATATTAGCCAGTCATTAAAAGAAAGAATTTCTGTTATTTGCAATAGCATGGATGAAAATGGAGGGCACTGTGTTAAGCGAAATAAGGCACAGCATGACAAATACCACATGTGCTCACTCATTTGTAGGAGCTAAAAAAATGAACTCATGGAGATGAAGAGTAGAATGGTGCTTAATAGAGTCTGGGAAGGGTAGGGGATAGAGGGCATATAGAGGGGACTAGTTAATGGGTACAAAAATACAGTTAGATACAATGAGTAAGATCTAGTAGTCGGTAACATTATACAGTGACTATAGTTAAGAACAATTTTAATATATATTTAAAAATAAAAGAGAGAACTGGAAAGTTCCTAAAACTGGATAAGTGCTTGAGGGGATGGATACCCCAATCACCCTAATTTGACCATTAAACACTGTATGCTTGTATCAAAACATGACATGTACCCCATAAATATGTATAGCTAATATTTATCTGGAATAATTAAAAATTTAAAAACCAAAAGACGAAAAGCAAACAGCAAGTAAAGTCCTGAAATATAAAGTCCATATCGTTTGGCAAGCCACAAAAGATATCAGCATATCATACACCCTACATAATGAAACATTTGTGGCATTGATGCATAATTAGATAAATGGGAGGGGAATTAGAAATTGACTGAAATGCAAATGGAAATTAAATATATTGAATTATGTCGCTTAAACCTTAAATTATTGGGTAAAAGCCTATATTTTTAAATAAAATTGAATGGGAAATTAATAAAATATTGGAAAAATTTAAAAATAAATATATATTTACAGTGTATACCCGGAGAAAAATCAAACCATTGAGAGATCTAAATGCGAATGATAAAACCAGAAGATCCGGATGAAAATCTGAGATCAAAAGAACTACATAGCACAAAAAAAAAAAAAAAAAGAAAGAAAGACATAACCATAATCAAAGGACAGCGGGCAAATTATTTACATATATCATAGAAATTGGCAAATATTCTTAATGTATGTATAAAGCTACTAAAAATAAAATAAAATGCCGGATCTGAAAGGATCCCTCCGCGCCCAAAAGACCATGGGCTCGCAGCACCTGTCAGAGACGAGTCCTTCAAAGGATTCTGGGTCGCGCAGTGTCCAGTGGACTGCAATATTCCACATCCTGGGGCGTTCACTTGAAGGTCTCTCCGAGGACTCTGGGGAGTGTAGTCCACGGAGGGGAGGCGATGCAGAAGGTCCTATGGACCCCGCGCCGCGCCAAGAGTTCTGGGTAGGTAGTCCCGGCCGTGCAGAGGACTCTGGGTACCGTAGTTCTGGGCGGGGGGGCGGTGCCAAGGGTTCCAGATCCGTGGCCGTCAATGAGCTGTGAGGTGCTAGGTCCGTTGTCGGTGACCTCACCACCCCGGTTGGCCCTCAGCCACCCTGGTGAGCCGCCCTTCTGCGGGTCCTTCCCGCCCCAGAAGGAGGGCTGAAAAGGCCTGGGCCTTTGGCGTTCTGCTAGAGCCACAGCGCGCCCTCCCTCAGGCCCAGCGTCTCCGTGTTCTGTGGAGGGGCGGAGACCCCGCGCGCCCTGGAGGGGGCGGCAGGGCTGAGCCCAGCGTCCCTGACCTGAACCACCGCTCAGTCTCTGTACCCCATGCGTGCAGGGGAGACTGGGGTGGTGAACGACCCGGATTTCGCTGGGGCGCCGAATAACCCAGGTCTCCGTCTTCCGGGGTCGCCGCTCCTCGGGTGGGGACGGGACGGGCGGCCTAGTGAACTGTCACGGGGTCTTTTGGCAGGAGGTGGAGAGGGACTTGGCCACAGCCAGGCTCCGCAGGTGGGGTTGGGGTTACAGCCGGGAGACTGGGGGGCTGAGTCCGACTGGCTTCCCTCCGACTCTGATGTTCTGGGCTTTGTTGTGGGAGACAGGAACCGGGGAGGACTTGGCTCGCGTGTTTCGGGAAGGGCCGCGGCTCCATTTAGGGGCAGTCCGCCTCGGGACGATCTTCCGCGGATGGGAGGGCAAGCCGGGAGGAAATATCCTCACCCGGCACCCAACGCTGTGCCACGCAGCGTCCGGGGGATTTGGGGTGGCTGTGGACACCCAGATGGCCTCTTCGCCCGGCCCCGTGTTTCGAAGACCCCTTCGTCATTGGAGTGGTGGAGTGTTGGCAACGACTGTGGCCTCGCAGTTTTCAGTGCACCAGGGGCTGTGAGCGGACCTTCTCAGTGACTGATTTTACTCTTTTTATTATGGGAACATTGTAAATACAACCCAGAAGTGGAGAGACCAGTTGGATCCAACTCAGCACCTTGCCGCTAATTTAGTTTGACTAAGTCCTCTCCCTACCTGTGTAGCATGGCCCTTTAGTGAGAGTTGAAATGGCCCTTTACAGTGAGAGTTGAAACACAAGCTGCGGGCACAGTGGCTTACGCATGTAATCCCAGTACGGCTGAGGAGGGTGGATCACCTGAGGTCAGGAGTTTGAGACCAGCCTGGCCAATATGGTGAAACCCCATCTCTACTAAAAATACAAAACTAAAATTAGCCGGGTGTGGTGGCATGTACCTGTAATCCCAGCTACTGGGGAGGCTGAGGCAGGAGACGTGTTTAAACCAGGGAGGCAGATGTAGTAAGCCGTGATCGCACCACTGCACTCCCTTCTGGGTGGCCGGTGAGACTCTGTCTCAAAAAACCAGAAAACAGGGTCTATCATTTTCTGGCTGTGTCACTTTGAGAAAAGTGTTTAAATGCTCTGTGCCTAATTTTCCCCATCTGATATAATAGCTGGGAATAACCACTTCGCAGGGCTATTGTGAGGACTGAATGCAGAAAAACTTGTGCCAGGCCTGGAATGGTGTGCGGTATTATAGTAAACGTTCAGCAAGTGTTAAGTATTATGACACTTTTCTGCTGAGTGTTAGCATCATGTCAGAGCAAGTTGTGCTGCGATGCCCAAACTCGAGATCTATTCCTAGGAAGCTGTCCACAGTCATTTACCTCTCTGCAGGACTTCTTTTTTTTGTTTGTTTTTTTGAAGGAGGCTCTACTCTGGGGCTGGGGATTTCCAAGGCCACCTCTAAGGATCACACCCATTTAGTCCTGAGCTGTTCCTCCACTCTCATGTTACTCATGACAGGACTGTCTGCAGGGAAAGGAGGACAGCCCAACCTCACCTATTGCCTTCCTGCAATGCTTTCTCTGCCACAGGTCATGATGGGTTTCCTTTGTTCACGTCTGATGTCTTGTGCTCTGCACTGTCCCATCTGGGGCTCAAAACCTCAGCTGGTTCTCCTCATGAGGAACATTCCCCTGATCTGATGCCCTGATTCAGGACACTTCCACCATTGTCCCAGCATTCCTTCTCTTGGTGCATTATTCAGGTTGCTACATTCCTGGTGCAGACCTGGTCTTGTGGGAAATTATTCAATTAGCCTCTGAAGAAGTTACAAGAGACTGGGCTTTACAGTCATTGCCATATTCATCCCCTCAACTCACATGTGAGTTAGGAATTGGAATCTCCATGTTACAGAGGAAGAAGTAGTATGTTAATGAGTTGAAATAATTTTTACTTTATGTAACATATCTGAGATCAGGTGGACCAAATTGTGAAGCAACTGGGATTTTTGGATTTGTTTTAATAATCAGCATTTTTGAGGTCTAATTTAGACATGGTAAAATTTATTAATTTTAAGCTAGATTTTGATGAGTTTTGGCAATTGTATACAGTTGAGTCTGGATCATCAAATTAATATAGGAACATTTTTCATCACCCCTAAGATGTAGGAGCTATTTATCTTTCAGAATTTTAATGAAATATAAGTGAAGGAACTAAATGTTTCAAGTTCGTCTCATATTACTAATTTATTGGTAATTAACTTAAAACACTTTCTTCTGGCTCTATTTCTGTTCCTACAGCCAGTTAACTCTCACATATGTCAACAAATGGCAGGAATGAGACCAAGCAGAGTTTGCAGTGTTCCCCACTCACACCCTGGAAATTAAAGTTTACTCTAGTTTCCTTCTCTTAATTATCTTGGAAGGGATAGCCTTTTTTTTTTTTTTTTTTTTTTTTTTTCAAATTTACAAGGAAAAATATTTAGGAGCTAAAGTAGACAGAATATATAACAGATATCTGTTCTCTTGCACCTTAACACTTCACTCTTCTTATTTCATTCAACCCCCTCCTCACCTTACGTTTTCTGTTTTCAGGCTAGAGCATCTTGAAGCCAATCTAAGATATTTCATCCATAAATACTGCAGCTACGTCTCTGACTGAGGACTATTTTTTGTCGTTTTGCGTTTTAGCATAGCTACAGTACCACTTAAGAAAATGAGCAGTTTGAAATTTCACCCATTACCCAGTTGATGTGGACATTTTTCAGGTCTCAAAATGTCTCTTTGCAGTTAAGATTTTATACTCAGGCTCATTAAAATCAGAAGTATGAAAGGAGAAACATCTTGAAACCAGCTCAATAGTGCCCTCTGTGCCTTTCACTTCTCAACTCTTCTATTTCTGATAACCTTGCAAAGGCTGCAGTTCCCCATCTTGGCAAACTTCTATCTACTTGTTTAGGTGCTGAGTCTAAGCAAGTCTATGGAAAGTAGACGGGCAAAGCAAGTAGATGCCCAGCAAGTAGATGGGCATAAAGCTATTTGCCATAGCTTCTTCCTCCCATTCCCTCTTCTACCTTCCAGGCTCTTTTTATTCTACTTTTCCACTGTCTTTGAATCTCCCTATGAGGACAAATAATGACCATACTGTAGTTCTGCTCCAACTATACTGAATGTGGTTTCTGGAATGGCAGTTGGAGGAGCTACACAGACTCTCTCCAGCAAATGCCTCATTGATAAATTATACAATAGCAAAAACAACCATTAAAATTCCATGAAATTTGTCTTAAGACCACTCAACAATTTAGAGAAACATTACCAATTGATTATGAATCAGTGACATTTTTGACACAAAGCACTATGCTCACCACCCTGGTTCACTGTGACAAAAACTCAACTCTGCAGAGAGAAAATGACAAAATGATGCTCCTCCTCTCTCTCCAGTTTTCAGTCTATGATGGCACATTTTCCCTGAGAGAGAAAGGACACCACTATTCCTTTTCTTAATTTATTTTTTAAAGGGATGGAGGAAGACTTACCAAGCAAATGGAGAGTTAAAACAAAAACAAAAACAAAAACAAAAGGAGTTGCAATTCTCATCTCTGATAAAATAGACTTTAAAGTAACAAAGATCAAAAGAGACAAAGAAGGACATTACATAATGGTAAAAGGACCAATGCACGCCGGGTGCAGTGGCTCAAGCCTGTAATCCCAGCACTTTGGGAGGCCGAGGCGGGTGGATCACGAGGTCAAGAGATCGAGACCATCCTGGTCAACATGGTGAAACCCCGTCTCTACTAAAAATACAAAAAATCAGCTGGGCATGATAGTGCGTGCCTGTAATCCCAGCTACTCAGGAGGCTGAGGCAGGAGAATTGCCTGAACCCAGAAGGCGGAGGTTGTGGTGAGCCAAGATCGCGCCATTGCACTCCAGCCTGGGTAACGAGCGAAACTCTGTCTCAAAAAAAAAAAAAAAAAAAAAAAAAAAAAAAAAAAAAGGATCAATGCAACAAGAAGAGCTAACGATCTTAAATATACACGCACCCAATACAGGAGCACCCAGATACATAAGGCAAGTTCTTAACAACTTACAAAGAGACTTAGACTCCCACACAATAATAGTGGGAGTCTTTAACACCCCATTGTCAATATTAGACAGATCAACCACACAGAATAACAAGGATATCCCGGACTTGAACTCAGACCTGGACCAAGCAAACCTATTAGACATTTACAGAACTCTCCACCTGAAATCCACAGAATATACATTCTTCTCAGCACCACATCACACCTACTCTAAAATTGACCACATAATTGGAAGCAAATCACTCCTCAGCAAATGCAAAAGAACAGAAATCATAACAAACAGTCTCTCAGACCACAGTGCAATCAAGTTAGAACTCAGAATTCAAAAACTAACTTAGAACTGCACAGCTTCATGGAGACTGAACAACTTGCTCTTGAATATTGACTGGATAAACAATGAAATGAAGGCAGAAATACAGATGTTCTTCAAACCCCACGAGAATGAAGAGACAACATACCAGAATCTCTGGGACACATTTAAAGCAGTCTCTAGAGGAATATATATAGCAATAAGTGCCCACATGAGAAGCAAGGAGAGACCTAAAATTGACACCTATCATCAAAATTGAAAGAGAGAGAGGAGCAAGATCAGAAAAAGTCAAAATCTAGCAGAAGACAAGAAATAACTAAGATCAGAGCAGAACTGCAGAAGATAGAGACACAAAAAACCCTTCAAAAAATCAATAAATCCAGGAGCTGCTTTTTTGAAAAGATCAACAAAATAGACCACTAGCCAGATTACTAAAAAAGAAAAGAGAATAACCAAATTGATGCAATAAAAACTGATAAAGGAGATATCACCACAGATTCCACAGAAATTCAAACCATCATCAGAGATTATTACAAACAACTCTATGCACATAAACTAGTAAACCTGGAAGAAATTGATAAATTCCTGGACACTTGCCTCCTCCCAAGCCTAAACCAGGAAGAAGTAGAAACCTTGAACAGACCAATAACAAGGTCTGAAGTTGAGGCAACAATTAAGAGCCTACCACCCCAAAAAAAGCCCAGGTTCAGACAGATTTACAGCTGAATTCTACCAGACATACAAAGAGGAGCTGGGACCATTCCTTGTGAAACTATTCAAAATAATCCAAAAAGAGAGAATCAAGAATCCTTACCCAATCATTTTATGAGACCAACATCATCCTGATACCAAAACCCTGCAGAGACTCAACAAGAAAAGAAAACTTCAGGCCAATATCCATGATGAACATAGATGCAAAAATCTTCAATAAAATACTGGCAAGCCGATTGCGACAACACATTGAAAGGCTTATCCACCATGATCAAGTAGGCTTTATCCCAGGGATGCAAGGCTGGTTCAACATTCGCAAGTCTATAAATAATTCACCACATAAACAGAACCAAAGACAAAAACCACATGATTATCTCAATTGATGCAGAGAAGGCCTTTGACAAAATTCAACAGCCCTTTGTGCTAAAAACCATCAATAAACTAGGTATTGATGGAACGTATCTCAAAATAATAAAAAGCTATTTATGACAAACCAACAGCCAATATCATACTGAATGTGCAAAAACTGAAAGCATTCCCTTTGAAATCTGGCACTAGACAAGGATGCCCTCTCTCACCACTCCTATTCAATACAGTATTGGAAGTTCTAGCTAGAGCAATCAGGCAAGAAAAAGAAATAAAGGGTATTCAAATAGGAAAAGAGGAAGTCAAATTGTCTCTATTTGCAGATGACATGATTGTATATCTAGAAGACTCCATTGCCTCAGCCCAAAATCTCCTGAAACTGATAAGCAACTTCAGCAAAGTCTCAGGATACAAAATCAATGTGCAAAAATCACAAGCATTCCTATACACCAATAACAGACTTAAAGAGAGCCAAATCAAGAACAAACTGCCATTCACAATTGCTACAAAGAGAATAAAATACCTAGGAATACAACTAACAAAGGATGCAAAGGACCTCTTCGAGGAGAACTACAAGCCACTGCTCGACAAAATAAGAGAGGACACAAACAGATGGAGAAACACTCCATGTTTATGGATAGAAAGAATCAATATTGTGAAAATGGCCGTACTGCCCAAACTAATTTAATTACTTTAGATTTAGATTCAATGCTATCCCCAACAAGCTACCAATGACCTTCTTCACACAACTGGAAAAAAAAAACACCTTAAACTTCATATGGAACCAAAAGAGAGCCTGCATAGCCAAGTCAATTCTAAGCAAAAAGAACAAAGCAGGAGGCATCACACTACTGGTCTTCAAACTATACTACAAGGCTACAGTAATCAAAACAGCATGGCACTGGTACCAAAACAGAGTTATAGACCAATGGGACAGAACAGAGGACTCGGAGGCAACACAACATATCTACAACCATCCGATCTTTGACAAACCTGACAAAAACAAGCAATGGGGAAAGGATTCCGTGTTTAATAAATAGTGTTGGGAAAACTGGCTAGTCATGTGCAGAAAGCAGAAACTGGACCCCTTCCTGACACCTTACACTCAAATTAACTCCAGATGGATTAAAGACTTAAACAGAAGACCGAACACCATAAAAACTGTAGAAGAAAACCTAGGCAAAACCATTCAGGACATAGGCGTAGGCAAGGACTTCATGACCAAAACACCAAAAGCATTGGTAACAAAAGCCAAAATAGACAAATGGGATGTAAACAAACTCCACAGCTTCTGCACGGCAAAATAAACAGTCATTAGCATGAATCGGCAAGCAACAGAAAGGGAAAAAATTTTTGCAGTTTACCCATCTGAAAAGGGCTGATATCCAGAATTTACAAAGAACTAAAACAGATTTACAAGAAAAAAACAAACATGCCCATTCAAAAGTGGGCAAAGGATATGAACAAATACTTTACAAAACAAGATATACATGAGGCCAACAAACATATGAAAAAATGCTCATCATCACTTGTCATTAACGAAATGCAAATCAAAACTACATTGAGATACCATCTCACACCAGTTTGAATGGCGATCATTAAAAAATCTGGAGACAATAGATGCTGGAGAGGATGTGGAGAAATAGGAACACTTTTACACTGTTGGTGTTAGTGTAAATTAGTTCAACCACTGTGGAAGACAGTGTGGCAATTCCTGAAGGACCTAGAAATAGAAATTCCATTTGACCCAACAATCCCATTACTGGGTATATATCCAAAGGATTATAAATCGTTCTACTATAAGGACACATGCACATGAATGTTCATTGCAGCACTGTTTACAATAGCAAAGACCTGGAACCAACTCAAATGCCCATCGATGATAGACTGAACAGGGAAAATGTGGCACATATACACCATGGAATATTATGCAGCCATCAAAAATGATGAGTTCCTGTCCTTTGTAGGGACATGGATGAACCTGGAAACCATCATTCTCAGCAAACTGACACAAGAGCAGAAAATCAAACACCGCATGTTCTCACTCATAGGCAGGTGTTGAACAATGAGAACACATGGACACAGAGAGGGGAACACTACACTCTGGGGTCTGTTGGGGGGAAATAGGGGAGGGACAGCAGGGGGTGGGGAGTTGGGGAGAGATAGCATGGGGAGAAATGCCAGATATAGGTGATGGGCAGGAAGGCAGCAAATCACACTGCCATGTGTGTACCTATGCAACAATCTTGCATGTTCTTCACATGTACCCCAAAACCTAAAATGCAATAAAATAAATAAATAAATTTTTTAAAAATGTGGTACATATACACCATGGAATATTATGCAGCCATCAAAAATGATGAGTTCGTGTCCTTTGTAGGGACATGGATGAACCTGAAAACCATCATTCTCAGCAAACTGACACAAGAGCAGAAAATCAAACACCGCATGTTCTCACTCATAGGCGGGTGTTGATCAATGAGAACACATGGATACAGGGAGGGGAGCACTACACACTGGGGTCTGTTGGGGGGAAATTGGGGAGGGATGGGGGTGGGGAAGTGGGAAGAGACAGCATGGGGAGAAATGACAGATACAGGTGAGGGGAAGGAAGGCAGCAAACCACACTGCCATGTGTGTACCTATGCAACAATCTTGCATGTTTTTCACATGTACCCCAAAAGCTAAAATGCAATAATATATATATATATTCTTAATTATACTTTAAGTTGAGAAGTACATGTACAGATCTTGCAGGGTTGTTGTATAGGTACACACATGCCATGGTGGTTTATTGCCTCTATCCCCCTGTCACCTACATCAGGCATTTCTTCTAATGTTATCCCTCCCCACCCCCTGCTGTCCCACCCCTAGACCCCCAACAGACCCCAGTGTGTAATGTTCCCCTTCTTGTGTCCATGTATTCTCATTGTTCAACACCCACCTATAAGTGAGAACATTTGGTACGTGGTTTTCTGTTCTTGGGTCAGTTTGCTGAGAATGATGGTTTCCAGCTTCATTCATATCTGTACAAAGGACATGAATCCAACTTTATGGCAGCATAATATTCCGTGCTGTATATGTGCCATATTTTCTTTATCCATCCTATCATTGATGGGCATTTGGGTTGGTTCCAGGTCTTTGCTATTGTAAACAGTGCCACAATGAACAGATGTGTGTTTGTGTCTTTATAATAGAATGATTTATAATCCTTTGGGTATATACCCAGTAATGGGATTGCTGGGTCAAATGGTATTTCTATTTCTAGATCCTTGAGGAATAGCCACAACGGTTGAACTAATTTACACTGCCACCAACAGTGTAAAAGCATTTCTATTTCTCCGCATCCTCTCCAGCATCTGTTGTCTCTAGTTTTTGTTTTGTTTTGTTTTGTTTGTTTGTTTTTATTTTTTGAGATGGAGTCTTGCTCTGTCACCAGGCTGGACTGCAGTGGCACAATCTTGGCTTACTGCCACCTCCGTCTCCTGGATTCAAGCAGTTCTTCTGCCTCAGCCTCCCAAGTACCTGGGACCACAGGCATGTGCCACCACACCCAGCTAATTTTTGTATTTTTAGTAGAGACAGGGTTTCACCATGGCCAGGATGATCTCGAACTCTTGACCTTATGATCCACCCACCTCAGCCTCCCAAAGTGCTAGGAGTCTCTAGTTTTTTAATTATCACGATTCTAACAGGTATGAGATGGTATCTCAATGAGGTTTTGATTTGCATTTCTCTAATGACCACTGATGATGAGCATTTTTTCACATGTTTATTGGCCACATAAATGTCTTCTTTAAAAAGTGACTGTTCATATCCTTTGCCACTTTTAGATGGGGTTTTTTCTTTTCTTTTATTTTATTTTAATTGTGCTTTAGTTCTCTGTAGATTCTGGATTTTAACCTTTTGTCAGATGGGTAGCTTGCAATAATTTTTTCCCATTCTGTTGGTTGCTGGTTTACTCTAATGATTGTTTCTTTTGCTGTGCAGAAGCTCTTAAGTTTAATTAGATCCCATTTGTCTATTTTGGGTTTTGTTGCCACTGCTTTTGGTGTTTTAGTCATGAAGTCCTTGCCTGTGCCTATGTCCTGAATGATATTAGGTTTTCTTCTAGAGTTTTTATGGTCTTAGGTCTTATGTTTAAATCTTTAATCCATCTGGAGTTAATTTTTGTGGAAGGTGAAAGGGAGAGGGTCCAGCTTCAGCTTTCTGCATGCACATGGCTAGCCAGTTTTCCCAACACCATTTATTAATCAAGGAATCCTTTCCGCATTGCTTGCTTTTGTCAGGTTTATCAAGGATCAGATGGATGTAGATCTGTGGCGTTTTTTCCTAGCCCTCTGTTCTGTTCCATTGGCCTATATCTCTGTTTTGGTATCACTACCATGCTGTTTTTATTACTGTAGCTTTGTAGTATAGTTTGAAGTCAGGTAGCATGATGCATTCAGCTTTATTCTTTTTGCTTAGAATTGCCTTGGCTATGCAGGCTCTTTTTTGGTTCCATATGAAGATTAAGGTGGTTTTTTCCAGTTCTGTGAAGAAGGTCAATGGTAGTTTGCTGGGGATAGCATTGAATCTATAAACTATTTGGGGCAGTATGGCCATTTTTATGACATTGATTCTTCTTACCATGAACATGGAATGTTTTTCCATCTGTGTCCTTTCTCATTTCCTTAAACAGTGGTTTGTAGTTCCCCTTGAAGAGGTCCTTCACATCCTTTGTTAGTTGTATTCCTAGGTATTTTATTATCTTTGTGGCAATTGTGAATGGGAATTCACTCATGATTTGGCTCTCTGTCTGTTATTGGTATATAGGATTGTTTGTGATTTTTGCTCATTGATTTTGTATCCTGAGACTTTGCTAAATCCTGAGACGTTTCTTATCATCTTAAGGAGATTTGGGGATAAGACGATAAGGTCTTTTAAATATGCAATCACGTCGTCTGCAAATAGAGACAATTTGACTTCTTTTCCTAATTGAATACCCTTTATTTCTTTTTCTTGTCTGAGTGCTCTGGCTAGAACTTCTAATACTGTGTTGAATAGGAACTGTGAGAGATAGCACTCTTGTCTACTGCCAGTTTTCAAAGGGAATGCTTCCAGTTTTTGCCTATTTAGTATGATATTGTCTGTGCGTTTGTCATGAATAGCTTTTATTATTTTGAGATACATTCCATTGATACCTAGGGTTTTTAGTATAAAGAGCTGTTGAATTTTGTCAAAGGCCTTCTCTGCATCTATTGAGATGATCATGTGGATTTTGTCTTTGGTTTTGTTTCTGTGATGGATTTACATTTATAGATTTGCATATGTTGGCTCAGCCTTCATCCCCTGGGTGAAGCTTACTTTATTGTGATGGATAAGCTTTTTGACGTGGTGTTGGATTCAGTTTGCCAGTACTTTATTGAAGATTTTTGCATTGATGTTCATATGGTTATTGGCCTGAAGTTGTTTTTTTTTTTTGTTTGTTTGTTTGTTTGTTTTTTCTTGTGTCTCTGCCTGGTTTTGGTATCAGGATGTTGTTGGTCTCATAAAATTAGTTAGGGAGGATTCCCTCTATTTGTGTTTTTTGGAATAATTTGAGAAGGAATGGTACCAACTACTCTTTTTACCTCTGGTAGAATTCAGCTGTCAACCTATCTGGACCTGGACTTTTTTTGGTTGGTAGTCTATTACCTTAGGCAGTTGGTAGGCTGCCTTAACCTCAGACCTTGTTATTGGTCTATTCAGGGATAGAATTTCTTCCTGGTTTAGTCTTGGGCGTAAGTGTCCAGAAATTTTTCCATTTCTTCTATATTTACTGGTTTCTGTGCATAGAGTTGTTCATAGTAATCTCTGATTGTAGTTTGTATTTCTGTGGAATTGGTGGTGATATTCCCTTTATCATTTTTTATTACATCTATTTGATTCCTCTCTCTTCTTTTTTATTAGTCTAGCTAGCGGTTTGTCTATTTTGTTGATATTTTCAAAGAATCAGCTCCTGGATTCATTGATTTATTTGGAGGGTTTTTGTGTGTCTATCTCCTTCAGTTTTGCTCCGATCTTAGGTATTCCTAGTCTTCTGCTAGCTTTTGAGGGTTTTTTAAATCTTGTTCCTCTAGCTCTTTCTATTTTGATGATAGGGTATTGATTTTAGATCTTTCCTTGCTACTCATGTGGGCATTCAGTGCTATATATTTTTCTGTAGACACTGCTGTAAATGTGTCCCAGAGATTCTGGTATGTTGTGTCGTCATTTTCATTGGTTTTGAAGAACATCTTTATTTCTGCCTTCATTTCTTTGTTTATCCAGTAGTCATTCAGGAGGAGATTGTTCAGTTTTCGTGTAGTTGTGCAGTTTTGAGTGAGTTTCTTAACCCTGAGTTCTAATTTGATTACACTGTAGTCTGAGAGACTGTTGTGATTTCTGTTCTTTTGCATTTGCTGAGGAGTGATTTACTTATGTGGTCAATTTTAGAGTAAGTGCAATGTGGTGCTGAGAAGAATGTATATTCTGTGGATTTGGGGTGGAGAATTCTGTAGATGTCTATTAGGTCCACTTGGTCCAGATCCGCATTCAAGTCTTGGATATCCTTGTTAATTGTCTGTCTCATTGATTAGTCTAATATTGACAGTGGGGTGTTAAAGTCTCTGACTATTATTGTGAGGGAGTCTAAATCTCTTTGTAGGTCATTAAAAGCTTGCTTTATGTATCTGGGTGCTCCTGTGTTGGGTGCATATATATTTAGGATAGTTACCTCTTCTTGTTTCATTGATCCTTTTGCCATTATGTAATGCCCTTCTTTGTCTCTTTTGATGTTTGTTGTTTTAAAGTCTGTTTTTCAGAGAATAGGACTGCAACCCCTGCTTTTTTTTTTCTTTCCATTTGCTGGTAAATCTTCCATCCTTTTATTTTGAGTCTATGTGTGTCTTTGCATGTGAGATGGGTCTCCTGAATAAAGCACACTGATGAGTCGACTTTTTCTCTAATTTGCCAGTCTGTATCTTTTGGTTGGGGCATTTAGCCCATTTACATTTAGCATTAATATTGTTATGTGTGAATTTGATCCTGCCATTTTGATACTAGCTGACTGTTTTGCCAGTTCACTGATGCAGTTTCTTCTGTGTCAATGTTCTTTACCATTTGGTATGTTTTTGCAGTGGCTGGTACTGGTTGTTTCTTTCCATGTTTAGTTTTTCCTTCAGGAGCTCCTGTACGGCAGGTATGGTGGTGACAAAAGCTCTCAGCAATTGCTTGTCCATAAAGGATTTTAATTCTCCTTCACTTATGATGCTTAGTTTGACTGGATATGAAATTCTGGGTTGCAAGTTCTTTTCTTTAAGGACATTGAATATTGGCCTTCACTCTCTTCTGACTTGCAGGGTTTCTGCCGAGAGATCTGCTGTGAGTCTGATGGGCTTCCCTTTGTTGGTAACCCAACCTTTCTCTCTGGCTTCCCTTAGCATTTTTTACTCATTTCAACCCTGGTGACTCTGATGATTATGTGTCTTGGGGTTGCTCTTCTTGAGGAATATCTTTGTGGTGTTCTCTGTATTTCCTGGACTTCGATGTTGGCCTATCTTGCTAGGTTGGGGACATTCTCCTGGATAATATCCTGAAGAGTGTTTTCCAGCTTGGACTTATTCTCCCTGTCACATTCAGGTACACCAATCAGATGTAGATTAGGTCTTTCACATAATCCCATATTTCTTCCCATATTGCTTTGTTCATATCTTTTCACTGTGTTTTCTCTAACCTTGCTGTCTCATTTTGTTTCATTGAGATGATCATCAATCTTTGATATCTTTTCTTCTGCTTGATTGATTCAGCTATCAAAACTTGTGTATGCTTTGCAATGTTCTTGTGCTGTGTTTTTCAGCTTCATCAAGTCATTTATGTTCTGCTCTTATCTGTTTATTCTAGTTAGCATTTTGTCTAACCTTTTTTCAAAGCTTTTAGTTTCTTTGCATTGGGTTAGAACATGTTCCTTTAGCTCAGAAGTTTGTTATTTCCCATGTTCTGAAGCCTGCTTTTGTGAATTCATCAAACTCATTCTCCATCCAGTTTTGTTCCCTTGCTGGTGAGGAGCTGTGATCTCTTGGAGGAGGAGAGACAGTCTGGTCTTTGGTGATTTCATCCTTTTTACACTGGTTTCTTCCCATTTTCATGGATTTGTCTACCTTTTGTCTTTGAAGTTGGTGATTTTGGATGGGGTCTCTGATTGGATATCCTTTCTGTTGATGTTGAAGCTATTTCTTTGTGTTTTTTAGTTTTCCTTCTAACAGTCAGGCCCCTCTGCTGTAGGACTGCTGGAGGTCCATTCCAGACCTTGTTTGCCTGGAAATCACCCTTGGGGGCCACAGAACAGCAAGGATTGCTTCCTGTTCTTTCCTCTGGTAGCTTCATCCCAGGGGGGTGCCCACCAGATGTCAGCCAGAGCTCTCCTGTATGAGATGTCTTTTTGGTTATATGGGAGTCAGGGAGCTGCTTGAGGCAGTCTGTCCTTTATCAGAGCTTAAGTGCTGTGCTAAAAGCTTCTTTGATCCCTTTAGGGCTGCTGGGTAGGGACGTTTAAGTCTGCTGCAGTGGAACTCACAGTCACCCCTTTTCCCAGGTGCTCTGTCTTGGGAAGGTGGGGTTTTATTTATAAGTCCCTGATGTGTTGCTGCCTTTTGTTCAGAGATACCCTGCCCAGCAAGGAGGTAGTCTAGTCATAGTCTGCCTGCAGAGGCACTGCTGGGCTGCCATGGGCTCAGTTCAGCTGCTGTGTGAGCTTCTTCTGGCTTTTGTTTACACAGGTAAGATTAGAACTGCTCAGCAATGGCAGATGCCCTTCCTCCCACTGAACTCTATCATCCTGGGTGTACCTTGAACTGATGAGCTGGCTGTAAAACTCTCAAGCCAGAGTGTTTCAATTGCTGCTCTTTGTGGGTGTGGGACCAGCCAAGCCATATAACTTGGCTCCCTGCTTTCAGCTCCCCCTCTTTCTGGGGAGTGTGAAGCTCTGTCTTGCAGACGCTCCAGGTGCCCACCAAAACGTCCACCCAGATTTGCACTGACAGCCTGCAGTGCCGGCTGTAGCAGCCACTCAGATCTCTGCTAGTAACTGACAGCGTCAGCCAGGTGGGGATCTCCTGGTCTGTGGGTTGTAAAGACCATGGGAGAAACATGGTATCTGAACCAGAGTGCCAGAGGGGGAAAGTCACTGATGATCTGTGTTCAGTAGAAGAGGAATCCTCTGGCCAATTGCAATTCCCTCACCCTACCTCGATTTGCCCTCATATAATCTGTGTCTTTCTGTCTTCTCCTGCATACCCACAAAGTGTATATAGGTTCAGTTAATGGTGCCCTGTAACTCAGCTCTGTTCACTTTTTTTGATTCTTTTCCTGCTTCTCTGTCTCTGTAATTTAAATGTATTATCTTTATGTTTACTGATTGTTTCTTCTGCCTGCTCATCTGCTGTTGAACCCCTCTACTGAATTTTTCAATTCACTTACTGTGTTTTCAGGTCCATAATTTTTGTTTGCTTCCTTTTGTAATTTGTCTTTGTTAATATTCTCATGTTTTTTTTACATATACTTTTCTGATTTCATTTTCTTCTCCATGTTTACATGAGCTTTTTTAGTGTATTTAAGACAGTTTTTCTGAAGGCTTTGTCTAGTATGTCTGAAACTTGTGCTTCTTCAAGAAAGATTTCTGTCACTTTATTTTCTTTCTTATAATGGGTCATGTTATTCTCTTTATTTGTGTGCCTTATGATTTTTTGTTATTATTACAAATTTTTGTTGTTATTACAAATTAGTAGCCTCCTCTTCCAGTATTTACAGACTGGCTCTTTGCTAGAGAAGCTCTTCACTAATTACCTTCACATTGGTTCTGAGCCTTGGGATCAGCCTGAGGAGAAAGTTTAAGATATTTTCATTCCTCTTTGGAGCTTGCATCTTGCCTGGGCTTGTGCATTGCTGTTGTCATTTTCCATATACTTCGTTGCATTTAAATGTTCGTTTCCCCCAAGAGTTTCTCCTCTGGGCCTTTGATAGTCTGTTGTATGTCTCCACCCATAATACCTTGCCCCAGGCATCTGCCCATCAGTCTGTCTGCATGTTTCCCAAGGAGAATCCAGCCCTTTCCCTACTTAAGATATGAGATTCTCAAAACAGCAGAACTTCAGGCAGCCTCGAACAGCTTAGAGCCTTGTAAGAAAGGTTGGTTGTGCTTTTTCAGGTTTGAAGGAAGATATTGGAGACTGGGATGCTGCTTTAGAAGGTCTATTGTATTCTGCACCTCTAATCTTTTGTCCAAGGCATCTGCAAGCAAGTCTCTCTTCTCTTTCACCTTGAGATTTATCTATTAGACAGCACCCGAAAAGATTAGAACGTTAGGAATAAGGTGTGTTTTGCTCCCTCCACTTCAGTTCAAGCGATGGAATTGACCAAACCATGACGTATCAAGGAAGAAGTGGGATAAGGGGAAGCAAAATGTCACAGAACTTCCTGTTGCTTTTTTAATGTGACTTTTTCTTGATTGGATAGTTGCTTGCTTTCTGGAGACCTTCGACTCTTTCCGTGATGTCACCTTCTGTAAAATTATTTTAACCATTTGTTTGGTTAAGCATGGAATTTGTACATGATTGATGTTTTTCTGTTAAGGCAGGATTATGAAAAATATCAAATGCACAGCAAAATTGAAAGAATAGTATCATGAATTTCAGTAGCTGCTTATCCACTTTAAATAATTTTAGAACAATGACCAGTCTTGTTAGATTTATTCCCTCTTCCTTCTTATGTGCCAGAGTATTTTAAATCTCAGATATCTTGTTATTTCATCCATAATCTTTGAGGAAGATTGTTGACTGAATTTGTTGAACTATGATTTGCATATTATAAAAAGCATAAGCTTAGCACAGTGGCTCACACCTGTAATCCCAGCACTTTGGAAGGCTGAAATAGGTGAATCACCTGAGGTCAGGAGTTTGAGACCAGCCTGTCCAAAATGGTGAAACCCATCTCTACTAAAAATACAAAAATTAGCTGGGCATGGTGGCAGGAACCTGTAATCCCAGCTACTCAGGATACTGATGCAGGAGGATCACTTGAACCCAGGAGGTGGAGGTTGTATTGAGCCAAGATTGCACCACTCCAACAGAATGAGACCCCATCTCCAAAAAAAAAAAAAAAAAAAAACCCACCCACAACTTTTAACTGTATATTTTAATACATTTCAACAAATGTATACAGCCATATTATTACCCTCCCAATCAAGATACAGAACATTTCTAGAATGGTTTATCATGTCCTTGCATGTAAGACATCACTCCTTTATATTTGTAGTCAGAAATCCTCACCAAAATATTAACAAACAGAATCCAGCAATATATGAAAAGCATATATTCTGAGCAAGTAGAGTTTATATCAAAAAAAGCAAAATCGGTTTTATGTCCAAAAGTCAATTTAATACACCACTCTAATGGGGTAATGGAGAAATTCACATGATCATCTTAATCAGCGCAAAAAAATTGTTGATAAAAATTTACTTTCATGATAAAAAATTTTTTCCAAATGAGGAATAGAAACAATTTTCCTCAGCGTAACAAAGGTTATTTGTGACAACCCTACTACAATTCTTGTAGTTAATGAAGTGTTTTCTCACTAAGATAAAGAACAAGCATTATTGTAGAATCTCATCACTCCCCTTCAGGTTTATCCTGGGATATATGGCCAATCTGTTAGGGTAAGAAAAATAGTAACAGGCACAAAGGTTGAAAAAGAAAGGGGGGGGGGGGCCAAGATGGCCAAACAGGAGCATTTCTGGTCTGCAGCTTCCAGTGAGACCTACATAGAAGGTGGGTGATTTCTGCATTTCCAGCTAAGGTACTCAGTTCATCTCATTGGGACTGGTTAGGCAGTGGGTCCAACCCACAGAGGGCAAGTAGAAGCAGGATGGGGCATTGCTTCACCCAGGAAGTGCAAGAATCTGGGGATCTCCTTCCCCCAGCCAAGGGAAGCCATGAGGGACTCTGCTACCCAGCTGGGGTACTACACTTTTCCCATGGTTTTTGCAGTCTGCAGATCAAGAGATTCCCTCGTGTGCCTACACCACCACGGCCGTGGGTTTTAAGCACAAAACTGGGCAGCTGTTTGGGCAGACACCAAGCTAGCTGCAGGAGGTTCTTACATACCCCAGCAGTGCCTGGAACTCCAGTGAGACAGAACCGTTCACTCCTCTGGAATGGTGACTGAAGCCAGGGAGCCAAGTGATCTCACTCAGTGGGCCCACTCCCACAGAGCCCAGCAAGCTAAGAACCACTGGCTTGAAATTCTCACTGCCAGCACAGCAGTCTGAAGTCAACCTGGGATGATCGAGCTTGGTGGGGGAGAACAATCTGTCACTACCGAGGCTTTAATAGGTGGTTTTCCCCTAAAAGTGCTAAGGAGGCTGGGAGGTCTGGACTGGGTAGAATTCATCACAGCATGGCAAAGCAGCTGTGACAAGACTGCTTCTCTAGATTTCTCCTCAGTGCACAGGGCATCTCTGAAGGAAAGGTAACAGCCCCAGTTAGGGGCCAACAGACGCTTTATACAGAAGACCTCTGGCTGGCATCAGGCCAGTGTCCCTATGGGACAAAGCTTCCTTAGGAAGGAGCAAGCAACAATCTTTGCTGTTCTGCAGTCTCCACTGGTGATACCCAGGTGAAAAGAATCTGAAGTGGACCTCCAGCAAACTGCAGCAGGCCTGCAGAAGAGGGCCTGTTAGAAGAAAAATGAACAACAACAACAAAAAGAAACTTCAATATAAAGGACGCCCCCCCAACACACACCCACACACAAAAGCCCTTTCCAAAGGTCATCAGCCTCAAAGATCAAAGGCAAATAAATTCATGAAATTGAGGGGGAAAAAGCATAAAAATGCTCAAAATTCCAAAAACCAGAATGCTTCTGCTTCACCAAATGATTGCAACTCCTCTCCAGCAAGGGCACTAAACCGGACAAAGAATGAGATTGACAACTTAACAGAAGTAGGCAAAGTTGGGTAATAAACTCCTCTGAGCTAAAGGAGCATGTTCTAACCCAATACAAGGAAGCTAAGAACCTTGATAAAAAATTACAGGAACGGCTAACTACAATAACCAGTTTAGAGAGGAACATAAATGACATGATGGAGTTGAAAAACACAGCACAAAGAACTTTGTGAAGTATAAACAAGTATCAACATCCAAATAGATCAAGCAGAAGAAAGGATATCTGAGATTGAAGATCAAGTCACTGAAATAAGGCACGAATACAAGATTAGAAAAAAAAGAATCAAAAGGAATTAACAAAGCCTCCAAGAAAAATGGTACTATGTGAAAAGACCAAATCTATGCTTGATTAATGTACTTGAAAGCAACATGGAGAATGGAACCAAGTTGGAAGACACTCTTCAGGGTATTATCCAGGATAACTTCCCCAACCTAGCATTGAATTTGAATTTGAACATTCAAATTCAAGAAATACAGAGAACACCAGTAACATACTCAGGAAGGGCAACTCCAAGACATAATTATCAATTTGTAGAGAAAAATCAGGCTACTTACAAAGAGAAGCCCATCAGACTAACAGTGGATCTCTGCAAAAACCTACAAAACCCTACCTGCCAGAAGAGTGGGGACCAATATTCAACATTCTTAAAGAAAAGAATTTTCAACTCAGAATTTTATATCCAGCCAAACTAAGCTTCATAAGCAAAGAAAAATTAAAATCCTTTCCAGACAAGCAAATCCTGAGGGATTTTATCACTACCAGGTCTGCCTTGCAAGAGCTCCTGAAGGAAGCACTAAATATGGAGAGGAAAAACTTGTGCCAGTCACTGCAAACACACAAAAAAATATAAAGATCAATGACACTATGAAGAAACTGCATCAACTAATGTGCAAAATAACCAGTTAGCATCATGATGAAAGGATCAAATTCACACATAACAATATTAACATTAAATATAAATGGGCTAAATGCCCTAATTAAAAGACACAGACTGGCAAATTAAATAAAGAATCAACACGTATCAGTGTGCTATATTCAGGAGACCCATCTCACATGCAAAGACACATAGTCTCAAAATAAAGGGATGGAGGAATATTTATCAAGCAAATGGAAAGAAAATAATAATAACAATTGGATGTTGTGATCATACTCTAATGAAACAGACTTTAAACCAACAAAGATCAAAACACACAAAGAAGGATATTACATAATGGTAAATGTACCAAGGCAACAAGAAGAGCTAACTACACTAAATATATATGCATCCAATACAAGAGCACACAGATTAAAATATTGTGTGTAAAAAAAAGCAACTTTTTAAAACTTCTTTTTATTTATTTATTTATTTACTATACTTTGGTCCAGGGGTACATGTGCAGAACGTGGTTCGTAACATTGGTATACCTGTGTCATGGTGGTTTGCTGCATCCATCCTCCCATCACCTACATTAGGTATTTCTCCTAATGTTAGCCCTCCCCAATTTCTCCACCCCCTCCTATCTCTCCTCTAGCCATCCAACACACTGACAGGCCCTGGTGTATGATGTTCTCCCTGTGTTCATGTGTTCTCATTGTTCAACACCTGCTTATGAGTGAGAACATGCAGTGTTTGGTTTTCTGTTCTTGTGTCAGTTTGCTGAGAAGGATGGTTTCCAGCTTCATCCATGTCCCTGCAAAGATATGAACTCATCCTTTTATATGGTTACATGGTATTCCATGGTGCATATGTGCCACATTTTTTTCATTCAATCTATATGATGGGCATTTGGGTTGGTTCCAAGCCATTGTTATTGTAAACAGTGCCACAATGAACATACGTATGCATGTGTCTTTATGATTGAATGTTTTATAATCCTTTGGGTATATACCCATAATGGGATTGCTGGGTCAAATGGTATTTCTATTTCTAGATCCTTAAGGAATTGCCACACTGTCTTCCACAATGGTTGAACTAATTTACACTCCCACCAAAAGTGTAAAAGTCTTCCTGTTTCTCCACATCCTCTCCAGCATTTGTTGGCTCCAGATTTTTTAATGATCACCATTCTAATGGGTGTGAGATAGTATCTCAGTGTGGTTTTGATTTGCATTTCTCTAATGACCAGTGATGATGAGCTTTTTTTCACGTTTGTTGGCTGCGTAAGTGTCTTCTTTTGAGAGATATCTGTTCATATCCTTCACCTACTTTTTGACAGCATTGTTTTTTTCTTGTAAATTTCTTTAAGTTCTCTGTAGATTCTGGTTATTAGCTCTTTGTTAGATGAGTAGATTGCAAAAATTTTTCCCCATTCTGTTGGTTGCTGGTTCAGTCTAATGATAGTTTCTTTTGCTGCGCAGAAGCTCTTAAGTTTAATTAGATCCCATTTGTCTATTTTGGCCATTGCTTTTGGTGTTTTGGTCATGAAGTCTTTGACCGTGCCTATGTCCTAAGTGGTATTGCCCAGGTTTTCTTCTAGGGTTTTCATGGTGTTAGGTCTTATGTTTAAATCTTTAATTCATCTGGAGTTAATTTTTGTATAAGGTGTAAGGAAGGGGTCCAGTTTCTGCTTTCTGCACATAGCTAGCCAGTTTTCCAAACACCATTTATTAAATGGGGAATCCTTTCATAATTGCTTGTTTTTGTTAGGTTTGTCAAAGATCAGATAGTTGTAGATGTGTGGCATTGCATCTGAGGCCTCTGTTCTGTTCCATTGGTCTGAAAGACTGTTTGTTGTAATTTCCATTCTTTTGCATTTGTCGAGGAGTGATTTACTTCCAATTATATGGTCAATTTTAGAGTAAATGTGATGTCGTGCTGAAAAGAATGTGTATTCTGTGGATTTGCAGTGGAGTTTTGTAGATGCCTATTTGGTCCACTCGGTCCAGAACTGAGTTCAAGTCCTGGATTTCTTTGATATAAAGCAACTTCTTAATGACCTACGAAGAGACTTAGACTCCCACAAAATAATACTGGGAGACTTTAACACCCCACCATCAATATTAGACAGATCAATAAGATGGAAAATTAACAAGGACACTTAGGACTTCAACTCAGCTCTGGACCAAGCAGATCTAATAGACATCTACAGGACCCTCCACCCAAAATCAACAGAATATACATTCTTCTCAGCACCACATAGCACTTATTCTAAAATTGACCACATAATTGGATGTAAAACACTCCTTAGCAAATGCAGAAGGATGGAAATCATAACAGTCTCTTAGCCCACAGGACAATCAAATTATTACTCAGGATTAAGAAACTCACTCAAAACCACACAACTACGTGGAAATTGAGCAACCTGCCCCTGAATGTCTCGGGGTAAAAAATGAAATTAGAAAAAAAATAAAGAAGTTCTTTGAAACCAATGAGAACTAAAACACAATGTACCAGAATCTATGGGACACAGCTAAAGCATGTTAAGAAGAAAAGGCATAGCACTAAATGTCCACATAAGAAAGCTGGAAAGATCTGAAATCAACACCCTAACATTACAATTAAAAGTATAAGAGAAACAAGAGCAAACAAATTCAAAAGCTAGCCAAAGATAAAAAATAACTGGGATTAGAGCAGAACTGAAGGAGATAGAGACACAAAAAACCTTCAAAAATTAATCCAGAAGCTGGTTTTTTGAAAAGATTAACACTAGATATACCACTAGCTAGACTAATAAAGAAGAAAAGAGAGAATAATCAAATAGACACAATAAAAATGATAAATGGGATATCACTGCTAATTCCACAGAAATACAAACTACTATCAATGGTGCCGCTCTATCATTACGATGATATTAAACTACCATGGTAGAATACTGTAAACACCTCTATGCAAATAATCTAGGAAATCTAGAAGAAATGGATAAATTCCTGGACACATACACCTTCCCAAGACTAAACGAGGAAGAAGTCGAATCCATGAATAGACCAATAACAGGTTCTGATATTGAGGCAGCAATAGCCAACCACTTAAAGGACCATAGGGATTCACAGTCAAATTCTACCAGAGGTAAAGAGAGGAGTTAGTACCATTCCTTCTGAAACTATTCCAACAATAGAAAAACAAGGACTTCTCCTTATTTTATGAGGCTAGCATTATCCTGATACCAAAACCTGGCAGCGACACAACAAAAAAAGAAAATTTCAGGCCAATATCTGTTATGAACATCAAAGCAGAAATCCTCACTAAATTGCTGGCAGCACATCGAAAAGCTTATCCACCACAATCAAGCTGGCTTCATTCCTGAGATGCAAGACTGGTTCAACATAGGCAAATCAATAAACGTAAGTAAGCCATTACATAAACAGAACCAATGACAAAACCACAGGATTATCTCAATAGATGCAGTAAAGGCTTTCAATAAAATTCAACATCCCTTCATGCTAAAAAAAAAAAAAAACTCTCAATAAACGAGATATTGATGGAACATATCTCAAAATAATAAGAGCTATTTATGATAAGTTTATAGCCAAGATGATACTGAATGGGCAAAACCTGGAAGTATTCCCTTTGAACATTGGCAAAAGACAAGGATGTCTTCTGTCATCACTCTTATTCTACATAGTATTAGAAGTTTTGGCCTGGGCAATCAAACAAGAGAAAGAAATAAAGTGTATTCAAATAGAAAGAGAGGAATTCAAATTGTCTCTGCTTGCAGATGACATGATTGTATGTTTAGAAAACTTCATCATCTCAGCCCTCAAACTCCTTAAGCTGATAAGCAACTTCAGCAGAGTCTCAGGATACAAAATCAATGTGCAAAAATTACACGCATTTCTATACACTAACAATAGACAAGCAGAGAGCCAAATCATGAGTGAATTCCCATTCACAATTGCTACAAAGAAAATAAAATACCTAGGAATACAACTTACAAGGGATGTGAAGGATCTTTTCTAGGAGAAATACGAACCACTGCTCAAGGAAATCAGAGAGAACACAAACAAATGGAAAAATATTCCATGCTCACGGATAGAAACCATATCGTGAAAATGGCCATACTACCCAAAGTAATTTATAGATTCAATGCTATCCCCATCAAGCTACCATTGACTTTCTTCACGAATTTAGAAAAAAACTACTTTAAATTTTATATGGAAACAAATAAGAGCCTGTATTGCAAAGACAATCCTCAGCAAAAATAACAAAAGTTGAGGCATCATGCTACCTGACTTCAAACTATACTACAAGGCCACAGTAATCAAAACAACATGATATCTGTACCAAAACAGATATATAGACCAATGGAACAGAACAGAGACTTCAGAAATAATACCACACATCTACAACCATCTGATCTATGACAAACCTGACAAAAAGAAGCAATGGGGAAAGGATCCCCTGTTTAATAAATGGTGCTGGGAAAACTGGCTGGCCATATGCAGAAAACAGAAGCTGGATCTCTTCCTTACACCTTATACAAAAATTAACTCGATTGATTAAAGATGTAAGCATAAAACCCAAAACCATAAAAACCCTAGAAGAAAACTTATGCAATACTATTCAGGACAAAGGCATGGTCAAAGACAGCATAACTAAAACACCAAAAGCAATTGCAACAAAAGCTGAAATTGACAAATAGGATCTAATCAAACGAAAGAGCCTCTGCACAGCGAAAGAGACTATCATCAGAGTGAACAGGTAACCTACAGAATGGGAGAAGATTTTTGCAATCTATCCATCTGACCAAGGTCTAATATCAAGAATCTACAAGGAACTTAAACAAATTTGCAAGAAAAAACAAACAACCCCATCAAAAAGTGGGCAAAGAATATGAAGAGACACTTCATATTGTGTGTGAAATATTCTACAGTTAAACAACTAGAACTGGTAAGTGAATTTAGGAACTTAACAAGATAAGGTCATTTTTTTTAACTTTTTTTTCTATTACCTAGCTACAAACAATGAAAAGATGAAATAAACATTTACATTACATTAGCATCAAAACAAAGAAGTCTTAAAATTCTATAAAACTAACTATAGGGGAACATCTTTGTGCCTTTAGAGTAGGTAAAGTTAGCACAGAAAGAACATGAAAGAATATTTAATTATATATGTACCTCTAAACAATTCATAACAAAAACAGATTTTTAATGTCTTACAATATCTTTTATAGAAAATGGAAATTTTACTGCTTTTTTCCTCAACCATTTGTTCTACACCACAGTATTATTCCCTTTCTTTAAGGTAGTGTATGACAGATCTCAAAGTTTATGATCCATGCTCTTGCTAGCTAGTGGATGTTTGCTGTTTTCATCATGATTACCACATGATAACTTCTCTGTTCTCTCAGATTTCAATCTTATTCTCACCTAGTATTTTTATTTTATTTATTTATTTATTTATTTTTGGAGATTGAATTTTGCTCTTGTTGCCCAGGCTGGAGTGCAATGGCACAATCTTAGCTCACCGCAAACTCCACCCTCTGGTTTCAAGCGATGCTCCTGCTTCAGCTTCCTGAGTAGCTGGGATTATAGGCATGTGCCAACACACCCAGCTGATTTTGTATTTTTAGTAGAGACAGGTTTTTTCCATGTTGGTCAGGCTGGTCTTAAACTCCCAACCCCAAATGATGCACCTGCCCCAGCCTCCCAAAGTGTATTTTTCTGTTTTAACTAAAGAGTCATTAATTTTGTGCCATTATAAAAAAATATTTGGAGTATTTTTTTACAGGATCCCTTTTTGCTATTTCTGCTTATGGTAAAATATAAAATTTATGTTCTCTTTCTTCCAGTTCCTGTCCCAAAATTACTTAAACACTTGGGACTTCCTGAGTGACAAGAGTCTATTTTGTCATTTATAATGACCTCCTTTTGATCACAGCTGAGTTTAGGCTAATGAGCTGATGGGGTGGTGCCCTTTGATAGCCCCAGGGTGGCCTGGTCACCTGAGAGACCAAGTGACCTGAGGGATGTAACTCCCAGCCCCACATACCTTCCTCTGGGACAGGTGGGAGAGAAGACCAGAGATCAAGTTCTAGAAAAACTCTTCAGCAGCAATACTTGATGATCTTTCTGGCTGCTGAACACAAGAAGATTCTGAGAGGGTGACAGGTCCAGGAAGGAAGTAGAAGCTCTAGGCCAGGCATCTCCAAACTTTTTACACAAGGGGCCAGCTCACTGTCCCTCAGACCGTTGGAGGGCCACCACATACTGTGCTCCTCTCACTGACCACCAATGGAAGAGGTGCCCCTTCCCGAAGTGTGGTGGGGGGCCGGATAAATGGCCTCAGGGGGCCGCATGCGGCCAGCAGGCCGTAGTTGGGGAACGCCTGCTCTAGGCCCTCCCACCATACACCTCTTTCTCTGGCTGTGCATCTGTGTTCTTTATAGTAGCCTTTCTCTTAAACTGATAAACTGATCAATATTGTGTAAAGCATTTCCCAAGTTGTCTGAGCTGTCCTAGCAACTATGGAAGCCAAGAACAGAGGTCTGGGGACCCTAGCTTATAGCTGATTGGAAAAAAGCACAGGTGACAACCTAGGGCTTGAGATCAGCATCCAAAATGGGGTCAGCCTGTGGGACTAAGCCCTTCTCTGTGGCACCAGAAACTATCACCAGGTGGATAGAGTCAGAATGGAATTGAATTATATTACACCCAGTTGGTATCAGCTGGAGAACTGTTTGGTTCTAGCCCCACCTCACCCCTCCACCCCCACCCACACATCTGTTATCAGAGTATTGTTTGAGATGGAAAGAAACAAAATATTCCATCACTCTGCTCCATTCCTAATTTTTCAGGCAGGCTCTAAATCTTGATTCCCCTAACCTGGAGTATATGAGGGGTAAGGGTGGTCCATAGTCACTCTGGATAAATGGTCCTGTGATGAAGCCTCAACCCATGGCACCTATGTGTTCCAAAACTTCCTCTTCTGAGGACTCTGCAGCCTCATCTGCTGTCAGCTGCCCAGAATCCATCCTTGGCACATAGCTTGAAATGGTCGGGTGCTTTTATCAATGTGTTCAACCGATGCAGTTGCAGTGGGGTGGTATGTTGCTTTCAAAGTTGAGCTTCTCTACCTTAGCTGTGCTATGTTAGCCTCAGGCTTAGTAGCATGTGTTCCTCATTCTGCCAGTATCATCTACCTGTGGCCTTCTCCAGCCTGTCTGCCCCTGTGGTTATCCTGGTTTTAAACCCAGGAAGACTTAGGCTCAAAGAGGTGGACAGCTTTCATGTGTTCTCCTGTCCAATGCAAAGAACACCTGGAACCCTGAGCCCTAACCTGCAGGTGTTCCACATCTTTTTAGCCCCTCAGTGATGTAAGCAACAAATCTCGCCCAGCTTCTGGGTCACAAGGTTTTCACTCCCAGGCCAGAGCTTGTCCTGGATTTGCAGGAAGCCTGGCTCCATAGACTTTTTTGCCAGGCTGCCACAGTGGGATTGTGCAGGTGTGCTCTTCTCAGCTTTACTGGCCCTAACAGTCACATTGTTAGCACAGGACCAAGGCCAGCAGTGGCCCTGGCAGGTGATCTGTCTTTCCTGGCATCTTCCACCACTGAGTGGCCTGTGGGTGTCACTTATTAAGTAGCCATTAGTGCATAACACCCAGGGACCAATTACAACAAGACAGGGATGTTCACGCTCAAGTGGCCAGTGATGATGTTGAGTTGGTATCAATGAAGTGTAGGGCAGAGGGAGAGGTCACAAAGGCCTCTGAGGTTGGGGGCAGCTACCTGGGCAGCTGTGAGAGATGTGACAACTACAGGAGGTGGGGAAGAGGCAGTAGTGTGGTCAGTCTCAGGCTGCCACTGGGCAGACTTCTCAACTGCAGGGAGGAAGAGTTTTAGCAGCCAACATTCTCACAGACAGCTGGTGGATGAATCCAGGTCCTAGGAGAAGCAGATGCCAAGATGCAATAAGATAGGTTGAGCCTATTCTAGAGGAAATGCCTGCAAGAGAGAAAAAGGGATGCCTGGAGCTTCATCAGACACCAGTGGGGACGTGGAAGGGAAACTGGGTAGAATCATCAAAGACCATGTGCAGCCTAGGGAGGAGGTGACCAGGAGTCACCTCATGGGTTTTTTTCTCTGTGAGCAGGAATTTTCCATTCTACACCAGAACTCATCAGGTGGCTGGAGCGAGGGGAAGTGAACTGGGGAGAAGAGAGAAGATGCTGGCTGTGTCCCTGTGCAGGTGAAGGGATTTGACAGGGCAGAAAGCACAGGGCACTCAGCCATTCAGGAGGGGAGGAGACTTCTCTGTGGCCCGGGAACCTGCAAGCTGTCTGGCCTCCATGGCTGCTCCTCAGGCCACTTGGCTCTGCCTCCCTTCCAGTTCTTGCCTGAGTGAAGGATCCTCCTGGGGTCCCTGGACTCCTTCCAGGAAGCCTCCTTTCCCCCCATTTGCTAGACTTCTTTCTCCCACCCAGTTTCCCCATTTGGGGCTTTCCTCGTGACCACCTGACTCTCCAAGCCTAAGTTCATCTCTCCTTTCTGATAATATCCAGTTATTCCTATTTTAACACCCCCCCCCTTTTTTTTGGAGACAGAGTCTCTGTGTTGCCCAGGTTGGAGTGCGTTGGCATGATCTCTGCTCACTGCAATCTCCACCTCCTGGATTCAAGTGATTCTCTTGCCTCAGCCACCTGAGTAGCTGGGATTACAGGCACGTGCTACAACACCTGGCTAATTTTTTGTATTTTTAGTAGAGGTGGGGTTTTACTGTCTTGGTCAGGCTGGCCTCAAACTTCTGACCATGTGATCCACCCACCTCAGCCTCCTAAAGTGCTGGGATTACTGGTGTGAGCCACTGTGCCCAGCCCCTATTTTAACCTCTTAAGCCCTATGTTCATTTTCTATCCTGGTTTACTTTCCATAGACTTTTTTCTCTTTTCGTTTAATTTATTGAGTAGCACCACTGTTTCCACAAGGTCATTTCTTCCTTCTTTCCCTTTTTCTGACAGACATACTGCCCTAGGAGGGCTGCTTTCTATAGTCTTGGGCCCTTTCATGTCCCTGTAGTTTCTGCTTTGGTTCATTAAGAGTCTGTGCATTTATTTATTTATTATCTTTAGGACGGACTTGTTTTCTCTTGGAGCAGTTTTTCAAATGGTAGGTCCCTTCTTTTCTCTTCACACTAGTTTTTAGCATTCCTTATTCCCTATCTGGGATCACAGGTTACCTCTGCTGGAAAGTGGTGTTAATTTTTCCACTCAGCTACAATTTTACATTTCTAGTATTCTCTATCTTGTAGTGCTTAAGATGCATGTTTTAGGGGTTGATCTGTTCTTATTGTTCTCTGTATTGTATTTGGAGCATGTGTGAATAGAATCAGATCTCATGGGTTGCCATGAACCTTGGGCTAGTTGGAAATCTCTTTTGTATTTTTTGGAAATCCTTGCTATGCCAAGGTCATAAAGATAGTATTTAGATTTTTGTTGTTGTTGTTATTCAACTTCTGCATGTCTTCAATGACTTGTTTGAGTGGATAATCTGCATTACCAGTCCAATGGCTAAAAAGATGATTTTTCAGTCTGTAGTGATGGTGGATTGTTCCATATCTCCTTAGTTCTGCAGGTTTTATTTACACATTTTAAGTCTACTGTTAAGTTCATACGAGTTTAGGGTTTTTATATCTCCTTGAATAAAGGAGGAGGCCAAGGCAGGTGGATCACCAGGTCGGGAGTTTGAGACCAGCATGACCAACATGGTGAAACCCCATCTCTACTAAAAATACAAAAATTATCTGGCATGCCCCTGTAATCCCAGCTACTCAGGAGGCTGAGGTAGGATAATTGCTTGAACATGAGAGGCTGAGGTTGCAGTGAGCTGAGATCATGCCACTGCACTCCAGCCTGGGTGAGAGAACAAGACTCTGACTCAAAAACTAAAAATAAAATGAAATAAAATAGAGACAGGTTTTACCATATTGGCCAGGCCAAACTCCTGATCTCAAGTGATCCACCTGCTTCAGCCTCCCAAAGTACTAGGATTACAGACCTGAACCACTGCACCTGACCCTTTTGATGCTTTCTAACATTGCAGATATCCTTACCCTTTACTTATAACACTTCAGCATGTACAACAATAAGTAGTATTGCAATGTTTCTCTGTGGTTTTTTGTGGGTAGGATTTAAATACTATATGAGGCACAGATCTTAAGTGTACCTTGAGATGTTGATCACCACTTGCAGAGGTCTGTCCTGCAGACCCTGACTCACCAAAGGATGAATAACTACACTCACACACACACAGAGTACAGTGATCGAGTGGACTAGAGAGGTCATCAGCTGCTCTCAGAGGGTGATTGCAGAAACTGACCCTTACTCCCTGTTCCTCCTCACATTTATTTAGTATACATTTAATAACAGAGGTTCTAAGTTAACACACTTGTGGATAATTAACCTGGTTAAAAGAGTTTTTACAAATCATAAATGGTTTTGGTTCTGAGGCCTAGAATAAACACTATTAATGAGTAATCCTCCTTCGACTTCCTCCTGAGAGGGCTATCTGGCACAAAGTTACATGAGTAAACAGAGTAGAGACAAAGGAATGTGTGTACACAGACTTAACTGGGGAAGCTTCTATTATCTTTAATTTTTGCTTTATGACTTAATACTTAAAGGTAAACAGTGGCTTCGTTCAGTGGAAACTTCTACTGAAACAAATGCAAATGTTTCAGCCTTCTACGAAGGTTTGAGACTATAATCTTACAACTTTCTAATATTTTCCTTAATATTTTGCCAACCACCCCAAGTGAATCTCAACAATAATTTTTGATGAGCTTTGCCAAGTTCATGTGCATGTGTAATCTGAACCCCTATGGTAACACAGAAAAATTACTTTCACCTCATTCACATGAAGTCTCTGGTTATGGATATGTGGACAGTGCCCCTTTCTCAATTTTCAGGAGTGGCAACACTTCTCTTAGTCAGTTTGGTCTTCTATCACAAAATGCTATAGACTGGGAGGCCTGAAAAACAGAACTTTATTTCTCACATTCTGAGACTGGGAATTCCAAGAATAAGGTGCTGACTCCCTCAGTTTTTGATGAGGATTCTCATCCTTGCTTATAGGCAGCCATGTTCTCATGTGTTCTTTCATGCTTTCCTCCTTTTATGAGAACACATATCCAACATATCATGGGGTCCACATCTGTAATATCATCTAACTCTATCTTTCTCTCAGTAGCTTCACCTTCAAAGACCTTCACATTGAGAGTTAGGGTTTCAACATAGAAATTTTGAGGGGACACAAACTTTTCATCTGTAACAACTCCCATCTCTAACCCAAATCAGTTGCTCATTAATTTATCTGTCAGTGAATTAAAGAAAGAGATTTTTGTCTGCTACTAACTTATTAGAGTATGAATGTTTAATGTAATGGGAATATATGTCAGATTTTGTTTAGCTTACAAGTGAGGATAGTAGCAGAATGACAAAGCTTATTCAGTGCAGGTATGAGAAGGTGGGATGTATGTGGGTAGTGTTGAAATAATACTGTGTACATTACCCTGTAACTTTACAAAATTAACAAACCTAATACTAACCCTCTGCATGACCAGAAAAATTAGAAATTCCATAGATAATATAGGAAAAGTCATATATCATATGTCCGACAAGTTTGGGAGTATTGTTCCTCAATAATAAGCACATGAATGATGATGTATGCCAGTTGTATCTTATTTAGTTGTGTCTCTTTTCACTTAATTTTTCCTTTCTTAATATGAATATTTAATATAGCCAAAAACAGAAGTAGTTTTGAGGTTTTTTCATTACTGATACATAGTAATTACACATATTCATGGGGTACATGTGATATTTTGATACATGCATAGAATGTGTAATGATCAAACCAAGGTAGTTAGAATATTCGTCACCTTGAACATTTCTCATTTCTTTCTGTTGGGAACTTTTCAAATCTGCTCATCTAGATATTTTGAAATATACAGTATATTATCATTAACTGTAGTCACCCTAATGTGCTATTGAACATTATTCTTTAACTGTATTTTTATACCCGTTAACTAACCTTTCTTCATCCCTTCCTCTCCCTGCTTCTCTTACTCATTTTTAGTCCGTCTCTGGTAACCATCATTCTACTGTTTACCTCTATGAGATCAGCTATTTTACCTCCCTCATGAGTGAGAACGTGCAATATTTATCTTTCTGTGCCTTGTTTATTTCACTTATAAAAAAGAACTCTAGTTTCATCCATGTTGCGACAAACAACAGGATTTTATTCTTTTGTGTGTGTGGTTGGAAGATACTCTGTTGTGTATATATACAGTATTTTCTTTATCCATTCATCCATTAATGGTCACTTAGGTTTTGAACCCTTACCTTGGTTATTGTGTTGTAATAAATAATGGAGTGCATTTATTCTATTGATACGCTGATTTTTTTTCCTTTAGATAAATAGCCAGTAGTGGTATTACTTGTGGGTAATCCCCCATATAGGCACTGAGGAAGGAGAGCTAAACAGAACCCTAGCACAATTAAGGCCTGAAGAATATCTCAGTTTATAGTGTTACTACTCAGTTATTTCCTTTTATATAATCCTTTATATAATCATATATTAGTATATAGAATTAGGGCTTGGAGATTATCTCAGCTTATAGTGTTACTGCTCAGTTATTTCCCTTTATATAATCCTCTATATATAACCATATAATAGTTCATAGTATGAGTACCTAAAGAATATTTTCCTACATATGTATGTAATTATATCTTAGTTCATAATCAGGGGAATGCCTAGAGCAGACACAGTGCAGACCACGAATTAAGAAATAAGTAGCTCATAATAGGAGGAATGTCTAGAGCAGACACAGTGCAGAGCATGATTTAAGGGAAAAACAGTTATACCAGGACAAGAATCTGTGGCTCAGTTGGCAACGTTCAGTATCATAAAGATACCCGCTGTAGGGCAAAGAGCCACTCCTCCTGATAAAGGAGTTGTAGGACCTCGCTCCAGATCTTGTGGAAGGCTGCCCTCAGACCGGCAATCACATCTTGGTGACTGTGACCTTTTTTTTTTTTAATTGCATTTTAGGTTTTGGGGTACATGTGAAGAACATGAAAGATTGTTGCATAGGTACACACATGGCAGTGTGGTTTGCTGCCTTCCTTCCCCTCACCTGTATCTGTCATTTCTCCCCATGCTATCTCTTCCCACCTCCCCACCCCCATCCCTTCCTCATTTCCCCCCAACGGACCCCAGTGTGTAGTGCTCCCCTCCCTGTGTCCATGTGTTCTCATTCAGCTCTTACTACTATGCTACTCAAAAAGCATTCCCCTCTAGAACTCATTGGAAGCTGCCAGCAGGTGGCGTAGACCCCGACAGCTCTGTCACTGCTATGTGTCTTAAAGCATCCTCCTATAAATCTTAGTAGCTTGCCCATAGATAGAGGTATTGCACACTGCACCCTCTTCCCTGCCCATGGCCCACCTCCGTGCCTCAGTGACCTAATGGTGGTGTACCCATTACTACACACGGCTCTGGCCTCGATGACCTAATGGGAATGGACCCCTTGCTGTGCACTGTCCACCTCCCAGCCTAAGTGATCTAATGGGGGAGGACCTCTTGTTTTATTGCTAACTACCTTATCACTATTCTTAAAGATGACTTCACTCACTTAGTTAGGCCCTGCCCCCTAACCCATACACAATAAATACTGATGCTTCTGGACATTCAGGGCCTCGCCTGACTCTGCTCCTAGGTGGTGTGCCCCATCGAGCCCAGCTGCATTTTCCTTGTACTTCTGTGTCCTGTCTCTTTATTTCTCGGATCCTGTGCCTCAGCACAGCATAAGGGACATCGCACAATCCCGTGGGGCCATCAGCCCTACATTATTGGGTCATATGATAGTTTTATTTTAGGTTTTCAGAAACTTCAGTGCTGTTTTCCGTAATGGCTGTACAAACATATCCCTACCTATGGTGTGTAACTGTTCTGCTTTCTCTACATCTATGCCAGCGTTTTTTACTTTTTGTCTTTTTCATTATAGACATTTGAACTGGAGTGAAATGATATCCCATCCCATCTTGGTTTTGTTTTGAATTTCCTTGATGATTAGTGACGTTGAGCATTTTTCGTATAACTATTGGCCATTTACATGTCTCATTTGAGAAGTGCCCATTTGTATTCTTTGCTAATTTTTAATATTTTTTTTGACATTGAGTTGTTTGAAGTTCCTTATATATTCTGATTACTAGTCCCTTGTCTTAGCTTGCAAATATTTTCCCATTCTATGGGTTGTATCTTCACTCTATTGGCTGTTTCCTTTTGTCTGCAAAAGCTTTTTAACTACAGGTTGTCTCATTTATTTTGAAGTCTTAGCCATAAAACGTTTGCTTAGACCAGCATCCTGAAGCATTTCCTCTATGTTGTTTTCTATTCATTTTATATGTTATAACCTCTCATTTAAGTCTTTAATCGATTGAGTTGATTTTTATGTATGGTAAGATATAGGGATCTAGTTTCATTCTTATGCATTTTGATATCCATCCTTGATTGATGAGATCATGCTTTCTGTAATATATGTTCTTACTAACTTTGCCAAAAACCACTTGGCTATAAATACATGAAAATATTTCTGGGATCTCAGTTTTCTTCTATTGGTCTATATGTCTCTGTTTATGCCAATACCATACTGTTTTGGTGACCATAGTTTTGGAGTATATTTTGAAGTCAGAGATGTGATGCCTCCAGTTTTGTTCTTTCTGCTCAGTATTGCTTTGGCTGTTAGCAGTCTTTTGTGGTTCCATATGAATTTTAGAATTTTTTTTTTTTCTGTGAAGAATTCCATTGGTATTTTAACAGAGATTGTATTTAATCTGTGGATTGCTTTGAGTAGTATCATCATTTTAACAATATTAATAATTTTGTGTCATGAGCATAGGATGTCTTTTTGTTTGTAGTTTTTATTGATTTTTACCCTTTGGGTTAAATTTGTTTCTAAATATTTTACGCTTCTTTGTAGCTAGTGTAAATCAGATTGCTTTCTTGATTTCTTTTTCAGCTAGTTCATTATTGTTGAATAGAAATGCTACTGATTTTTACATGCTGATTTCATATTCTGTAACTCAACTGAATTTGTTTTTAAGTTCTAAGAGTTCTGGAGTAGAGTCTTTAGGTTTTTCTATGCGTATGATCAAATTTTCTGCAAGGAAGAACAATTTTACTTCATCTTTTTAAATTTGGATGCATTTTATTTTCCTTGCTTGGTTGCCCTTGCTTGGATTTCCAATACTGTGTCCAATAAGAGTGGTGAAAATGAGCATCCTTGACTTATTCCAGTTTTTGGAACAGAAGCTTTCAGCTTTTCCTCATTCAATATTATGGGAGCAATGAGTTTTTGATATACGACCTTTATGATGTTGAAGTACATTTCTTCTATGCCTAAGAGTTTTAATATGATGGGATGTTGAGTTTTATCTGCCTCTATTGAGATGATAGTATTATTTTTGTCCTTCATTTTGTTGATGTGATGTAGTAAATGTATTTGTTTGTATATGGTTTTTTTTTTGGGGGGGGGGGTTGTTTTTGTTTTTGAGACAGAGTCTTACTTTGTTGCCCAGACTGGAGTGCAATGGAGCAATCTCAGCTCACTGCAACCTCTGCCTTCCAGGTTCAAGCAGTTCTCCTGCCTCAGCCTCCCAAGTAGCTGGGACTACAGGTATGCACCATCATGCCTGGCTAATTTTTGTATTTTTCAGAGAGACAGGGTTTCACCATGTTGGCCAGGCTGGTTTCAAACTCCTGACCTCAACCTATCTTCCTGCCTCTGCCTCCCAAAGTGCTGGGATTACAGGCATGAGCCATTGTGCCTGGCCAGTTTGTGTATGTTGAACCATCCTGGCATCCCAGTCATGAATTCCGCTTGATCATGGTGTATTATCTTTTACATGCTGTTGGATTCAGTTTGCTAGTATTTTGTTGAGAATTTTTGCATCTGTATTCATCAATAACATTGGCCTGTAGCTTTCTGTTTCTTGATATGTCCCTATCTGGTTTTGACATCAAAACAATGCTGGCCTTGTAGAATTAAGGAGAAGTGAATGCTTCCTTGTAGTAAGAATTAAGGAGGCATGAATGCTTCCTTGTAGCATTACACTAACTACAATTTTTTGGAATAGTTTGAAAAGAATCACAATTATTTCTTCTTTACGGATTTGGTAGAATTCAGCAGTAAAGCCATCCAATCCTGGGCTTTACTTTTTTGGGAGACTTTTTATTACTGATTCAATACCCTTATTCATTATTGATCTGTTAGATTTTCTGTTTCTTGCTGGCTCACTCTCAGTAGGTTGCGTGTGTCCAATAATTCATCCATTTTCTCCATGCTTTCTAATTTGTTAGCATAAAGTTGTTCATAGCAGTCTCTAATGATCCTTTGTATTGCTGTGGTATCAGTTGTAACATACCCTTTTTCGTTTCTGATTTTATTTCCATCTTCTCTCTTTTTTTTCTTGGTTAGTTTATCTAGCACTTAGTCAATTTTGTTTACCTTTTAAAAACCAACTTTTTGTTTTGATTTTTAGTATCTATTTTGTTCAGTTATGCCCTGATCTTTATTATTTTTCTTTAGTAATTTTGAGTTTGGTTTGTTTTTACTTTTCTACTTTTCTAGTTCCTTGACATTCATCATTTTTTAATTGAAATCTCTCAACTTTTTTGGTGTAGATGTTTATTGTTATGAACTTTCCTCTTAGCCCTACTTTTGCTGTAGCCCATAGGTTTTGGCATATAGTATTTTCCTTTTTAGTTTCATAAAATTTTTCAATTTTATCTTAATTTATTCATTGATTCAATTGTTCAGGAGTATATGGTTTAATTTCCATATATTTGTTCACTTTCAAAATTTCCTCTTGTTATTTATTTCTAGTTTTATTCCATTGTCTCATAACATACCTGAGAAGATCTCAATATTTTTTAATTTGTTGAGACTTGATTTGTTGACCAATATATTGTCTATCCTGGAGAATGTTCCATGTGCTTATGAGCAGAATGTGTATTGTGCTGCTGTTGGGTGAAATGTCTGTAAATATCTGTTTTAATACATATCTGTTAGGTCCATTTGGTCTATAGTGCAATTTAAGTCCAGTGTTTCTATGTTGATTTTTTTCCTCTGGATGACATGTCCAATGCTGAAAATGCTTTATGTATCTGAGTGCTCCAGTTTTGTCTTTGGAAAAATTTAGTCAGATAACAAAACTAAAAAACAAATAATAAACAATAATGAATGAAGAAAACATGTTCACAATTGATGTATTTTCTTGCGGAAATGATACCTTTTTAGTACATCATGTACTTTGTCTCATGTGTTTTGAGATAAAGACTGTTTCATCTAACATAACTATAGCTGCTTCTGTTTGCCTTTGGTTTCCATTTACATTGAATATTTTTTTCTCCCTTCCTTCACCTTCAGACTATGTGCACTTTTACATGTCTGTAAAACAAACAAAGTGAGTTTCTAATAGGCAGGATGTAGTTTGGTTGTTTTTGTTTTGTTTTGTTTTGCTTTTTAGTCATTCATTCACTTTATATCTTTTAGTTGGGGAATTTAAACCATTTACATTCAAGGTTGTTATTAATATGTGAAGAATTATTTCTTCCATTTTGTTAATTGCTTTCTGATTGTTCTACATATTCTTTTTTCTTCCTTGCATATTGTTTACCTTTACTATTTAGTTGTTTTTTGTAGTAATTAGGTTTGTTTACTCTATCATTTGTATATCTGTTGTTCAGTGAGTTTGAGTGTTTTCATGATGGCAGATATTGTCCTTTCACTTCTAGGTATAGGATTCCCTTTAGGATTTCTGGCAAGATCATTTGAATTTCCTCAGTTTTTGATACCTGAGACTGTATTTTTCTGTTTTGGAGGACACTTTTGCTGAGTATAGTATTATGGGCTGGCAAGTTTTTATAAATCACTTTCAATATATCATCTCATGTTCTTGTGGCCAGTAAAGTTCCTGCTGAGAAATTCACTATTAGTCTGATAGCAGTTACCTCGTGTGTGATTGATGCTTTTCTCTTGTTGCTTTTAGAATTTTCTTCTTGTCTTCAACTTTCAATAGTTTGACAATATTGTGCCTTGAGAAGACCTTTTATCATTTTTTTCATTTTATAAACTTTTTTTTCCATAAGAATTTTTTTTATTGCATTTTAGGTTTTGGGGTACATGTGATGCAAGACTGTTGCATAAGTACACACATGGCAGTGTGATTTGCTGCCTTCCTCCCCATCACCTATATCTGGCATTTCTCCCCATGCTATCTCTCCCCAAATCCCCACCCCTCGCTGACCCTCCCCTATTTCCCCGACAGACCCCAGTGTGTGATGCTCCCCTCTCTGTGCCCCACCTATGAGTGAGAACATGCAGTGTTTGATTTTCTGTTCCTGTGTCAGTTTGCTGAGAATATTGGTTTCCAGGTCCATCCATGTCCCTACAAAGGACATGAACTCATCGTTTTTGATGGGTGCATGATATTCCATGGTGTATATGTGCCACATTTTCCCTGTTCAGTCTATCATCAATGGGCGTTTGGCTTGGTTCCAGGTATTTGCTATTGTAAACAGTGCTGTTGTTAAAAGGAAAACTAACAAACAGAAAGAAATAACTTCATCATCAACAGACGGGACGTCCACTCAGAGACCCAATCTGAGGAGACGTTTTAAAGTTGTAACTGTGTATGGATCTTTGAACTGTTTGTATTTGCATGTCTACATCTATTGAAAGACTTTAGGAATTTTTCAGCTATTATATTGTTTAACAGGCTTCCTGTGAATTTGCCCAGCTTTTCTCTTTTTGAAATCTTACAATTATAATATTTGTTTATTTTATGTTTCCATAGGCTTTCTTCATTCATTATTTATTATTTGTTTTTTGCTTTTGTTATCTGACTAAAGTTTTCCAAAGGCCTCTCTTAAATCATTTCTCCTGCTTGATCTAGTATGTCATTGAAGTTCTGGATTATATTTTCTAAATTAGTCATTGAATTCTCAGTACCAGCATTTCTGCTTGGTTTGTTAGTAATATGTATCTCATTGTTGAATTTATCATTCAGATAATGAATTACTTTTTATTTTCTTTATGCTTTTTATTTACATTTTCTTATATGTCACTGAGTTTCTCAAACGTTATTATTTTGAATTCCTTTTCAGATATTTTAAAGATTTCTTTTGGGAGGTATCTGTTACTGAATAATTTTTGGGTTACTTTAGAGGTGTTATGTTTCCTTGCTTTTTTATGTTTCTCATATCCTTACATTTATATCTATGCATCTTGTGTGACAATCACTTCTTGCAATTTTATGGACTGGCTTTCACATTGAAAGACTTTTTCCTACAGATGTATCTGTAGTGTTATTTGGGTAGGGTACTTTGGCTTTGATTCTGGGTGAGTACAATAGTGTAGTCTCCACAGGATTTTTTTCAGCTGAAATCAGTATCAGTGGTATTTATGAGTTTCTGAGTGCCTTAGGCCAGCAGTCCCCAACCATTTGGCACCAGGGACTGGTTTCATGGAAGACAGTTTTTCCACAGACAGTGAGATGGGGAATGGGGGAGAAACTCTACTACCTCAGATTATTGGGCATTAGATTCTCATAAGGAGCATGTAACCTAGATCCCTTGCATATGCAGCTGCTCCTGTGAGAATCTACTGCTGCTGCTGATCTGACAAGAAGCAGAACCCAGGTGGCAATGCTCTCTCACCTGCTGCACACCTCCTGCTGTGCGGCAAAGTTCCTAACAGGCCCCAGACCAGGACCGGTTGGTGGTCCAGGGGTTGGGGATCTCTGCCTTAGGCAATGATTCTCAGAGGAGGCTATGGTGAGACTTTGCTGGGGACAGAGATGCTAAATGTGCCCTTCCTCAGGGATTAACTTTGGCAGTGGTAGGCCAGGCATACCAATACTTGGGTCTCTGAGCAGCATACTTGATGTCACCAATGGCTGGTCTGGGTGGGCCAGTCCTTGAGTCTCCAGGTGCTATTCTCAAGTCCAGGAGGTGACAACAGTGGGCAAGGAGGGTATATCCTCAGGCTCCTTGGTGGCATGCATGGGATCAGCAGTGGCATTAAAGGAGATGGGCCAACTCTCAGACTCCCAAGCTGTAGTTGCCAATAGTGGCATCAGTGATCTGGGTGAGCCATTCTCTGGGACCCTAGAAGGTGCATATTGGTGTAACATTGGGTGGGATAGGTCTGTCCTTATTCCACTGGACAGCACTCACTGGCATCCATGACAGGTGGGGTGAACTGGTTCTCACATCCCCAGATGGTACACATGGACACTAGCAATGGCAGGTGAGACACGTTTATTTCTAGTTGCTCAGTGTGCACACACACTGGCTGTAGCAATGGCAGGAGAGGCTGGGCCTGTTCTCATTCTTCTGGGTGGTGCACACTGGTGACAACTGTGGTAGCAGTAGCCACAGAAGATAGGTTGTGGCTTCTTCTCAGGCCCTCCAGTGGTGTGTGTGGGCACAGCAGCCATAGCAGGGTAGGATAATACCTACATCATCAGATGGCGCTCTCAGGTGATGGCAGTAGGGCAAGGTGGATGTGTCCCTAGTCCCCAGAATGGTGCATTTCTGCACTTGTCTCAAATCCCCCTGAGACCATGTGTAGGTATTCAGCGGCCCTGATGCTGGACAGGGCAAGAGCAAGATTGTTGTCAGTAGCAGTGGCCCGAGGCAGGCAGCTCTCAGGCTCTGGGGAGCACACACTTTGTTTGACTTTGTCCTAAGAGCAGAATGTGGTGCACTGCACCACCTGTCCTGTGAGTTGTAGTATATTGCATGGGATACAGTGCTGAGGACCCAGCTGCACCACTGGGTTTACCCAATATTATGATGCTGAGCCCTCTGGGTGTCCTTGGATGATGTCATCTCCCTTGGGGAGATGTAGAAGCCATTGGCCCTTAGGGCATGGTGTAATCTGGTGGGATGTGGGCACTTGAAATGTCACCATACTCCACCTGCTTCAAACTTGGAGGGTCTGGGAGACCCAGTGCGTACTTTCTGAACAGTACTATCTCATGAATTCTAGGCAGCTTTCTATACTAGTCTTAGAGCTATTAAGGACTAAGGGTACCTCCTGTGGCTAGGATTGCAGGAGTCTATAGTAGGAATGTGAACTTCTGGAAATCTCTCACTTACCTTTTCCCTGCAATGGGGAATTCCTCCTGGATCCAAGCCAATCCCTGCCAGGTTGGCTACTTTGGTTGCAGGTACTTCTGTGTCTCAGAGTTTCCCTGTAATTTCCCTGCTGAATTCCTGTGTTCTTTCTTAGATGCTTGGGTCAATACATGGTTATGTACTAGATGTCTTAGATCTTCCTTGTGGAAGAGGCAAGTACAAGGCACACCTAGTCAGCCATCATGAAAAAACAATTCTGGATGAGGTTTCCTATGTTTCCTTTTTCTTATTGTCTTGTAAAAAAAACTCATGTACACAACTTATAGCACCATTTAGTGAACAGCTTGTGGAACTAAAAAAGAAGTCTTCTGTACTTTCCAGCTTTCTCATCAAGGCCAAATTATTTCAAATCTTTTATTTTTTTAATTTATTTAACTTTAAAAGACCAAATAATGTTCATGTACCTTTATTTATAACACATTCATTTGTTTATGAATTATTATGTGAGTGCCTACTATATGCCAAACTCTGTTTTTGAACCTGGAAATACAGCATTGAATGAGATGGTCAAATTCTGATTCCCCTAAAGCTTATGTGAAATTGTTGCAGACACGCAACAACAAGATCAACACACATTTCACGTATGTGATATCAGAGGGTAATAAATGATACAAAGAAACTATTTCAGAAGAAGCACATGGAGCTGGTGTTGTGCTAGTGGAGTATGGGCACAGGAGGGACACTGAGGATCTCTTTGAGGAAGTGACATTTGAGCTGAACTCAGCATAACAAAACAGGCAAGCCAATCAAATACATATATGAAGAAGGGACAGCAAGTCCACAGGCCCTAAACCAGGAAAAAGGTTTTGTGTGTTCAGGGACAGAAGCAGGCTCTGTCAGTGTAGGGTGGAGTGAGTGAGTCAGAAGGTAGAGGAGTTGAGCTCTGAGTGATGGAACTGAGGGACAAGGCCCCATCATCCATGCTAAGAAGTAGGTTTTGTTCTTCATGTGATGGGAAGAAACTGGGGAGACCAAGCTGGAAAGTGACATGATTCAGTTTATACTTTACATGATACTCTAGCTGCATTTTAGAAAAGAGACTGTGGAGGAAATCCAAAGTAGTTCCTGTAAGGGAAATCTTTGTGGGAGATGGAGTTTGTGTTGTAATGTGGGCTGATTTCATCTTAATACAAGGGTGAAGGGCCCAAGCTGTCTGAACTCTGACTCTTCTGACTAAACACATTTTACCTTTAGCAGGATCTGAGCCAGAAATACATCTCTGTGCCTGCTGCCCTCTGGTCTTCTCCAGGCAGCACTTCCTCAGCAACACATGATGCTCAACCATCCTGCCCAGCTATCTTCAAGCCTCTCTGCAGAACAAGACCTGCAGCTCAGGGATCCTAGCCTGGAGGATCAGAAACAACGGCAGCAACAATCTTCTGACCAAAGCTGCCAGAGTGACACAGCTGAAGGTCAAGAGAAAGAAGAAAGCTGTAAACCCTTATTCATGAGAGAGAGGCAGATGTCAAGGGCATTTTCCAGTCCACCCCTGATACAAGCCATAAATTCAAGGAGGAGGAACAGAGTGTTAGAAATAGAACACAGCCAAGCCCAGAGAGGAAAGCCTAATGAAATAGACAAAGTGTTAAAAGGAATAGAAATTTTAAGATGGGAAGCATCCAAGCATGCAGAGGGTGGGCAAGACTTCAGCCAGAAAACATCACTCATACACAAAAAAGCATATTCCAGGCAGAAGCTTTTTACATGCAGGTAGTGTCACCAGGGCTTTGTGACAAGTCAGCATTGCTCTTGCACCAGAAGACAAACATAGGAGAGGACCCATATGTATGCAACAAGTGTGGGCGAGGCTTCAACCTCAAGGCAAGGCCTCTCCCCTGAGTGTGTCCTCAGACACCAGAGGACACACTCAGGGGAGAGGCCTTTGTGTGCAAGGCGTGTGAGAGAACCTATACCAATAAGTCAAACCACTGTTTATTAAAGAACACACTTAGAAGAGAAGCCTTATGGATGCAAAGAGTGTGGGTAAAAGTTTAATAAGTCCTCATACAATAAACACTTGAAGGCATATTCAGAGGAGGGGCCTTTTCTGTGCAAAGACTGTGGGCAAGGCTTTAGCTATAAGTAAGTCACATCTCCACACACAAGAGAACACACTCAAGGGAGAAGGCTTTCGTGTGCAAGGAGTGTGGGTTAGGCTATACCAATAAGTCATACTTCATTGAGCACAAGAGAATACACTCAGGAGAGAAGCCTTATGGATGCCAGGAGTGTGGCTGAGGCTTTAGCAATAAGTCACACCTCATCACACACCAGAGGACACACTCAGAGGAGAAGCCCTTCATATGCAGGCAGTGTGGGCAAAGTTCTAGCTTGAAGGGAAATCTCTTCAGACACAGAGAACACACTCAGGGGAGAAGCCATTCACATGCAAAGAATGTGGGCAAGACTTAAGGTTTAAGTCAAATGTCCTCAGACACCAGAAGATACAGTCAAGGAAGAAGTCTTTTGTGTGCAAGGACTATGGGCAAGGCTTTACCCAAAAATCAACCCTCATTTTACACCAAAGGACACACTCAGAGGAGAAGCTTTATGGATGCCAGGAGTGTGGGTGAAGGTTTTGGGATAAGTCCTCCTGTAATAAGCACCTGATGGTACACTTGGATGAGAAACGTTTTGCCTGCAAGGAGTGTGGGTGAGGCTTCACCTTGAAGTCACATCTCACCAAATACCAGAGAGCACACTCAGAAGAAAGCCCTTTGTGTGTAAGCAGTGTGAGCTAAGTTTTAGTTTAAAGGCAAATCTCCTCAGATCCCAGAGGATACATTCAGGGAAGAAGGATTTTTTTTTTCTTTTCTTTTCTTTTCTTTTTTTTTTGTGTGTGCAAGGATTGTAGGTAAGGCTTTATCCCAAAGTCAACCCTCATCATCCACCAGAGAACACACTCAGAGGAGAAGCCTTTTGTTTGTAGTGAATGAGGGCAAGGATTTGTCTGGAAGTCAAATCTCATGAAACATGAGAGCACACACTCAAGGGAGAAGCCTTTGTACACAGGGAATGTGGGTGAGCCTATACCTATAAGGCAAGCCTCAGTGTGCATGAGAGAACACACATGAGAGAGAGGTCTTATGCATGCCAGGAGTGTGACTGCAGATTTAGACATAAGTCATCCTGTAATAAACATTTGAAGTCACACTTATGTGAGAAGCATTTCTGTACAGGTTGTATAGACCAGGCTTCACCTTGAAGTCATATCTCACCATACCTCAGAGGATGCACTCAGGAGAATAATTTGTCTTCATTGCAAGCTATAGTCAAGTCTGCTCACCTTGTTCACAGATATATCATGAAGGCAAAAGTAATCAAGAGGCCTACAGAAAACATGACTCACAGAAAATCAAACACCACATGTTCTCACTCATAGGCGAGTGTTGAACAATGAGAACACATGGACACAGGGAGGGGAGCACTACACACTGGGGTCAGTTGGGGGGAAATGGGGAAGGGATGGGGGTGGGGAGGTGGGAAGAGATAGCATGGGGAGAAATGACAGATACAGGTGAGGGGAAGGAAGGCAGCAAACCACACTGCCATGTGTGTACCTATGCAACAATCTTGCATGTTCTTCACACGTACCCCAAAACCTAAAATGCAATAATAAATAAATAAATAAATAAACAAATAAGAAAACATAACTCATCTCAAATTTACCCAAAATATTCTGAAAAAAGGGGTCAGGAGTGGAAAACAGCTGCCAGGTGAGGGGGCTGGAAGATTAAGTGGGTTGTTGGGAAAATGTGGTCTCTTTCCTACTGAGTACATCTTATTACTATTGTATTTGTGACAAGCCATGCTTTTCAAGCACTGCTCTTAGCCAGTGACTGCAAAGCAGGGATACCAAGGCAGACCTGTTAACTGAAACTCTCCCCAACCTCCTTAAATTACAAAGCAGTCTAGGTCACTTCTACCAAACCTCCCTTCCCTCTTTTCTTCCTTATGACTCCTCCCCAACCTTCCTTGGTGCTATGGTTTAAATATTTTTGTCCCTTTCATAATTCATGTTGAATACACTTGAATTGTAACATTATTCGGATGTAAGGCCTTCAGGAGCAATTAAGTGAAGTTATGTGGATGGAGCCCTTGTGAATAGGATTGAATATCCTTATAAAAAAGCTTGATGGAGTTCACCCTGTGGCCCTATGTATTCTGCCCTGTGAGAATACAATGCTCCTTCTCACCTCTGAAAGAGCCACTATTTTTTATGTTGGACCTCCAAGCCTCCAGAAATCTGCAAAAATACTCTCTTTATACATTACCCAGTTGGTGATATTTTGTTATAGCAACACAAACAGGTTAAGTCATCATTTTCTCACATAGATCCATATCTCCAAATAAAATCTTTGCACATTTGGTCCCATTTTGGTGTCTTTTTTGCAGAGAACCCTCACCAACTCAAGCGATAGCAAGTATACTCAGAAAACAGGTGCTAATTCAAAGATCTGGGGACTCACTTACACCATGACTGGCAGGAGAAGAGCAGTTTGTCAATTAGTGCACAGGTAGATGCTTATCTGCAAAAAAATTCCTATGCCTACAAGAGCAGAGTTGAATGATTCCTATGACCTGTGTTAATATCTGCAAAAGAACACCAAGAAACTTAAGTCTGTTCCTTCAGCCATTAACAAGCAGTTAATGGTAAGTAAGCTAGGAATCCATGGTAAGCGCTTACAAGACCCTTATCTCCTTATGTTGGAAGGCAGACACATTGCCCAAATACATGGGCTCAAGGCCTTGTAATGATTTGAGGGACAGCTAGATGAATGCCTAATTATTGGCTCTGCCATCCGTTCAGCCTTAGACCATCTGGGTATGAAGCGATGGCCCATCCTTTATTAGTAATAGCACTTCCAGCATGGTGGAAACTACTATAGAACCCTCTCCACAAGCTTCATGAGCATGCAACCCAAGCAACTGCACACAGCCCTTTGTCCAGAACAGAGGAGATAAATGCAACATGCCACTCCTTTTTTATATGCTTTTTTTTTTAAATCCCTGCTTTTCAGCTTCCCTTCCATAATTTACCTTGTATTGAGTTTCACTGGACATTGTGGGTCCACCAGAATTCCATGCTCCTGTACTGTATTTATTCATCTACATCTGAATAAGGGACACTAACAACTTCCAGAGACTCTGCTTTCCATTTGGATTCAGAACTTACTTTGAACTCAGAACATGGCATTCTAGGAAGCATAAACAACCAAGGAACTCTATAAAAGCTCTTCCTGCTCAGATTTCTTCTATTATCCAGCCAGATATGCCATTTATGCTGAAAATGATCACATAGAAGGGGGCAGAAGAAATAAATTTTAAAAGGAGGAGTATCAGAAACAAGGCAATCCAGTTACTTTTTTTCTTAGTCCTTTCTTAATCTGAAATTAGAGCATATCGGTAGAATGTGCATATATCAAGAAGTGAAATAAAAGAATTGACTTAGTTTTCTGCAGCATTTGTAGTGTTCTAGTTTTGAAAAAAATTGAAACGTCAACAAAGTAGGCATTGTGTCACTTCACTGATTCTGCATCAGATAAATACTCATATATTTGCATTTAAAACTAGCAGTGCACAACATGAAGGTGAACAGGAAAAGTCACATTAGTAATTAAAAATTTTAATTCTTCTTAGAATGACGTTGAATGACCATGACAAGTTGTGAGAAAAAGATCATAGAGAAAAAGTAGTTTAAATACTTTGTTTGGCTTGTTTTCCTCTGCTTTTTGAACAAGGGCCCCACATTTTTATTTGTATTGGCCTTACAAATTAGGAAGCTGGCCCTGTTCACAAGTGTAAATATGTCCCCCACCCAGAAGCTGGGCCAACCTCTCCTGGCAACCAGGCCAGTAACTATGGTTAAACTCAATATAGCCCAGTATTCAAGTGCTGGTTCAGAGAAGGGAGGGAAAAGACTGTAGCAAGAGATCAAAGAATTAGAAGAACCAGCAAGCATGTATGGACAGAAGCCACAGTTCTGGAATTGGACTATGAGTGTATGCAAGACTAGATATGCAGACACTTGTTGAGTTGGAGGTACTCAACACATTGAATTTAATACCAGCAAACATTCCAAGAATAAGGCAAATTTTGCCGTCTGAGTAGTTATTAGAATCCTGGAAAAATAACGGCCAACTCAGCAACATTGTATTGCATTCATAACTGTAGCAGGCAAAACAAGAACAACAAAGAGACTCTGGAAAGTTGCCATTCAGGAAATGGGTACATATGTGAGGCCAAAAGACTTCACCAAAGCCAGTAAGAATATATCCTTCAGAGGGAAATTAGTATTACTAAGAAGTTGGTGATTTTTGTCTACAGGCCAGGGATGATGGTGTATGAAAGGTGGTCACAGAGGTGGTTATGTTAATATCCATAGAGATGAAGAGTGTATTAGTCTGTTCTCACACTGCTGTAAATAACTACTTGGATAGTTTATGGAGAAGAGAGGTTTAATTGACTCATAGTTACACAGGCTTAACAGGAAGCATGACTTGGAGGCATCAGGAAATTTACAATCATGGCAGAAGGGCAAGCAAGGACCTTCACATGGTGGGAGGAGAGAGAGAAGGAGGAAGTGCCACACACTTTTAAACCATCAGATCTCATGAGAATTCACTATTACAAGAACAGCAAGGGAGAAACCCAGCCCCATAATCCAATCACTTCCACCAAGCCCCTTTCCTGACACATGGGGATTACAATTTGATATGAGATTGGGGTGAAGACAGAACTAAACCGTATCAGTGGACCAACAAGATAAGAGATGCCAGTTGGCAACACTTCACAAATAGTGCCCAGATGTGACAATTTCTTTAATTACCAAGAAGGTTGGAGAAGTACAGAGCACCCTTCTCCACTGTGGTCAAAGAACTAATAGGCTGACAGGAGAAAGCTCAATATTGCTGGCTTTGAACATAGAGGTAGGGGCCACATGCCAAGAAAAATGGTCAGCTTTTAGAAGCTGGGAAAGACAAAAAAAATTGATTCTCCCCCTAGGGCTTCTGGAAACTAATGCAGCCCTGACAATACCTTGATCTTATCCTGGTGAGACCTTTGGAAGACATCTGACCTGCAAAGATGTAAGAACAAATTATGTTAAGTTACTATGTTTTTGGTAACTTGTTATAGCAGAAACAAAATGAATACAAATGCCATAGCATTACGTTACATGTACTATAATGATTTCCCTAGTCTTTTTCCAACAGGACCTCAGACTATTTACTAAGGTACACTAGGGAAGAACTATTGGATGCAGGGTCTGAGGGGTCTTCAAGGACCATGTAATGAATTGAGTGTGTACTAAAGTTTGGCCTGCAATGGAACACTAGGTAGTCCTTTCCCCAGGCTCCAAGCCACATCATGAGAATGAATACACGTGGCAGTTGTACACCCAGCTTTGTTCCCTAGTCCATGGATTCAGTTATCATAGTGAGCCCAAATGGAAACCTCAAAACTCACCCCAAAACAAGATAGAAAATTAAAATACAATATCTGGTGGGTAATAATGGAGGATAGTGGGGTGGTTTTCCTCATTAAGACTCCATTTGATTCAATCTAATTCTTGCAGAAATCAGATAATTCCTGGAGAATGACTGAAGTCTAGTGAGGATCAACCAAATAGTGACTCCAATCACAGATGCTTTGCCAAATGTATCATGGTTAGAGCAAATTAATTAAGTTTCAGTGACATGGTAGAAAAATAGTGATTTCGTAAATCCATTACTTTCCATTCCAGTTAGAACTTGGATTAGGAATAGCTTCCATTCCCATGGGACAAACAATGTTCATTTACAGTTTACCTCAGAGCTATATCATATAATCCAAAGAGACCTGGGGCATCTGGCATCCCATCAGATACCTCACTGATTTATACATTATATTAATGGCATAGAATGAGCAAAAGTTGCTAGTATACTAGAGGTTTTAGTTAAGACAGGCACCCTAGAATGTGGGAGAGGAACACTGCAATGATTCATGGACCAGCTACATCAGCTGAGTGTTTAAGCATTTAGTTTTCAGGGGCAGACCACCATAGACCTTCCAAAGTTAGGTAGACTGCTGTATCTTGCATCCCCCATCATAAAGAAGGAAGCATCAGCACCTAGTTAATTGTTTTAGGTACTAGAGTCAGCACACTCATGTATCAGGTGACAAGGAAGACTGGCCAGCTTTAATGAGCCCAGAGCACAAAAGTACACTGCTGCAGGTCTAAGTGACAATGTCATTCTTTCTGCTACTTAGCTATAAGATTCAGGAAGTACTATTATTTTGGGAGGTGTCAATGATGGAAAAGGATGCAGTAATAGCCTATGGCAAACTCCAGTGAGAAAAGAATCATAGTGCAACTAGGTGGAATTCTGGAGTTAAGGCTGTACCATTCATGGAATTGTCTGCTCATTTAGAAACAGCTTTTGGCATGCTATTGAGCTGTAATATAGACGTACTTGAACTTAAAATAGTAATTATGAACTGTAAAACTCTTTTAAGGTAGATTCTGTGAAAAGTCAGAGACAAAACATTAAACAATAGGATCAAGTGGATGGACATATGAAAATGAGCAGAACTTGAAGGTTTTTATATGACATTAGCATCCATCAGATAACATTCACCATGAATGTGGCATTCAATATCTAGTAGATACTTGGCTGGTTGAACAAGCTTTTATCATGGCATAATGGGCACATGCATGGAAAGGCAGAGTCTATGTATGGACTTCCATTTACAAAGACCCAACTAGCAACTGAGGACTTTCCAACCACTTTCAGCCAGGCATGGTGGCTCATGCCTGTAATCCGAACACTTTGGGAGGCCGAGCCAGGTGGATCACCTGAGGTCAAGAATTCCTGACCACCCTGGCCAACGTGGTGAAACCCCATCTCTACTAAATATGCAAAAATTAGCCAAGTGTGGTGCCACACACCTGTAGTCCCAGCTACCTGGAAGGCTGAGGCAGAAGAATTGCTCAAACCCAAGAGGCAGAGGTTGCAGTGAGCCAAGATCAAGCCATGGCACTCCAGCCTGGGCAACAGAGCAAGACTCCATCACAAAAAAACAAAAACACCACTTTCTTAAGGCAAGTTTACTATGTCAGCCCCATCCCAGTCTGGAAAAACAAGTGATTCAATTTTGCAGAGATAAATACACATTCCAAGTTGTGTTTGCTTTCTAGTTTTGTCATCCTCAGCCAGCTGTACTATTTATACCTGATACAAAGGCATAAAATACCAGGAAACATAACTTCCAATCAGGAGATTCACTTAACAACAAAAATGCTATAGGAGTATGCCCTTGATCATGTGATCCTTTGACCATATTCATTCTACACTATCCAAGAGGAACAGATGACACAGAACATTAGAAAGGTCTTCCAAAGGCACAGATGAAGCACAATCTCAGAGAGAACATTTTGAAATAGTTGGATTCTATTCACTAAAACAGACTGTATTTAGCAAACCAGGGACCTCAATATGATGATGTGTTCCCACTAGGAATAATATATGGGTTCAGGAACCAAAGAGTGGAAACAGAAGTGGTTTCTATTACCATCACACTCAATGACCCATGAAGAGTGTTTGATTTTTTTCAACTCTGGAACTCTGGACTCTTAGTTGCAAGGTGAGAGTTCCTAGTTGCCAAAGGGGTCACACTTGCCAAGGGACATAGCAAAGTTCCTGTTAAACTACAAGTTATGGCTGCCATCAAGTATTTTTGACTCCTCATGCCAGAGACCAATAGGCAAGCAGGGGACTCACCAACTTGGCAGAGAGGTAATTGATCTTGATCAACAGAAAGAAGTAGAATGCTTTTACATAGTGAGGGGAGGGGAAATATGAATGGAATCTAGGTTATCCACTCAGGAAACTTCTGGTACTTCCTTGCCCCATTGTAACTTCAATGGACATATGCAGCATCTCTACCCTAAGAAGAGCATAATTATGAAGGGTTTAGATGACCCAAGAATAGAGGTTTGGATCACACCATCATGTAAGCCACTGAAAACTGCCAAGGTGATAGCTGAGGATGAAGGACACTGAAAAAAGAAAAACATGAGTAAAGATTCTATCTCTAAGGCCAACTGCTGATGGTGCCCAGGTCTGTGTGGAGGTGCAAATCTGGACAGAGCAAGGGATTGGCTGGCCTTGAGAGTGTGCTAAATTTGACAGGGAGGCTAATTATCTATGGCCTCAGTTTTTGTTCCCTCACTTCCAACACCCATTTGCACTGATAGCACACTCTTCTCAGCTGCTCCCAGTAAATGACTAAGTGTGTCAAGGAATCTAAGGAAGGTTCATTTCTCAGAGATACAGGACTCCTCTGATAGATGACTTTGGTATGAGAACTTCCCAATAGACTTTTCAAAAGGTCTTTAGACCGCCCAGCAGTCTAGAATGTTTACAACCAATATTTCTTTACCTGCCCTCCTTTACCCAGGGATTAGTTCTGTATCCCAGTCTGATAATTCACTCACCCTGCCCTGACAACTTTCTCATTTTCTCTCACAGGCCTTTCCCGTGATGTAATATTTTCATGTTTAATTCTGTCTTGGCATATGCTTCTCAGCAGACCCAGGCTAAAGTATCAAAACAAGACCCAACCATAAATTGTCTACAAAAAATTCACATTATTCATTAGACAGAGATAGACTAAAAGTAGAGATGGAGAAAGATATACTACACTAAACAAAACAAAGATGGAGTAGCTATACTTTTGACAAAGCCAACTTCAGAAATAAGAAAAAGTCAGAGATAAAGAGAGGCATTACATATAATAAAGGGATTAATTCTCCAAAAATCTGTTTTCGTACAAACAATCTTTAGTTCATTTCAGTGTCAAAATATGTGAGACAAAAGCCGATAGAACTACAAAGAGAAATAAACACATATATTATTTAGTTAAAGACTTGAACAACCTTTTATTAGTAATTAAAATATCCAACACAACAGGGAACAGGAGCTAATTTACGTTTATGGATACTTAATTGCACAACAGAAGAGTATACATTCTTCTAATGTTCACATGAAACATTCACCAAGATAAACCAGGTTCTGGGCCATAAAACATACCACAATTATGTCTACTAACAATGCCTATTTTTTAAATTGTAATCTAGGTTCTGGGGTACATATGCAGATCACGCAGGATTGTTGCATAGCTACATACATGGCAAGCTGGTTTGCTGCCTTCATCCCTCCAGTGTGTGATGCTCCCCTCTCTGTGTCCATGTGTTTGAATTGTTCAACACCTACCTATGAGTGAAAACATGTGGTGTTTGATTTTCTGCTCTTGTGTCAGTTTGCTCAGAATGATGGTTTCCAGATTCATCCATGTCCCTATGAAGGACACGAACACATCATTTTTTATTGCTGCATAGTATTCCATGGTGTGTATGTGCCACATTTTCTTTATCCAGTCTACCAATGATGGACATTTGGATTGGTTCCAGGTCTTTGCTATTGTAAACAGTGCCACAATGAATATACGTGTGTATGTGTCTTTATAATAGAACAATTTATAATTATTTGGCTATATACCCAGTAATGGCATTGCTGGGTCAAATGGAATTTCCATTTCTAGATCCTTGAGGAATCGCCATACACTGTTCCACAATGGTTGAACTAATTTACACTCCCACCAACAATGTAAAAGTATTCCTATTTCTCCACATCCTCTCCAGCATCTGTTGTCTCCAGATTTTAATGATGACCATTCTAACTTGTGTGAGATGGTATCTCAATGTGGTTTTGATTTGCATTTCTCTAATGACCAGTGATGAGCATTTTATGTTTGTTGGCCTCATCGATGTCTTTTTTTTAAAGTGTCTGTTCAAATCCTTCACTCACTTTTGAATGGGTTCGTTTTTATTTTCTTGTAAATCTGTTTTAGTTCTTTGTAGATTCTGGGTATTAACCCTTTGTCAGATAGATAGATTGCAAAAAATTGTTCCCATTCTGTTGGTTGCCAGTTCACTCTAATGATTGTTTCTGTTGCTGTAAGAAGTTCTGGTGTTTAATTAGATTCCATTTGTCTATTTTAGCTTTTGTTGCCATTGCTTTTGGTGTTTTAGGCATGAAGTCCTTGCCTATGCCTATGTCCTGAATGGTTTTGCCTAGGGTTTCTTCTATGGTTTTTATGGTGCAAGGTCTTATGTTTAAGTCTTTATTCCATTTGGAGTTAATTTTAGTGTAAGGTGTTAGAAAAGGGTCCAGGTTCTGCTTTCTGCACGTGGCTAGCCAGTTTTCCCAACACCATTTATTAAACAGGGAATCTTTTCCCCATTGCTTGTTTTTCTCAGGTTTGTCAAAGATCAGATGACTGTAGATGTGTGGTGCTGCTTCTGAGGCCTCTGTTCCGTTCCATTGGTTTATATTTCTGTTTTGGTATAAGTACCATGATGTTTTGATTACTGTGGCCTTGTAGTATAGTTTGAAGTCAGACAGCATGATGCCTCTGGCTTTGTTCTTTTTGCCTAGGATTGTTTTGGCTATGCAGACTCTCTTTTGGTTCCATATGAAGTTTGAAGTGGTTTTTTCCAGTTCTGTGAAGAAGGTCATTGGAAGCTTGATGGGAATAGCACTGAATCTATAAACTACTTTGGGCAGTATGGCCATTTTCACAATGTTGATTCTTCCTAACAATAAGCATAGAATGTTTTTCCATCTGTTTGTTTCCTCCCTTATTTCATTGAGCAGTGGTTTATAGTTCTCCTTGAAGAGGTCCTTTGTTAGTTGTATTCCTAGATATTTGATTCCCTTTGTGGCAATTGTTAATGGGAGTTCACTTTTGATTTTGCTGTCTGTCTGTTATTGGTGTATAGAAATGCTTCTGATTTCTGCACATTGATTTTGTATCCTGATACTTTGCTGATGTTGCTTATGAGTTTCAGAAGATTTGGGGCTGAAATGATGGGATCTTCTAAATATACAATCATGTCGTCTGCAAATAGAGACAATTAGACTTCCTCTCTTCCTATTTGAATATTCTTTATTTCTTTCTCTTGCCTGATTGCCCTGGCTAGAACTCCCAATACTATATTGAATAGGAGTGGTGAGTGGCATCCTTGTCTTGTGCCAGATTTCAAAGGCAATGCTTCCAGTTTTTGCCCATTCAGTATGATATTGGCTGTGGGTTTGTCATAAATAGCTTTTATTATTTTGTTACACATACCATCAATCCTTAGTTTATTGAGGGTTTTTAGCATAAAGCGCTGTTGAATTTTGTCAAAGGCCTTTTCTGCATCTGTTGAGATAATCGTGGTTTTTGTCTTTGGTTCTGTTTATGTGATGGATTACATTTATAAACTTTCATGTGTTGAACCAGCCTTGCATCCCTGGGCTGAAGCCTACTTTATTGTGATGAATAAGCTTTTTGATTTGCTGTTGCATTCTGTTTGCCAGTATTTTATTGAAGATTTTTGCGTTGATGTTCATCATGGATATTGGCCTGAAGTTTTCTTTTTTAGTTGAGTCTCCACCCGGTTTTGGTATTAGGATAATGTTGGTCTCACAAAAGGAGTTGGGGAGGATTCCCTCTTTTTGTATTGTTTGGAATAGTTTCAGAAGGAATGGTACCAGCTCCTCTTTTTACATCTGGCAGGATTCGGCTGTAAACGCATCTGGACCTAGGCTCTTCAGCCCTTATAATGGTCTATTCAGGGATGCAACTTCTTCCTGGTTTAGTCTTGGGAGAGTGCACTTGTCCAGGAATTTATCCATTTCTTCCAGATTTACTGGTTTGTGTGCATAGAGTTGTTTGTAATAATCTCTGATGGTAGTTTGTATTTCTGTGGAATCAGCGGTGATGTCCCCTTTATTGTTTCATATTGCATCTATTTGATTCTTCTCTCTTTTCTATTAGTCTGGCTAGTGGTCTATCTATTTTGTTGATCTTTTCAAAAAACCAGCTCCTGGATTTGTTGATTTTTTGAAGGGTTTTTTGTGTCTCTATCTCCTTCAGGTCTGCTCTTATCTTAGTTATTTCTTGTCTTCTGTTAGCTTTTGAGTTTTTTTTTAAATCTTGCTCCTCTAACTCTTTCAATTTTGATGATAGAGTGTCAGTTTCAGACCTTTCCTTGATCCTCATGTGGGCATTTATTGCTATGAATTTCCATCTAGAAACTGCTTTGAATGTGCCCCAGAAATTCTCATATGTTGTGTCTTCATTCTCGTTGGTTTCAAAGAACATCTTTATTTCTGCCTTCATCTCATTATTTATCCTGTCTACATTCAGGAGCCCGTTTTTCATTTTCCATGAAGTGGTGCAGTTTTCAGTTTGTCTCTTAATCCTGAGTTCTAATTTGATTGCACTGTGGTCTGAGAGACAGCTTGTTATAATTTCCATTCTTTCACATTTGCTGAGGAGTGATTTACTTCCAATTATGTAGTCAATTTTAGAGTAAGTGCAATGTGGTGCTGAGAAGAATGTATATTCTGTGGATTTGGGGTTAAGAGTTCTATAAATGTGTATTAAGTTTGCTTGGTCCAGATCTACATTGAAGTCCTGGATTTCCTTGTTGATTTTCTGTCTCATTGTTCTGTCTAATATTGAGAATGGAGTGTTAAAGTCTCCCACTATTATTGTGTGGGAGTCTAAATCTCTTTGTAGGTCATTAAGGACTTGCATTATGGTGCTTCTGTATTGGGTGCATATATATTTAGGATTGTTAGCTCTTCTCATTGTATTGATCCTTTTACAATTATGGATGCCCTTCTTTGTCTCTTTTGATTTTTGTTGATTTAAAGTCCGTTTTATCAGCAACTAGGATTGCCACCCCTTCCTTTTTTTTTTTTTTCTCTCCATTCTCTTGGTAATCTTCTTCCATCCCATTATTTTGAGTCTATGTGTCTTTGCACATGAGATGGATTTCCTGAATACAGCACACAGATGGTTCTAGTCATCCACAAATAGAGACAATTTGACTTCCTCTCTTCCTATCTGTATACCCTTTATTCAAATCCAATCCTAATACAAATCCAATTTACCAGTCTGTGTCTTTTGATTGGGGAATTTAGTCCATTTATATTTAATGTTACTATTGTTATGTGTGAATTTGATCTTGCCATTTTATTACTGGTTGGTTGCTTTGCCCTTTGGTTGACATAATTTCTTCATTGCATTGTTAGTCTATACCATTTAGTTCTTTTTTGCAGTGGCTGGTACTGGTTTTTCCTTTCTGTGTTTAGTGCTTCCTTCATGAGCTCTTGCAAGGCAGGTCTGGTAGTGACAAAATCCCTCGGCAATTGCTTGTCCATAAAGGATTTCATTTATCCTTCACTTATGAAGCTTAGTTTGGCTGGATATGAAATTCTAGGTTTAAAGTTCTTTTCTTTAAGGATGCTGAATATTGAGACCCCCCCCCTCCCCACACACACACACACTCGCTTCTTGCTTGTAGGGTTTCTGCCAAGAGATCTGCTGTGAGTCTGATGTGATTCCCTTTGTGGGTGACCTGACCTTTCTCTCTGGCTGCCCTTAGTATGTTTTCCTTCATTTCAACCCTGGTGAACTTGACAATTATGTGGCCTGGGGTTGCTCTTCTAGAGGAGTATCATTGTGGTGTTCTCTGTATTTCCTGTAATTGAATGTTGGCCTTCCTTGCTAGATTGGGGAAGTTTTCCTGGATAATATCCTGAAGAGTGTTTTCTAGCTTGGATTCATTCTCCCCGTCATCTTCCAGTACACCAATCAGGCATAGATTAGGTCTTTTCATATAATCCCATATTTCTTGAAGGCTTTGTTCATTTCTTTTCACTCTTTGTTCTCTTTCCTTGCCTTCTCATTTTATTTCATTGATTTGATCTTCAATCTCTGATATCCCTTCTTCTGCTTGATCTATTCAGCTATTGAAATTTGTGCATGCTTCATGAAGTTCTTGTGCTGTGTTTTTCAGCTCCATCAAGTCATTTATGTTCTTCTCTAAGCTAGTTATTCTAGTTAGCATTTCATCTCATCTGGTTATTCTAGTTAGCATTTCAAGGTTTTTAGTTTCTTTGCATTGGGATAGAACATGTTCCTTTAACTCAGAGAAGTTTGTTATTATCCACCTTCTGAAGCCTGCTTCTGTCAATTCATCAAATCCCTTCTCCATCCTGCTTTGTTCCCTTGCTGGTGAGGAGTCATGAACTCATGGTGAGGGAGAGACATTCTGGTTTTTGATGGTTTCATTCTTCTTGCACTGGTTTCTTCCCATCTCTGGAATTTATATAGTTTTGATCTCAGGTAGCTGCTTGGGGAGGTAGCCTTTCCTTTGTCTGCCTGTGGAGGTGCTGCTGAGCTGCCACAGATTCAGGGGAGCTGCTGCATCTTTTATTTACTCAGGAAAATTAGGCCGGTTTCTGTAATGGCTGCTTCCCTTCTGCTCGCCAAGCTGGAGCATTCCTGGTCACGCTCTCTGACATTCTGGGTGACAGAGCAAGACTCCATCTCAAAAAAAAAATTATGAATTCCTTGAAAGGTGCAATCTACAAAAACTCACACAAAGAGAAATAAATCACCTCACTATGCCCATATTTGTTAAATAATCAATAATTAATAACTTTCCAAACCAGAAGTCACCAGACCCAGTTGGGTTCATTTTAAATTCTACCTAATGCTAAGGAAGAAATTATACCAATTTTCTACAATCTCTTCCAGAAAATAGAAGCATAGGAAAAGCTTTCTAACTCCTTTTCTGGGGCCAACCTTATATGAATATCAAAAAGAGGTGAAGACATGAAAAGAATGAAAAACAACAGACTAATGTCTCTCATGAACACAAATGGAAAAATCCTGTTAGCAAATTCAACAAAATAGAAAAAGGATTATACTCCATGTGCAAGCAGGATTTATTCTGGGTATGGAAAGCTGGCTTAACATTAGAAAATTTATTAATGTACTCTATAATATCAATATGCTAAAGAAGAAAAATGATATATCAATAGATGCAGAAAAAGCATTAAAGCCCAACACCTTCAGGTAGAAGAAAGCTGTAAAAAAAAAAATCAAGTGCTTAGCCATGATAGAAAAGAAAAGAAAAAAAAACTCTCAGCAATTATGAATAGAAACTTTTTCAACTTGTGTGAGAGCATCTAAAATAGTTTATAGTTCACACCATACCTAACAGTGATAAATAAGATGCTTTCCCTCTAAGGTCAGAAACAAGGCAAGGATACCTTCTTTCACCACTTCTTTTCACTATTGTCCTGAAAGCACAAGCTAATACAATAAGGCCAAAAAATAAAATGATAAAAAGTACTCAGATTGGAAAGAAGAAATAAAACTGTCTTTGCAGATGGTTTAATTGTCTATGCAGAAAAGCTCAAGGAATCAAACACATACACGCACACACACACGCATACACACACACACACACACACACACACATAAAATCACCTCCTAAACTAATCAGAAAGTATAATAAGGTTGCAGGGTACAAAATTAATATATAAATTCCCGTCTGGGCATGATGGCTCACACCTATAATCTCAGCATTTTGGGAGGTGGGGTGGGAGAATTGCTTGAAGTCAGGATTCCAATACCAGCTTGGGCAACAAAGTGAGATCCTATCTTTACAAAAAATTAAAAATAAAATCCTATATACCAGCAATAAATGATTAGAGTTTGAATGTAACACACTATCATTTACATTAGCACCTAAAACATTAAATATCAAGCTAAATATGCAAAATACACAAGGAAAATAAAACTGATAAAAGAAATCAGAGAAGATTGAAACAATTACAGAGAGATTCCATGTTCATGTATCAAAACACTCCAAATTCTTCGTTGTCAGTTCTTCTCAAATTGATCTACAGATTCAATGAAACCCCAGTCAAAATTCCAGGAAGGTACATGTAGGATATTGACAATATAATTCTAAAATTTCCATGGAAAGGCAAAGGACCCAGAAAGCCAATGCCATACTAAAGAACAAAGGTCAAGGACTGACCTTTCCCAAATTCAAGGCTTACCATAAACTACAGTAATCAAGACATTATAATATTGGAGAAAGGACAGACAGATCACTGGAACCAAATAAAGACCCCTCCCTATATAGACCCACATGAATATAGTCAACTAATCTTTGACAAGGAGGAGACAGCAATTTGATGGAAAATAGATTGTATTCTGTTTCAAAAAAAAATAGTGCTGGAATAACTTGGTATCCATATACAAACAAAAATGAACCTACACATAGAACTTGTGCTCTTCATAAAATGTAACTCAAAATGGGTCAATTAGTTAAATATGAAATTAAAAGCTATAAAATTTCCAGAAGAAAACATAAGAGAAATCTAAGTGATTTTAGGTTTGGCATTCGATTTGTAGACACAACACCAGGGACACAATTTAAGAAATAAAAAAGGTGTTAAGTTGGACTTCACTAAAAGTAAGTAGCCAAGTGCAGTGACACATGCTAGTACTCCCATCTCCTTGAGAGTCTGAGGGGAAACAATCACTTGAGCCCAGGATTTTTATGCCAACCTGGGCAGCTTAGCAAGATCTTACCTCCAAAAAAATTTTTTTCTAATTTTGTTTTATTGTTTTTTGTTTTTTCATTTTTATAAGACTGGAGTCTCGCTCTGTTACCCAAGCTGGAGTGCAGTGGTGGGATCTCAGCTCACTGCAACCTCCATCTCCCAGGTTCAAGCAATTCTTTTTCCTCAGCCTCCCAAGTAGATGGGATTACATGCACCTGATACTATGCCCATCTAAATTTTGTATTTTTAGTAGAGACAGGATTTCACGATGTTGGTCAGGTTGGTCTCAAACTCCTGACCTCAAGTGATCCACCCACTTCGGTTTCCCAGAGTGCTGGGATTACAGGAGTGAGCCACCATGCCCAGCCTGTTCCACAAGAGAATGAAAACACAAGTGATAGATGGAGGGAAAATATTTGCAGAACACATATCTGACAACAGTCTTTAATCCAAAATACGCAGAAAAGGTTTTAAACATGATAAAAAATTTAAAAATGACAAAAGATCTTAACAGACACCTCGCCAAAAAATATATACAAATGGTAAATAAGCATGTGAAAAGACACTCAACATCATATGTCATAAGAAATTTGCAAATTGTATAAACCAATTAGAGGATCATTAGGTGGAGCACAGGAGACTTTCAAGCATTTAAACTATTCTTGATACTGTAATTGTGATATATGACATTGTAACTTTGGTATATCCAAACAATTGAATATTATTCAACAGTAAAAATAAATAAGCTATCCAGCCATGAAAATATGTGGAAGAACCCTAAATGTACATTGCTATGTGAAGAAGCCATCTTGAAATCATACTATATGATTCCAAGTATACGATATTTTCAATAATGCAAAAATATGAAGACAGTGGTTTCCAAGACTTTGAAGTAAAGAAAGGAGAAATAAATAAGAGAACCACAGGTCATTTGGGTGGCAGTGAAACTATTCTGATAGTGTAATATCAAAGGCCTGACATAATGCATTTGTCAAAACCCACAGACCTGTATAATGCAAAGAGTGAAATGTAATATAACTACAGATTTTAGTTAATTATGGATCAATATTTCTTCACCAACTGTAACACATGTACCACACTAATGCAAGAAACTATATGGGGAAATGGAGGTATATAACAACTCTCCGAAATATCTGTTCAATGTTTTCTTAATGTAAAGCTTCTCAAAAAAAAAGTTTATGAATTTTAAAAATAGATCTGTAAGTAAATGCTTATTCTCTTCATAGACAAGATATAGTCTGACATATGAACAATAATTGAAATTCTCAACAAAATGCTAGCACACCAAATTTCACAATATTAAAAGAATAATATATCATGACCAAGTGAAATGTATTTTTGGAATGAAAGGATAGTTCAGTACATGAAAATTAATCCTAATATACAACACTGGCAAAGAAAATAAACTCAATTATCTCCATCAATGTAGAAAAAATCATTTAACAAAAGTTCAACACGATTTTAAAACACTCAACAGACTAGGAGTAAAAGGTAATTATCTCAACATAATAAAGACCAAATTAGAAAAAAAAACACACGTAACATATTCAGTGATTAAAGTTTTTTCTTTAAGAGCAGGAACAAGTCAAAAATGCTCACTTTTACCCCTTCTATTCAACATAGCACTGAAATTCTAGTGAGAGCAATTAGGGAAGCAAAAGAAATAAAAGGTATCCAATTTGGGGCAAAAGGGAGCATTATCTGTTGCTTGTAGATAGAATCTTATATGTTAAAAATATTTTACACAAAATAACTGTTAGAACTAATAGATGAGTCTGACAATACAGCAGAACACAAACCTTTGTTTAAAAACAATTTAAAAGACCATGAATTGGACAGTCTGTTTTTACCACCATCTCAATAGTGGCTGAAAATAGAAATTGTGTTCTGATTTAAATATTTAAAATGACAATTCACAGTCTAATTTGCATTATCTATTCAAACAAATTTAACCAGACTGTTTCTAAATAATGTAAGCATCCAGAGCCACATAGTAATATATCCCTACTTTACTCAAATACCAACAAAAGTCTTCTTCCATGGCACAATTAGTTTTCAATACATATGCCCTGATGAGGAAATAAATTCACCTCTACCAGACTGTCCCTATGTATATAACTTCACACACACATATGATTTGCATTATATATTTTAATAATTTCAGAGAAAATTTTTGTTTTTAATTGGCCAAGATACTAAAGACTTGGCCTTTAAAATTGTTTTAGTTTAAAATTCTATAATTATACAAAAAAGTAACACAAAATTTATTGTCTTAATTATTTTAAAGTATACACTTGAGTACTGTTAGTTATATTCACATTGTTTTCAACAGATACCTAGAATTTTATCTTGCAAATAGAACTCCATAGTCATTTGACAACTTTCTATATTTGTCCCCACTAAACACCATTTTGCTTCTTGTCTCCCAGTCCCTGGTAAGCACCATTTTACTTTTTGGTTTCATTAATTTGACTACTTTAAATACCTAATATAAATAGAATCATACAGTATTTCGTACATTTGTACTTTTGATTACCTTATTTACTTACAATGCCCTCAAGAATTACCCATTTTGTAGCATGCATCAACTTTTTTTTAGTTAAATCATATCTTATTGTATACATATACCATATTTGTTTATTCATTTATCCATCGCTGAACATTGGAATTGTCTTCTATTCTTGGTTATTATGAATGATGTTTCTATAAAGATGGATGTACAAATATCTCTTCAATATCCCAGTTTGGATTATTTTGGATATACATACAAAAGTTGGATTGCTGGATCAAATAGTAGTTGTGATTTTAAACTTTTTAGAAATCTCCATATTGTTTTCTATTGTAATGGCACCATTTTAAATGGTGAGAACTATCCCCTTTAGTGGGAACTATCCCACTGAAAGTTCACAAGCATTCCAATTTGTCCACATCCTCACCGACACTTGTTAATTTCTAGTTTTTCTGATAGTAGCCATCCTAATAAGTGTGAGGTAGTCTTTCACTGTGGTTTTAAAAAGATGTTGAGCATTTTTTCTATGCTTGTGAGCCATTTGTATTTCATTTTTAGAGACGAAATACAAGTCGATTCAAGTCATTTGCCCATTTCTTCATCATGCTACTTGGTTTTATGTTGTGGAGTTTTGTTCTTTATATATTCTGGATCTAAGCCTCTTATGAGTGGTGAATATTTTCTCCCATTTTGTAGGTTTCCATTTTACTCTGTTGATTGTATTCTTTGATACACAGAGCTTTTTACATTTTATGTGGTGGCTTTTAAATTTTTGAATATTTAACTGTAGACAGAAAACAACCATATTACATGAGGTCTCAAAGAATTAATTCATATAACTCCAGATGTCTTAAAAAGAGAGAGCACCCAGGATCACCATACTGTACATGCCACATTTCCATGTGCAAAATCTACTTAAAGAATAAAAAAAAATTACAAGAAATCATTGTATAGACCATGAATGACTATTAAGTAAATGCTGCTAATATAAGGAAGCCAGGCACAAAAGGTCAGATATTCTATGATTCCATTTATATGAAATATCCAGAATAAGTAAAACATTAACAAAGAATGAAGACTGGAGATGGCCAGAGGCTAGGAGGAAAGAGCAATGAGGGGCAATTGTTTAATGGGTTCAGCGTTTCCTTTTAGATTGATGGAAATATTTTGGACCTAGAGAGAGATGGTGTTTGTACAACATTGTAAATATTAAATGACACTGCATTGCTCACTTTACAGTCCTTACCTTTATGTTATGTAAATCTCACGTCAATAAAAAACCAATCAATGGCATAGAATAGGGAATGTCAACTCAAATCCTATGAATAAGACATAGAGAGACTTACTAACCCTGTTGTTAAGTGTTTTTGCCTCTGGAACCACTCACAAGCCTGCATACCTTTGTTAGTGACAAGTTCAGCAAGGCTCTGACCCACAACCCCTAGAGCAAACAGCCAGAAAGTTACATTAGGAGAAATATTTAACGTAGATGAAGGCGGGGTGGGGGGTATGGATGCAGCAAACCACCGTGGCACACGTATACCTATGTAACAAACCTGAACATTCTGCACATGTACCCCAGAACTTAAAGTATAATTTAAAAAAAAAGAAAGAAAGAAAGAGGAATGAAAAGAAATTCACTTTCCCAGTGTACCCGAGTAAATACACCCCTTTGGAAAAGGAGTAGGGGAATCATCATGCCCTAGCATTTATGCTCGTTTTCTGTAGCTCCTATAACAAATTACCACAAACTTAGTAACTTAACATAAATTTATCGTCTTACAACTCTGTAGGTCAAACATCTTGCAAGGGTCTCACCAGGCTGAGATCATGGTGTTGGCGCCATAGGGGAGCCCCAAAGGCTGGAGAAGGAATGAAAAGTAGGAAAGGGCTACGCTCCATGCTTTCAATCCGCCAGGCGGGGCGGCCTCCTGGCTGCCCCACAGGTGAGTTTTTCTCAGTTGCGCGCCTGCTTCGCGGACTCACTATGCCCCTGGGACATTCCGAAGGACACTGCTGGGCAATCCTGCAGAAGGCACATCCTGGGGCCAGCTTTGGGGCAGGAGGGAGACTTTGTCCGCGTCAGTTTCTGAAAGCTGAGGAGCTCTGGAAGCAGAAAGCGAATTCCCCTGGGGACTCGGGTAACAGATAATCCCTATATCCAGAACGCTATATCCCTCCGCACCGCACCGCCTGGTTTCCAGGTGTTCCGCGGTCGTGCCAGGTAGCTGGAGGGCGGCCCAGGGCCACCCTACCCAGCGGCTTCCCAGGCGTGCGATGCCCAGGAGGCCTGGCTCCTGAGCCGGCTCCAGGCCTGCTGCCTACTCCATTCCGCGTTGGGCAGCAACAGCCAAAACCCGGAGGCCTGCAAATGGAACTTCGTTCTCTGGAGCTCAGGCCGCTCGCGGCGGGAAGGAGAGCCAGCGGGCCCCAGGGCGCTGCCGACGGCAAAGGCTTCAAGTACCTTGGAGACCACAAGCCTACGTTTCCCGACTGCTACAAGCCCCAGGGTTGGAAGGCGTTATGGAGATTTCGGGGCGCAGATGCTGAGTTTGAAGGCTCCAGGGCCGAGGAGCTGTAGCCCCAGAGGTCCTCCACCCGGAGAATTGTGCGGGGGGCACCTGAGAGAGCAGAAGGAGCTGTTGGCACGCCGACCCGGGCACTCCTTCTCGCTGCGCTCTAATGACAGCTTGCAGGCGGCCGTGTGCCCACAGCAGCGGCATCGCTGTAGCAGGCCTGGCGCCGAGCAGAAGGCTGCGAGCGGGCAGAGAACTTGCCCACAGCCCCGGTGGCAGCTGCGCCCAGGACAAGAAGCCCGTGCAGTTGGCGGACGCGCTGGGCGGAGCCCTGAAGGTCTTCAACCAGGCCCAGGAGCTGCACGGACCGCCCCCGCCCCCCAGCTCCGTGCCATGCGCTCTGCCTGCTCCAAGGGGTCCCCTGCGCTCTGAGAACCAGGAGAAGCCCAAGGCCTTCTGGCCGCTGCTCTCTCTGCACCGCTTCCCCGGCTCCCGCTGCCCTTCCAGATCAGGGGACTGAGCGCGAGCACGTCTGGGCGCCTGGGACAAGAAAGTCACCAGCAGTAGCCAGGTCCTGAACTGCCAGGGCTGAGGCCCTTGGAGGTGAGCTCCATCTTCACCTATGGCTGTCGGTACTGAATGGGGCAAACTGAGCTGGGAACGGTGCCACAGCCAGAAGTGGCTATGGGCGTGCTGGCTTGGGGCCTTCATGCCCGAATCATGTCACTGGTTGTGGCTCAAAGGGGACAGACAGCCACCTCTCCATTCTCCAGCCCAGTCAGGGGACTAAGAGCCCAGCTTTCCTGACTGCGAACGGCCCAGCGGGAGTCCAGTAACTTGTTACCACCTGTCTACAGGAAGGTAGTTGGGGCAAATGTGACCAGCTGTTGAAGCTCACAGCCAGGGATTGGCATTTCAATCACCAAACGCCTCGTTTTGGCAGGGGAGGGAATGCCTTTTAAGATAACATTTGCTCAGTATCAGAAATCTGGGTCCTTCTACACCAGAGAGGAGGAATCTCAGAAAGGAAGTTTGGAAATACTATTGACTAACCTCAGCCTCCCAAATCCCAGGGGGATAAAATATAAAAGCCCCAAAGGATGTGCAGGTGACCTATACTTTTTTTAAAAGGATATTTGTACACAAACACATAAGTAAATATCAAGTCTGGGCGAATATTTCCTATATCCTAGTTAAGAAGAAAACTTGGCCAGGATCTGTCCCCACTCCACCAGATTGTCTCCAAGAAATGTGCCCAGGAGCCAAGGTCAGAGGCCTGTGCCACAGTCTGGTGCCTTCCCCTGGGCACTTTGGTGGGGATATCTAGTGCTTTCCAGAAAGCTGCAGGGGGATAGTCGGGCTTTTTCTAGCAGAATGCTACTGCTCAGGGTCTCGGGGCAGGGGCAGGGGCAGTCACTGGTTTGAACCCAGGCTGCCAGTTTCCACGCTGCTCCCAGCCCTGGTCCTGGTAACTACAAAGAGCACACACCTGAGCCCTGGACACCATCCAGGCCCCAGCATGGCTAGAAAAAGCTGCATTGCAAATAGCTCACTGTTTCCCAGGGTTGCTTAAGTTACCATAGGCCACGTGACTCTCTTTAACCGACAAACTCTTGTGCCATTGGATGAGCAATATGTGCCCTTTTGATTCAATTCAATGATGCCATAAAAAAAACAAAACATTGCACCTCCTCCCTATGGCTTCTTCCTTGCTCTTTTAACAAATAACAGATGATGCAGATCACCATTCCCCAATGGCTGCAAGCCACAATGCTCCAAAGAAGCATGCCACTGAGTCAGGGAGTAAAATAAACTTAGCATGCTAAAATATGTAAACTGTTGGGCTAGAAAGCAGAGATATGGAAACCCATGAAAGGTTGCCTTTAGGGTCCGGCACTAGAGCTCCAAAATGTAAAAGAGCAAGGCAGCTCCACTCTATGGTGAACTGACACCTGTGGACAGGCTCAAGAGCAGAGGTCAGAGCAGAAGGTAGGACACCGAAGGAAAGGGCATGGAAAGAATGGAAAATCCCTTGCACACCAGATAAGATGAAGTTCCCCTGTCCTCACAGTGTGTGTTCGTGGATAGTAGCAATTACCCCACTCCCAGTTGCTGCCAGAAGGCAGCAGGAGCCACAGCCCTTCCCGCTGGTGCACAGAGACTCCCAGTGGCCCTGAGCTCCATGGGCTCCCAGAGCTGGGTGCTTACTTCCTGAAGCAGCCTTCCTAAGTTAGGCCTTCCAACCAGCTGGCCAACTTGCTTCATAAACCTGGGGGCTTTCAGGGGAAATGTTCATTTCATACAAACCGCCAAATTTCCAATCACTGCTTCAGAGTGACTCTAAATGAGGACACACATTTTATTCAGTACTCCCTGAACTAGGGATCCCCAGACTCACTTGCCTGTAAGAAAAAAACTAGAATCTCTCCTTGGTGGAAGTCAGGGCCATGAAATTAGCTGTGCAGAAATTAGTATTTAAGCAGCAGGCATAGGCAGGACTTTTTCAGTTCCTGCATTTTCAAGCAGGATCACCCTGCTTGAAATCTTCCAGCAGTATTTACTTACCAATCATGTAAATATTGCTAGAAGAAGGTACCAGCTGTGTTGTTGGAACTTTGCATTTGGTGTCTATTAATATTTTAATTCCTGGGACTGCTGGGAAGATGGCCGACTAGGAACAGCTCAGGATTTCAGCTCCCAGTGAAAGTGCAGAGGGTGAGTGGATGCCGCATTTCCAGACGGATTTTTATTGCCCACAGACCAGAAAATTCCCAGGCAGAAGAACCCCACAGGTCGCCAGTGTGGCTGTTTCAGCCCGTGGGGCTGCTTTGATGGTGCCATGGCACAGCGGTTCTCCATACAAAAGACACTGGTCTAGGAGCCCTCTTAGCTGGCAATTGGAGCCCTGAGACAGGAGAGTCGCCCATTCATCTGAAATAGCGAGCCAGGCCAGGAGATTCCTAGGCAAAAAAAAAACCACCAGGAACCTCAGCGCCCTGTTTCAGCCGGCTCAGTGAGTCGCAGCATGGGAAATCCTGACGCCTTTTCAACAGGCGACTGGAATGCTGGGTCATTCAACTAAAAAAATAAAAAATAAAAAGACTTTGAGTCAGGGAGCCAGGTGATCAGGCTCGGTTGGTCCCCCACTCCCCAGCAACAACAACAAAAAAAACAGTAATTGAAAATGCTCTGACTTGAGCATTTCACAGCAAGCACAGATGAACCCGGGTTGGTCCAGCTCTGTGGGGGAGGGGCATCCGCCATTACTCTCTCCACCACTGTGGAGGCAGCCTGCCATCTCTGAGGCAGCCCACCATTGCTGAGGCAACCCGCCACTACAGAGAGAGTCGCCATAACAGAGGTGGGCCACCATTGCCAAGGCAGTCCTAACTACACCCATATAAACAGGACTGCAGGGAATATCAAATGGCAGCTGGGCAGAGCCCACAGCAGCTCAGAAAAGCCTCTGCAGGCAGACAGTGACTAGGCGGCCTCCTAACTGGGCAGGGCAGCCCTGAAAGAAAAAAAAAAAGCAGCACAATGGAAACTCATAAGTAAAGCCCTAACTCCCTGGGACAGAGCACCTGGGAGAAAAAAAAAAGGGCGGGGGGGAGTTTATGAGTTCTGCTGCAGCAGACCTAAACATACCTGCCCAGCAACTTGGAATGAGTAACGGAGCTCACAGCTCAGGACTTGAGCCCTAATAAAGGACAGACTGTCTCCTCAAGCAGCTCCCTGACTCCCATAGATCCAAAGAGTCACCTCATAAAGGAGAGAATAGACTGACATTTGGCGGGCATCCTTCTGGGACAAAGATAGCAGAAGAGGAAACTGGTAGCAACCCTTACTGTTCTGCAGATGCTTCAGGTGATCCCCAGGCAAGCAGGGCCTGGAGTGGACCTCAGCAGTCCTACAGCAGAGGGGTCAGGCTGTTAGAAGGAAAGCTAAGCGAAAGAAGTAACTTCAACATCGACAAACAGGAAGCTCACTCAGAGACCCAATCTGAAAGACATTAACTACAAAGACAACAGGTGGATAAACTCACAAAGATAGGAAGAAACCAGCACAAAAAGGATGAAAACTCCCAAAACCAGAACACCTCTCCTCCTAAAAGGGATCACAACTCCTCACCAGCAAGGGAACAAGGCTGGATGGAGAAGGAGTGGGATAAAATGACAGAATCAGACTTCAGAAGGTGGGTAATAAGAAACTACAGTGAGCTAAAAGAACAAGTTCTAACCAATGCAAAGAAACTAAGAACCTTGAAAAAAGATTTGATGAAATGTTAACAAGAATGGACAAATTAGAGAGGAATATAAGTGAACTGATGGAGCTGAAAAACACAACACGAGAACTTCGCAAAGCATGTACAAGTTTCAACAGCTGAATTGACCAAGCAGAAGAAAAAATATCAGAGGTCAAAGATCAACTCAATGAAATAAAAAGAGAAGACAAGATTAGAGAAAAAGGGGCAAAAAGGAATGAACAAAATCTTCAAGAAATGTGGGACTATGTGAAAAGACCTAATCTACGTTTAATAGGTGTACCTGAATGTGATGAAGAGAATGAATCCAAGCTGGAAAATATTCTTCAGGATATTATCCAGGAAAACTTCCCCAACCTAGCAAGGCAGGCCAGTATTCAAGTCCAGGAAATACAGAGAACACCACAAAGATATTCCTCAAGAAGAGCAACCCCAAGGAACATAATCGTCAGATTCACCAGGGTTAAAATGAAAGAAAAAATGCTAAGGGCAGCCAGAGAGAAAGGTCAGGTTCCTCACAAAGGGAAGCCCATTAGACTCACAGCAGATCTCTCAGCAGAAACCCTACAAGCCAGAAGAGAGTGGGGGCCAATATTCAACATCCTTAAAGGAAAGAACTTTCAACCCAGAATCTCCTATTCAGCCAAACTAAGCTTCATAAGTGAAGGAAACATAAAAATTTTGGGGAACAAGCAAGTACTCAGAGATTTCATCACCACCAGACCTGCTCTACAAGAGCTCTTGAAAGAGGTTCTACACATAGAAAGGAACAACCAGTACCAGCCACTCCAAAAACATACCAAATGGTAAAGAGCATCAACACAATCAAGAATCTACATCAACTAACAAACAAAACAGCCAGCTAGCATCAAAATGGCAGTATCAAGTTCACACATAACAATACTATCCCTAAATGTAAATGGACTAAATGCCCCAATCAAAAGACACAGACTGGCAAATTGGATAAAAAGCCAAAACCTATCAGTGTGCTGTATCCAGGAAACCCATCTTACATGCAAGGATACACAAAGGCTCAAAATAAAGGGATGGAGGAAGATCTACCAAGCAAACGGAGAGCAAAAAAAGCAGGAGTTGTAATTCTCATATCTGATAAAATAGACTTTAAAGTAACAAAGATCAAAAGAGACAAAGAAGGACATTACATAATGGTAAAAGGATCACTGCAACAAGAAGAGCTAACGATCCTAAATATATATGCACCCAATACAGGAGCACCCAAATACATAAGGCAAGTTCTTAATGACTTATGAAGAGACTTAGACTCCCACACAATAATAGTGGGAGACTTTAACACCCCATTGTCAATATTAGACACATCAACCACACAGAAAATTAACTAAGATATCCAGGACCTGAACTCAGACCTGGAACAAGCAAACCTAATAGACATTTACAGAACTCTTCACCCCAAATCCACAGAATATACATTCTTCTCAGCACCACATCACACCTACTCTAAAATTGACCACATAATTGGCAATAAATCACTCCTCAGCAAATGCAAAAGAATGGAAATCATAAGAAACAGTGCAATAGAGTTAGAACTCAGAAGGCAGAAACTAACTCAGAACCGCACAGCTTCATGGAAACTTAACAACTCGCTCTCGAATGTTGACTGGATGAAAAATGAAATGAAGGCAGAAATAAAGATGTTCTTCAAAACCAATGAGAATGAACATACAACATACCAGAATTTCTGGGACACATTTAAAGCAGTCTCTAGAGGAAAATATATAGCAATAAATGCCCACATGAGAAGCAAGGAGAGATCTAAAATTGACACCCTAGCATCAAAACTGAAAGACCTAGAGGAGCAAGATCAAAAAAAACTCAAAGCCAAGCAGAAGACAAGAAATAACTAAAATCAGAGCAGAACTGCAGGAGATAGAGACACAAAAAAACCCTTCAAAAAATCAATAAAGACAGGAGCTGGTTTTTTGAAAAGATCAACAAAATAGACCACTAGCCAGATTAATAAAAAAGAAAAGAGAGAATAACCAAATTGATGCAATAAAAAATGATAAAGGGGATATCACCATAGATTCCACAGAAATTCAAACCATCATCAGAGATGATTACAAACAACTCTACGCAATAAACTAGTAAACCTGGAAGAAATGGATAAATTCCTGGACACTTGCCTTCTCCCAAGCCTAAACCAGGAAGAAGTTGAAACTCTGAATAGACCAATAACAAGGTCCGAAGTTGAGGCAGCAATTAAGAGCCTACCACCCCAAAAAAGCCCAGGTCCAGACGGGTTCACAGCTGAATTCTACCAGACATGCAATGAGAAGCTGGTACCATTCCTTCTGAAACTATTCAAAATAATCCAAAAAGAGGGAATCCTTCCCAAATCATTTTATGAGACCAACATCATCCTGATACCAAAACCCGGCAGAGACTCAACATGAGCAGAAAGCTTCAGGCCAATATCCATGATGAACATAGATGCAAAAATCTTCAATAAAATATTGGAAAGCCGATTGCAACAGCACATCAAAAAGCTTACCCACCATGATCAAGTCAGATTCATCCTGGGGATGCAAGGCTGGTTCGACATATGCAACTCCATAAACGTAATTCACCACATAAACAGAACCAAAGACAAAAACCACATGATTATCTCAATTGATGCAGAGAAGGCCTTTGACAAAATTCAACAGCCTTTATGCTAAAAACCATCAATAAACTAGGTATTGACGGAACATATCTCAAAATAGTAAAAGCTATTTATGACAAACCAACAGCCAATATCATACTAAATGGGCAAAAACTGGAAGCATTCCCTTTGAAATCTGGCACTAGACAAGGATGCCCTCTCTCAACCCTCCTATTCAATATAGTACTGGAAGTTCTAGCCAGAGCAATCAGGCAAGAAAAAGAAATAAAGCATATTCAAATAGGAAAGGAGAAAATCAAATTGTCTCTATTTGCAGATGACATGATTGTATATCTAGAAGACCCCAACGTCTCAGCCCAAAATCTCCTGAAACTGATAAGCAACTTCAGCAAAGTCTCAGGATACAAAATTAATGTGCAAAAATCACAAGCATTCCTATACACCAATAACAGACTTAAAGAGAGCCAAATCGAGAATGAACTGCCATTCACAATTGCTACAAAGAGAATAAAGTACCTAGGAATACAACTAACAAGGAACATAAAGGACCTCTTCAAGAAGAGCTACAAGCCACTGATCAACGAAATAAGAGAGGACACAAACAGATGGAGAAACATTCCATGTTCATGGTTAGGAAGAATCAATATCGTGAAAATGACCATACTGCCCAAAGTAATTTACAGATTCAATGCTATCCCCATCAAGCTACCAATGACCTTCTTCACACAACTGGAAGAAAACACCTTAAACTTCCTATAGAACCAAAAGAGAGCCTGCATAGCCAAGTCAATTCTAAGCAAAAAGAACAAAGCTGGAGGCATCACACTATCAGACTTCAAACTATACTACAAGGCCACAGTAATCAAAACAGCATGGTACTGGTACCAAAACAGAGATATAGACCAATGGAACAGAACAGAGGCCTCGGAGGAAACACAACATACCTACAACCATCCAATCTTTGACAAACCTGACAAAAACAAGCAATGGGGAAAGGATTCCCTGTTTAATAAACAGTGCTGGGAAAACTGGCTAGCCATGTGCAGAAAGCAGAAACTGGACCCCTTCCTGACACCTTACACTAAAATTAACTCCAGATGGATTAAAGACAAACAGAAGACCTAACACCATAAAAACCCTAGAAGAAAATCTAGGCAAAACCATCCATGACATAGGCATAGGCAAGGACTTCATGACCAAAACACCAAAAGCATTGGCAACAAAAGCCAAAATAGACGAATGGGACCTAATCAAACTCCACAGCTTCTGCACGGCAAAAGAAGCAGTCATTAGCGTGAATCGGCAATCAACAGAATGAGAAAAATTTTTTGCAGTCTACCCATCTGACAAGGGGCCGATATCCAGAATTTACAAAAAACTAAAACAGATCTACAAGAGAAAAACAAACAAGCCCATTCAAAAGTGGGCAAAGGATATGAACAGACACTTTACAAAAGAAGACATACATGAAGCCAACAAACATATGAAAAAATGTTCATCATCACTGGTCATTAGAGAAATGCAAATCAAAACTACATTGAGATGCCATCTCATGCCAGTTAGAATGGCAATCATTAAAAAATCTAGAGACAACAGATGCTGGAGAGGATGTGGAGAAATAGGAATACTTTTATACTGTTGGTGGGAGTTTAAATTAGTTCAACCATTGTGGAAGACAGTGTGGCAATTCCTTAAAGACCTAAAAATAGAAATTCCATTTGATAAGGACACATGCATATGAATGTTCATTGCAGCACTGTTTACAATAGCAAAGACCTGGAACCAACCCAAATGCCCATCAATGATAGACTGAACAGGGAAAATGTGGTACATGTACACCATGGAATATTATGCAGCCATCAAAAACGATGAGTTCGTGTCCTTTATAGAGACATGGATGAACCTGGAAACCATCATTCTCAGCAAACTGACACAAGAGCAGAAAATCAAACACCGCATGTTCTCACTCATAGGTGGGTGTTGAACAATGAGAACACATGGACACAGGGAGGGGAGCACTACACACTGGGGTCTGTTAGGGGAAAATGGGGGAGGGATGGGGGTGGGAGGTGGGAAGAGATAGCATGGGGGGAAATGCCAGATATAGGTGAAGTGGATGAAGACAGCAAATCACACTGCCATGTGTGTACCTATGCAACACTCTTGCATGTTCTTCACATGTACCCCAAAACCTAAAATGCAATTTAAAAAAATATTTTAGTTCCCTTCATAAAATCCACTCAAATGGTCCCTTACTCTAGTCAGTATTAACACTTTCCTCTAACACTAGTTGCTCAAAACCAAATAAAACCTATTTTAACTTTGTTATCTTCCAGCACAAAATGTTCATTCTTAGTCTATAACGAAAAGCTGGAACTTTAAAGGAAAATTGACATTTAGAAGGTTTCCAGTTTTACTCCTTTAAAAGGCTAGCCATTTTCAGAAAGACTGGGCTGTTTAAAATATTTTACATAATCCTGACCCTTTGAAAAGCTATTCTGCAAGATTTGGGGAGAACAAATTTCCTTTCCTAATATGTAGGTTTACTATTTATTATGAAATAAGTACTTTTAAAATTGTTTTTGAATGCTAAATTATATTTTTGAGAACCAGTAGTTTTTACAAGAATAGAAAATCTATATATGACTCTCTTAAAATGCATTTATCTATTTTGTTCTCGATTTGATAAGTTACCATTTAAAGGAGTCTAGACAAGAGATCTTTATTTTGAACATTATCCTAAGCTTCTAAATTCACCCTAATGCAATTTTTAATTTTCCAGAATAATCATTATCACCATATAAACCAGTATTTTGAAAGTGTGCTATAAGTTATCTATACTACTGGTACTTTTCAATTGTAAGTATTTACAAATAGATCAGAAAAAATATAAAATGCGTTTATCTAGGTTTTGCTATTATGCAATAATGCCCTTTTGAAAAAGGAAAGTACATAGCAGACCCAAGAATACCTAGTGTTGCATGAAGATGCTTGATTGTTTTGCATTTAATAACAGAAAAATGATGTCATTCTAGTAGTAGTGGTTATCTTACTGTTATGAAGTTTTTGGCACATGTCAATTATGTACTCATTATTTCATTGATGTGACCATTTTTTTTTAAGTCTGCTTTACTCCCAGAGTAAATTATAACTGATTATTTTTCTCTCTTTTCTTTTCTTTTTTCTTTTTCAGACAGAGTTTCGCTCTTGTTGCCCAAGCAATGGCACGATCTCGGCTCACCACAACCTCCACCTCCCAGATTCAAGTGATTCTCCTCCCTCAGCCTCCCAAGTAGCTGGGATTACAGGCATATACCACCATGCCTGGCTAATTTTGTACTTTTAGTAGAGACGGGCTTTCTCCTTGGTCAGGCTGGTCTCAAACTCCCGACCTCAAGTAATCTGTCAGCCTCAGTCTCCCAGAGTACTCGGATTACAGGATTACAGGCATGAGCCATTTCGCCCAGGTTAACTGATTATTTTCACCAATAAATTATTTTTTTTGTAGTGTTCATGGTCAATTAACTTTGGCAAACACTGCCATAGTCAAAGAGATGTCTTTAAACCACAGTTGAAACTTATTATAAATTTCAGACACTTTCTATACGCAGCTGCTAACTCAGGTGGGTGAACTGATTTGTTATTCTTTCTGAGATGAGGAAAGGCAGCAGGTAGATTCTCCTCCCCAGTGCAGTAATAATTTCATAGGTGGTGTCTTAGTGTTTATTTTAACCGTAATTACTGTGAATAATGTAAATAGTTTCACCTTTAGCAAAAGGAAGTATATTTCACGTGGCTAAAGTCACTAGGAGTTTAGCTGCTTTATTAATTATAATTCACAGCATACAGTGTTTAAAAAAATACTACTTCTCCAGACTAAAAGTTGGCAAGCTTTCTATAAATAGCCATAAAGTAAATATTTCAAATGTTCCCGATGATCTCTGTTGCATCTGGGCAACTCTGACATTGCAGCATGAAAGCAGCCTTAGAAAATACCTCAATTAATTATCATGGCTGTGCCCCAAGAAAACATTATTCATGGACACTGACATGTGAGTTTTTATTTATTTGTCTGTTTGTTTGTTTGTTTTGAGACAATCTAACTCTGTGGCCCAGGCTGGAATGCAGTGGTGCAATCATGGCTCACTGCAACCTCGACCTCCTGGGCTCAAATGATCCTCCCACCTCAGCCTCCAGAGTAGTTGGGACCACAGGCACACACCACCATGCCAGGCTAATTTTTGTTTTTTGTAGAGATGAGGTTTCACCATGTTGCACAGGTTGATTTTGAACTCCTGGGCTCTAGCAATCCGCCAGCCTTGCCCTCCCCGAAGTGCTAAGATTACAGGCATAGCCACTATGTCCAGCCTAAATTTCATATAATCTTCATGTTGTTGCAAAATCACATTCTTCTTCTGAAGTTGTCAACCACTTAAAAATGTAAAAGCCATTCTTAGCTTGCAGGCTTTACAAGAACAGGCTGCAGGCAGAATTTGGCCATCAGTTGTAGTATGGAGACACTCTTGTGTTCTAACTTGAAAATTCTACCTTTCTCTCTGGCTGAGGGGAATGGCTGATTCATATTTTGTTAGACACCCACAGGACATGATGCCACTTATCTGGATGATTTCACTCAGTCCTAACAATTCTCATTTGGTAGGGGAGCAAGAGAAGCACTTCTTCTCCATTCCTGGTGGCCAAGGGGGCTTTCCCCATACCTGTGGTCTCTTGCTCCACTTCTCAGTTCTGCCCACAGTGAACTGCTGGTGGAGGACAACAGCCACTGCCCGCATTTCCTGGTAGCATGAGCTCCTCTAGCAGAGGCCTGAGGGTAGGTCTTGGGTTTCTTCCCTCTCCTCTAGGACAGTGGGGAACCAAAGCCAGGGCAGTGCACATGCTTTCCCTTGGATGCAAGGGTTGAATTGGAGATGTGCACTTACTTAACCCACGTGACGCTCACACTTCGCATGTCACTCACCATAACCTACACCAAGTATAGAGATGACATTCTGTTTCTACGGATGCCCATTTTTCTTATTTCTTAAATGAGATGAAACTTGGATTGGGAAGTAGGGGCTATTTTTGAGCCCCCTTAGAGACTCCAACACAACTCTATGAACTGGGCATTACCCCTGATTTAGAGAGGTTGAGTAATACGCCCAGTCAGTAAGAAATCAAGCTTAGATTTGAACCTGACCCAGATCCATTGTTCTTAGTCATATTGTGCTACAACAAAGATAAACTCAGAGACAACACATCTGGAGTTCATCCATGGAAAGGAAAGGAAATTTTGCTTGGGTTTCTGTTTTCCTGCTTGGTCTCTTCTGAGAGTGGAGTCCTAGGCATTGTGTTCTTCCTACCGAGTACCTGCTGTTACAGTCCCAAGGACCTAACTCTTCAGGGGAAACTGACATCAGGACCAGGTCCCCCGTGAGTGGGAAATCACTCCCTAAAAATGTGAACTTACAGTGGTCCCTTTCTTTTCCAGTTCTAGGTGCTTTGGGAACCACGGCTTAGGGGCAGACATGGCCAAGTCCAAGAACCACACCACACACAACCAGTCCCAAAAATGACACAGAAATGGTATCAAGAAATCCCGATCACAAAGATACGAATCTCTTAAGGGTGTGGACCCCAAGTTCCTGAGGAACATGCGCTTTGCCAAGAAGCACAACAAGAAGGGCCTAAAGAAGATGCAGGCCAGCAAGGCCAAGGCCATGAGTGCACGTGCCGAGGCCATCACGGCCCTCATAAGGCCCAAGGAGGTTAAGATCAAGATCCCAAATGTGTCAGCCACAAGCTCGATTGACTTGCCTTCATTGTCCATCCCAAGCTTGGGAAGTGCGCTCGTGCCCACATTGCCAAGGGGTTCAGGCTCTGCCAGCCAAAGGTCAAGGCCAAGGCCAAGGATCAAATCAAGGCCCAGGCTACAGCTCCAGCTGCAGTTCCAGCTCAGGCTTCCAAAGATGCCCAGGCCCCTACAAAGTCTTCAGAGTAGATATCTCTGTCTGCCAACGTGAGAACAGAAAGACTGGTGCAACCCCCACCCTACCCCCACCCCGGGCTGCCATCTGCATGGGGCTGGGATCCTCCTGTGCTATTTGTACAAATAAACCTGAGGCAGGAAAAAAAAAATGTGAACTTCTTGCAGGCCTCAACAGAGCCCCAAATTTGAATAAAACACAGTATGCATCAATGTTGCAAACTCCAAGTTACAGAAAATAACCAAGCCAGCTTGAGCATGCAGGGGACCTGCTTGATGGATACTGACTTGGCTGTCATGGAATCTAAGGGCTGGGCCTTCTCCAGGACCTGGGAGCCAAGAAGTATGGAGCCCTGGAACCAGCAGGACTCTCTCTTCCTCACCTCTGTTCTCCCCTGCTGACTGAACTTCTCTTCTCTGTCAACATGATGGATGGGAGATGGCCACTCTTTACCTCCCCAGTCTGTCACTTGAATTCTAGCAACCAGCCCAGAGAGAAATAGCAGCTCCCACTTCTAGCTCTGAGTTTCTAAGAGAAAAAAAAAAAATGACCTGCTTTAAGTCAGGTGTCATCCATATTCACAGAGCTGTGGCTGGAGGCAGCAGTAGCAGCACACTGGGGTTAAGAGCACCCACTGCTGCTGTGAGGGAGCAGGAGGAGCTCTCATGTGCTAGACCGACCCCCCAAAGTGTCCCTACTACAAATAAAACTCAGATGCTATTATCTGATGTGCAGATGTATAGCAATGTGGCAAGGGCTGTGCGTGTGGACCTGCACTGGTGTTAAGGAGAAAGTGCTGTTGTCCCACCGATAATTCCAGCGAGGGGCAACCCCACCTTGCCAGTCTTTCAGGATCAAAATGTTGGCATTATCTTTGCTTCCCTCCCATTTTTTATCCTGTGTACTCTATCTCCCATCAGGCCTGTCCTTTGCAAATGCTTTTGGCATGCATTCATTCTTCTACATCTGCCCCACACTGCCGCTGTCTTCTGCCAGACCTAGGGCCCTTGCATCTCCATGCCTGCCATGGTGTCCTGGCTGGCTCCCGCTGGTGGCCTTTCTGTGTTTCTCCCCAGCTGCTCTGCTGCATGCCACCATTCCCTCACACAGCAGCTCCCTCTCCCACCAAATAAAACTCAGACTCCCTAGCCCAGCACGTACTCAGACAGAAGCAGTTTCTCCTCCTTGCTCCTATTCCAGTTTTACTTTATCTGTGTCTGTCCTAGGGGATTTATCAACTTAGACTTTGTAATTCTGTTTACATACCTGTTTTTGATAAGTAGACTATAACTTAATAGTACTATAATTAAGGGAAGATCCATATCTGGTCCCCTAAAGTGTCTGATACATTTCTAAAATAAATGATAAAGCAGGTAACAGTTTTACTTTCTTGTCTGTACACAACTTGGTGGAAGAACTTTGTGTGTTATGCATTCAAAATCTGTACAGCAGCCCTGTAAGATAGGAATGCAACTAGCTCTATGTTATAGATAAGGCAACAGGGCTTAGAAATGCTACTTACCTGTGATCTTTCCAAGAGGCAGGGCTGACCTATGACTTTCCAGGCTGCCCATAACTAGGGGATACCTCATCAACCTGTCATTCTCTCAATAGGAAGCCTCTTGGAGGCCAGGCATAGTGGCTCATGCCTGTAATCCCAGCACTTTGGGAGGTTGAGGTGGGCAGATCCCTTGAGCTCTGGAGTTCAAGACCAGCCTGGGAAATACGGTGAAGTCCCTTCTCAATGAAAAATACAAAAAATCAGCCAGGCATGGTGGCACACACCTGTGACTTTCAGGGATGAAGCAAGTGGGAGGTGGAGGCTGCAGTGAGCCATGATGGACCCACTGCACTCCAGCTTGGGTGACAAAGGGAGACCTTGTCTCAAAAAAAAAAGAAGCCTCTTAGGAACTGTGACTTGCCCCTTGTTCCAGTGTACACTCAACCATATGCCTGGACCACCCCGTCCACCTGCAGGTATGCTCTCCATTCTTTCCTGCTCTAACGCTTTGCCCAATCCCCAGGCCTGCTCACACCTGAGGATCTCTGTGCATCCTCTCCAGTGATGCCACTCCCTTGCTCTGATAGCCAGTCTAGCACTTGGTTACTTTCTGATTGTTCTCTGTGGGTTGGCTGATCTCACCAACAAGGAGATGAGATTCTTCGTGCAGGAGCCCCTGGCTTTTGCTGGCCACAATGTGCCTCCATATCAAACTGTTCACTCTTCCCCAAACACATTCTCAACTTTCTTTTTTAATCCATAATCCTGTTGGGTAGCCATGCAAGTGACCAGCTATTTCCGGCTAAGTGAGTGATAGATGTTTCCTGTTTTGCCAGCTAGGTCCAAATTCTGCTTTAGGAATGTCAGAGGCAAGCAGAAGACAGGGAGGAAAAGTTTTCAGCTGGGAAAAAACACTGGAAGCACACGTATAGGATAAACTGTTGAACAAGGGGCTGATGAGGATTCTGAGGCCTAAGGGCTCCATCCTATGGTTCCCTATCTTGGCTTCGCTGCCCAGCTCAATTCCACAGGTGAGTTCTCTGAGAACTTGGGCTGGGTTGAAAGCACTAGCCTGCCTAAAAACAGCACCAAATCTCCATAAAAGCCAAGATTCAATTCTAGGGACTGGTCCTGAGGATTTCCTACCAGTTGTTCCCAAAACTATCATTCAAAAGATCCCCAGGATGGTTGTCTTCCTTTTGAATTGAATGGAATTGCAGGATCTTAGCCAGAAAGATCATTAGGGGTCCTGGATCCATGCATTTCACTTGGGCAGAGGTCCAACTTTAGGGGACTAAGGCAACATCACCAAGTCAATTATATACCACCCCTGGAGTTAGAGCCCCTTGTACATGTGAAAGTTGATCATATAAATTGGGTCATTCTTATCACACCTGACTAACACCAAGGTGAGAAGCTGGAACAAGAAAGCACTCAGGCCACAAAATACTATTACTCCAAAAATGTAATTCTCTGCAAGCCTGGCAGCTGAAACTGCCTGTGGTAAGCCAAAATCAGTGTTACTCAATGACTCTTGAATGACCTGCCACAACTCTCAGACTAGCTTTCTTCACCGTTGTCACTCACCAATCAGGGCTTGCCAGCTCCTCAGAACCTTACCGGTGCCTATGAAATTTCTCACAGAACAATATATAACATTTCTTCTTTTTATGAAACTTTAACCTTCTCTTTGTGTAAGAGAGTGCTTCACACTTTCACTTGTACTGGAGGCCATGACTCTCTCATCTGTAGATTGTTGTGTATTTTTGTTTAGAAAATACAACCCTCCCTTTTCCCTCCACTGATCTTTCGTTAATATACATGATGACATTCATGAAGTCTCAAGCTGTCCTCTCATTCGCTAGTTTATTTCCACCATCCTCATACCTTCTATCATATTATATGTTCTTCTTCCAATTGCTTTTTTATTTTAAAGAATTTATTATTAATGTAATTTTAGATTGTCAATCATATTGTATACATTTGTGAGGTATGATGTGATGTTTCAATACATGTATACAATGTGGCAAGATTACATCAAGCTAATTAACAATCCATCACCTCAGTTACCTGTCATTTTTTATGGTGGGACATTTCAAATTTACTCTCTTACTTATAATGACATATACAATATGTTATTATTGACTTTATTCATTCTGCTTTGAAAAAGAACTCTGTCAATTCCTCCTGTTTAACTGAAACTTCGCACTCTTTGATCAACAACTCCTCACTTACTCCTCACTAACCTCCCAGCCTCTGGTAACCATCATTCTACTCTCTAATTCTATGAATTCAACGTTATTAGATTCCACATATGAGAAAGATGATGGAGTATTTGTCTTCCTGTGACTGGCTTATTACATGTAGCATAATGTCCTTCAGATCCATGAATGTTGACACAAATGACTGACAGGATTTCCCCCTAGGCTGAATATTCTACCTGTGTGCATATGTCTTAATTTTTCTTAAACCAGTCACTGGTTATTGGCTGGTGGTTGATAAGCACTTAGGCTGTTCTTATATCTTGGCCATTGTGAATAAGGCTGCAATGAATGTAAGTTCAGATATGCCTCCCATATATTGACTTCAGTTCATTTAGACATACACCCAGAATTGGGATTACTGGGTTACATGCTAGTACTACTTTTAGTTTTTCTTTTTGAGGCAACTCAACAAGAAGAGTTTTTCACAATAGCTGTTCTAATTAACATTGCTATCAACGATGTATAAGAGTTTCCTTTTCTCCTCATCCTTTCCAACACTTGTTTTCTTCATGTTTTTGAAAAAAGTGAGTCTAGCAGGTGTGAGGCAATATCAAAATCAAAATACAGGGAATACTTTTAAACTCATTTAGTAAGTTAGCATTATCATGATATCAAAGTCAGGCAAATACACTACAAGAAAAGAAGACTTAGAAGTCAATATTCCTGATAAGCATAGATGCAAAAATTCTCAACAAAATATTAGCAAACCTGATGCAAGAACACATTAAAAGAAGCACTGACCATGAACAAGTTATATTTAGCCCTTGGATTCAAGAATGGTTTGACATATTCAAATCAATAAGTGTGATACAACACATTAACAAAATGAAGGATAAAAATTATACAATCATCTCAATAGATACAGGAAAAACATTTGACAAAACTCAACATCCTTTCATGAGGAAAACTCTCAGTAGATTAGGCATAGAGGGAACGTCCCTCCACATAAGATATCATTCTTAACCTGAAAAGTTAAAAACTTGCCTCTAAGATCAGGACAAGACTAGCATACCCACTCTTGCCACTTCTTTTGAACATAGTACTGGAAGTCCTAGCCAGAGAAATTAGGCATGAGAAAGAAAGAAAAGGCATGCTAATAGGAAAGAAAGAAGTGAAATTGTCTGTATTTGCCAATGACGTGATCTTGCATGCAGAAAACCCGAAAGACTTCACACATACACACACACACACACACACACAAAGCTATCAGAAATGAAAAGTTGCAGGAAACAAAATCAACATTTAAAAAATCAGTAGCATTTAGTATACTAATACAAAACTATCTAAAAAAGAAATTAATACAACAAATTCATTTACAATAGCAACAAAAAATAAAATATTCAGGTGTAAATTTAACCAAATAGATAAAATACCTATATGCTGAAAACTATAAAAAGCAGATGAAAGAAACTGAAGAAAACACAGATAAATAGATTTCCTCTGTTCGTGGATTGGATGAATTCATATTGTGAAAATGCTATGGGCATTTTCACACAAAGGTAGATCACACAAAGTGATCTACAGATTCAATGAAATCCCTATCGTTTTCACCGAAATGGAAACAAAATTCATGAATTTATATGAAACTACAATGACCCCAAATAGCTAAAACAATCTTGAGGGAAAAGAACAAATCACACTCCCTGATTTTAAAACATATTATAAAACAATTGTTTAAAACTGCACAGTACTGGCATAAAAACAGACATGGTTACCAAAGAAACAGGATAGAAAATCCAGAAATAAACCCACACACTTAAGGACAAGTTATTTTTAATAATGGTGACAAGTATACACAATGGGAAAAGGACAGCCTCTTCAATAAAAGATGCTAGGACACATGGTAAACCACATGTGTGATAATGAAATTAGATTATTATATCACACCATAGACAAAAATCAACTGAAAATGAACTAAAGACTTAAATGTAAGACTTGAAACTATAAAATGATTAAAAGAAAATGTAGGGGGAGCTCCATAAGATTGGTCTTGGCAATAATTTTTTGGATATAACCCTGTATGCACAGGTAACAAAGGCAAAAATAGATAAATGGGATTATCAAACTAAAGCATTAAACTAAAAAGCTTCTGCACAGCAAAGGAAGCAATGAACAAAGCAAAGAGACAATCCACGAAATGGGAAAAAAGTATCTGCAAATCATACATCTGATAAGGGGTTAATATCCAAAATATAACAGAAACTCGACTCAATAGGAAGAAAACAAATACCTTGATTTTAAAATGTCCTGACCAGACATTTTTCAAAAGAAGAAACACAAACAGCCAATAGGTACATGAAAAAATGCTCCGCACTGAGCATCACTAGTCATTAGGGAAATGCAAATTAAAAGCTTCCATTGGCATTGGTTTTTTTCTTTTTTCTTTTTTTTAAGAAATGGGGATCTCCTCATGTTGCCCAAGATGATCTCAACCTCCTGAGCTAAAGCAATCCTCCCACCTCGGCCTCTCAATGTGCTGAGATGACGGTAGCCAGCCGCTGAGCCCATTCCTTCCATTGGCTTAAAGGAAAGTTTTATTTTAAGGAGTCAGAGTTACTGAGATATTCTTTCCTCCCTTGGAATGATACTCTATTTAAAGACTAGTATAAGAAAGTATAAGGCTATATTTTTAATCCCAAAATTTGCAAAAATTTGGCAAAGTAATGCTCCCAAATATGTTTACATGTGTGAAGTATGAATGGAAGTATATATCTGACAACTCTTCACAATTGCATTAGCAAAGCTAGTCACTAGATTTACCTGTGCTAATTCCCTGTGCCATCCAACTTGCACTTTCCTCATTGTGAGAACAAGTTACAGATCCACACTTCTATTCCTTCTCTGTGTGGCACCAGTGGCCACAGCAGGACTGCCCTAAGTCAGTGAGGACATCCACCAGGATGTCTGGCTGCTAACTGGAGGCAGAGTCATCCAGATGGTCACCTAATGTGATTTTCTTTCTTTAGAACTGTTTTTTCAATAAGGAAAAACTTGCAGCATAAAGCAGGAATGTATTTTGACAGTATTAAGGCAGAAAAGGCATTGCATTAATGGCAATGCAAACGATACACAGATGCCTGTCCAGGGTGGGATTGAGGGCTGCAGTCTGTGTTCGTTAATCTCCTGCTTCCATCTTTCCTGACTCTTTCCTTTTTAAGTGTCCTTTTAAATTCAGTGTATTCAGTGTCCAAATGTTCCCACTGTTAAAGGTGGATGCTGAGGCCAAAATCTGGGACTACAGCAGGTCCTTTCCTTGGAACAAAAGATCTTTGTCACAATTTTTCTTTAAATGCATATCCTGAGTGATAATTTTATAGGGACAGGTACAATTGGTGAAAAAAGGGCTGAGTATTAGAGAATCTATCTAGATTTCAGTGAAGTTTTCTACTATCTTTGGGTAACAAAGGGTGAGTAATTATTTAAGTAAACAAGGGAAAACTCCCAAAGGTTGCCACCCTCAGTGGCCAGGGCTCAGAATCAAGATCCTTAGCTGGCTTTCCCCACCCTCCTCAACACTCTGCTTTAGAAAGGTCCAGAGTGAGGGAAGGTCATATAGGTGCTGAAGTAGTTAAATAGTGAAGCTCTTCCACCAATGACAGCCCTGTGGCCATCCAAGTCATCCATTTTCCCATGCCATCTTCTGTCTTGCATCTGCATTTGCACAGGGACATCCTGATGATCTGTGAGCACAAATAATAAAGTATCATGGTGTCAAGAGGAAGCTAAGGAAGAGGTAAGAACAGTCACATCATCTACAGAGAGAACAAAAACACAGAGTAGAGATTTGGGGAATGCATGATCATGAAGATATTTTTAATTGCAAGTCCATTTCTTAATTAAGAAAATAGCATGGCAATGGTGATGGTGGGAATGAGTGCCCTAGCACTATTCCTAAGGAAGAACAATTATTTTGGGGTAATGTCTCCCATAATTAAACTATGTTAGTACAAATGACTTTACTTAACAGATCAAATGGTTCAATTACCTGGGGGCTGGTTTTATATTTAACTGATCTTGGAGAACTCTTAGAAACCCTTTTGAGGAGTATCTATAGTTACTGCTCCATGAGTGCTGGACAGAGTTCACCAGCATTCATTCCTTCAAGGCTCTAGTGGCAGGTGGGAGTTACAAGACAGCATAAGGAAAAACTCTCTGCTGAAGGTGTTCAAAAATGTAATGAGTGGGCTTGGGAAGCTGTAAATTCTTCATCCCTGCAAGGAGTAGAAAGATAGGATGGAGAAGGAATGTACATGCCAAACAGGGGTGAACCATATGGGTCCTTCCAATGCTCAGCCTCTGTGGCTAGAGGCCCTATCCACATCTCCAGGGTACCTCTGGAAAATCTCCAGTAACAGCCACATGGTCTCCGCATGACCCAGGATTGATCCACAGGTTCTACCTCTGACACCCTGGAAAATGTGCTCACCAGAAGGACTCTGGGTGTGGGAGTCAGGACACCTGGGCTGCAGGCCTGTCTCTGCCACTTGCCATGTGACACTCTCTCCACCTTCCCACTGGTCTTGGCATCTTCACCTGTGACACTCTTAGGTGGTCTTCACTTTCCTTCGCTGCTCCAACAGTCTTTGAGTTAAAAAACAAAGCTGGAAGATGTCAAGGCAAATATTTGTGAGGTCCCTGAGAGAGTGTGGCACCTATGTGGTACGAAGTCCCTGAGTCACTGTGGCCGGCACATGGTGTGAAAGACCCAAGTAGTTCATGGGAATCTGAACTGGTTCCTGTGGACCAGGGCCCCATCAGTGCAGACATGGAGGGGAGAGCAAATGTGCTGCAGCAGCTGTAGTTGCAGCTGGCCTCCTGCTACCTCCTAAAAGAGTGGCTCTCTGTCTTCCCACTACCCATCTCCCAGCAGCCCAAGCTACACGTTAGCCACACCTGCCCACCTTTCCTTGCAGCCGGTTGGGACCATCTGTGTGGTCAGTATCTGTGGCCTGGCTGTGCCAGGTGATGTGCTTGACTTCATGTCTCTTCTCCACACCTTCCACTTCTCTGGGAGCCCATCAAAGGCAGGGCTGGTCATCCATGCTGTGTCACTGGGCCCTACAGAGGCCTGGCAGAAACAGTACTCGGCAGCCCAATGAGCAGGGAATGTGAGAAGAAATCTAAGTCCAGTGAACTGGAGAGCAAACAGCTCTGCAGCAAAAGTGGGTAGATACAGAGCAGACCTCTCCCTCACAAGTGAAAGGCCAGTCACCTACAGCAAACAACAGAGAGGTGCCTGTTGAATGAGAGACTTAGCAAACCCAGGAGGTGGCCAGGATGGGAAGCTCCAGCCCCCAGTCACTCAGCAGACAAGCAGAGTCTCCCACTTCCATGTCCACCCCTGACTTCACAGAGCTTACTTTTCTGCATGAAAAAAAAAAAAAAAGGAGATTAACATCAACAACACAAAAACGATCATTTCACATCTGGATAACTTGAATAAAATAGATCAAGTTACTGGGATACAGAACGGCATGGAGCTGAAGGATAAAAACACACTGGGAAGGCTTCTCAGAGGAAGTGGTGGGTATACTGACCTTGTGGAGACTTGGGGGCTTAGGTAATGAAAAGGGTGAAATTAATGCAGTGGTCCTCAAGCTGTTCAAGATGTTCATCACGGTTTGATCAATTTCTAGTGTTACATAAAAATACTTCCATTTATGGCAATCTAAAAATCAGAACAGCTCTTTGCTGTATCCTCGGTAATTTTGGCTTCACATTTTGCGCAGAATTCTTTGTAAGATTGGGTTGGAAAAGTTGGTTACAAATTTTCCTCCAGTGATTTCAACTGGGGTCTGTGTCTTGGAGAATAATTTAGAAAATATTTATTTAATGTCTACTTGTTAAACTTCTCTATTTGCTATGTTCTGGGCACACATGGAGGTATGTTCTGCATATTATGTCTACCAAATCCCAAATATTTGGGAACATTTGAGTGACCAAATTTTTAAATATTTTTCTGGGGGATTTTACATTATGTGATGACACTCCTACTCTTTTTTTAGAATTAGTATTTAAAATCCATCTAAGGATACTATCTTTTTCTTCACTCCCAACATACACAAATTATATTGAATCAAATGAAAAAACACACAATGTTCTTGCATAGGAAGTATCAGCATTAATTGAAATGTTAATTTCCAGAAATTGATTTATAATTTTATTGTGAGTCCAACAAAAATTCCAATAGATTCTCTTTTTTTTTTTTCTGGAACAAGGTAAGTTAATTATAAGGTGTTTATTAAAAAATATAAAATAAGATTAAAAAGCCAGGAGTGGTGGTCTGTAATCCCAGCACTTTGGGAAGCTGAGGTGGACAGATCACCCACCTGAGGTCAGGAGTTCAAGACCAGCCTGGCCAACATAGTGAAACCACTTCTCTACTAAAAATACAAAATTAGCCAGGCGTGGTGGCACATGCCTGTAATCCCAACTACTGGGGAGGCTGAGACAGGAGAATTGCTTGAACCCGGGAGCAGAGGTTGCAGTGAGCCGAGGTCTAGCCATTGTACTCCAGACGGGGCAACAAGAGTGAAACTACATCTCAAAAAAATTAAATTAAATTTAAAAATCAGCTAGTAAGACTCTGAAATATAAACTCCAGGTCTGGCTGGCCTTAAAAAATGTCAGCATATTACACATCGTCCATAATTAAAAGAGTGGCATTGAAGTATAATTAGACAGAAAAAAATAAAGGAACAGGAGAAAATCTAGAAATTGGACCAAATGCCAGAGTATAATGAAATACAATGAATTATATAAGTGGAGCCTTGGATTATTGGGTAAATGACTGTTTTTCAATATATTGATTTAGGAAAATACATAAAAAATTGAGACAATTTTAAAACGGATCTGTAGGCACACACATTGCTGTAAAAGAAATCAAAGAACTCAGAGGCCTAAAGGTGAAAAATAAGGCCCAAAAATGTCTTAAAAATATATTGAGAGATCAAATGTTTTTACAGAAGAGTATACCATGGCCGCAGTCATAAGACACACTGGAAGTTATTTCCATATATTACAGAAACGGGTACACATTCCTAATGTATGGCTAAAGCCCTTAAAGCAGTGTAACCGCCAGTCTGGAAACCCTAGGGACAAACACAGCGCGACCACTGGGCACATAAAAGACGATTCTGGGTAGCGCAGTCCTGGCCGCGCTGAGGATTCTGGGTAGTGTAGTCCCCAACGACGCTGAGGGTTCTGGGTAGCGTAGTCCCGGGCGGCCCCAAGGGTTCCAGATCCCTGGGTGTCAGCGAGCCGTGAGGTGCGTGGTCTGCCGACGGTGACCTCACCGCCCCGGTTCGCCCTCTGCCGCCCTGGTGAGCCCGGCTCCTGCGGGTCCCCCTCTCCAGCGCGCCCTTCCCGCGCGGGAAGGAGGGCCGGGAAGGCCTGGCCCGCTGGGGAACGCTGCTGGGGCCGCAGTGCGCGCTCCCTCGGGCCTGGCGTCTCTGTGTTCTGGGAAGGGGCGGAGGCCCCGGCCGGCCGTGCCTTGGAGGGGCGGTGGGGCTGCGGCTCAGTTTCTGTCCCCCGATGCGTGCAGGGGCGGCTCGGGCAGTGAACGGCCCGGATTTCACTGGGGCGCCGAGCAACGCAGGTCCCCGTGTCCCGGGGTCGCTGCTCCTCGGGTGGGGACGGGGCAGGCCGCCCAGCGAGCTGCCACGGGAGTCTTTTGGCAGAAGGTGGAGAGGGACTTGGCCACAGCCACGGTCGGCAGGTGGGGTGGGGGTTACAGCAGAGAGACTGGAGGGCTGAGTCTGACTCGGCTTCCCTCCGACTCTGATGCTCCAGACTTCGTTGTGGGAGGTGGGACCCGGGGAGGACTTCGCTCTCGTGTTTTGCGAAGGGCCGCGGCTGTGGGTTGGGGGCAGCCCGCCTCGGGATGATCTTTCGCCGATGGGAGGGTAGACCGGGAACAAGTGTCCTCGCCCGGGCACTTTGCAGATGTGTTTGGGGGCTCTGCCTGGTGCAGCTTCCGAGGGAGGTGGGGTGGCTGTGGAAACCCAGGGGGCCTCTTCTCCGGTTCCCTGCTGATGATGGCATAATCCAAGTTCTACCAAATATGTTTAAAGAGATTTATTCTGATTCAGTGTAAGTGACTGGTCCAAGTTATTCAGTCTCAAAAGGTCCTGAGAAAGTGAGCCTGAGGCAGTCGGGTTGCAGGTTAATTTTATGCAATTCAAGGAGACAGGAATTTCAGGTAAAATCATAAATCAGACCGAGCATGGTGGCTGACACCTGTAATCCCAGCACATTGAGAGGGGCCAGGAATTCCAGAGCAGCCTGGGCAGCACAGCGAGACCCTCTCTTCACGTGAAATTAGAAAAACAAAACATTAGCAGGACATTGTGTTCCACACTTGTGGTCTCAGCTACTTGGGAGGCCCAATCGGTTGAGTCCGAGAGGTGGAGTCTGTAACGAGCTATGTTGGCTCCACTTCATGCCAGCCTGGGCGACACAGGAAAACCCTGACTCTAAAAAGAAAATTATAAATCAATATGAGAAAGATATACATGGGTTCCTCCCAAAATTCCTGATTTTTTTTTTTTTTTTTTGGCGGAGTTTTTGCTCTTGTTGGCCAGGCTGAAGTGCAATGGTTGGCTCACACAACCTCCGCCTCCCGGGTTCAAGCAATTCTGCCTCAGCCTCCCGAGTAGCTGGGATTACAGGCATGCGCAACCACGCCCGGCTAATTTTGTATTTTTAGTAAAGATGGGGTTTCTCAGTGTTGGTCTGGCTGGTCTCAAACTCCTGACCTCAGGAGATCCACCCGCCTCTGCCTCCCAAAGTGCTGGGACTATAGGTGTGAGCCACCATGCTGGGCCAAGCCAGAATACCTTTAAGCGGGTTTACACCTCATGGGGGTACTTAGGGATTCTTTAGTGAACAACTGGTTGAGAGACTTAAGCTGTTGTCTAAAGACTAGAATTAGAAGCATGACAGCGTTAAGGGGATTGCGTAGATGAAAGTTCCTAGTATGTAGATGAAGCCCCTTAGTTGGCAGCCCTCAGAATAGATGGTAAATGTCTATTTTCAGACTTTTTTTTTTTTTTAGATAGAGTCTTGCTCTGTTGCCCAGGATGGAGTGCAGTGGCCCTACCTCACACTCTTTAAGTAGCTGGGACTACAGGCGCCTACCACCATGCCTGGCTAATTTTTGTATTTTTAGTAGAGATGGGGTTTCACCATGTTGGCCAGGCTGGTCTCTTACCTCCTGACCTCAGGTGATCCACCCACCTCAGCCTCCCAATGTGCTGGGTTTGCAGGCGTGGGCCACTGCCCGTCAGGCTGTCTTGTCTCTTCTACATCTAGGAAAGGCTTAGAATGAGAGAGGTCTGGCTACATTAATGGAGATTCTCTACAGATGCAAATATTCCCACCAAAGACAGCTTTGCAGGGCTATCCATTTCAATCTGTTGCCCCTGTGGCAGCCTTTTCAAAACATGTTGAAGAAGTATATTTTGGGGTAAAATAATTTCCTTCAGCATCTGCTATCATGTGATGCTATACCAGAGTCAGGTTGGAAAGTAAGCCACATTATATAGGATTAATAAAACTCATCTGATGAGACTTTATGGTTTCTAGGGCAGGACTCCCCAAGCCCCATAGATAGGCATTTGGGCAAGAAAAAAAAAAGCAGTTCAGTCCTCACCATGTTGGTTGGTCTTCCTTGGTTATTGGGGTGGGAGTAACAGCAACCTTTGGGCCCAGCAGTTTTTTTATGCCTCTGAGGCTGTGGACTGACCATCCAAATAACTGATTTTAATCATTTCGTTATGGAAAAATTGTCAGCAGAACCCCGAAGTAGAGAGACTCCTCAGTCAAGATCTACCTCATGACCTTGCAAGCTAATCTAGCTTGACTCACATCCCCTCCTGACCTGTGCAGATTCATTGAGAAATGTCATATCCATGCCTGCTGGTTAAGACATAGCCCTTTACAGTGAGAGTTGAAACCCAGGCTCTATCACTCGATTGGCTATGTCACTTTGAGAAAGGTATTTAAATGTTTTCTGCTGCAGTTTCCTCATCTGAAATTGGTGGGTAATAGTCACTTCATAGGACAGTTGTGAGGAATGCAGAAAAATTTGTGCCATGCCTGGCATATATTAAATTTTCAGTAAGTGTTAAATATTATAATGAGTATCAACACCTTTTTATTCTAGAAGCACAGATGGGATAAATTGTGTTCTGTGTTAGCCTCACATCAGGACATGCTGTGTTGTGATGCCCACACTGAGGATCTGTTCCCAGGAAGCTGCCTACAGTTGTTTTCTTCTCTGGAAGACTTTGGGTCCTTTCTTTTTAACAAGAAGAGGCTCTACCTTGGGACTGGAAATTTCCAAGGCCACCTTTGAGGATCACAGAGCTAATTTTAGAGCTATTTTAGTCCCCAGCTCCTCTTCTCCACTCCCACGTTATCCATGAGAGGACTGTCTGCAGGGTAAGGAAGAACAGCCCAACCTCAGGTGGGGACTCCTTACGTATTGCCTTCCTGCAGTGCCTTCTCTGCCCTAAATTCTGGTGGGTTTCCTTTGCTCATGTCTGACATCTTCTGCCCTACACTGTCCCGTCTGAGGCTCAGAACCTCTCAGCTGGTTCTCCTCATGGGGAAGGTTTCCCAGATCTGATGCCTTTATTCAGGACACTTCCATCATTGCCCCAGCATTCCTTTTCTCATTGCTTTATTCAGGCTGCTGCATTCATTGTGCAGACCAGGTCTTATAAAAAATGATTCATTTAGCATGTGCTGAGCCATTGTCCTGTCCAAGGAACAGGGCTTTTTAGTCATTGCTGTATTCATCTCCTCAATCAATGTGCAAGTTAGGAATTGGAATCCCCGTTTCACAGACTAAGAAGTGCTGTGTTAATCAGTTGAAATAATTTTTATGGCTGGGCACTGTGGCTCACACCTGTAATCCCAGCCCTTTGGGAGGCCAAGGCGCACAGATCACCTGAGGTCAGGAGTTCGAGACCAGCATGGCCAACATGGTGAAACCTTGTCTCTACTAAAAATACAAAAATTAGCCCAGCATGATGGCTCACACCTGTAATCCCAACTACTGTGAAAAGTAAAGCAAGAGAATCACTTGAACTCAGGAGGCAGAGGTTGCAGTGAGCTGAGAACGTGCCACTGCACTACAGCCTGGGGGATGGAGTGAGACTCTGTCTCAAAAAAAATAAAAAATAATTTTTACTTTATGTAATGTATCTGGGATCAAGTGGACTGGGTTGTGGAGCAAGCTGGGATTTTGGGGGGTTTCTGTTAAGAAATAGCTTCATTGAGGTGTAAGTGAGACAATAAAATTCTTTCCCATTTTAAGTTCTAGTTGAGAGTTTCAAGAAATGTATATGGTGAAGTCTTGATCATCAAATCAACATATGAACATTTTTCATCTCCCCAAAATGTAGGAGCTATTTTTTTATCTTAGAGAATTTTAATGAAATGTACATGGAGGAGGTAATGGTTTCAAGTTTACCTTGTTTTCGTATCTAATTTGTTGGTAACTAATTTAAACCACTTTCTTCTGGTTCTCAGTTTCTGTTCCTACAGGATGCTAACTCCCACAGATGTCAACAGATGGCAGGAATGAGACCAAGCAGTATGCAGTGTTCTCCATTCACATGCTGGAAATGAAAGTTTTCTGTATTTTTCCTCTCCTAATTATCTTGGAAGGGATATTCAGTTTTTTTCAAATTTACAGTGAAAAATATTGAAGTAGGAACTGAAGTAAAGAGAATATATAACAGACCTCTCTGTTCCCTTCTTGCACCTTAACACTTTGCTATTCTTATTTCTTCCAACCCACTCCCCACCCCACGCTTTCTGATTTCAGGCTAGAGCATCCTGAAGCCAATCCAGGACATCATTAAATTTACTGCAGCAACTTCTCTGAGGACTACTTTTGTCATTATTGTTTTGTCTTTTAACGTAACGAGAGTACCAGAATCATACTCAACAACATTAGCAATTCATTAATTTCACTCATTACCCAGTTTATGTGGAAATTTTCCAGGTCTCAAAAATTTCTCCTTACAATTCAGATTTCATACTCAGGTTCATTAAGATGGGAAGAATGAGAGCAAAAACATCTAGAAGCCAGCTCTGTAGTGCCCCATTTCACTTCTCCTTGTGATCTAGGTAAAGGAAGTTTCCCTACCTTGGACAGACTTCCCGTCTGCTTGCTTAGTTGCTGAGCCTTGTTCACTCTTTCCTTGCCGGAGCTTTTCCATTCCCTTCCTTCTTCTGCCTGCCAGGCTCTTCTTCTAATTCTGCTTCTCCACTGTCTTTTGCTGCTCTGCCCATGAGGACAAATAATGATCATACCACTTACCTAATTGCCTGGCCCTAGTTCTGGTTCCTACTATAATCAGAAATGTGGATTCTGGAATGGCAGTGAGGAGCTATGTGGACTATATCTCCAGCAAAACACCATAACTAGTAATTTAGAAAATAAACCAAAAACAACCATTTAAACTCAAAGAATCTGTCTTAAGAACACTCAGGAATTTAGAGAAATATTTATTCATAAGAATCAACTGAAAATGAACCCTTCTGAGAACAGTGAGAGTCTGTAACATTTGACACACAAACAGCTACCCCCATCCCACCCCTACTTTGGGCAACTCTTGAGAGAAACTCCACTATAGGCTGTGAAAATGACATGATGGAACCCTCTCCCTCGCCAGCTCTCAGTCTGTGGTGACAGTTTTTCCCTGAGAGAGGCAGGATGCCACTATTCTTAACTTTTCTTCCCCTGCCAGTTCTATGTTCTGAAGCTGGTTTCATGTAAGCATCATTAAGAAGTATGGTGTTCAGGGGTGGATCCCTTTGAATTTATTCTTCTTGGAGTTTGTTGAGTGTGCTGGCTTTGTAGATTCATGTCTGTCTTCAAATTTTGAAGTTTTGGCCATTATTTCTTCAGTAGTCTATATCTTCTCCTAAACACCCATATATATATAGGTCCAGCAATTGATGCCCTGTAACTCTCTTGGGTCTGTTTACTTTGTCTTATTCTTTTCTCTTCCTTCTTCTCTGTAATTTCAAATTCTTCTCTTTATGTTTACTGATTCTTTCTTCTGCCTCTTCATCTGCTGTTAAATACCTCTACTGGATTTTTCAATTCACAGTAAGCGTTTTCAGGTCCAAAATTTTCATTTGCCTCCTGTTTGTAATCTCTGTTGATATTCTTTTTTTTTTTTGAGCCAGAGTCTCACTGTGTTGCCAGGTGCCATGCTGGAGTGCAGTGGCACAATCTCGGTTCACTGCTACCTCTGCCTCCCGGGTTCAAGCAATTCTGCCTCAGCCTCCCGAGTAGCTGAGACTACAGGCACACGCCACTATGCCCAGCTAATTTTTGTATTTTTAGTAGAGATGGCGTTTCACCACGTTGGCCAGGATGGTCTCGATCTCTTGACCTCGTGATCCGCCTGCCTCGGCCTCCCAAAGTGCTGGGATTACAGGCTCGAGCCACCACAACCGGCCTCTCTGTTGATATTCTTATTTTGTTATGTATAGTTTCCTGATTTCCTTTTCTCTATCCATGTTCACATGAGCTTTTGAGAATATTTTAGACAGTTCTAAAATCTGTCTTATATGCCTGAAGCTTATATTTCTCCAGGAAAACTTTACATCACTATTTTCTTCCATTTATTGGGCCATGTTTTCTGAGTAGTAGTAGTTGTTATTGTTGTTGTTGTTACAAATTAGTCACTGTGGAAAAAGTAACTTCCTTTTCCAGTCTTTGCAGACTGACTCTTTGCCAGGGAAGGTTTTTCTTACTACCTTGGCATTGGTTCTGAGCTTTGGGATCAGTCTGAGGAGGTTTGAGATTTTCTCAGACCTTTTTGGAGCATAGATCTTACCTTTCATTGTGGCTTTTTCCATTTTCTCATAGGCAATTGCTTTTAAATATTTATTTGTCCCAAGAGTCTCTCCCCTGGGCCTTTGATGATCTGTTGTATGGCTCCACTCATAATATCTTGCCCCAGGCATCTGCTCTTCAGTCAGACAGGATCCAGTGCTTTTCCTCCTTAAGATGTGAGATCCTCAAAACAGAGAGAGCAGTCCCTCAGGCTGCCTCCAACAGCTTAGAACCTTGTAAGAAAGGTCTACTGGGCTTTCTCAGGTTTGAGGGAAGGAAGTGGAAACTGGGATGCTGCTTTAGAAGGTCTGTTGTATTCTGTACCTGTAATTTTTTGCCCCAGACATCTATAGGCAAGTTCACCATGAGATTTTTCCACTAGGCAGCACTTGGGACAGGTTAGAACATTGAGAATAAGGTGTATTGGGCTGTAAATATGACTGTCTCATTTTGTTGTTGTTGTCGTTACTGTTTTGTTTTCTTGAGACTGTGTCTTGCTGTGTTGCCCAGTCTGGAGTGGAGTGGCATGGTCAAAGCTCATTGCAGACTCAACCTCTTGGGCTCAAGCCAGGAATAGCTAGGACTATAGGCGTATGCCACCATACCTGGCTAATATTTATATGTTTTGTAGAGACGAGTCTTCACCGTGTTCCCCAACCTGGTCTCAAACTCCGAGGATCAAGCAATCTACTTGTTTCAGCCTCCCAAAGTGCTGAGATCATAGGAATAAGCCACTGTTACCAGCCAACTGCCTTCTCCTTTTAATGTGGCTTTTTCTTGATTGGGCAGTTGCTTGAATCCTGAGGACTTTTGACTGTTTTCAAATAAAGTTGGCTCATTTCAGCCAATTGTTTGGGTAAGCATATAATTAGAAATATGATTAATGCTTTTTCTGTAAACTAGTATTATGAAAAATCTCAAATAGACAGCAAAATTGGGAGCATGGTAAAATGAATCCCCATTTTGCCTTCATCCAGTTTCAATAATTTTAAAACCATGAGTAGTTTTGTTAGATTTATCCCTTCTCCCTGTTTATGTGCCAAAGTATTTTAAAACAAATCCGGATGTCTTGTTATTTTACCCATATATACTTGATCTCAGAAAGGATTTTTAATCAATATTGAGGTGTAACTTGCTACCATAAGAAGCAGGACTTTTAACTATATAATGAGTTTTGACAAATGTATACACACATCACTTAACACCTCAATCAAGATAAGGAACATTTCAGCAGAGTTCCTATATGCCCTTGCAAGTAATCACTCCAGAGGAAAATAGTCAAGAATTCTCACCAAAATATGGACAAGTAATATCCAGCGATACATGAAAAGGATGTTATATTCTAGCCAAATAGAATTTATTTCCAAAAACCCAAGAATAGAGTGAACATAGAGTAGCTACCTATGGAGATATTTAACCTTTTATCTGTAGTTCTCTGCTTAGGAACAAAAGGAAAATTCTTGCATGAATCAGCTTTCAGCTTAGTATTTTTCTTTTGGCAGAGTGGCCTGGGGTCTCACGTTGTTATTTTCCTTTCACTGCTTTCAGGGAGCAAAAGAGAAAAACCTACATGACTGTCTTAATGCAGAAAAATGCCCATTCAGGGTAAAAATTATCAGCAAATGAGGAATAGAAAGAATTTTCCTTAATATAACAGGTTACCTGTGACAACTTGACTGCAATCATCATTTTTAATGGTGAAGTATGTTCACACTAAGATCAAGAACAAGCATTAATGTTGATTGTCATAGCTGTTATTTAGCATTATCCTATAATATCTAGCTAATCTGTTAAGGTATTAAAAAGGAGTAAAAGACATAAATGTTGAAATAGAAAAACTTTTTATTCACAAAAGATGTGAGTATATACATGGAAGAATCTGTAGTTAAACAGCTAGATGCTAGTAACACAGTTTAGGAACTTAAAAAATAAGGTCAGTGTTTTTAAAAAGCACTTGTATTTCTGTAACCTAGCAGAAAACAGTTAAAAATGAAATACATATTCACACTACCATCAAAAACAAAATGTTTAAACTTTTGAGTCAATGCAGGAGAATATCTTTGTGACTTTGGAATAGGTAAAGATAGCACAGATGGAATATACAAGGATGTAAACTATATAAGTATATAGAAATAAAAATGTTTTAAATCACCTTTCAACTGCCATCAGAAAAAGAAATTGCACTGCTTTTCTTCTCCAATTATGAATAAACCAAAAAGTATCAGAGTTGAATATCAATTTAGATGTTTATTTTGCCAAGGTTGAGAACATGCCCCAGAGAGAGGTCAGTGGCTTTCTCCAAAGCTGATTTTGAGAGCTTCAGTATTTAAAAGGGAAAAGTGGGCTAGAGGGGAAAAAGGGGGGGGGGGGTGGTAATCCACAGTGACAAGACAAAAGGAGCAGGTAGGAGAATAGTTATGTATTCATCTCACACTCCGTAAATCAGCACTTTACATAACATAAGGTGCGCATAGAATAGCTACTGTTAAGATATTTAACCTTTTATCTGTAGCTCTCTCCTTAGAAACAAAAGGAAAGGCAGCTTCTTGCATGACTCAGCTTCCAGTTTAATATTTCCTTTTGGCAGACTGGACTGGGGTCCCTAGTTTTTATTTTTCCTTTCACAACACCATAGTATTTGTTCACTTCTTCTGCCTCAAAGTTGCTGGCTAGTGGATGAATGCTGTTTTCCCCATGATCACCACATGATACCATCTTTGTTCTTCACATTTCCTCTTATCACCCCTATATTTCTGTTTTTACTTTTACTTTTTTATCAAAATATTCACTTAAAAGTATAGTGAATACACTAGTGAAATAATTATATTCACCACTTTAATTTACAGTTCTTGGTATTTCTACCTGAATTTTTTTTTTCAAAAAAATTCAGAGAATAGTAAAATGAACCCAGTACACATTATTCAGTTCTAAAAATTATCAAGTATGGCCAATAATGCTCAATTGACTTTTGAGGGTGAGAAGGGGTGTGTAAGCACACCCAGACATCATTTTCACTCATGAATGTTCTGCAAGTTTGTATACAGGAAGGGCTTATTTCTTAAAACCCGTAATATTTTTATAACAGCAAAACTAATGTTTGGTAATCTAATATTCAATAGCGTTCAGATTTTACTAGCTGTTAAAACTCTTCACATATTCTTCATTGCAATCAGGATCTAAATTGCATTGTATCACTCATTGCCTTAGACTGACCATGTGTTTGAGGACTTTTTCCTGACAGTTCACATTCCCCATGTTATTTATTTTATTGCATTTTAGGTTTTGGGGTACATGTGAAGAACATGCAATATTGTTGCATAGGTACACACAGGGCAGTGTGATTTGCTGCCTTCATCCCATTCACCTCTGTCTGGCGTTTCTCCCGATGCTGTCTCTCCCCAACTCCCCATCCTCCACTGTCCCTCCCCCATTTCCCCCCAACAGACCCTCGTGTATAGTGCTCCCCTCCCTGTGTCCATGTGTTCTCATTGTTCAACACCCACCTATGAGTGAAAACATGCGGTGTTTGATTTTCTGCTCTTGTGTCAGTTTGCTGAGAATGATGGTTTCCAGGTTCATCCATGTCCCTACAAAAGACAGGAACTCATCATTTTTGATGGCTGCATAATATTCCATGGTGTATATGTGCCACATTTTCCCTGTCCAGTCTATCATTGATGGGCATTTGGGTTGGTTCCAGGTCTTTGCTATTGTAAACAGTGCTGCAATGAACATTCATGTTCATGTGTCCTTAGAGTAGAATCATTAATAATCCTTTGGCTATATACCCAGAAATGGAATTTCTATTTCTAGGTCCTTGAGGAATCGCCACACTGTCTTCCACAATGGTTAAACTAATTTACACTCCCACCAACAGTGTAAAAGTGTTCCTATTTCTCCACATCCTCTCCAGCATCTGTTGTCTCTAGATTTTTTAATGATCGCCATTCAAACTGGTGTGAGATGGTATCTCAATGTAGTTTTGATTTGCATTTCTCTAATGACCATTGATGATGAGCATTTTATCATATGTTTGTTGGCCTCATGTATGTCTTCTTTTGTAAAGTGTCTGTTCATATCCTTCGCCCACTTTTGAATGGGCTTGTTTGTTTTTTTTCTTGTAGATCTGTTTTAGTTCTTTGTAAATTCTGGATAGCAGCCCTTTGTCAGATGGGTAAACTGCAAAAGTTTTTTCCCATTCTGTTGCTTGCCGATTCACTCTAATGACTGCTTCTTTTGCTGTGTAGAAGCTGTGGAGTTTGATTAGGTCCCATTTGTCTATTTTGGCTTTTGTTGCCAATGCTTTTGGTGTTTTGGTCATGAAGTCCTTGCCTATGCCTATGTCATAGATGGTTTTGCCTAGATTTTCTTCTAGGGTTTTTGTGGTGTTAGGTCTTATGTTTAAGTCTTTAATCCATCTGGAGATAATTTTAGTGAAAGGTGTCAGGAAGGAATCCAGTTTCCGCTTTCTGCACATGGCTAGCCAGTTTTCCCAACACCATTTACTAAACAGGGAATCTTTTCCCCATTGCTTGTTTTTGTCATGTTTGTCAAAGATCAGATGGTTGTAGATATGTTGTGTTTCCTCTGAGGCCTCTGTTCTGTTCCATTGGTCTATATCTCTGTTTTGGTACCAGTACCATGTTGTTTTAATTACTATAGCCTTGTAATATAGTTTGAAGTCTGGTAGTGTGATGCCTCCTGCTTTGTTCTTTTTGCTTAGAATTGGCTTGGCTATGTGGGTTCTCTTTTGGTTCCATATGAAGTTTAAGGTGTTTTTTTTCCAGTTCTGTGAAGAAGGTCATTGGTAATTTGATGGGGATAGCATTGAATCTGTAAATTACTTTGGGCAGTATGGCCATTTTCACGATATTGATTCTTCCTAACCATGAACATGGAATGTTTCTCCATCTGTTTGTGTCCTCTCTGATTTCGTTGAGCAGTGGCTTGTAGTTCTCCTTGAAGAGGTCATTTGCATCCTTTGTTAGTTGTATTCCTAGGTATTTTATTCTCTTTGTAGCAATTGTGAATGGCAATATGTTCTTGATTTGGCTCTCTTTAAGTCTGTTATTGGTGTATTGATTTTTGCACATTGATTTTGTATCCTGAGACTTTGCTGAAGTTGCTTATCAGTTTCAGGAGCTTTTGGGCTCAGACAATGGGGTCTTTTAGATATACAATCATGTCATCTGCAAATACAGACGATTTGACTTCCTCCTTTCCTAATTGAATACGCTTTATTTCTTTTTCTTGCCTGATTTCTCTGGCTAGAACTTCCAGTACTATATTGAATAGGAGTGGTGAGAGAGGGCATCCTTGTCTAGTTCCAGATTTCAAAGGGAATGCTTCCAGTTTTTGCCCATTCAGCATGATATTGGCTGTTGGTTTGTCATAAATACCTTTTATTATTTTGAGATACGTTCCGTCAATACCTAGTTTATTGAGGGTTTTTAGCACAAAGGGCTGTTGAATTTTGTCAAAGGCCTTCTCTGCATCAATTGAGATAATCATGTGGTTTTTGTCTTTGGTTCTGTTTATGTGGTGAATTACGTTTATGGACTTGCATATGTTGAACCAGCCTTGCATCCCCGGGATGAATCCGACTTGATCATGGTGGGTAAGCTTTTTGATGTGCTGTTGCAATCAGCTTTCCAATATTTTATTGAAGATTTTTGCATCTATGTTCATCATGGATATTGGCCTGAAGTTTTCTTCTCATGTTGAGTCTCTGCCGGGTTTTGGTATCAGGATGATGTTGGTCTCATAAAATGATTCGGGAAGGATTCCCTCTTTTTGGATTATTTTGAATAGTTTCAGAAGGTATGGTACCAGATTCTCATTGTATGTCTGGTAGAATTCAGCTGTGAACCCGTCTGGACCTGGGCTTTTTTGGGGTGGTAGGCTCTTAATTGCTGCCTCAACTTCAGACCTTGTTATTGGTCTATTCAGAGTTTCAACTTCTTCCTGGTTTAGATTTGGGAGGAGGCAAGTGTCCAGGAATTTATCCATTTCTTCCAGGTTTACTAGTTTATGTGCATAGAGTTGTTTGTAATCATCTCTGATGATGGTTTGAATTTCTGTAGAATCTATGGTGATATCCTCTTTATTATTTTTTATTGCATCAATTTGGTTATTCTCTCTTTTCTTTTTTATTAATCTGGCTAGTGGTCTGTCTATTTTGTTGATCTTTTCAAAAAACCAGCTCCTGGATTTATTGATTTTTTGAAGGGTTTTTTTGTGTCTCTATCTCCTGCAGTTCTGCTCTGATCTTAGTTATTTCTTGTCTTCTGCTTGGCTTTGAGTTTTTTTGATCTTGCTCCTCTAGGTCTTTCAGTTTTGATTCTAGGGTGTCAATTTTAGATCTCTCCTTGCTTCTCATGTGGGCACTTATTGCTATATATTTTCCCTTAGAGACTGCTTTAAATGTGTCCCAGAGATTCTGGTATGTTGTATGTTCATTCTCGTTGGTTTCGAAGAACATCTTTATTTCTGCCTTCATTTCATTGTTTAGCCAGTCAACATTCAAGAGCCAGCTGTTCAGTTTCCATGGAGCTGTGCAGTTTTGAGTTAGTTTCTGCCTTCTGAGTTCTAACTCTATTGCACTGTGGTCTGAGAGACTGTTTGTTATGATTTCCGTTCTTTTGCATTTGCTGAGGAGTGATTTATTGCCAATTATGTGGTCAGTTTTAGAGTATGTGTGATGTGGTGCTGAGAAGAATGTATATTCTGTGGATTTGGGGGTGGAGAGTTCTGTAAATGTCTATTAGGTTTGCTTGTTCCAGGTCTGAGTTCAAGTCCTGCATATCCTTGTTAATTTTCTGTGTGGTTGATCTGTCTAATATTGACAATGGGGTGTTAAAGTCTCCTACTATTATTGTGTGGGAGTCTAAGTCTTCTTCTAAGTCATTAAGGACTTGCCTTATGTATCTGGGTGCTCCTGTATTGGGTGCGTATATATTTAGGATCATTAGCTCTTCTTGTTGCATTGATCCTTTTACCATTATGTAATATCCTTCTTTGTCTCTTTTAATCTTTGTTGCTTTAAAGTGTATTTTATCAGAGACGAGAATTGCAACTCCTGATTTTTTTTTGCTCCCTATTTGCTTGGTAAATCTTCCTCCATCCCTTTATTTTGAGCCTTTGTGCATCCTTGCATGTGAGATTGGTTTCCTGGTACTGCACACTGATGGGTTTTGGCTTTTTATCCAATTTGCCGGTCCGTGTCTTTTGATTGGGGCATTTAGTCCATTTACATTTAGGGTTAATATTGTTATGTGTGAATTTGATACTGCCATTTTGATGCCAGCTGGCTGTTTTGCCCGTTAGTTGATGCAGGAGCTCTTGTAAAGCAGGCCTGGTGATGATAAAGTCTCTGAGTACTTGCTTGTTCACAAAGGATTTTATTTTTCCTTCACTTATGAAGCTTAGTTTGGCTGGGTATGAGATTCTGGGTTGAAAGTTCTTTTCTTTAAGGTTGTTTAATATTGGCCCCCACTCTCTTCTGGCTTGTAGGGTTTCTGCTGAGAGATCTGCTGTGAGTCTAACAGGCTTCTCTTTGTGGGTAACCCGACCTTTCTCTCTGGCTGCCCTTAGCATTTTCTCCTTCATTTCAACCCTGGTGAATCTGATGATTTTGTGCCTTGGGGTTGCTCTTCTTGAGGAATATCTTTGTAGTGTTCTCTGTATTTCCTGGACTTGAATATTGGCCTGCCTTGCTAGGTTGGGGAAGTTTTCCTGGATAGTATCCTGAAGTGTATTTTCCAGCTTGGATTCATTCTCTTCATCACATTCAGGTACACCTATCAAACGTAAATTAGGTCTTTTCACATAGTCCCACATTTCTTGGAGACTTTATTCATTCCTTTTTACCCTTTTTTCTCTAATCTTACCTTCTTGTTTTATTTCATTAGGTTGATCTTCGACCTCTGATGTCGTTTCTTCTGCTTGGTCAATTCAGCTGTTGAAACTTGTGCATGATTTGCGAAGTTATCTTGTTTTTCAGCTCCATCAATGCACTTATATTTCTATGTTGTCCATCTCTTTAGCATTTCATCAAATCTTTTTTCAATGTTCTTAGTTTCTTTGCATTGGGTTAGAACATGTTCTTTTAGCTCTCAGAAGTTTCTTATTACCCACCTTCTGAGTCTGATTCTTTCATTTCATCACACTCATTCTCCATCCAGCCTTGTTCCCTTGCTGGTGAGGAGTTGTGATCCCTTGTAGGAAGACAGTTGTTTTGGTTTCGGGTTTTCGTCCTTTTTGCGCTGGTTTCTTCCCATCTTTGTGGATTTATCCACCTGTTGTCTTTGTAGTTGCTGACTTTCGGATTGGGTCTCTAAATGAACTTCCAGTTTGTGGATGATGAAGTTATTTCTGTTTTTTAGTTTTCCTTCTAACAGTCTGGCCCCTCTGCTGTAGGACTGCTGAGGTCCACTCCAGGCCCTGCTTGCCTGGGGATCACCTGCAGCAGCTGCAGAACAGTAAGGGTTGCTACCGGTTTCTTCATCTGTTATCTTCGTCCCAGAAGGATATCTGCCAAATGTCAGTCTGTTCTCTCCTTTATGAGGTGACTCTTTGGATATACAGGGGTCAGGGAGCTGCTTGACCATACAGTCTATCCTTTATTGGAGCTCCAGTGCTGATCTGTGAGTTCCGTTGTTCATTCAGAGTTGCTGGGCAGTTATGTTTAGGTCTGCTGCAGCAGAACTCATAACCTCCCTTTTTTTCCCCCAGGTGCTCTGTCCCAGGGAGTTAGGGCTTTATTTATGAGTTTCCATTGTGCTGCTACCTTTTTTTTTTCTTTCAGGGCTGCCCTGCCCAGCAAAGAGGCAGCCCAGTCAGTGTCTGCCTGCAGAGGCTTTGGTGAGCTGCTGTGGGCTCCGCCCAGCTGCCATGTGATCTTCCCTGCGGTCCTGTTTATATGGGTGTAGTTAGAACTGCCTCGGCAATGGTGGACCGCCTCTGTAATTGCAGGCTCTCTCTGTAGTGGCAGGTTGCCTTGACAACAGGGCGTTGCTTCAGCAACAGTGGGCTGCCTCAGTGATGGCGGACTGTCTCCGTAGTGGTGGAGTGCCTCAGTAATGGCAGACGCCCCTCCCCCACAGAGCTGGACTGTCCTGGGTTCAGCTGTGCTGCTTGCTGTGAAACTCTCAACCCAGGCATTTTCAGTTACTGTTTTTCTGTGTGGGGGTGGGTGGGACCAGCCAAGCCTGATCACCTGGCTCCCTGACTCAGAGTCTTTTTGTTTTTTTTTAGTTGAGCGGTTGACTCTCTCCCAGGTGTTCCAGTCGCCTGTTAAGTAGGGACCGGGATCTATGTGATTTCCCGTGCAGCGACTCACTGTGCCAGCTGAAACAGCAGCACTGAGATTTCTGGTGGTTTTTTTTGCCCAGGAATCTCCTGGCCTGGCTCCCTGTTTCAGTCCTCTTTTAAATCTGATGAATGGGTGATCTGCCTTCCCGGGGCTCCAATCGTCAGCTAAGGGGGCACCTGGACCAGTGTAGTTTGTACGGAGAACTGCCATGCCAGAATGCCAGCAAAGCAGCTGCATGGGCCAAAACAGCCACACTGGCGACCCGTGGGGCTCCCCTGCCTAGGTATCTCCTGGTCTGTGGGCAATAAAAATTTATTTGGAAATGTGGCATCCACTCATCCACTGCACTTTCACTAGGAGCTGCAATCCTGAGCTATTCCTAGTCAGCCATCTTCCTGAGATTCCCCTCCCCATGCTATTAATTTGTTAAAGGCCTTGGTGTTATACAGTATTGAAAAACTGCCAGTGCCATCTGCCTATGGCCTTCTCAAGTCTGTCTGCCCTTGTGGTTATCCTGAGTTTAAACCCAGGGAGACTGAGGCTAGAAGAGGCAGACAGCTTTCATGTGTTCTTCTGTTCAATGCAAAAAACATTTGGAACTCTGAGTCCTAACCTTAAACTCAAGACCTCACCTGCAGGCATTCCACATCCTTTTAACTCCTCAGTGATGTAAACAACAAACCTCACCCAGCTCCTGGGGCACAGGGTCTTCACTCCCAGGCAAGCTTGTCCCAGATTTGCAGGGAGTCTGCCTCCCTAGACCTTTTGGCCAGAACCCCACGTGGGAATCTTGCAGGTGTGCTCTACCCAGCTCCCCATTTGGTACTGGAATCTGGTCTGTGTCACAACCTGGGGAGGGCATCTGTACCCAGCCACCCTCTGACTTCTCTGTTTTCACAGATTGGCCATCTGCAAGCTTCCCTTCTCCATGAAGAGCAGGAATATAGCCATGGAATCCCAGGGAGCCAAGACAGAGGTGAGACTTCCCAGAACTGTCCTCCTTGCTATCACAGGACGGGCCCATTTCCTTCTGGCCCTAGCAGTCACATTGTTAGCACAAGACCAAGGTTAGCACTGCTCCTGGGGAGTGATCTGTCTTTCCTGACATCTTCCAGCAGGTGACTGGCCTGTGGGTATCATTCATCAATCAGTGATCTGTGCACAACACCCAGGGAGCATTTACAGCAAAAAACAGAGATGTTCACACTAAAGTGTCAGTGATGATGTTGAGTTGGTGTCAATGAAGGGTAGGGCAGAGAGAGAGGTCACAAAGGCCTTCAGTGAGAGGGGCTCACTGGGCAGCTGTGAGGGATGTGGTAAGTACAGGAGGTAGGGAAGAGGCAGAAGTGTGCTCAGTCTCAGGCTGCCACTGGGCAGACTGCTCAACCGCAAGGGAGACAGGGTTTAGCAGCCAATATCCTCACAGACTGGTGGTGGATGAATCCAAGTCCTAGGAGAAGCAGATGCCAAGATGCAGTGAGACGGGCTGGGCTTACACAGGAAACACCTGCAAGAGAGAAAAGGACGCCTGGAGCCTCATCAGACTTCAGTGAGGAGGAGGGGGAGAAAACTGTGGAATCATCAGAGACCAAGTACAGCTCCCAGAGGTTTGGCCAGGGCAGCAGTCTTCAGGCCATAGTGGGCCATCAGAGGAGCACCTGGATTGAAACGGGCTTGCCTCAGTATCCTCATGATGTGTGGCCACTGACTGAAACAGCTGCAAGAAAAACGGCCTACATACGGTTGCAGGAGTGGGCTGTGGTCCCTTAGGCTCCCAACTCAGAAGTCTGTCACGTGCTGGCTTGGGGTGGCCACAGCTGATCACACCATGTTCTGGTGAAGGCGCAGAGTCACTTGGGGCACCTGAATATCCCTGGTTTGCCAGACAGCATCAACATGGTTAGATGGGCTTTCAGCTTACCTAACTGGGAGATTGCACCTACAGCCCTGGGTCTGCTGCATCTCTGAAGAGTAGTCACTGCCCTGTACTGAGCCTGCATTGTCAGCTGGCCACAGATGCCCAAGCTCACCAAGGTCCTTACGGTTTGACAGTGTAGTACTGCCACCTCCCACAGCTCTGCCACTTCCTGCAGACCCCTCACAGTGTGGCCTAAACTGCTGAGATAGCTCCCACCTACCTCTCTCATTGGCGCCTATCATCTGACTGTTCCTGAAAGTTTCTGTGCTGGCTACCTCTGACCCTCTTGAGGTTGGAGGCCTGGATGCCAGCCTGAGGAGCCCAACTTGATCTTCAAGCTGTTTGGGGTTTTCTTGGTTTTTCTTTTGCTTTTTGGGGTGGGGAGTGTTTGGGGATGGTGGTCAGAGTCTCACTGTTGCCCAAGCTGAGTGTAGTGCCACAATAATAGCTCACTGCCGCCTTGACCTCCCAGATTCAAACAGTCCTCACATCTCAGCCTCCCAACTAGCTGGGACTACAGGCACCGGCCACCATGCTTGGCTAATTTTTTATTTTGTGCATGTGTGGAGTTGGGGGTCTTGCTATGCTGCCCAGGTTGATCTCCAAGTCCTGGATGCAAGCATTCCTGCATCAGCCTCCCAAAGTGCTGGCATTACAAGCATGAGCTACCATGCCCAGCCTGCCTGGATTTTGAGGATCTTTGCAGTAAGTATGACATGAAAGATCAGTGATGGGGGAAATAGAGATGGACAGTTAAGGGTCAGAGGAGAGGCTTTCTGACTCATGAGTCTAGTAGTCCTGATGAGCTTCACAAATGGAATATTATTTATTTATTTATTTATTTATTTTTGAGACAGAGTCTAACTCTGTCACCCAGGCTGGAGTACAGTGGCACAATCTCAGCTCCTGCAACCTCCACCTCCCAAGTTCAAGTGATTTTCCTGCCTCAGCCTCCTAAGTAGCTGTGATTACAGGCATGTACCACCACACCCAGCTAATTTTTGTATTTTTAGTAGAGACAGGGTTTCACTACATTGGCCAGGCTGATCTTGAACTCCTGACTTCAAATGATCTGCCCACCTCTGCCTCCCAAAGTGCTGGGATTACAGGAGCAAGCCACTGCAATTGGCCATGAATGGAATTTAAATTCATCAAGCACCTACAGATATGCCAGACTAGTCATGTGTATAGTTGCAGAACAGATGTACTGTGAGAAGGGCTCTTTCAAAAGTGCTCCATCCACTAATTCAGATGTGCTCAGACTGCCCTATAAGGCATTGGATTTTTGGTAGAAATCAGATCTAGGCTGGATCTGAATTCTGTGATCCTGCAGTGGAGATTTACATGTTCCAGGGCAGGTCCCAAATGATCGATTTTCATTTTGTCAGAAGATCCATGAGAGCTGTATCTTCCTCATTTATAAATTCATGGAGTTCTAACTCAGAAGATGGCCCAGGGTACCATAAAACTTTAGTAGTATGTTATTTACTGTTCATATGTTTGTAGGAAACATTGTCATTTAACTTTTGAGTTTTTCTCTTCTCCCTGCCTAGGTTTAAAGCTCCATGCAGGTTTGAATTCTGTGCTTCTAGGAAGCCCCATGAAAAGTACCTAGTACCATAAATACTGGGGCAAGGCAGAGATGGAGGCCTTGGAACTCCAGGCACAGGTGGCAGATCCTGGAACCCTACAGTTGCCTGAGTGCATTGCTGTCCCTGGTGAGCAGGCCTGGGTTTTGTGTTACAGTCTTTCATGGCATTTGGGGATGTGACTGTGGATTTCACCCAGAAGGAATGGAGGCTGCTGAGCCCTACTCAGAGGGCCCTGTACAAGGAGGTGACACTGGAGAACTACAGCCACCTGATCTCACTAGGTAAGTGTGGCTTCCCCTAGGTTTAACATTTGGCTTGTGGTGCCTCTGATGTTGCCATAGGGTTAGTTTCAGAGACAAGGACGTTGTTTTCTCTATTCTCCTGGGGAGGGTCTGGCTTTGGTAGTTTCATACAGGCTGCCACTGGGCACCTGCAGGCTTCTCTCCCCATGCTGGGGCTCTCCTGGGGGCTTGTATCTAAGCATGGTAGACAGGATCCTCCTGAACTTTCCCCCTCTGAGACTCACTCCCTTCCTGCCCTGAGTAGCTCCAGCAAGTGGCCCTTGGAGCCTACAACCAGGAATCACCTCATGGTTTTTTTCCCTGTGAGCAGGAATTCTCCATTCTAAACCAGAACTCATCAGGCGGCTAGAGCAAGGGGAAGCACCCTGGGGAGAAGAGAGAAGATGCCAGCCGGGCCCCCATGCAGGTGAGGGGAAGGACAAGGTAGACAGCACAGACACAGTCTTTCGGGAGGGAGGAGGTTTCTCTGAGGCCAGGGTACCTGGAAGCTGTTCTGGCCTCCTTGGCTGCTCTTCAGACCACCTGGCCCTGCCTTCCTTCCAGTCCTTGCTGAGTGAGAGGTTCTCCTGGGGTCCCTGGACTCCTCCCAGGAAGCCTCCTTCCCCCCATTTGCTAAGCTTCTTTCTCCCACTCAGTCTCCCCATTTGTGACTTTCCTCGTGATCACCTAACTGCAAGCCTAAGTCTATTGCTCCTTCCTAATACTGTCTGGGTAGTCTTAAAACCTTTGTCCATTATTCTCCTTCTTCAATTCCCATAGCTGTTTTACTTCTGGTTTAATGTTATAAGCAGTACTACTCTTGCCAAAGGTCACTTCATCTTCCTCCTTCCCCCATTTCCTCCAGATGTACTGCCTGAGTGGGGCTGTGGTCTAGAATTGTGTACCCTCTTAAGTCCTGGTAGTCACTGCTGTGGTTCATCAGGACTCATGATGATGATGATGATGATGATGATTCTTACCTCTAGGGTAGACTTGTTCTCTCTTGGAGCAGTTTTAGTTCATAGTTAGGCCTTGGGTTCCTCTCTTCTCTTTTCATGCTATTTTGCAGGCTTCCCTCACTCCTCACAGTGGGACCACAGAAGACTACTGAAAAGTGGTGTTAAGTTTTCTGCTTATGACAATGATAAACTTGTAGTTTTCTCTATCTTGCTATGTGTCAGTTTCAGGGGTCATCTGTTTCTATTGATTTTTATATCCTATTTGGAAAATGTATAGACAGATTTTGATTACTCAGCTGCAGTTCTCCTTCAGTAACTGGAAGTTTCTTTTATGTCTTGTTTAAGAAATCCTTCCTAGCTTGAACTTGCAAGGCAGAGATTGCAGTGGGCCAAGATTGTGCCACTGCACTCCAGCCTGGCAACAGAGTGAGACTCCATCTCCAAAAAAAAAAAAAAAAAAGAAATCGTTCCTAGGCCAAGGTTATAAAGATACAAAGATTTAAAGATATAAAGTTGTGGTTTTTTGTTTGTTTTGTTTTGGTTTGGTTTGGTTTTTGAGACAGAGTCTCGCTCTCCTGCCAGACTGGAGTATAGTGGTACTATCTCAGCTCACTGCAACCTCTGCCTCCTGGATTCAAGTGATTCTCCTGCCTCGGCCTCCCAAGTAGCTGGGACCTCAGGCGTGTGCCACCACACCCAGCTAATTTTTGTATTTTTAGTAGAGACAGAGTTTCACCATGTTGGCCAGGATGGTCTCGATCTCTTGACCTTGTGATCCGCCCACCTCAGCCTCCCAAAGTGCTGAGATTACAGGCATGAGCCACCGCGCCCAACCATTGTTTTTCTGGTTTTTTGTTTTGAGACAGTTTCACTCTTGTTGCCTAAGCTGGAGTGAAATGGCGCAGTCTTGGCTCCCTGCAACCTCCACCTCCCAGGTTCAAGTGATTCTCCTGTCTCAGCCACCTGAGTAGCTGGGATTACATGTGCCCACCACCATGCCTGGGTAACTTTTTTTTTTTTTTTTTTAAAGTAGAGATGGTGTTTCACCATGTTGGCCCGGCTGGTTTTGAACTCCTGACCTCAGGTGATCCACCCTCCTTGGCCTCCCAAAGTGCTGAGATTACAGATGTGAGCCACCATGTCTGACCAAAATAAAGATTTGTGGTGTTGTTTAACTCTTCTGTGTCTTTATAGATTTATTTTTAAGGAGGGCAGTTTGAACTATCTGTGCAATACTTGAAGAGATGATTTTTACATCTTCTGTATTCATGGTGGATTGTTCCATATCTACTAAGTTTTGTAGCACTTACTTTCTATATTTTAGCCTACTGTTAAAATACGTGCAAGGTTAGAATTTTTATAATTTTATCAGTTCACAGGGAAACTCTCACCCTCATCTCCAATTCCTGGATTATTTTGAAGCAAATCCTGGTCATCATATTTCATCTGTAAAACCTAATATTTACTATATTTTAATCTATTTCATTTAATATTAGTATTAGTTCCTAAGATTTTTTTTGGTAACTGTAACCCTCATTTAACTTTCCTTATTTCATAGCATGTATATTTTGAGTTTACATCCTATAATACTTTCTTCCCTACAGCATTTTTTTGTGAAGCAAATGTTGAACAGTTATATTTGTGTGCATACTAAGAAGTTGAAAGGCTTATGGAATGAATACCTGACAACCTATCACCTACAGTCAACATGTAGCTTTGTGCTCCTTATTCTTTATTGCTTATTTACCCAGCTGTGTATTGCTCTCTCCATCCTTGAGTCCATCTTCCTTTTGATGCTGTTTAATATTGCAGACATTATTACCCTTTACTCATAAACATTCAGCATGCTTATCAATAAGTAGTATTATAATGTTTCTTTGTAGTTCTTTTTAGGATTTATGTATTGTAAGATGCATAAATCTTAAGTGTAACATTTGATGAGCTTTGACGGATGCATAACTTAGTGTAATCTGGACCTCTATGACAACACAGAACAATTACTCTCTTCCTAGAAGTGTTTTGTGCCTTTTTCCAGTCATTTCCCACTCCCAGTACACCAGAGAAAATTACTATTCTGATTTTGTTCAATACGCCTTAATTTCATCTGTTTTAGAACTTCATGTAAGTGGAATTACACAGTATACTCTCCATCAGAAGATTAGCAGGTTGATTTTTTGTATGGTTGTTGTTGACTCTGTCCCATTGTCTGCAAAAAAAGCAGTTTCATATAGACTGCGGAGTTCTTTCCCATTCCTTGCTTCCCACCACCCCATAAAAAATGTGGGCACATCCACGGAGAAATTTGGAGCTGGCTTCACTGAGTTTTCACATGCATGAGGTCTCTGCTTTGGAATTTATGATTGGTGCCACTCCCTCAGTTTGCATAGGTTGTAAGACACTCCTTTCTTAATCATCTCAAGTATTATAGAAATGACAAAATACCATGGACTGGGAGGGTTAAACAGCAGACATTTATTTCTTACTGTTCAGTGCAGGTATGAGAAGCTGGGATGTATGTGGGTAGGCCTGAAATAACATTACTGTAAGTTACCCTGTAACTTTACAGAATCAGCAAACTTTGATTATCTGAGTAACCAGAAAAATTAAAATTATATAAATGATGTAGGAAAGCTCATATAATCATATATCTGATCAGTTTTGGAATATTTTTCCTGAATAATAAGCACATTGACTGTCATATGAACCAGCAGTATCTTCTATCGGTTTGCTATTTCTATTTTCACTTTAATTTTTCCTTTCTTAATGTGAATATTCATTTTTCTGTATTAAAAAAGAGAATTATTTATTATTCTCCATTTATATATAAATATTTCCCCTTCATAGATGGCTACTATTAATGTTTGTATTAGTTTTGGGGGGATTCTTTTTTTGTTGATACATAATAATTGTACATTATTTATGGGGTAGATGGGATATTTTCATACATGCATACCATATGTAATGATCAAATCAGGATATCCATAACCTCAAATATTTATCATTTCTCTACATTGTCAATTTTTTTCTATTCTGAAATATAAATTACTGTTAACTATAGTCACCCTACTGTGCTATCAAATACTTATTTCTTCTAACTGTATTTTTGTACCCAGAATCAACCGCTCTTTGTTCTCCCTTCCCTCTCTTTTTCCTAGCCTCTGCTCCCACGTATGAGTGACAACATGCAATATTTGGCTTTCTGTGCCTGGTTATTTCACCTAATTTAGTGAACTCCAGTTCTAATGATATCGCTATAAATGATAGAATTTTATTTTTCTTTATGGTTGACTAACATTCTATTATATATATGTACTATATTTTCTTTATCCATTCAACAATTGGTGGACATTTAGGTTAATTCCATTATCTAGGCTATTGTGAATGCTAATGTTAACATGGTGCAGATATCCTTTTGCCATACTGATTTCCTTTCCCTTGGATAATTATGAAGTAGTGGAATTACTGGATTGCATCATAGTTCTATTTGTAAGTTTGGTGTGGTTTTTTTTTCTCATTTTTGTTTATTTTGCATTTGTGTTTTCTTTTTTTATTATTATTATACTTTAAGTTCTGGGGTACATGTGAAAATGGGAGGAAATTTTTGCAATCTACTCATCTGACAAAGGACTAATATCCAGAATCTAATGAGAACTTAAACAAATTTACAAGAAAAAAAGCAACCCCATCAAAAAGTGGCCAAAGTATATAAACTGACACATCTCAAAAGAAGACATTAATGCAGCCAACAAACATGAAAAAAAGTTCATCATCACTGGTCGTTAGAGAAATGCAAATCAAAACCACAATGAGATACTATCTTGTGCCAGTTAGAATGGTGATCATTTAAAAGTTAGGAGACAGCAGATGCTGAAGATGATGTGGAAAAATAGGAACATTTTTACACTGTGAGTGGGAGTATGAATTAGTTCAACCATTTTGGAAGACAGTGTGGCGATTCCTCAAGGATCTAGAAATAGAAATACCATTTGACCCAGCAATCCCATTACTAGGTATATACCCAAATGTTTATAAATCATTCTGTTATAAAGATATATGCACACGTATGTTTATTGCAGCACTGTTCTCAGTAGCAAAGACTTGGAACCAACCCAAATGCCCATCAATGATAGACTGGATAAAGAAAATATGGCACATATACACTATGGAATACTATGCGGCCATAAAAAAGGATGAGTTCCTGTCCTTTGCAGGGACATGGATAAAGCTGGAAATCGTCATTCTCAGCAAACTAACACAAGAACAGAAAAACCAAACCCCACACATTCTCACCCATAAGTGGGAATTGAACAATGAGAATACATGGACACAGGGAGGGGAAATATTTGTCATTTTTTAAGGAACCTCCATACCATTTTCCCTAATGGCTATACTAATTATATACCAATACTGTATAATTATTGCCTTTTTTCTGCATCTTTGCCATTATTTGTTATTTTTTGTCTTTTTTATATTAGCCATCCTAATTGGGGTAAGAGGATCTCTCAATGTGATTTGCATTTCCCTGATGATTGGTGGTGATGAGCATTTTTTCATATATCAGTTGCCCATTTGTATGTCTTCTTTTGTGAAATGTCTATTCAGATCCTTTTCCCACTTTTTAGTTGGATTATTTTGTTGTTGTTGTGTTTGACTTCTTATATATTATGTATATTAGTCCCTTGTAAGATGAATAGTTTGCAGATACTTCCTCCAATTCTACATGCTGTATCTTCACTGTTGATACTTTCCTTTGCTGTGCAGAAGCTTTTTAGTTTGATGTAGTCTGGTGTGTATTTTTGCCTTTGTTGCCTGTGATTTTGAAGTCTTAGCCATAAAACATGGCTAGTCTAGTCCAGTGTCCTAAAGCAGTTCTCCTGTGTTTCTTCAAAATGTTTTATAATTTTGGAACTCATGTTTAAGTATTTAATCTATTTTGAGTTTATTTTTGTATATTATGAGAGACAAGCATCTAATTTCATTCTTATTCATTTTAGAATTCACTTTTTCTAACACCATTTAAAGATACTGTCCTTTCCCTAAGGTGTGTTTTTAGTGCCTTTGTCAAAAATCAGTTGGCTGTAAATACATGGATTTACTTCTAGGTTATCTATTCTCTTCTATTGGTGTATGTGTATTTCCTTTTTGTTTTTGTTTTTATGGACAGGGTCTTGCTCTGTCCACATGGGCAGGAGTGCAGTGGTGCCATCATAGCTTACTGCAGCCTCTAACTCCTTGGCTCAAGTGATTCTCCTGTCTCAAATTCCAAGTAGCTAGGACTACAGGCATGTGCCACCACGCCCAGCTAATTTTTTAAAATATTTTGTAATGATGGGGTCTTGCTGTGTTGCCCAAGCTTGACTCAAACTCCTAGCCTCAAGCAATCCACCTTCCTCAGTCTCTCAGAGCACTGGGATTACAGGTGTGAGCCACTGTGCCTGGCCAGTGTCTGTTTTTAGACCAACACTGTAACCGGGGGACAGGAGCAAGTTGCAGGGGTGTCCCAAAGATGCTAATTGTTCCACGATCGGATGTGTTTTTTTCCAGATCCTTGGGCTCTCACTTACCCAAGAATGGGGAGGAGACCTTGGCAGTGCAGTGATATTGTTCAAGTAAATATCAGACCCAAAGAGTTTGGCAGAAAGGTATTAAGCAGAGAGAGAGAAAAAGAGAAATAGAGAAAGAAAGAACTCCCACACTGTTGTGTGAGGGGATCCAGAGATGGAGTCTGCACAGGTAAAGAAAGAGAGAGAGAGAAGGCTCCCACGTGGCCCGTGGAAGGGGATACCAGAGAGGGAAATCCTATAGGTAAAGGAGTAGGGGGAATTTAACCCCAGAGTTACCCCCGCCCCATTCAAGTTCTCATCCAGTGAAAGGAGTTTTTCCAAACTTCCTCTGGAGTGATTGATCTTCAACTCTGATGCTGGATTGGCTGCCTGGCTCACAAGAGAGCCCCTCCTTCCAAGGCTTTTGGCAGGCTTTCTAAACAAAGGAAGCTCACCTGGGCTGTCTACCCTTCCCGTACATGGGAAAGTTAGACAAAGAACTCTAGTTCCTTGATGGGGATGTGAATGAATGCAGGTCGGGCATGTCACTGGAAAATTTCTGCCTTTGAAACCACCCCCACTTGTGGACCCAGGAAGAGAAGTTAACATAGTCCCTCAATATCATGCTCTTTTGGTGACACTAGCTTTGTATTATATTTTGAAGTGAGGTAGTATGATGCCTCCCACTTTGTTCCTTATATTCACTATTGCTTTGCTTATTGGAGGTCTTTTCAGTTCCTTATGAATTCTAGAAGTATTTTTTCTATTTTTATAAAGAATGTCACTGGTATTTTAATAGGTATTGCAGTGAATCTTTAGATTGCTTTGGTCAGTATGGTCATCTCAACAGTATTATTTTCTCCATGAACATGGGATGTCTTTTCATTTGTTTGTGTCCTCATTTATTTCTTTCATCACTATTTTGTTTTTATTATAGAGAACATTGAATTTGGGGTTAAGTTTATTCATATACTTTTTTGTATCAATTATAAATGAGATTGCTTTCTTGATTTCTTTTTCAGCTGGTTATTATTGGCATATAGAAACACTACTGATTTTTCTTCTGATTTCATATTGTGCAGCTTTATTGAATTCATTCATCATTTCAGAGTGTTTAGGTTTTCTACATGTAAGATTATGTCATCTGCAAAAAGAAACAATTTGACTTCAGTTTTCCAGTTCAGATGCCTTTTATTTCTTTTTCTTGCCTTATTTCTTTCTCTTACCATAGTTCTGACTAGGACTTCCAGAACTATGGTAATAAGAGTGGTGAAAGTAGACATTCAAATCTCCCAGTTCTCAGAGGAAAGGCTTTTATCTTTTCCTCATTCACTAAGAAGTTTGCTGTGGGTTTGGAACATGTTGTTTATATTATGTTGAGATATGTTGCCTGTACACCTGATTTGTTAAGAGTTTTTATCATTGGCTGGGTGCAGTGGCTCATGCCTATAATCTCAGCACTTTAAGAACAAGGTGATCAGATTGCTTGAGCTCAAGAATTCGAGACCAGCCTGGACAACATCATGAAACCACATCTCTACAAAAAATACAAAAATCAGCCAGGCAATGGCAACTGTGGCTTAACTACAGGCAGGCACCTGTAACTCAGCTATTCAGGAAGCTGAGGTGGGAGGATCATTTAAGCCTGGGAGGTCAAGGCTGCAGTGAGCCATGATCACGCCACTGCACTCCAGCCTGAGCAACAGCGTGAGACCATGTCTTAAAAAAATAAAAGTTTTTATCCTAGTCAGATTTTGAATTGTATCAAATCTTTTTCTGTATCTGTTGAGATGATCATATATCTTTTGCTCCTTCACTGTGTTGATGTGATGTATCACAAGTATTGATCTGTGTATGTTGAACCATCATTGCATACCCGGGATAAATCTCACTTGATTGTGGTGTATTGTCTTTTCTGTATTGTTGGATTTGGTTTGCTAGTATTTTGTTGAGGATTTTTCCATTAATGGTCATCAGGGTTATTGGCTAGTAGTTCTGTGTTTTTGCTATGTCCTCGTCTGGTTTTAGTATCAGGATAAAGCTAGCCTTGTAAAATGAGTTAGAAAGAATTCCGCCCCCTCTCAATTTTTTGGAATAGTTTGAGAAGAATTGGTGTTTGTTGTTCTTAAGAGTTTGCTAGAAGCAAGCAGTAAAGCAATTTGGTCTTAGGCTTTTCTTTGATTGAAGGCTTTTCATTACTGATTCTGTCTCATTATTGGTATCTTCTCCAGGAATATATGCAGAATGTGTCCTGCCACCCAAGAATCTTGGACTAGCACACCAGAGGCAACACCAACTACAATTTTCTGATCAAAGCTGCCAGAGTGACACAGTTGAAGGTCAAGAGAAAGAAAAAGGCTCTAAGCCCATGGCATTTTCCAGCCCAACCCTAAGACATGCAGTAAGCTCAAGGAGGAGGAATAGTGTAGTGGAAATTGTGTCTAGTCAAGGCCAGAGGGAAAATCCTACAGAAATAGACAAAGTATTGAAAGGAATAGAAAATTCAAGATGGGGAGCATTCAAGTGTGCAGAGGGTGGGCAAGACTTCAGCCAGAAGATAATAGTAATCATACACAAAAAAGCACATTCCAGGCAGAAGCTTTTTACATGCAGGGAGTGTCACCAGGGCTTTAGAGATGAGTCAGCATTGCTCTTGCACCAGAAGACACACACGGGAGAGAAGTCCTATTTGTGCAGTGAGTGTGGGCGAGGCTTCAGCCTCAAGGCAAATCTCCTCAGACACCAGAGGACACACTCAGGAGAGAAGCCTTTTCTGTGCAAGGTGTGTGGACGAGGCTATACCAGTAAGTCATACCTCACTGTGCATGAAAGAACACACACAGGAGAAAAGCCTTATGGATGCCAGGAGTGTGGGCGACGATTTAATGATAAGTCCTCATACAACAAGCACTTGAAGGCGCATTCAGGGGAGAAGCCTTTTGTTTGCAAGGAGTGTGGGCGAGGCTATACCAATAAGTCATACTTCGTTGTGCACAAGAGAATACACTCAGGAGAGAAGCCTTACAGATGCCAGGAGTGTGGCCGAGGCTTTAGCAATAAGTCACACCTCATCACACACCAGAGGACACACTCAGGGGAGAAGCCCTTCGCGTGCAGGCAGTGTGAGCAAAGTTTTAGCGTGAAAGGAAGTCTCCTCAGACACCAGAGAACACACTCAGGGGAGAAGCCTTTTTTGTGCAAGGATTGTGGGCGAAGCTTTAGCCAGAAGTCAACTCTCGTCTACCACCAGAGAACACATTCAGGGGAGAAACCTTTTGTTTGTAGAGAATGTGGGCAAGGATTTATTCAGAAGTCAACTCTTGTGAAACATGAGATCACACACTCAGAGGAGAAACCTTTTGTGTGCAAGGAATGTGGGCGAGGCTTTATCCAAAAGTCAACCTTCACTTTACACCAGAGGACACACTCAGAGGAGAAGCCTTATGGATGTCGGGAGTGTGGGCGAAGGTTTCGAGATAAGTCCTCCTATAACAAGCACCTGAGGGCACACTTGGGTGAGAAACGTTTCTTCTGCAGGGATTGTGGGCGAGGCTTTACTTTGAAGCCAAATCTCACCATACATCAAAGGACACACTCAGGAGAGAAGCCCTTCATGTGCAAGCAGTGTGAGAAAAGTTTTAGTTTGAAGGCAAATCTTCTTAGACATCAGTGGACACACTCAGGGGAAAGGCCATTTAATTGCAAGGATTGCGGGCGAGGCTTCATCCTAAAATCAACTCTTCTCTTCCACCAGAAGACGCACTCGGGGGAGAAGCCTTTCATCTGTAGTGAATGTGGGCAAGGATTCATCTGGAAGTCAAACCTTGTAAAACACCAGCTTGCACATTCTGGCAAGCAGCCTTTTGTATGCAAGGAGTGTGGGCGAGGCTTCAATTGGAAGGGAAACCTTCTCACACACCAGAGGACTCACTCAGGGGAGAAGCCCTTCATGTGTAATGTGTGTGGGCAAGGCTTCAGCTGGAAGAGGAGTCTCACCAGACATCACTGGCGGATACACTCAAAGGAGAAGCCTTTTGTGTGCAAGGAGTGTAAGCGAGGCTATACCAGTAAGTCAGATCTCACTGTGCATGAGAGAATACACACAGGAGAGAGGCCTTATGAATGCCAAGAGTGTGGACGAAAGTTTAGCAATAAGTCATACTACAGTAAGCACTTGAAGAGACACATACGTGAGAAGCGTTTTTGTACAGGGAGTGTGGGTGAGGCGTCATCTTGAAGTCATATCTCACCAGCCAGTGAGGCCACATTCAGGAGGGTAACATTACTTTGTTACATGCTTTAGTCATGGCTGCATAACTTATTCCTGAAGATAAAACAAAGGCAGACATAATCTAGAAAGCTACAGATAACCTGAACTCAACCCACACATCCCCAAGAGATTCGGCAAAAAGAGGTCCATGTTTGGGGAACAGAGATGCCAGCTGAGGGGAGGGCATTACCTGGGCTATTGAGGAAATGTGGTCTCTTTCCTACTGAGCACATATTATTGTATTTGTGTCAGGCTTTCCAAGGACTGCTCTTAGCCAGTGACTGCAAAGCAGGGATACCAAGGGAGGCCTATTACTGACACCCTCCCCAACCTCCTTAGACTGCAAGCAATTTAAGCCTCCAACAAACCTCCTCTTGTACTGTCCTTCCCTCTGGCTGCTCTCCCATCCTTCCTTGACACTATGGTTTGAATGTTTTTGTCCCCTCCTTAATTTATGTCGAAACTCTACATAAACTGTTTACTGTTGAAACAGTGTCACAGTATTAGGAGGTGGGGCCTTTGGGAAGTGATTAAGTCAAGTCATGAAGAGAGCTTTTGTGAATGGGATCAGGTGCTCTTATGAAAAGCCTTGATAGAGGGAATTTGTCCCGGTGGCCCTTCTATTTTCTGCTCTGTGAGGACATAATGCTCCTCCCCTCCAAAAGGTGCAGCATGAAGGCATCATCTTGGAAACAAACATAATCCCTCAACATAATCCCTCCCTACCGATGTTATGATGTTGAACTTCCCAGCCTCCCGAACTCTAGGAAAATAAAGTTCTCTTTATACATTTCCTGGTAAGTGGTATTTTGTTACAACAGCTCACATAGACTAAGTAACTTGTCCCCTCAACATTCTCTCACATACAGTCTCTGTACATGGAGTCTCATATTGGTCTTTGCAGAGAACTCCCTCCAACCCAACTGATACCAAGAACAGTCTGACAAAACAGGTGGTAAAATAGGGATCTGGGGACCACTCACCTGCCTGGCAGGAGTAGAGCAGGTTGGCTGGTGGGGCACAGGTAGGTGGTTAGCTGCAAAATATTTCACAGGTGATTTCCTGAGAAAATGCCTCAATGATAGGGAATGCTGTGGAAGACATGATGAAGCAGGTCTTTGAAAATGTAGGGAAAATGCCTACAAAGAGCAGAATAGACTGATTATTGCTGATCTGCATTACTACCTACAGAAGGACCCTGAGAAACTGAAGACTTCATTCAGTCATTAGCATACAGTTAATGGCTAAGTAAACCAGAATTCCTTGGTGAGTGCTTACAAGGCCTTTATCTCCTTGGATAGAAGGCAGAATCATTGCCCAAATATGTGGACTGAAGGCCTTGAAGTGAGAGTTGCAGAGCTCTACAAGGATGTTGGAATGCTCAGCCAATGCATGTCTATTTTGTAAAGGTCAGACCTTTTGTGAGGAAACTTTGGGATCCTGAAAAATGATACAAACATCTCCATGGATGCCCAAGGATTGCCTCTGCCATGCTCCCAGCCACAGACCATCTGGGTGTGTAGAGGTGGCCCATCCTTCCTTATTGATAGCATTTCCACCATTCATTACCACAGAACCTTCACAGTTAAGGCCAGCTTAATGAGCATGTGACATAAATAGCTGCACACAACCCTTTGTCCAGAGCAGGGGAGATAACACATGATAGGCCTATCCTTTTTTAAGTGGTATTTTTGATGCATACCCTTCAACTTCCATAACTTCCCTCATATTCACTCTGAGTTTCACTGCACATTGTGGGTTCACTGGAATTCTGTGCTCCTCTTCCATATTAAACATATTTACATGTGAGTAATTAGGGACTTTGACATCCCCAAGAAATACCACTGTTCATTTGGACCTAGAATTTGATTTGAACTCAGAAAGAAGACAACATCCTAAGCATAAACAGCCAAGGAGCCCTGTCAACGCATTTTCTGCTCAAGTTCCTTATATTAGCCAACCACTTGTGTTGAAAATTATCACACAGAAGGGATTGGAAACATAAAACAACTCATAACTACTTTTTCTCTGTTTCTTACTCAATCTGAAGTTAAAGTGCACTGATAGAATGTGCATATGGAGAAGCAAAGTAAAGCAGTTGAATTAGACACCAGAAACAGTAGTTCATGCCTATAATCACAACATTTTGGGACGCCAAGGTGGGTGGATCGCTTGAGCACATGAGTTCAAGACCAGCCTGGCCAACGCGGCAAAAGCCTGTCTCTACAAAAAATTAGCCACGTGTGGTAGGACATGCCTGTAGTCTGAGCTACTTGGGAGGCTGAGAAGGGAGGATCATCTGAAGCCTGGGAAGTTGAGGCTGCAGTGAGCTGTGATTGTGCCACTGTACTCAAGCTTGGGCAACAGAGGGAGACCTTGTATAAAAACAAAAAACAAAAGGTTGAATTAGTTTCTGCAACATTTCTAAAGTTCTAAAAAACATCCTAATAGAAGGAACAGAGTTGGAATTACATCATTTCACTAGTGGTGCTGATTTAAATGGGCAATGTACAATATAATGATGGACAAGAAAGGTGTGGGGGGGGGAAGGGAGGAGGGAGGGAGGGAGGGAGAGATGGAGTCTCGCTCTGTCACTCAGGCTGGACTGCAGTGGTGCAATCTCAGCTCACTGCAACCTTTGCTTCCCGGGTTCAAGTAATTCTCCTGCCTCAGCCTCCCAAGTAGCTGAGACTACAGGTGCACACTACCATGCCCAGTTAAGTTTTGTATTTTTAGTAGAGATGAGGTTTCACCATATTGGCCAGACCAGTCTCGAACTCCTGACCTCCTGATCTACCTGCCTCGGCCTCCCAAAGTGCTGGGATTACAGGTGTGAGCTACAGTGCCCAGCCTTATATATATTATTTAAAACACCTAAGCAAGAGGAAAGGACCACAGAAGAAAAGAAACTTTAAGTTATTTTATGGCATGTTTTCCTCTACCTTTTGAACAAAGACCCCCATATTTTCATTTTGTACTATACCTGCAAATTATGTAGCTTACCCTTTTATCACAAGGGAATAGGTGCTGCTCACCTAGGAGCTGGCCCAACCTCCTCTCCCAGCGACCAGGACAGTAATTATGATTATATCTAAGTATAACCCCATGCACAAGAGTTGGTCTAGATAAAGGAGGAAATACCTAAAGAATTGCCAAGAACTACCCAGCATGTATCAGCAGAAAGTTGAGTCCCTAATATGGCATTATTCCTCAAGAAAATAAACTCCTTGCTTGGGGACAAATTGACTACATCAGCCTCCTTCCAGCCTCTAAAAAAACAGTTGTTCAACCTCACAGGGATAAATACCTATTCCAAACATGAATTTGCCTTCCTAGTCCTATAAGGCTCAGTCAGCACTATTATTCATGCATGATCCAAAGACATGAAATACCAAGTAATATAACATCCAACCCAGGAGATTCACTTCATAGTAAAAATGCTACCAGAGTGTAAGAGTAGATAACAACTGTAAATATATATATATAAATATATATATATATATATATATTATATATATATATATATATATATATATATTTATATACACCTAACAACAGAGCACTGAGAGACATAAAGCAAATAGTATTCACTATAAAAAGAAAGATTCCAATGCAATAATCATTGAGGACTTCAACATTCCACTGTTAGCATTGGACAGCTCATCCAAACAGAAACTCAACAAACATTAGATTTAAACTGCACTTTATACCAAATGGACCTAACAGCCATTTTCAGAATCTTTCTTCCAACAGCTGTAAAACACACATTCTTCTCAGACAGGGTCTTGCTCTATCATCCAGGCAGGAGTGCAGTGCTGTAATCATAGCTCACTGCAGCCTTAAACTCCTACACTCAGATGATCCCCTCTTCACCTTCCCAAGTAGGTAGAACTATAGGTGCACACCACAATGCCTAGCTAATTTTCACTATGTGAGACAATCTCTCACTATGTTGCCCAGTCTGGTCTCAAACTCCTGTTCTCAAGCGATCCTCCCACTTGAGGACCCTCAGCTTCTGAAAGCACTAGGATTATAGGCGTGAACCACCAAGCCTGGCCTCAACAAATTTTAAAAAATTGAAATCACATCTAGTATCTTCTCAAATAACAATGGAATAAAACTAGAAATCAATAATGAGGAACTACAGAAACTGTACAGGTACATGGAAATTAAACAACATATTCCTGAATGATGGTCAATGAAGAAATTAAGAAACTAAAAACATTTCTTCAAGTAAAAAATATTGGAAATTCACGTCTTAAAACCTATGGGATACAACAGAAGCATTGCCATATGGGAGGTTTATAACAATAAATACCTAGATTTAAAAGCAGAAAGACTTCAAATAAGCTAATGAGATACCTCAAGGAAAGAAAAAGCAAACCCCTAATTAGTAAAACAAAGACATAATAAAGATCAGAGCAGAATAAAACAAAACAGAGACAAAATCTGCAAGAAAACAATAACAGGAAAAGTTTAAAAAAAAAAAAAGATAAAGAAAATCAGTAAACTGCTAGCCAGACTAGACACGAATAAAAAGACTCAAATAAATAGAAATGAAAAAGGAAACATTACAACTGATTCCACAAAAATGCAAAGGATCACTAGAGACTCTTATGAACAACTACACATTAACAAAGTGGAAAACGTAGAGGAAATTAATAAATTCCTATATGAATTTTACATAATAAAACTGAGTCATGAAATATAGGACATTCCAGATACAGTGGCTTCACTAGGTGGTATGTTCTCTTGGCAGCTACCAGGGCCCTCACCACTCCCATTGGAATTCTGGGGCCAGGCTTCACTTCTTCAAGCAGCACCAGATGCTCTGAGACTTTCTATATATATATATATAATTGCACTATAGGTTCTGGGGTACATGTGTAGATCACACAGGATTGTTGCATAGGTACATACATGGCAATGTAGTTTGCTGCCTGTATCCCCTTGTCACCTATATCTGGTAGTTCTCCCCATGTTATCCCTCCCCAAACTCCCTAAACTCTGCTGTCCCTCCCCTATTCCCCCCACAACAGACCCCAGTGTGTGATGCTCCCCTCCCTGTATCTATGTGTTTTCATTGTTCAACATCCACCTATGAGTGAAAACATGCAGTGTTTGATTTTCTGTTCTTCTGTCACTTTGCTGAGAATGACGGTTTCCAGATTCATCCATGTCCCTACAAAGGACAAGAACTAATAGTTTTTTATGACTGCATAGTATTCCATGGTGTATATGTGCCACATTTTCCCTGTCCAGTTTATCATTGATGGGCATTTGGATTGGTTCCAGGTATTTACTTTTGTAAACAGTGCTGCAATGAACATTCATGTGCATGTGTCTTTATAATAAAAGGATTTAAAATCCTTTGGATATATACCCAGAAATGGGATTGCTGGGTCAAATGGAGTTTCTATTTCTAGGTCCTTGAGGAATCACCACACTGTCTTCCACAATGGTTGAACTAATTTACACTCCCAATAACAGTGTAAAAGTGTTCCTATTTCTCCACATCCTCTCCAGCATCTGTTGTCTCCAGAATTTTTAATGTTTGCCATTCTAACTGATGTGAGATGGTATCTCAATGTGGTTTTGATTTGCATTTCTCTAATGACCAGTGATGATGAGTATTTTTTATATGTTTTTTGGCCTCGTATATGTCTTCTTTTGAAATGTGTCTGTTCATATCCTTCGCCCACTTTTGAATGGGTTTGTTTTTTTCTTGTAAATCTGTTTTAGTTCTTTGTAGATTCTGGATATTATCCCTTTGTCAAATGGGTAGATTGCAAAAATTTTTTCTCATTCTGTTGGTTGCTGGTTCACTCTAATGATTGTTTCTTTTGCTGTACAGAAGCTCTGGAGTTTCATTAGGTCCCATTTGTCTAGTCTGGCTTTTGTTGCCAATGCTTTTGGTGTTTTAGGCATGAAGTCCCTGCCTATGCCTATGTCCTGAATGATTTTGCTTAGGTTTTCTTCTAGGGTTTTTATGGTGTTAGGTCTTATGTTTAAGTCTTTAATCCATCTAGAGTTAATTTTAGTGTAAGGTGTCAGGAAGGGGTCCAGTTTCTGCTTTCTGCACATTTCTAGCCAATTTTCCCAACACCATTTATTAAACAGGGAATCCTTTCCCCATTCCTTTTCTCTGGTTTGTCAAAGATCAAATGGTTGTAGACGTGTGGCATTGCTTCCAAGGCCTCTGTTCTATCCCATTGTTCTATATCTCTGTTTTGGTACCAGTACTATGCTGTTTTGATTACTGTAGCATTGTAGTATAGTTTGAAATCAGGTAGTGTGATGCCTCTGGCTTCATTGTTTTTGCTTAGGATTGTCTTGGCTATGTGAGCTCTCTTTTGGTTTCATATGAAGTTTAAGGTAGCTTTTTCCAGTTCTGCAAAGAAGGTCATTGGTAGCTTGATGGGGATAGCATTGAATCTATAAATTACTTTGGCCAGTATGGCCATTTCCACGATATTGATTCTTCCTAACCATGAGCATGTAATGTTTCTCCACCTGTTTGTGTCCTCTCTTATTACATTGAGCAGTGATTTGTAGTTCTCCTTGAAGGGGTCTTTTGCATCCTTGTTAGTTATATTCCTAGGTATTTTATTCTCTTTGTAGCAATTGTGAATGGGAGTTCACTCATGGTTTGGCTCTCTGTTAGTTTGTTATTGGTGTATAGAAATGCTTGAGATTTCTGCATATTGATTTTATATCCTGAGATTTTGTTGATGTTCCTTATCAGTCTAAGGAGATTTTGGGCTGAGATGATAGGGTCTTCTAAATATACAATAATGTCATCTGTAAATAGAAATAATTTGACTTCCTCCTTTCCTAATTGAATACTTTTTTTTCTCTTGCCTAATTGCTCTAGCTAGAACTTCCAATACTACATTGAATATGAGTGGTGAGAGAGGGCATCCTTGTCTATCACTGAATTTCAAAGGGAATGCTTCCAGTTTTTGTCCATTCAGTATGATATTGCCTGTAGGTTTGTTGTAAATAGCTTTTATTATTTTCAGATAACGTTCCATCAATACCTAGTTTATTGAGAGTTTTTAGCAAAAAGGGCTGTTGAATTTTGTCGAAGGCCTTCTCTGCATCTATTGAGATAATCATGTGGTTTTTGTCTTTGGTTCCATTTATGTGGTGAATTACGTTTACAGACTTGCGTATGCTGAACCAGCCTTGCATCCTTGGGAAGAAGCCTACTTGATCATGATGGATAAGCTTTTTGATGTGCTGTTGCAATCAGTTTGCCAGCATTTTATTGAAGATTTTTGCATATATGTTCATCATAAATATTGGCCTGTAGTTTTCTTTTTTTGTTGAGTCTCTGATGGGTTTTGGTATCAGGATGATGTTGGTCTCATTAAATGATTTTGGATGGATTCCTTCTTTTTGTATGGTTTGGAATAGTTTCAGAAGGAATGGTACAAGCTCCTCTTTGTACGTCTGGTAAAATTCATCTGTGAACCCGTCTGGACCTGGGCTTTTTTTGCTTGGTAGGCTATTAATGGCTGCCTCAACTTCAGCCCTTGTTATTGGTCTGTTCAAGGTTTCAACTTCTTCCTGGCTTAGGCTTGGGAGGGTGCAAGTGTTCAGGAATTTATCTATTTCTTCCAGGTTTACTGGTTTATGTGGGTTTGTAGTAATCTCTGATGGCATAGAGTTGTTTGTAGTAATCTCCGATGGTAGTTTGTATTTCTGGGGAATCAGTGTTGATATCTCCTTTATCATTTTTTATTGCATCTATTTGATTCTTTGCTCTTTTCTTTTTTATTAATCTGGCTAGTGGTCTATTTTGTTGATATTTTCAAAAAACAAGCTCCTGGATTTGTTGATATTCTGAAGGGTCTCTATCTCCTTCAGTTCTGCTCTGATCTTAGTTATTTCTTGTCTTCTGCTAGCTTTTGGGTTTTTTTGATCTTTTTCCTCTAGCTCTTTCAATTTTGACGATAGGGTGTCAATTTTAGGTCTTTCCTTGCTTCTCTGGTGGGCATTTATTGCTATAAATTTCCCTCTAGACACTGCTTTAAATGTGTCCCTGAGATTCTGGTACATTGTGTCTTCATTCTCATTGGTTTCAAAGAACACCGTTATTTCTGCCTTCATTTCATTGTTTAGCCAGTCAACATTCAGGAGCCAGTTGTTCAGTTTCCATGAAGTTGTGCAATTCTGATTTAGTTTCTTTATTATGAGTTCTAATTTGATTGCACTGTGGTCTGAGAAACTGTTTTGATACCATTCTTTTGCATTTGCTGAGGTGTGATTTACTTCCAATTATGTTGTCAATTTTAGAGTAGGTGCAATGCAGTGCAGAGAATGTATATTCTGTGGATTTGGGGTGGAGATTACTGTAGTTGTCTATTAGGTCCGCTTGGTCCAGATCTGAGTTCAAGTCCTGGATATCCTTGTTAATTTTCTGTCTTGTTGATCTAATATTGACAGTGGTGTGTTAAAGTCTCCCACTATTATTGTGTGGGAATCTAAGTCTCTTTGTAGGTCATTAAGAACTTTTTTTTAATGTACCTGGGTGCTCCTGTATTGGGTGCATATACATTTAGGATCATTAGCTCTTCTTGATGCATTGATCCTTTTACCATTATGTAATGCCCATCTTTGTCTCTTTTTATCTTTGTTGGTTTAAAGTCCATTTTATCAGAGACTAGGATGGAACTCCTGCTTTTTTTTTGCTCACAATTTGCTTGATAAATCTTCCTCTATCCCTTTATTTTTAGCCTATGTGTGTCCCTGCACATGAGATGGGTTTCCTGAATACAGTACACCAATCGGTCTTGACTTTTTATCCAGTTTGCCAGTCTGTGTATTTTGATTGGGGCATTTAGCCCATTTATATTTAAGGTTAATATTGTTATGTGTGAATATGATCCTGCTATTTTGATGCTAGCTGGATGTTTTGCCCATTAGTTGATGCAGTTTCTTCACAGTGTCTATGGTCTTTACCATTTGGTATGTTTTTGGAGTGGCTGGTACTGGTTGTTCCTTTCCTTGTTTAGTGCTTTTTTCAGGAGCTTTTGTAAGGCAGGCCTGGTGGTGACAAAATTTCTCAGCAATTGCTTGACCATAAAGGATTTTATTTATCCTTTGCTTATGAAGCTTAGTTTGGCTGGATATTCTAGGCTGAAAGTTCTTTTCTTTAAGGATGTTGAATATTGGCCCCCGCTCTCTTCTGGCTTGTAGGGTTTCTGCCAAGAAATCCACATGAGTCTGATGGGCTTCCCTTTGTGTGTAACCCAAACTTTATCTCTGGCTGCCCTTAGCATTTTTTCCTTCATTTCAACCCTGGTGAATCTGACGATTATGTGCCTTGGGGTTGCTCTTCCTGAGGAATATCTTTGTATTGTTCTCTGTATTTCCTGGACTTGAATGTTGGTCTGCCTTGCTAGGTTGGGGAAGTTCTCCTGGATAATATCCTGAAGAGTGTTTTCCAGCTTGGATGCATTCTCCATCACATTCAGGTACACCAGTGAAATCTAGATTAGGTCTTTTCACATAATTCCATATCTCTTAGAGGCTTTGTTCATTTTGTTTCTGTCTTTTTTTTCTCTATTCTTGCCTCCTGATTTTATTTCATTGAGTTGATCTTCAATCTCTGATATCCTTTCTTCTGCTTGGTTGATTCAGCTATTGAATCTTATGTATGATTCATAAAGTTTTCATGCTGTGTTTTCAGCTCCATCAAGTCATTTATATTCTTCTCTAAATTGTTTATTCTAGTTAGCATCTCATCTAACTTTTTTCCTAGGTTCTTAGTTTCTTTGCATTGGGTTAGCACATGTTCTTTTAGCTCTGAGAAGTGTGTTTTTACCCACCTTCTGAAGCCTGTTTCTGTCAATTCATCAGATTCATTCTCCATCCACCTTTGATCCCTAGCTGGTGAGAGTTGTGATCCCTTGGAGGAGAGGCATTCTGGTTTTTGGTGTTTTCATCCTTTTTGTGCTGGTTTCTTCCCATCTTAGTAGATTTATCTACCTGTGGTCTTTGTAGTTGGTGACATTCGGGTGGGGGTCTCTGAGTGGAAGTCATTTTTGTTGATGCTGAAGCTATTTCTTCCTGTTTCTTAGTTCTCCTTCTAATAGTAAGGCCTCTCTGCTGCAGGACTGCTGGAGGTCCACTCCAGACCCTGCTTGCCTGGGGAATCACCTGCAGGAGCTGCAGAACAGTAAGTGTTGCTGCCAGTTTCTTCTTCTGTTATCTTCATCCCAGAAGTGTGCCCACCAGATGTCGGCCTGAGCTCTCCTTTATGAGGTGTCTCTTTCGGTATACGGGTGTCAGGGAGCTTCTTGAAGAGAAAGTCCATCCCTTATAGGAGCTCAAGTGCTATGCTGGGAGCTCCATTGTTCTGTGCAGGTACCCTTAAGTCTGCAGCAGAACTCATAACTACCTATTTTCCCAGGTGCTCTGTCCTAGGAAGGTCAGCTTAATTTATAAGTTCCTGACATGCTGCTGCCATTTTTCATAGATGCCCTGCTCCGCACAGAGTAGTCTAGTCACAGTCTGCCAGCAGAGGTTGTTGAGCTGCCACAGGCTCTGCCCAGCTGCTGTGTGAGCTGCCTCAGTATTGGCAGACTGCCTCAGTAGTGGCAGATGCCCTTCCCCCCACTGAGCTGGACCATCCCATGTCCAGCTGCGCTTGCTGTGAAACTCTTAATCCAGAGCATTTCAGATTGCTTGTTTTGTGGGGGGTGGTACCCGTGGAGCCAGATTGCCTGGCTCCCTGTCTCAGCCCCCTCCCTTTCAGCTAAAAGGGCAGCCCTGTCTCCCAGGCATTCCAGGTGCCAGTTGAAATGGCCACACAGATTTTTGTGAGTTTGTGTGCCAACCCATGGCACTAGCTGAAACAGCCATGCTGAAAACTCTTGGCACTTTATGGCCTGGAAATCTCCTGGTCTGTGGGCAGTGAAAACTTGTTTGGAAATGCAGTGAGCACTCACCCTATGCATTGTTGTTCATGGGTACTGCATTCCAGAGCTGTTCCTATTTGGTCATCTTGGATCCTCCTGCTCTGAGACTTTCTAATAGTACCTGGTGGATGAGTTGGAGTTACCTTTTGAGGTTTGCTTTGCTTCTCTGGTGAGTCAGGACTATGTCAATGGCACTTATCAGGAAGAAATTCAAACTGGTGTTGATCAGTATATCTAGGAGTTTCTGGATATTGCAACACAGACATAATGTTTTCCTACAAGAAAAGATTGTGATTATCTGCTCAGATACCAGAGCAAGTTACCAAAGAAGATGAATCAGAACTAAGGAATGAATTACAACAAAGACATACTGTTCCAGAAGCACTTGACAAAGTGGAGGCATTGGCAACAGGTGCTGAAGGGCATCAAATGTGCAGTACAGAATGCCACCCAGCAGCCCTCAGGGCTCCTCTGCCTACCTCAAGCAGGCATCTGCCAACATCCTTGCACCTCAGAAGCTGACCTGAGTACAAAGGCCAAGACTGTCAGCCCAAGACTGTCAGCCCAAGAGTGGGCTGGTATCTGAGGCAACCCTGTGCAAACAGTTTACCCCAAATCCCTTGTAAATTTGGCATTTTGAATGAACTCTTTGCCAGAGAATTATTTAGTTTTATGCTCCTATCTAAATTTTTTCATGATTTTTATAAGCTGTTAATGTCTTGAGTATTTTATAAAATGCCTAGAGTTTGGTTGGGGTGTTTGTTTACTTTTTTTTGATAGGGAAGGACATAATAGAATCAGTGATATGCTAAATTTTGTCATCTTCTGCAGTAATGAATCCACTTAAGTAATGAGACAGACCCTGTTCTCAGTAACATGGCAGTTGGGGCATAGGTGAGGTGTGAAAGACTAAATCTTGCTCTGATTGTCTCTTTTGAGTTTTGTTTGCTTATATGGTTTTAATTTTATTTGGGAGGGGAGAGATTTTCTATTAAGGATGATTTTTGTTGTGGATCTGATTCCAAGGGACTGGGGTCTCAGAATGGAGGTGGGCTTGCAGGTGTGATCATTGGCTACTTAACCTCCACAAACAGCATGTGCCACCTCTGCCTTTGGGAAGATATTTTGATCTCTCATTCAATTTAGAGGCCACCTCAGATTATCTGTTGAACTGCTGTTAATAAATACTCACAAGCATTGTTTCCAGCTCTTGTTGAGTGAGGTTTCCCAGCATTTTATGCAGTCTTTTATTATATAACATCTTTTTACTCAGAAAAAAAATGCTTTACTTCAAAGCAGGGAGCATTCCTGTGGCTCAGTGTTTTGGTTCACTTTGTTTTCTCCAGTCTTGAAGGCCCCTCCCCAAACACATTGACATCCACTCATGTCTTGATCTGACCTAGATGCCACATGGTCTCTAAAGCCTTCCAGCACCCTTTCTGCTGCATCCCCAGGGCACAGGACTTTTATCTCTTCTATTACCCTTAGGTAGATTCTCCCTTGTGAGTTAGTCATTTGTATCTGTCTCCCTGCCTCTCACAAATAGTACACCCATAAAAATTAGACATTATTCCCCTTAAATATACCAGGACGATATGTTATTTATCTTTATAAGTGATACCTATTACTAAGTTTTGTCTGTGTATATACAGTATCTGGCACATGAACCTGTGATTTATAGTCTGAGACCAATGAATCCCCTCTGTTAGAATGTAGTTTAAACAAAGCTTTTAAAACCCACATTATATGACCTCAAGGTTGTTAGCCTAGTCATCTAATGGTGATTTACAACTCTGATTAGCAGCTTTAGATTTCTTGATTAAACACCTAAATAAACGGATTAAGTTTTAGGCATTCTTTCAAAGGAAAAGAATGAAAGATTGGGAACTACTCTATTTAGTCCTCAGTGAAAATATTTTTAATTAATGTATATACCAGTTATTGACATTTCCTTATTAAATTCAAAAGTTTTTTTTCAAATAAATGGCAACTTTTCAATCTTGAAAGAAAAGGAATACAAAACCTGAACAGATGAATAACAAGAAACGAGAGTGAATCCATAAAAAAGTCTCCCAACAGTGAAAAACCTTGGACCAGATGGCATTGCTGCTAAATTCAACTTATAAAGAACAACTAACATCAATTTTCAAATTATTCCAAAAACATGAAGAGGCAGGAATTCTTTCAAATATGATCTATGAGACCAGCAATACTCTGGTACTAAGAAAACAAGAGGAAAAAATTTTTTAAAAGTCCCTAATGAACACACAGTAAAAATCTTTAACAGAGTACTATCAAATTGAACCTATCAACACATCAAAAAGATAATATATCATGATCAGTGGGATCTACCTCTGATATATCATGATCAGTGGGATCTACCTCAGGGAAGCAAAAGAGGTTGAACATATGCAAATCAATAAATGTGATATATCACACAGATTGAAAGATAAAAACTATGACCCTCTCAATAGATGCAGGAAAAGCATTTGATAAAAGATAACATCCCATGATAAAAACTGTCAACAAATTAGGCATAGAGAAAACATACCTCAACATAATATAGACCCCATATTATAAACTCACAGCTAACCTCATAATGAATAGGTGGAAGCTGAAAGCCTTTCCTCCAAGAACTAAAACAGGAATCAAATGCCTACTTTTACCTTTCTTATTAACACAGTAGTGGAAGTCTTAGAATCAGGCAAGATAAAGAAATAGGCATCCAAATTGGAAAACAGAAAGTCAAGTTATCCCTCTTTACATACAACATGATCTTAAATGTAGAAAATTCTAAAGACTTCACCAAAAACCTTAGAATAAACAAATTCAGTAAAGTTGCAGGAGACAAAAATCAACATACTAAAATCAGTTGCATTTCCATACACTAATAATGAACTAGTTGAAAAAGCAAAGAAGCAATTCCAATTATAGTAGCTACAAAAAGTCGAATACCTGGGAAAAAATTTAACAAGGAGGTAAAAGACCTAGGCAATGAAAACTAAAACACACTGATGAAAAAAATTGTTGAGGACACAAATGGACAGACATCCCACACTTAAGGAGCAAAATAATTAATATTGTTAAGATGACTATACTACCCAGAACAATCTACAAATTTAACTCAATCCTTATCAAACTACCAATGACATTCTTCACAAAAATAGAAAAAACACTCCTAAAGTTTGTATGGAACCATAAAAGATCCCAAACAGCCAAAGCAGTAGTAAGCACAAAGAACAAAGTGGGAAGCAACCTTTCAATATATACTAGACCAATGAAGAGAATAAACAGCACAGAAATATATCCATATATTTACAGCCAACTGATTTTTAACAGTCACCAAGAACATACACTGGGGAAAGGACACTGTCTAATAAATGGTACTAGGAAAACTGGACAGCCATATGCAGAAGAGTAAAACTATACTCCTATCTTTTACCATATGCAAAAAATCAACTAAAAACAGATTCGAGACTTAGTGTAGGACTTGAAATTAGAAAACTACTAGAAGCAAACATAGGGAAAATGCTTCAGGAATTGGTCTAGGCTAAGATTTTATGACTGAGACCTCAAAATCACAGGCAACAAAACCAAAAATTGACAAATGGGATTACATAAAACTAAAAAGCTTCTGCATAGCAAGTGAAACAATCAACAGAGTGAAGAGACAACATATAGAAGAAAATATTTGCAAAATTAATCTTATAAGGGACTAATATACAGAATATACCAGAAAATCAAACAACTCAACAGCAAACAAACAAATACTCCAATTAAAAAGTGGCAAAGCACTATCTGGCTGTGTAATTCAGATCATCTATCCTTTACATGTGAGAGAAAGACAATAGCTTATCTTACAGGAGGATTTATGCAGGTTAAATGAGGATTCCAGACAGCATTGGAAAAGACATAAAAAAAGGCTTGCCATTCTATTTGTCTTCTCCATGATGTCTTTGTTAGAAAAGTAGAAATACTGAGGAAGCCCAAGTTTGAACTGGGAAAACTCATGGAGCTTCATGGTGAAGGCAGTAGTTCTGGAAAAGCCACTGGTGATGAGACAGGTGCTAAATTTGAACAAGCTGATGGATATGAACCACCAGTCTAAGAATCTGTTTAAAGTTCAGACTTAACACAGTGGCAAATGAAAAGTCTTATTTATCAAAAAAAAAAAAAAAGTGGCAAAGGATCTGAACAGACATGTCTCAAAGGAAGACAGACATATGAATAGGCAATAAGCATAGAGAAAAATGCTCAACCTCACTAATCATCAGGGAAATGCAAGTTACAATGAGAGACCCTCTTGTCCCAGTTAGCATGGGTATTACCAAAAAAGTCAAAACATAATAATAATAGTGGCAAGGTACAGAGAAAAGGCAATTCTTATACACTGCTGCTGGGAATGTAAATTAGTACAGCCATCATGGAAAATGATACAGAGGTTCTTTTTAAAACTACAAATCGAACTGCCATACAATAAAGCAATCCTACAATTTGGTATTTATCCAAAGGAAAGGAAATCAGGTCGGGTATGGTGGCTCATGCCTCTAATCCCAGCACTTTGGGACATCAAGGCTGGTGGATCATTTGAGATCAGGAGTTCAAGACCAGCCTGGCCAACATAGTGAAATCCCATGTCTACTAAAAATACAAAAATTAGCCAAGTGTGGTGGTGCACACCTGCAATCTCAGCTACTTGGGAGGCTGAGGCAGGAGAATCACTTGAACCTGGGAGGCAGAGTCTGCAGTGAGCCAAATTCACACCACTGCACTCCAGCCTAGGTGACAGAGTGAGACTCCTTCTCAAAAAAAAAAAAAAAAAAAAAAAAGGAAATCAGTATACAAAAGGAATACATGCACCCTAATGTTTATTGCAGCACTGTTCACAATAGCCAAAACATGGAATCAACCTAAGGATCCATCAATAGGTGAGGATAAATAAAATGTGCTATATATACACAGTAGAATACTGTTCAGCCATAAAAACATAATTAAATCCTGTCATCTACAGCAAAATGGATGGAACTGGAGGTCATTATGTTAAGTGAAATAAGCCAGGCACAGAAAGAGAAACATCACATATTCTTACTCATATGTGGGAGACAAGAAAATTGATCTCATGGAGTTAGAAAGTAGAATGATAGTTCCCAAACGCTGGGAACAGGGCACACATAGCGGAATGAAAAGGCATTGGTTAATGGGTAGAAACATAGAGTTAGATAGAAGGAACATATTCTAGTGTTTGATAGCACAGTAGGGTGACTATAGTTAACACCAATATATTGTATATGTCATAATAGCTAAAAGAGAAGATTTGAAATGTTTCCAACACAAAAACAGTCATTTGAGGTGATACATATACTAAGTACTCTAATTTAATAATTTCATGCTGTATGTATACATTCAAATACCACATGTACTTAATAAATATGTATAGTTATTACATATCGATAAAAATTTTAAAGGAAACAATTATGCTAAGCAAACAAACCAGACATAAAATACTTCAAATTTGTATGATTTTACTTATTAAATTTGCAGAAAAGCAAACCTATAAAAAATAGAAAACATATAGTTTTGCCTAGGAGCAGGAAGGTTAGATAGAGAATGACTACAAAGTAAATTTTTGGGGTGAAGGAAGTGCTCTAAACTAAATTATGGTGATAATTGCAAAACTGTATACACTAAAACTCATCAAACTGAATACTTTCCATGGTTAAATTTCAAAGTATGTAAATTATACCTCAATAAGACGTTCTTTTTTAAAAAAGATTGGGCTGGGAGCAATGGCTTACACCTGTAATGCCAGCACTTTGGGAGGTAAACACAGGCAGATCACTTTGACGTCAGGTGTTCGAGACCAGCCTGGCCAACATGGCGAAACTCTATCTCTACTAAAAATACGAAAAGTAGCTGGGCATGGTGGTGTGCACCTTTAGTCCTAGCTTGAGAATCACTTAAACCTAGAAGGCAAAAGTTGCAGTGAGCCAAGATCACGCCACTGCACTCCAGCCTGGGTAACAAAGCAAGACCCTGTCTCAAATAAACAAACAAACAAATACATAAAAATAAAATAAAAAGGATTATACTCCATGACCAAGTGGGACTTATTCCTGGAATGCAAGGATAATTGAATATACAAAAATCAATTGATGTAATACACCACATTAACAAACTGAAGGGAGAAAACCACATGAACATCTCCACAGATGCAAGAAAATTATTTGGCAAAATTCAACACCTCTTTATGATTTAAAAAAAATAAACAAACTAGGAATAAAAGGAAACTATGTCATGGGAAGGTAGTTTCTGTAAAGGAAACATAATAAAGGTCATATGTAAAAACCCACAGCTAATGTCATTCTTAATGGTGAAAGACAAAAGTTTTTCCTCTAAGAGCAGGAATAAGGCAGGGATGTCTACTTCTACCACTTCTATTCAACAGAGTACTGAAATTTCTAGCCAGAGCAATTAGGCAAGGAAAAGAAAAGGTATCCAATTTTGAAAGGAAAAAAAAATCATCTGTTTGAAATTATGATCTTAATTTTTTTGTGATTTTTATGTAGAAAAGATTCTACACAAAAAAACTGTTAGAACTAATAAATAAACTCAACGAAGTTGCAAAATACAAATTCAAAAAAAAGAGGTGACCTTGAATTGGCCAACCTAAGTCTTCTTCAGTGTCTGAACAGAGGCTGGAAATAAAAATTATGTTCTCACCTAATAATTTTAAAATTATATTTTTCAGGCACCAAATTCTGGCAATTCGCAATCTAATTTGCATTATCTATGCAAAGACATCTAAACGGATTGTCATTGAATAATTTAAATATCCATAGCCACAAATGAATATTTCCCTACTTTATTCTTATACCAAGGTAATATCCTCACCATGGCAAAATTTTCTCCAATAAATTTGTCATCATGAGAAAATTCATTTGCCTCCACAAACTAATCAAATATCTATCTAGACACATACAAACCTCCAGCCCGCTCCACTTCTCTGTCTCTCACTCACTCACAATTTGGCTTATACTTTTCAAACTTTTTATTTTTTTGAGATAGGGTCTTGCTCTGTCACCCAGGCTGGAGTGCAATGCAATCATGGCTCACTGTGGCCTTGACCTCCTGGACTCAGGTGGTCCTCTCTCCTCAGCCTCCCAATAGCTGGGACTATAGGAACATGCAACCATTCCTGGCTAATTTTTGCATTTTTTTTTTGTAAAGACAGGATCTCCCTATGTCGCCCAGGGTGGTCTCAAACTCCTGGGCTCAAGTGATCCTCCCACCTTGGCCTCCCAAAGTGTCAAGATTACAGGCATGACCACTGTGCTATAAAAGAAAATTTTACTATTTTTAATTGGCTAAAAAATATATGCAAGACATAGCCTTTACATTTATTTTGATTTTTTTTTTAATTGCAGGCTGGGCACAGTAGCTCATGTCTGTAATCCTGGCTAAGGCAGGAAGATAGCTTGAGCCCAGGAATTCAAGGCCAGCCTAGGAGGCTGAAGTGGGAACATTACTTGAGCCCAAGAGGTTGAGGTTGCAGGGAGCCAAGATGGCGCCACTGGCCTCCAGCCTGGGCAACACAGTGAGATCCTGTTTCAAAAAAAAAACTGTAGTAAAAGCACACAACAAAATTTACCAACTTGATCATTTTTAAGCATATATCTTAGTATTAAATATATTTACAATGTTGTGGAATAGATCTCCAGAATATTTGCATCATACAAAATGGAATCTATATAGCCATTAAACAACTCATTTCCCCTTCCCCCCACATCCTAATAAATACAATTCTACTTTCTATTTCTATGAATTTTTCTACTTTAGATTACTCATTTAAGTGAAATCAAAGAATCATTTTGTGACTGGCTTCTTTTACTTAGCACTCAAGATTCGTCTGTGGTTGGAGCATGAGACAGAATTACTTTCCTTTTTAAGTCTGTATAATATTCCATTGTGTATATATTATGAGTCTTCCACATCTATGGGTTCTGCATCTCTAGATTTAATCAACCTCAGATTTAAAATATTCCAAAAAATTTTAAATTTCACAAAGGTCCAAAAAGCAAAACTTTAATTTTCCCTGAGCCAAATATTAAGTCAAATCCACACCAACAAAGTTACATGTAGGCATTGTACTATGTATTATAAGTAATCTAGAAATGATTTAAAGCAGGGGTCCCAAACCCCAGGCCATAGACTGGTACCAGTTCATGGCCTGTTAGGAACCGGCCACAGATCAGGAGGTGAACAGAGGAGCCAGTGGGCATTACCACCTGAGCCTCACCTCCAGTCAGATCAGCAGTGGTATTAGATTCTAATAGGAACATGAACCTTATTCTGAACTGCACATGCAAGGGATCTAGGCTGCACACTACTTATGAGAATCAAACTAATGCCTGATGATCTAAGGTAGAACAGTTTCATCTGAAAACCATCCCTCTGACCCTGTCCGCAGAAAAACTGTCTTCCACAAAACCAGTCCCTAGTGCCAAAAAGGTTAGGGACTGCTGATTTAAAGTTCATGGGAGAATGTGCCTAGATTATATGCAAATATTATACCACACTATATAAGGGACTGGAGCATTTATGGATTTTGGTATCTGCAGAGTATCCTGGAATTAATCCCCTACAGATACTGAGGGAAAAGTGTGTCACGTTTTGCTTATTCATTCATCTGTTGATGGATATTTAGGTTGCTTCTACCTCTTAGCTATTCTGAACAGTGCTGCTGTAACATGGGTGTGCAAAACATCTCTTCAATACCCTGCTTTCAACTATTTTGGGTATACATGAAGAAGTGGGATTGCTGGATCATATGGCAGTTTTAATTACTTGAGAATTTTCCATGCTGCTTTCCAAAGCAGTGGCACCATTTACAATCCCCAAAAAGGTGCATGGGGTTGTACTATGTTCACATCCTCACCAACACTTGGTATTTCCTGTTTTTCTTACAGTAGCCATCCTAATAGGTATGAGGTGGTATCCCATTATAATTTTGGCTTGCATGTCTATAATGATCAGTGACAGCAAGCATCTTTTCATATGCTTCTGGGCCATTTGTATATCATCTTTGATGAAATGACTATTCAAGTCCCTTACTATTTTTAATCATGTTATTTGTTGTTGAGTTGTAATTCTTTATACATTCTGCACATAAATCCCTTATCAGATATTTGTAAATATTTTCTCCTACACTGTAGGTTCCCTTTTCACTTTAATAATTATATTATTTGACCTGGACACAGGGAGGGGAGCATCACATACTGGGGTCTGTTGGGGGGATATAGGGGAAGGACAGCGGGTGGTGGGGAGCTGGAGAGAGATAGCATGGGGAGAAATGCCAGATATAGGTGAAGGGGAGGAAGGCAGCAAATCACACTGCCACATGTGTGCCTATGCAACAATCTTGCATCTTCTTCACATGTACCCCAAAACCTAAAATGCAATTTTAAAAAATAAAAATTAAAAAATAATAAATGAAAATAAAATAATTATATTCTTTGATACATGGAGGTTTTATTTATGTATGTATTTATTACATACATAAATACATATTTATTTAAGAGATAGGGTTTCACCATGTTGGCCAGGCTGATCTTGAACTCTTGACTTCAAGTGATCCACCTGCCCTGGCCCCCCAGAGTGCTGGGATTACAGATGTGAGCCACCATGTCCAGCAATACACAGAAGTTTTAAAGTTTGATTTAGTGATCTTCAAATTTTTGAACACTTTACAGGAGACACAAAACTGCCCTACTACATGAGGACTCAAATGGTAAGTATTTACATAAATGTAAATTAAGGAGCATTAGATTCTAAATGGGAGACATGCAACAGCTAGAACTGGAAAGGTCCCTGAAAGGACAGGAGAGCAGACTCCAGCCTCTGGTTCACCCTCCCAAGGCTAAGTCCTTCCCTCTCTGCCCCAGCCCACTGCAGATTCTCTCAAAATAGACATATCCTGGGCAACCCACTAGGTTTGTCACTAACAAATGTATGTAGGATTGGGAATGGCTCCAAAAGCAAAATCATTAATAGTAGGGTCATTGAGTCTTATCTGTCTTAATTTTTTGACTGCTTTCCAGTCTGTATTTAGAAAGCTCGAAACCAATGCCTTACCTTTCATATCTTTGGATAACTCCAGATGTTTCCAAACAAATAGAGTACCCAGATGACCATACTGTTCTTCTCATACACCCTTAAGAAAAAATATACTTAAACATTGAAAGGAAATTACAAGAGAGTGGCCAGGTGCAGTGGCTTATTATGCTTGTAATCCCAGCACTTAGGGAGTTCAAGGTAGAAAAATCACTAGAGTTCAAGAGTTTGAGACCAGCTTGGGCAACATGGTGAAACCCTGCCTCTGCAAAAAAAAAAAAAAAAAAAAAAAAATTTAGTCAGGTGTGGTAGCATGCACATGTAGTTCCAGCTACTGAGGAGGCTGAGGTGGGAGGATTACTTGAATCTGAGAGGTCAAGGCTGCAGTGAACTGAGATTGCACAACTGCATTCCAGCCTGGGTAACAGAGTGAGATCCTGTGTCCAAGAAAAAAAAAAAAGAAAGAAAAGAGAAAAAGAAAATGACAAGAAAGTAATTATGACATGTGTTACAACGTGGATGAACCTTGAAGACATTATGCTTAGGGAAAGGAAACAGACAAAAAGATCATATATTTTATGATTTCATTTAAAACATTCAAAGTAAGTAAATCCACGTGGATGAAAAGAACATTGGTAGTTTCCTGGGGCTAGGAGGAGGGAGAAATAAGCAGCACCTGCTTAATGGGTAGGTACAGACTTGTATTTTGACATGGAATTGTTTGAAACTAGATGGAAGTGATGCTTTAGTAACGTTGTGAATCTACCAACTGCCACTGGGTCATTCACTTTACAATGGTTAGTTTTATATTATAAAGCTATTTCAATTAAAAAAAAAACTATCTCACTTCAATAAATAAATAAATGTATAAACACTGAATGTCAACTCTAATCCCATGATTAAGGCAGAGACTCATTGGCCCCAAGATTAAATGGCTTCCTCTTCATTGACTCCCAAACCTGCATACATTTGTCATTGTGAATCTCAGCAGGATCTAACCCACAGCCTCCGCAGCAACCAGCTCAGAAAGCCAAACCAGAAACTGCTATAGCAACCAACCCACACCAGTCAGGACATGGCAGTGATGCAGCTTTTCTAATTTGTGCCCTGGCTTCCAACTCAGAAGCAAGCAGAAAAGCCAACTATGCTCCCATAATCAGTCACATGAGATGCCTCGATGCTTATTAGACACCTCTAGTGTCCCATATCAATAGCATCCAGTCAACAGTACATCTGTTGCCTTCCCTTTTGTTCACTAAAAAGCTCTCCCACTTTGTCAAAAGTGGCTGACTCTCTTGCTTTAGCAAGCACTTTTTAAGTAGGCCCTGGTTGTTCCCATTTGAGTTGTCTTTATTTCCACATAGCTGTCAAGTCATTATCAGGGATTTTCACATTTCAATGACCTTCAGTGATAATTACATCTACCATCTCACACCACAGAACACAGACACTCTCTCCTAAACAAAATGCTTTCTTCAACAATGGGCAAACATCCTAGGTACAAATGATGAAATAAAAACATTGCAATCCTAGTCTCTGATAAAACAGACTTTAAACCAGCAAAGAAAAAAAAAAAAAACACAGTGTCATTCAGATCTTTACTGATATTTAAAAAAACCATAGAGGGAAATTCCAAATAAACAATACAGACACACACAAAAAATAAGTGCTGGGTGAAACTACTGAGAAGTGACCTCTAGGTTTGGTGAATCAAAGGTTTTTCTTATTCTTTAAAAATTTTTCATAACAGGCATGTCCTTCCTAGAGAAGTACATACCTTTCTCCTAGTTTTATTCTTACCACGGATTACATTGTTTTTCTTTACAATTACATACTCTCCTCCACACCTGTGATTATGTCTTACTTTCAGTTTTCTTTTTTTTTTAAGAGATGAGGCCCTGCTATGTTGCCCAGGCTGTTCCAGCACTCCTGGCGTCAAGTGATCCTCCTGCATTGACCTCCTGCTTTGAAATGATGCCCAGCCACTTTTGTTTCTTATGTTCTTTATTTTATAATTGTTCTTGCCAAATATTTTTCTATTTTAATTTTGATCAAAGAACTAGCTTTCTGTTTCCTTGATCACTAATCCACTTTCTTCTTTGTTTTGTAATTTGTTTACCTACATTTTTATATTTCCTTATTTTTTAGTAATTTCTTTGAGTTATTTTATTGGTCCCTTCCTTCCTTCCTTCTTTCCTTCCCTCCTTCCTTCATTTGTCCCTTCCTTCCTTCCTTCTTTCCTTCCCTCCCTCCCTCCCTCCTTCCTTCCTTTGTTCCTTCCTTCCTTCCTTCCTTCCCTCCCTCCCTCCTTCCTTCCGTTTTAAATGAGGTATTGCTCTGTCACCTAGGCTGGAATACAATGGTGTGATCACAGCTCACTGCAGCCTCAAAACTTCTGGGCTCTAATGATCCTTTCCTGCCTCAGCTTCCCAGGTAGCTGGGACTATAAGCAAGCACCACCACACGTGGCTAATTTTTGTACTTTTTGTAGAGACAGGGTCTCTCTCTGTTGCCTAGGCTGGTCTTGAACTCCTGGTCCCATGTGATCTTCCCACTTCAGGCTCCCAGAACGCTGGGATTACAGGTATGAGCAACCATGCCTGGCCTATTGATCCTTTTACAGCTTCTTTCATTGGTATTAAACTCATGTATTTGTTTCTTCTCATTTTTGTCAAACTATCTTTAAGATTCTAAAATGTATGCTGAATGGCATTTCCTTTCTATATCCTACAATTTTTACTTTTATTTCTTCTTTAAGCTAAGACTCTAATGTATGTTCTCAATGTCCAAATGAATGCACTTTTTGTTATCTTTCATTTTTAAATTTCTGCATTATGGTCAATGTCTTGCATTACTTCTGCCTTTTCAAATTTATAAAGTTTATTTTTGAAACCAAGTACCTAATAAGGACTTCTGAATTTTCATGTTTTAGAGTAAACTATAGTATCTAAAAGGAAAGTATGTGTATGTATATACACATATACACAAATCAAGTGTTTATTTTTCTATTGTTTCACACTCTTTAATATTGTCTCGCTTTTATTTTAAAACATCTGCTAAATTATATATGTAAAGAAAATATACAAAATATACCTTTTTTACTATTTAATATTACACTTATAAATAGATGTGTTTAAAAACACAAGACAAGAAATTCCAAGCTTGCTTCAATCCCCACCACAGAAAACCAAAACTAAATATGCACCTCTAAGATCCTCAAGCAACAACCCACAGCTCAGGTACAAGGGCAAAGCCATCCCCAGGGCCACAGAGAGGTGGAAAAACTTCAAGCAGAGGACAGGAGAATCGGACTTCCACATCTATGATGCCCTTCTCCCTATTATGCCTGGCACCAATTGCGGACAGTCTCCCGGCAGCCCATGGTTTCTACAATGGAAAAAGTGAAACTGAGGTGGTCAACGAACTTCCCCAATTTCTTGGATTCCCAGGCAGGAGACCTCTCCATTCTTTAACCCATGGGTAGCATTGTGACTGCCTGAAGGGAGAACTAACCCGAGGGACAGGCAGAAACAAAGTAGGCAGGACTACCATCCCCAGCCTCAGAAACTGCTTTGTAAGTCAACAAAGGAGATGCCAAATCAGAGTGGCTGCTTACCAGCATCATGCTGTAGGAGGGAGTTCCCCAAGTCCCCTGGACACGAATCCCTAGACAATCTTCCCTTACTGCTGGGATAATCTCTTTAGGACCCCCCCACCATTTGGGACAGGCAGCGCTCTGACCACTTAGAAGAGAAGAGGCAAACCTGGGCTTAATGCTCCACCTAGAGCCACAGAAGAGGAGGCAGCGACCTAGCAGCGAAGATTCACTAAGCAAGTCTGTTCAATAAAAAGCAAAACAAGCCAGAGAAAACTAGAAAAACTAATCCTCCATTGCAAAGACAGAGACATATACCTAAAAGAAACCACAGCAAACAGAGGACTATGACTTCCCCAAAAGGACAAAGTAAATATTCAGAGAGTAACCCTATCATGATGGTGACTTGTGAGCTCTCTGATCAGGAATTCAAAATAGCAGTTTTGGCCAGGCAAATACTCTCACACTTGTAATCCCAGCTTTGTCGGAGGCCAAGGCAGGTGGATCACTTGAGGTCAAGAGTTCAAGACCAGCCTGGCTGACATGGCAAAACCTCATCTCTACTAAAAATACAAGAATTCAGCTGGGGTACTGGTGGCGCCTGTAGGTGGGAGGATCACTTGACCCCAGGAGGTCAAGGCTGCAGTGAACCATGATCGTACCACTGCACTCCAGCCTGGGTGACAGAGCAAAACTCTGCCTCAATAAAAGAAAGAAAGAAGACAGAGAAAATTACCTCCAAAGACCAAATCTAAGAATGATGTTCAAGAGGAAGCTGACCAAGAACAAGGGGTAGAAATCTTCTTCAAAGAAATTATAGCAGAAAATGCTCAAAACAAGAGAAAGAGATAAATATCCAGGTGCAGGAAGGTGTTAGAATACCAAACAGATTCAACTCAAATAAGATTATGCCAAGACATATAATAATCAAACTCTCAAGGGTTAAGGACAAAGAGAAGATCCTAAAACCAGTGAGAAATAAGAAGCAAATAACATATAAGAGACCTCCAATGTGTCTGGCAATAGATCTCCCAATGGAAATCATAAAAGATAGGAGGCAGTGAAATGACATTTTCAGTACTGAATGAAATAAAAACTTCCATCCAAGGATATCATATCCAGCTGAACTGTCATTAAAATATTGAGGGGAGATAAATTATTTCCCAGACAAACAAAGCCTTGAGAGAATTCACCACCAACAGATCCTTTGTGCAAGAAATGCTAAAGACAGTTCTTCCACCTGAAAGAAAAAAACACTAACAAAAACAAAAGAAAGCTTTTCAAGGTATAAAATTTTACCACAGGTAAAATTAGATATATAGACAAACCCAGAATACTCTATTACTGTATTTGTGGTGTTAATCCACTCATTAATCTAGTATAAAGTTCAAAAGACAAATCTATCAAAAACAATAATAGTTATGTTAACCTGTTAAGAGAGGAAATTTTACATAAAAATGTATAAATTGTCTGGAAGCATTAGCTCTTGCCTGTAATCCAAGCAGTCTGGGAGGCTGAGGCTGGTGGATCACCTGAAGTCACAAGTTTGAGACCAGCCTGGCCAACGTGGCAAAACCCCGTCTCTTCTAAAAATATAAAAATTAGCTGGGCATGGTGGTAGACACCTATAATCCCAGCTACTTGGGAGGCTGATGTGGAATTGCTCTAACTCAGGAGGTGGAGGTTGCAGTAAGCTGAGATCACGCTATGGCATTCCAGCCTAAGAAGACAGAGTGAGACTCCATCTCAAAAAAAAAAACAAAACACAAAAGTATAAATTGAGGCAACTAACAGTTAAAACATGGGGGTAGGAATTAAACTGTAAAACTTTTGGGGGATTTTTGGCTTTGTTTGTTTCTGTTATTTGGAATCTAAGATAAGTTATCTCTTTTAGATAACTCATATCTATAAAACATTTTTTAAGCTTCATGGTAACCACAGAACAGTTTTTATAATAGATTCACTAAAAGAAAAAGCAACAAATTAAAACTTACTACCAGAGATAATCACTTAGCCACAAAAGAAGACAGTAGGAAAGGAAGAAAGAGACAAGTCTCAAAACAACCAGAAAACGAGCAACAAAACGGCAGTAGTAAGTTCTTACTTATTAATAATAACACTGAATGTAAATGTTCTCACTTCTCCAGCCAGAAAACTGGAGTGACTGAATGGATAAAACAGCAAAAACCAATTATATGCTACCTTCAAGAAACAGCTTCACCTATAAAGACACATGTAGACTGAAAGTGAAAGGGTAGAAAAGACATTCCATGCAACTGGAAATTTTTAAAAAGCAGGACTACCCATACTTACATAAGATAAAACACACTATAAATCAAAGACTATAAAAAGGAAAAGGAGCATCACTGTATAATAATAAAAGTATCAATTCAGGAAGAGAATATATCTGGGCACCCAACACCAGAGCTCCCAAGTATATAAAGCAAACATTAATAGATCTAAAGAGAGATTAGACAATAATACAATAATAGTACAGGCTTTTAACACCTCACTCTCAGTAATGGACAGATCATCCATACAGAAAATTAACAAAGAAATGGCAGAATTAAATTATACAAGATCTAACAGGCCTAACTGACATTTAAAGAACATTCTGGCCAGCCCAGAGGCTCACACCCGTAATCCCACCACTTTGGGAGGCCAAGGTGGGTACATCACCTCAGGTCAAGAGTTCAAGACCAGCCTGGCCAAAATGGTGAAACCCCATGTCTACTAAAAAAAAAAAAAAAAAAAAAAAATCAGCTGGGCTTAGTGGCACATGCCGGTAATCCCAGCTACTTGGGAGGCTGAGGCAGGAGAATCACTTGAAGCCCGGAGGTGGAGGTTGCAGTGAGCCAAGATCATGCCATTGCACTCCAGACTCGGCAACAAAAGCAAAACTCCCTCTCAACAACAGTGAAAAAGAACATTTCACCCAACTGCTATTGAATACAGCAGTTTTACCAGTACATGGAACATTCTCCAGACTAGACTATACCTTAAGCCACAAACCAAGTCTGTACCAAGTCTGATTTCTATTCAAAAAAACCAAGTCTGATTTCTATTCAAAAATATAGAAATCATATCCAGTATTTTTTTCTGAGCACAATGGAATAAAATTACAGAAGTCAATAAAAAGAGGAATCTCAGAAAAATACACAAACACATGGAAATTAAACAACATGCTCCTGAATGACCAATGGGTCAAAGAAAAAATTAAGAAGGAGTCAAGTGCAGTGGCGTATGCCTATTGTACAAGTTACTCAAGAGGCTGAGGCTGGAGGATCACTTGTGCCTAGGAGTTCTGGACTGTAGTGTGCTATGTCAATCAGGTGTCCACACTAAGTTCAGCATCAATACAATGACCTCCTGGGAGCAGGGGATCATCAAGTTGCCTAAAGAGACTGGGAAGTAACCCAAGTTGGAAACAGAGCAGATCAAAACTCACATGCTGATCAGTAATGAGATCATGGCTATAAATAGCTCCTGCACTCCAGCCTAGGCAACATAGCAAGATCATCTCTTAAGAAAAAAACAAAAGAAGAAAAAAATTTTTTTTGAGACAGGGTCCTGCTCCATTGACCAGGTGGGGTGCAGTGTTGCAATCACTAATTACTATAGCCTCCAACTCTCAGGTTCAAGCAATCCTCCTGCCTTAGCCTCCTGAATAGCTGGGACCACAGGCATGTGCCACCACACATTTTTAATATTTTTTTGTAGACGGGGTTTTGCCATGTTGTCCAGGCAGGTCTTGAAATCCTGGACTCAAGAGATCCACCTACTTTGGCCTCCCAAAGCACTGGGATTACAGGCATGAGTCACCACACCTGGCCTAGAAAAAGAAAATTTTAAACTTTCTTGAAACAAATAAAAATGGAAATATGACATACCAAATTCTGTGGGATAATGCCTCTATCAAAAAAGGTTTCAAATAAACAACCTAACAATACACCTTAAGAAACTAGAAAAGCAAGAACAATCCAAACACAAAATTAGTAGAAGGAAAGAAACAATAAAGATCAGAGCAGAAATAAATGAAATAGAGACAAACAAAATCAACAAAATGAAAAGGTAGTGTGTTGTTTTTTGTTTTTTGTTTTTTAATTTTTAGACAGGGTTTCACTCTATTGCCCAGGCTGGAGTGGCACCATCTCTGCTCACTGCAACCTCCACCTTCCAAACTCAAGCAATTCTCCAACCTCCAACTCCCAAGTAGCTGTGACTAGAGGTGTGTGTCCCCACACCTGGTTAATTTTTTTATTTTTTGTAGAGATGGAGTTTTGCCATGTTGCCTAGGTTAGTCTTTAACCCAAGGAGTCAAGTAATCTGCCCACCTCAGTCTCCCAAAGTGCTGAGATTACAGGCGTGAGCCACCATGTCCAACCTTATTTTTTGAAAAGATAAACAAAATCAACAAACCGTTATCTAGACTAAGAGAAAAAGAGGAAGATCCAAATAAATAAAATCAGAAATGAGAAAGAAGATATTACAACTGAGACCTTAGAAAGGATTATTAGAGACTATTGAAAGGAGTTATTTAGCTTGCCTTAGATAGACAGCAAGGGGAGGGTGCCAGGGGAGCCCCTGGTCCATGGGTCAGTGCCTCATTCTCACATAACATAAAAGGCATCCTGAGAAAAAATTTAGGCTGCAGGCACTGATAGGGGAACCACCAGCATGATGTGCCTAGAGACATGCCTGCGATGACACAAATAGAAAAACCTCTGGCCCATTTGGATACAAATTTGTACAAACCTCCAGCTCATTCAGATAAGAGAACAAGGCCTTTGTCCTTTGTATACTCAGCAGGTTCCTAGGAAATGCCTTTGTCCTTTGTATACTCAGGAGGTTCCCAGGAAAAGTTCCTTTCAGGCTAAGGTCCTGGGTCAAGCTTTTACTTCAGTTTCTGATAAGTCCTGGGCCAAGCTTAACAGCATCTATGAATCATCATTTCAGCTCCTGATTGGTTGTGGCCAAGGTCCCAAGCCAAGCTTTCTGATTAATCCAGGAACAAGGTCCTGGGCCAACCTCAGTCATGTGTTCTCCAAGACAGCCTATGAACTAAGCACATTCCTTCCCCTTCCCAGTCCATAAAAACCTGGGACCCCAGCCTCACAGTGGGCACCCCATTTGAGCTCCCCCTCTCTGCTGACAGAGAGGTTTCTTCTTTCGCTTATTAAACTTTTGCCCTAATGTCACCTTTGTGTCTGCATTCCTTAATCATCTTAGAGGTAGGACAGAGAACTCTGGGTGTTATCACAGATAAGGAGAGACAGTTACATCTTGCTGCATTGCTGAGACTACAGCACTATTATGAACAACTATGCAACAAATTTCGAATGGATAAAGTCCTGGACCCAAAAAACCTACCAAGAGTCAACCATGAAGAAATAGAAAACCTCAACAAACCAATAATGACTAACAAGATCCAAGACATAATTAAAAAGTCTCCCATCAAAGAAAAGCCCTGAACCTGATGGATTTAGTGCTGAATTAGTTCTTTAATTATACTGAATTAAAGAACTAATGCCAATCCTACTCAAACTCCTCAAAAAAACTGAAGAGGAGGGAATACTTCCAAACTCATTCTTCAAGACCAGCATTACCCCAATACCAAAATGAGAGGAGGACACAACAACAACAAAAAATGAAAACTACATGCCAATATCAATGATGAACATAAATGAAAAATGCCAGCAAAATACTAGCAAACTGAATTCAACAACACATTGAAAAAGTCATTCAACTAAAGCTAAACTTGGCCAAAGTGTGTACCTGAGTTATGAGATCTTTTTATCAGTTGACCTATGAAGACTAAAATAGAATATATTAGTTTTCAAGAGGGTGGGAGGGTTCCAGCATAATCTCAATCAGGGAAAACTATGCTTTCATGTCTGATTCTGAGATTTCTAATCATGTTGTCAAAAATGAAGATAAATGCAGCAAATAAATCTAGCTTTCAGTATTTCTAATTTTTACCTAAGCTCATGGCTCTGGGCCTTGATTACCTAAAATAAGCTTGGGTAAAACTGAACCGACTTCAAGAATGCAGCACTTCTTTTTTTTTTTTTTTTTTTTTTGAGACAGAGTTTAGCTCTGTTGCCCAGGCGGGAATGCAGTGGCACAATCTCGGAGCACTGCAACTTCCGCCTCCCAGATACAAGTGATTCTCCTGCCTCAGCCTCCCTAGTAGCTAGGACTACAGGTGTGTACCACCACACCCAGCTAATTTTGTATGTTTAGTAGAGACAGGGTTTCACCATGTTGGCCAGGCTGGTCTCGATTGGCCAAGCTGATCTCGAACTTGTTACCTCAGGTGATCTGCCCACCTCAGCCTCCTAAAGTGCTGAGATTACAGGTGTGAGCCACCATGCTCAGCTAGAACACAGCACTTCTTAATCGTTAGCTCTTTCTTGGGAGAAGCTAGACTTTATTCATTATTTTGCTATCAAAACTTTACTCTTATATAATATATAAGATAAATCATTTACACGTTTGGAGCCTCAAAGTCTGTTAACCAAAATTGCAGAACAAGGCACTAGGGAATGGGGGCTCATGCCTGTGTTCCCAGCACTTTGGGAGGCTGAGGTGGATGGATCTGAGGAGGTCAGGAGTTCAAGACCAGCCTAGCCAATATAATGAAACGCTTTCTCTACTGAAAATACAAAAATTGGTCAGGTATGGTGCCACATGCCTGCAGTCCCAGCTACTCGAGGCTGAGGCAGGAGAATCATTTGAACCCAGGAAGCAGAGGTTGCAGTAAGCTGAGATCACTGCACTCCAGCCAGAGTAACAGAGACTCTGTCTCAAAAAAAAATTTTTTTTTTTTGCAGAATGTATCCAGAAAAAATATTTTCTTAATGGCATTTGTGTTTTATGAAAAATCAGTCACACAGTGTCAGCATTAAGAAAGAGTCGCAGGTTTACAGGTTGCCCCCTGTGACCATACTTTGAATTGTGATTCTCACAGGTTTAAAGATGTGATTTTTTTTTTTTAATCAGTGTTTTACCATCTAGTTATTTGATCTTGTCCACTTTCTTGTGTTTAACAAAAGTGTAAAACTGAAAGGCAATGAAAAAAAAGACTATTTTCAAAAAATTAAAAAGAAGGAAAGGTCATTCACCATGATCAAGTGGGATGCATTCCAGGGATACAAAGATGATTCAACATATGCAAATCAATAAACATTAATCACATTAACAGCGTCAATAACAAAAACCATTACTTCAATAGATGCCAAAAAAAAGTATTTGATAAAACTCAATATTCTTATATGATTTTTAAAAATCTCATTAAAAAAGGTATAAGAAGAACTACCTCAAAATAATAAAGGCCATGTATGACAAATCCATGGCTAATAGCATACTGAACACAGATAAATTGAAGGCCTCTCCTCTAAAGGCTATAACAAGACAAGGATGCCTACTTTCACTGCTATTATTCAGCATAATACCATCTCAATTGATGAAGAAAAAGAAAAACTTGAAAAAATTCAATGTCCTTTCAAAATTACAGCCAGTAAATTATGAACAGAAGGACTCTACATCAACATACTGTACTGGGAGGCTAAGACAGGCGGATCACTTGAGATCAGGAGTTTGACACCGGCCTGGACACCGTGATGAAACCTGTCTCTACTAAAAATACAAAAATTAGCCAGGCATGGTGGTGCATGCCTGTAATCCCAGCCCCTGGGGAAGCTGAGACAGGAAAATCACTTAAACCCAGGAGATGGAGGTTGTAGTGAGCTGAGATCATGCCACCACACTTCAGCCTAGGCAACACAGCAAGACTCCATCTCAAAAAAAAAAAAAAAGAGGTTGTATGTAAAAAGCCCACAGCTAACGATATAATCAATGGTAAAACACTGCAAGTTTTCTCTAAGATCAGGGACACAATCTTGATGCCTGCTATCACTCTTCCTATTAAACGTAGTACTGAATGTTCTAACCAGAGCAATTAAGCAACAAAAAGAAAACTCCCTTTCCCATTCAACTGAGAAAGGAAGAGGTAAAATTATCTGTTTACAGACAACATGATCTTATATGTAAAAACACAGATACAAAATCTTAGAATTAAGAAATGAATTCAGCAAAGTTGCAAGATACAAAATTAACACTCCTCCCACTGCTTCACTTGACAAGCCTAAAAAAAAAAGTTAACACTCAAAAATCCGTTGTATTTCAAAGCTTACTATAGAGCTACAGTAATCCATACAGTGTGTGGTACTGGCATAAAGACAGACATACAGGTCAATGGAGTATAATAGAGAGCCCAGAAATAAATGCTTGCATATGTAGTCAAATGATTGCTGACAAGGATGTTAAGACAATTTGACAATTTAGTGAGAAAAGAACAGTTTTTTCAACAAATGCTGCTGGGAAAACTTCATATGCTCATGTAAAAAAAAAAAGAAGAAGAAGATATATCTTTACCTTACACTGCATATAAAAATTGCTTGAAATGCATAAGGCCCAGAACTTTGGAAGGCTGAAGCTAAAGGATCACTTGAGCCCAGAAGTTCGACATCAGCCTGGGCAACATGAAGAGACCTCATCTGTACATAAAAAATAAAAATTAGCAGGCTGGGCAGCACTCACCTGTATCCCCAGCTGCTCAGGAGGCTAAAGCAGGACGATCACTTGAGCCCAGGGATTCAAGGATCCAATAAGCCATCATGGTGCCACTGCACTCCAGCCTGGGTGGCAGAATGAGACCCTGTTTCAAAAAAAGTAAAAATATAAAAGACATAAGGGCTAAAGCTATAAAACTCTTAGAAGAAAATAAGGGAGGAAATCTTTATGACATATATTTGGCAATGATTTCTTAGATATGACACTATAAGCAAAGATAACAAAAGCAAAATGGAACTACATCAAATTATAAAACTTTTGTGGACACTATAAAGAGAGTAAAATGGAAATTTACAGAATGGGACAAAAGATTTTCAAATCATGTATCTGAAAAGTGGTTAATATCTAGAATATTTAAAGAAATTCTATAACTCAAAAAAAACCTCAATAACACGTAATCCTAAAATTAATATGAAACCATTAAAGACTTCAAGTACTCAAAGCAATCTTAAGCAAAAATAATAAAGCAAGAGGTATTATACTACCTAACTTCAAAATATACTACAAAGCTATAATAACCAAAAGAACATATTACTGGCATATGTGAAAGGAAAATAAATCTTGGAGCCCCCAAAATCACTAAGTTAAAGGGAAGAGTCAAGCTGGGAATGGCTTAAGGAAAACCTGCCTTCCATTCTATTCAAAATTATCCCTCTGCTCATTAACATAAATGCATATATGATTGCCTCCTTTGGAAAGGCTAATCAGAAACTCAAAAGAATGCTCCCTCCCTGCTTGAGTTGTCCTGCCTTTCTGGACAAAACCAATGTGCATGTTACATATACTGATAGATGTCTCATGTCTCCCTAAAATGTATTAAATCAAGCTGTCCCCTGACCACCTTGGCACACATCATCAGGACCTCCTGATGATACAGGATATAAAAGGAAATTATTTAAGCAGATAGTGATGGCAAAGGAGTCCTTGGCAAAACTTCCCTTCTAACAAAAAGCAGCCTTAGAAATAATTTCTTTTCTAACAAAGAGCAGCCTGAAAGATCGGGCTGCAAATATAGATAAGGAAGCAGGAAGCTTGCACAGAGGGAGGCCTACAGCTACACCAATAAAAAAGGGCTACCTGGGGGCCAGGCATGTTCCCCATGGGTCTCCACCTGCTTTTTTGTTAGCATATGTACAGTAAGAAAGAAATAGGCAACATAGAACAGCTCAGGCAGAGAACCCCCTGCATAATAAAAAATTGGGGTGGAGGCTGCCAGAGACTCACACCCTATGCAGATGGCACACCTGGTCCTAACTGGTTTGTCACACCCTATGTAGATCAGACACTGCCTCCCCACTAGCTCATCTATTAAAAACCCTGCATTTCACCACCGATCAGCAACCCATTTTTCCAGGACCCCTCTCTGTTGCAGGCAGCTATTGTCTTTCACCTATTAGATTTCTGCTCTTAAAGTCACTCTTTGTGTGTCTGAATCCTTGAGCTCCATGGCTGTGAGACAATGAACTTCAAGTGTAACCCCAGACAATGAGGCCACTTTATTGAGGCTGTGTCACAGGCATGCTTCCTCAATCTTGGCAAAATGAAGTTTCCAAATTAACTGAGACCCGTCTCAGATTTTCAGGGTCTACATTTTGGTAACCACAAAAGGATTCTAAGTGGAGGTGCCCCAACCTTTGACAAATGTCCTATCAGTGCTTGATAACAGCTTGAGCTATCTTTATGGCTCAAACCAATAGGACAATTTGCTGAGGCCTGGGGGCACACCATCTAGATAATCTATGATTTTACAAAATTTGGTCAAGACCTAAAGTTTATTTTGCTGTATGACTCCTTATTTTTAGTATTACTTGCTTGCAACACAAGCAAGGCAAGTTTTTCTTGCTAACATGAAATTCCTGGAAGGCAGGTAATTACTGTATGGAGTTTGAGCTTGCTTCCAACAGTGAAGGCAGATTTGAGATTGTTCCTGCTTCTAGAATGGTAGAAAGCAGACTTCTGCCTGAGACCCAGCCCTAGGAAAGTGATTGAATTGGGGTTTGTCTTGGCTGAAGTTTAACAACAAGCTGGTTGTAATTTCTCCTTGCCATTAGAGCACTCAGTGCCATTGTTTGTTTTGCTTACCTGTTGTCTTGCTGTTGTTTGTTTTGGTATTTTTCCCATCACGTTTGATCAAGTCTATTCGACTTGATCAAATCCAAAGAAAAGTTCCAAGTTATGGAGAACAAGACCTCTGAAGTGGCTAAATTCACACACACACACACACACATACACACACACACACACACACACACAAAGGTGATGTGGTGGGGGGAGAAAAAATGGCCTGCAAAAGGAAAAAAAAGAGGAAAGATATTTTTATTTTGACTACTAAAGGAGTTTTATTTACATAACAAGGTCACCATTTGCTAGCCAGGCCAAACAGAAAGAGCAAATGGCTGTACCTCTGAAATAGCAGCAATTTGTCCTAGCTGAAATATAGTCATGAGCTTTTAAAAAAAAAATTTCCAGGCCAGGGGCAGTGGCTCACCCCTATAATACCAGCACTTTGGGAGGCCGAAGCGGGTGGATCACGAGGTCAAGAGATCGTGACCATCCTGGTCAACATGGTGAAACCCCGCCTCTACTAAAAATACAAATATTAGCTGGGAGTGGTGGCACACACCTGTAGTCCCAGCTACTTGGGAGGCAGAGGCAGAATTGCTTGAACCCAGCAGGCGGAGGTTGTGCTGAGCCGAGATCACGCCATTGCACTGCAGCCTGGGTAACAAGAGCGAAACTCTGTCTAAAAAAAAAAAAAATTCCAAATTACCTCAATGGTCAAAAGTTAGCTTAGTTGAAAGCTAACATCCAAAGGGGTGTGTGTGTGTGTATGTGTGTATGTGTGTGTGTGTGTGTGTCTGTGTGTTTGTGTGTGTGTGTTTAAAAGGCCTTCATGTTTCGGTTTTTATCCTAGGACCTTGTCTTTTTTTTTCAAGCAAAAGTTTTTTTCTTCTCAGTTGGCTGAATTTCGTTTTCTTCATTTACTTCTGCTGTCTCTCTTTTCTCTTGCACCTTCTGCTGCATGAGGACCTAAAATAGTTTATGATAGCCAGGGGTTCCTTAAAGAAAATGATGAAGGGGCCAGCCACGGTGGCTTACTCCTGTAATCCCAATGCTTTGGGAGGCCGAGGTGAACAAATCACCTGAAGTCAGGAGTTCAAGACCAGCCTTGCCAAGAAGGTGGCTCTCTAGTAGAGACAGCCTTGAAACCCTGTCTCCACGAAAAATACAAAACTAGCCAAGCATGGTGGCACGTGCCTGTAATCCCATCTACTCAGGAGACTGAGGCAGGAGAATGGCTTGAACTTGGGAGGCAGAGGTGGCAGTGAGCCAAGATTGCACCACTGTATTCCAGCCTGGAAGACAGAGCAAGTGAGACTATAATTCAAAACAAAAGTCCAGGTGGGGTGGCTCACAACCATAATCCCAGCACTTTGGGAGGTTGAGGAGGGTGGATCACCTTAGGTCAGGAGTTTGAGACCAGCCTGGATGACCTAGTGAAACCCTGTCTCTACTAATAAACACAAAAACCACTTGGGTGTGGTAGCAGGTGCCTGTAATCTCGGCTACTCAGGAGGCTGAGGCAGGAGAATCACTTGAACCTGGGAGGCAGAGGTTGCAGTGAGCCAAGATTGTGCCATTGAACTCCAGCCTGAGTGACAAAGCAAAACTTCATCTCAAAAAAGAAGAAAAAAGAAATTAAACAAACAAACAAACAAAAAACAGAGAAGGCACCAGACTCCCAACTCCCTTTTAGGGAGAAATCTCTGTTTTTAGTTATGGAACCCCAAAAATGTAAACAGACAAGTTCGTCTCCTCTCTTAAATTGCTTACTTTTGTATTGTGTTACCTGTTTCTTTCTTCTTTCATTTTTTTTTTGTTTGTTTTTTTTAACTAAAATAGTTATTGCAACAGAAGCTACTCTTGGGTTTTTAAGGAAGAGTATAGTTTAGACACTTAAAAACGTCTTTGTTTTTTTTAAAAAAATAAGTGCACTGTAAAAGCATCACATGGCCTACCCTCATAATAATTCTCCCTGTTTGGAGACCCAAGATTTAGTGTGGACTCTTTTCAGAGCTCAGAGATCCCAGTTAAAAAACAGGTAGTCACTATCCAAATAAAATTGGTCTCCTTATACAATCCTATGACAGATTTCTATAATTTTATGTTTGACTTGGCATGTATCTTTAATCTCCTTATGATGTAAATTTTGCTATTTGATTTTCACCTCAGTTGTTTCCTTCAATATTAAAATTTAAGGCTATTTAGCTGACAACTGTATAAGGTTGTGAAACAGGTTATCAAGAATCTGAAAGTCTAAGATAGAGGGAAAATTATGAATCTGTAAGATGTACTTCTATAGGCATGCTTAATACATTTATGTATTCATGTATTATGTACACAATGTTTCACTACTGACAATACATAATAGAGCTCTAATTAATTGGCTTTAAAAATGAAACTGCTTGAATCAAATATATTAGCAAGAAAAAATAAAAGACTTGTCAAATGCTTTTTCAAGTTTACATAAGTAAAATCTTATTTTTTTTTTTGAGACAGGGTCTCACACTGTTGCCCAGATTGGAGTGCAATCAGTGGCATGATCTCAGCTCACTGAAACCTCTACCTCCTGGGTTCAAGCGATTCTCCTGCCTCAGCTTCCCAAAGTTCTAGGATTACAGGCATGAGCCACCATGCTCAGCTAAGTAAAATCTTTAATAAATATGTTAGCTTTAAGATTGTTGGTAAAGTAATATTAGAAATGTCTTAAGAATTGCCAGCATACATTTTTGTTTACATTTATTAACCAAGCAATTTCATACTTATCCCTGACAAATAATGTAAGCTGTCAAAATTTGGTATTGGGGATACAAAACTATAAACCTAGCCCAAAACAGAATAATCTTTGCTTGTGTAATTTTTAATAAGACATTGATACTGTTTTAATGAAGACAGCTACAGCTTGAATTATTCAGTAAAATTACTATAAGTACTAATCTTGTGGCTTTAGGCAATTTAGTCCATAAACAATAAGGAAGTTTGTTTGGAAAAGGGCAGTTACTGTCTTTGCTTCAAAGCTAAACTACAAACTAAGTTTCTCCTAAAGTTAGTTTGGCCTACTTCTGGGAATGAACAAGAACAGCTTGGAGGTTAGAAGCAAAATGGAGTCAGTTAGGTCAGAACTTTTCACTGTTTCAGTTATAATTTTGCAACGGTGGTTTCATAACTTTAAATGATAATGATCACAGCTTTTATAAATAATCTAGGTAAACAATTAAAATAGGTAAATACTTGTAGACAAACTCATCATAATTTAGAATCTAAAGCTTATTTGAAGGTTATACATAAAACAAGGTAAAAGGAACCAAGAAATAAGAGATGTAAAGAAAGTTATCAAAATAAAGAGGTTTTTTTTGGTTTAAAGAAACTAAAAAGAAATAATTTTATATGAGAAAGAATCTTGTATGGTAGATGTGGTCCTAGAATACAATAACTGATTGTTTAAGAAATAGGAATGCTTAGAGCAAACAAGAAAGTCCAAGCATGTCATGAACAATCTGTGTAAGTCACAATAAGAGGTTTATTTAAAAACAACAACAACAACAAAAAAAAAAAAAAAAAAAAAAAAAACAAAAAAAAAAACAGGCCAGGCACCATGGCTCATGCCTATAATCCCAGCACTTTGGGAGGCTGAGGTGTGGGGATCACCTGAGTTCAGGAGTTGGAGACCAGACTGGCCAACATGACAAAACCCCATCTCTACTAAAAATACAAAAATTAGCTGGGCATGGTGGCACACACCTGTAATCCCAGCTAGTCAGGAGGCTGAGGCAAGAGAATCACTTGAACCTGGGAGGCAGAGGTTGCAGTTGCAGTGAGCAGAGATCATATCACTGTACTCCAGCCTGGCTGGGTGACAAAGCAAGACTGTCTTTTAAAAACAAACAACAACAACAAAAAACCTTTTATATGATCAAGTTGTCTATAATTAAAAGAAAATTATAGTGGTCTTCCTATAGATTGGGCTTGATATTTAAAAACACTTATACATTAAATAATTGTTTAGAACAATAAAATTTTCTTGAGGGATTGATTTAATAGATTATAAGATTTTAATTTTTTAACCCAAAGTTCAACTTTTATTGCATATCACCAGTTTTTGTTTTCTCTCCCTTCAGAAATAGTAATGTTCTCCTTGAACTCATTTTCAGCTCATAAAAGTTTTTTTCGAGTTCTGTTTATTGAGGTCTGATGTTAATAATATTTTCTTAAAGGTCTAAAGGAAATGTTTTCTTCCAACATAATATTCTGTGCAGTGCAGAAGGTCTTTTCTTTTGCCTTTTAGTAACTGGTCTAACAGATTTTACAGCTTATTGAAACAATTCCTATGTCATTATTATTAAGTTTTGGTTTGCTTAGGAAAAAACTGAGATTAAAACAATTTTTTAAATTAATGTTATTACATCCATTTATCTTTCTATATGTGCTTTTAAAGTCCTTGTGACATTGAGTTATAAGCTCGACTCCTGGGTCTAAAAAGGACAGCAAGTCCTGCTAAATCTTAAACACTGACAATTAAAGCCTCATCTTCAGGCCTTGTAAAAGATGCCAATAAAAATAAAATGCATTCTGGAGACAGAGAAATTAAAGGTATTCAACTCCTCAAGGTCCAGGGACTATTGAGGAAGAGGTGGGCGTGTGAGATTCTATGGGCTGATTTTGAGAGAGAAAATAATTCAGTTTCTCTATAAATTAACCTTTAATGTCAAAGGCACACAAATGCAAGACCAGCACATGGGCCCCTGTGTCAGATTAACAAGGTTTTCTTGAAGCATTAATTGACTCCCTAATAAAGGTTATAAATGTTATAAAAGGCTTATAGAAGTTATATCTATGGTTAACATTAAAATTTTATAGTTTATAAAATTTTGAAAAACAAATTTAATTGGCTTCATGTTTTTATCAGGGCTTATTATTTGGAAAATTAAGTCTCCTCTCTGAAAGAATGAAGGTTTCCACCCCTTTTTGAAATCCTGAAGTTACCACTTCAGTTAAATGAATGACATATTTTACAATGACCTGTAATCTTATTTTGCAAAAGGGCAGTTTCCCAAACTGAACTGTCATAAGTAAAGAATGTCACTTTCTAACAGGCTCAGGGCCCCAAGTTATCCCAAACTGCCCTTTTACAAAATAGGATTATAGGTCATTGTGAAATACGTCATTCATTTAACTGAAGTGATTATAAATTATAAATTATGTCTTTTTCTGACCTAATTAATCCTTTAAGGTATAAAGTTCCTTAAAGTCCAAAAATGACTTGTTTTTTTTGTTTTTTGTTTTGTTTTTGGTATAGAAATTATACAGGAACCATTGTCAAATATGAAATGGTGTTTGGTTTTCTTTGGGCTGTATTCATATAAATATATTATTGATATGTGTTCCAAAATCATGAAAAACTCCTATAATTTTGATATGACTTAGTGTGCACTATCAGTAATAATTATAATTATGTTAAATTATTGCATGCCACAGAGGTAACAAGTTTGTCAATTGTGTCTTTGACTATGGCTGCCCTAAAACTTTCTGTCACCCATGGACAATTGTTGTTTCAGTCCTCTTTAGAAGTTAGTTTTATATCCTGAATGCATGTTTCTGATAACTTTGGAGGCTGTGACATAAGAATACAGGAAAAACTTTCAGGACTCAATGAGACTTGAATGTTCATGAATATCAAGCAAAACAAAAATTAACTTCATGGACTGAACTAACAAGGCTGAAGTAATATTTTTGATTTTTTATTTAAAACGTTGCTGATCCTGTAAAAGTTGTGAAAGTATTTCCAAGGGGAAATTCCTACAGTGGGAATGACTGTTCAAGCGACAGTTTATGCCAAATTATTCTCAAAGGAGGCTGCACCAATTTACATTCCCTCCACCAATACGTAAGGGCCTGTTTTCCTATATGGTCACCAGCTCTGACCATTAAATGTTAAGCTTTTGCTTATCCCATAGATGTAGATGGTATCTTCTTACAGTTTGAATTTGCATTTCTTAAAATGTGAGCATGATTCACCACCTTTCCAGTATTAATTGGCTGTTTTTAGTTTTCTATCCTCTGACAAAGCTAACTCTTAAGAACCAGGGAAGATATAATTTTGAGTCACCAGCATACACATACAGATGATAGTTAAAGTCATAAACGTGAATGAGATCCCCAAAACAGTGAGTATAATTAAGCAGCCCTGGGGCACTCCAATATCAGAAAGTCAGGGAAATGGGAGGAACCAGAAAAGAGATTATGAAGAGTAGTCAGTGAGCTAAGAAAAAAATGAAGAAAGTGTAGTGCCCCAAAAGCCACATAAAGAAAGTTTATCAGTTGGGCACAGGGGCTCCATCTGTAATTCCAACTTCTTGGGAGGCTGAGGCAAAAGAATTGCTTGGACCCGGGAGGCAGAGGTTACAGTGAGCCAGGATCTCACTACTGCACTCCAGTCTGAGCAACAGGCAACAGAGTAAGACTCCATTTCAAAAAGAAAAACAGAAAAGAGGAAAAAAAAAAGTTCATCTAGGAGAAAACAATGACTGGCTGGTTCAAATGCTACTGATAGGACAAGTAAGAAAAGGTCAGGGAATGGTGACTGGAGAGCAAGGTGAAGGTCATTGGTGGCCTGAAAAAAGTAGTTTTGGTGGAGTGGATTCAACCGGTGGGAGAACTTTGAAGATGCAAATCTGAGGAGGAAAGAATTGCTGAAAGATAGTCCTCAGAAAGTAATGCTGAAAGATAGTCCTCAGAAAGTGTGGGATCCAGTGAAAAACAGAAAGGAGGGCTGGTGGTAGCTGGGTAGCTGTGGGAGCCTGAGATTCTCCTCTGGTTGCTTCTGTTTCATCCCTATCAACCTGGCAATGCCCTAATCTGAGAAAACTTTAAATCAGAAGACACATCTTGCTCTTGAAGCTGTTCAGTTGTAATGAACTTGCACAGGGGAACAGGGGAGGTGGGTGGGAAGGGCCATGGGAGACTTCCCCTAAGGCAGGAGAGGACAGGCTCAATGCTGGGCATCAGCATCTGCCAAACAATGGAGCCATTCTGCAGAGGGAAGAATGCAAAAGCATCACTACAGTTCCATTTCCATTTCTTCCTAGATCAAGTCTCACAATCATGAATCTTTTTTTTTTTTTTTTTTTTTTTTTTTTTTTTTTAAGAAATGGTTTCACTGTCGCCAAGGCTAAAGTGCAGAGGCAGGACCACAGCTCACTGTAGCCTCAATCTCCTGAGCTCAAGCTATTCTCCAACCTCAACCTCCCAAACAGATGGGACCACAGGTACACACCCCTACACCTAGCTAATTTTCAATTTTTTTTGTAAAGATGGGGTCTCATCATGTTGCCAAGGCTGGTCTCAAAATCCTGGCCTGAAGCAATCTGACTGCCACAGCCTCCCAAAGTGCTGAGATTACAGGCATGAGCCACTGAGAACGGTGACTTACAAATCTTCTACTCAGACCTTGCTTACTGCAAATTTGAAGACTTCCTCTAACTACTAATGTTAATCTATCAGAATGGCCAGTTTAAGTCCTGTGCTTAACAAACTGAGGTCCATCTGTAATGAGTCTGCACATCTCACCACCTTAAAACGCTACAAAAGACTCATTCATCTACAAATATTAATTGTAACATCCTGAAGTTTACAGACATTTAATCTAGAAGGAATTAAAGCTGTCAGGCAAGGTGTGGTGGCTCATGCGTGTAATCCCAGTACTTTGGGAGGCTGAGTCAGGGGGATTGTTTGAGCCTGTGAGTTTGAGACCAGCCTGGGAAATACAGGGAGACCTCCTGCCTAAAAAAAACAAAAACAAACAAACAAAAAAACGTAAAGAAAAAAAAAATTAGCCAAACCGGTAAAAGGACCACTTGAGTCCAGGAGGCAGAGGCTGCAGGGAGCCAGGGCTGCACCACTACCTTCCAGCCTGGACAACAGAGCAAGACCCTGTCTTGAATAATATTATTTAAAAAATTAAATTGGCCAGGTGTGGCTGTTGACGCCTGTAATCTCAACACTTTGGGAGGCTGAGGTGGGCGGATCACCTGAGGTTAGGAGTCCGAAACCAGCCTAATCAACAAGGCAAAACCCCGTCTCTACTAAAAATATAAAATTAGCTAGTCATAGTGGTACATGCCTGTAGTCCCAGCTACTTCGGAGGCTGAGGCAGGAGAATCACCTGAACCCAGGAGGTGGAAGTTGCAGTGAGCTGAGATCACACCACTGCATTCCAGCCTGGGCAACAAGAGTGAAACTCTCTCTCAAAAACAGTTAATAATAAAAGAAAAAAGCTGTCAGGTTTTCCCGCATCTGGCCATTATTCAACTAGGAAAGTTGAACAGGTCATGGAATGCCATTAGATGATTTGTCAAAAAAGGAAATTTGTTGAACAACTCATCTCCTTAAAAGGGTTACAGAGACTGGTATGCCTCATCTAAGGTTAGATTTGTGCCTAAATTAACAAACTCTGTATGCAAGTCAGAAAAAAAAAAAAAAAAAAACTGCTCCAATCCTCTAAGTTTCCTGTGCCTATAGCAGTTTTATGCTAAACTGATTCTGACATTTCAAACAATTAAAAGTAACTCTAATTAATGCACTCATAATTTTGGCTGATTGCCAATCTAAGTGACCACGATTGATAGACTAGCCCTGTACATCAATGAGGTAACCACAGAAAGGAGTCACGGTTTTGAGGAATGAATGCATATGGGTTTATTCTCCACAAGAGCAATGAGATATTAACTGTGTGCTCCATAAAATATAGAAACTGTAGGCAGTCTAATACTGAGGAAGAAACTCCTATTAATATAAAGATAAACCAATTAATCTAACCTACCGAACTTCAGCGGCCTGTTAAGGAGTTCCACCAGTGAGGCTAGAGGGTGGCAATTTTTTTCTCTAGAGGGCTAAATAATGAATATTTTAGGGTTTCCAGCCACGTGGTCTCACTTGGAATTACTCAACTCTGCTTCTGTATGGCAAAAGCAGGCATAGACGACACAGAAACGAATGAGTGTGCCATGTTCTAACAAAACTATGGGCACTAAAATTTGAATTTCATGATTTTCAAATGTAACAAAATACTGTTTTGATTTTCAAAATCCATTTACATATGTAAAAATCACTCTTGGCTGGGTGCGGTGGCTCACGCCTGTAATCCCCGCACTTTGGGAAGCCGAGGCTGGTGGATCACGAGGTCAAGAGATTGAGACCATCCTGGCCTACACGGTGAAACCCCATCGCTACTAAACATACAAAAATTAGCTGGGCATGGTGGCGTGCGCCTGTAGTCCCAGCTACTTGGGAGGCTGAGGCAGGAGAATCGCTGGAACCCAGGAGGCAGAGATTACAGTGAGCCGAGATCCCGCCACTGCACTCCAGTCTGGCAACAGAGCGAGACTATCTCAAAAAAACAACAAAAAAAATCACTCTTGGTAAGGCATGGTGGCTTACACCTGTAATCCCAACACTTTAGGAGGCCAAAGCCGGTGGATCATGAGGTCAGGAGTTCGAGACCAGCCTGCCCAACCTGGTGAAACTGTCTCTACTAAAAATATAAAAATTAGGCGTAGTGGCGTGCGCCTGTAATCCCAGCTACTCAGGAGGCCTGAGGCAGGAGAACTGCTTGAACCTGGGAAGCGGAGGTTGCAGTGAGCTGAGATCGCGCCACAGCACTCCAGCTTGGGCGACAGAGCAAGACTCTGCCTCAAAAATAAAAATATATTTAAAAATGAAAAACCACTCTTAGTTCACCGTCTAAACAAAATCAGGTAATTGGCCCGTAGCCCTGTGGTACTTGACAATTTCTGGTCGCTCATGATGACCACATATCCAAATTACAGTAAAGTTACCCAACAGAGACAAAGATTAGAGATTAGCGTCACGATCCCCGCTCTGCCTGCACTAGGAGGCAGAGTTGCTGCAGCTCTTCCGCGAATTTAACAGGCGGTCGACGTGCCTCAGCCTCTTGCTATGTCTGAAAACAACCGAGTGAAAGGCACTCGAAGATCCAAGAACGCAAAGTTTCAGGAAAGCAACCAGGGACGGCAAAACATGGGGCAGCCACTACGCAGCCACTCCGTCTTCGAGCACAGCTGCCAAACACGGGTTGTAAAAGACCCAAGTCACATCCTTCGAAAACGTGCTGGCGCGGGCCCAGGAGACAAGGATTCCACCCCGCTAAGGCCGCAAACTGCGGGCCACGGGCGCGGAGCACAGCGCGCAGGCCGCGAGGCCGGAAGGCGCGGGCTCCACCTCCCGCCGACCCCGGCGCCTGTAAGCCGACAGTGACCTGAGCGTACTGGTAGGCGAGGACAGCCACCCTCGGGGCAGTGATGACGGTCCCTCGCGCCGGAGGGGGCTTAGTGACGAAAGAGATAAACTGGTGGCCACCGGGGAAGAGCACTGTGCTTCAGACCAACCCCAACCCCAACCACTACCACTGACTGACACCCAGCGGCGCGGATGCACGACTTCCCCGCTCCTGAGAGACCGGACCCGCGGAGTCTCGCGGGATCTCGCTGTTCTCAGCGGTGCAGTGAAAGCGACCGATCGAGGGGATTCCACCAGCGCCGGGAGAAGGTCTGGTGACCTCGCAGCTCCTCCCCCGCCTCCAGGGCACCCCGCCTTGCGCATGCGCGGGTGGCAACGGCGAGGCTACGGGTCGCGCGCGCGGCCGGCGCTATGGGGTTGAGCCGCGTACGGGCCGTTTTCTTTGACTTGGACAACACGCTCATCGACACTGCCGGAGCGAGCAGGAGAGGCATGCTGGAGGTAACGTCCTCTCCCGTGGCGCTCCTCTCGGCGGGGTCAGTGCGCCCCGCTTCGTCCTGCGCGCTCACGTTCCCTTGACCCCACTTTCACCCCGGGGCGGCTCTCGCTTGTTGAGACTCGGAGCGTCCGAGCGCGGGGGTGGCTGGAGGCGTGCGGGCCCTGCGGGGCTGCTTTCCCTGGCCTGGCTGCCGCTCGGCCACCCAGTCTCGGACCCCGGAGCGGCTGCTTGCAGGTGCCTCTGTGCTCGGGACGCGGATGGGCGCCGTGACGGCTGCCACGGTGGCGGAGACGCCCGTGGGCGCGGGAGGCGGCAGCAAAGCCGCGAGACCAGGTGCTGTGTTTGCCCAGGGTCCGGCTGTCGGTGTGGAGCTCGACGGAGGGTCGCGTCCCCCGCGCGGCCTTCAGGGGTGCTGGGAGGAGACTTGGTAGAGTTAGCTCCAGTGTTGACCCAAGGAGTGACGCGGCTGTCAGTGGCGAGCCTGGACTTAAGCCCTGCTGTAGAGCATTGTCCCCGCAGAACTCCCTCTGGCCTCCCCGGAGGGGTTGTGGTCCCCGTGGCTTTCCGAAGTGACACAGCAGAAGCCGCTACTGCGAGAGCATGCCCTTCCCTAGGCGCAGCTCACCGGCACCCGCTCTTCTACGCGGGTGCAGGCGGTTTCAGATCTTCCCATGCTCCAGCCCCAGTCCACCCGGCTTCCCTTTGTCTGCCTTCAGCTTTAAGGGGAAAGCAGAGGATTTATCAGATGTGGAAAAACCCGCATTCAAAAGCTAATTGGTCCAAACCTGAGCGCCCAGTCCTCTTCATGCTTCAGTTAGTTTTTGTGTCCCTGGATCTTCCAGTGCCTCATCCGTTTTCTTTTTAGGTGCATTCCACTCCCGCCTCGTATTCACGTTTGCCATAGTTGTTTTTTTGTTTTTGTTTTTGTTTTTTATGTAAAAAGGACGCCTCCTTTGGGCTATTCTTCCTGCTATAGATGTTACCTGTCTCTCTTGACAGCCATGTTTTCCTGGAGAAATCTATACCCGTTATCTCCTTGTCTCTAGCTTCTATTTATTACTAAATCCATCGTAGTGTCACTTCATCTTCACCACTACACTGAAATAGACTTGCTGGGTCACTAGGCAGTACCAAATTGCCAGAATCCGTGAACGTTTTTAAGTCTGTCTTCATGACCTTACTGAGGCATTCCACATTATATTACTGTATAACGTTGGCCTCCGCCTCAGCGATGCCAGCGTGTGCCATATTGCCTCTAGTATCTCTTGCTGTGGACATTGCATATTTACCTGTGTGTTATTAGCAAGCTACGCCGTATGCATTTCAATTAAATTATTGCTTTAGGCCAATTCTTGCTATAGGCCAACAGGTTGGGCTTTAAAATCAGACATTTGAATATGAATCACAGCTCTCTCAAAACCTAGCTGAATGTGCCTTAACAAGTTAACCACTCGGAGTCTTATATCTTCATAAAATGTGAATTATATTAGTCCTCAATAACCCTATAATGCTTGGGAAGCCCATGGGTGCAGTGTCCACTCAGCGAATTATAGCACCTTTCACCCTCGTTCCTCAGCCTGTCCACCACTGCACATTCCCCATGCCATGTCTCAGTTACAGCTCATTTCTCACCTAGACTGTTGTTGTGGGCTTGCCTTCAGGTTTACCACATCCAGTGTGTCCTCCACATTCTTGCCACAGCAACATTTTTAAAACAAAGATTAAATCGTACATTTCCCTGGTCTTTACACTCTCACTTATACTAGTGGTGTATTTTGTTCAGATATTTGTTTCTTTTCTGTTTTTTTATTTGAGACAAAGTCTGGGTCTGTTGCCCAGGCTGGAGTGCAGTGGAGCAATCTCGGCTCACTGCAACCTCTGCCTCCTGGGTTTAAGCAATTCTCCTGCCTCAGTCTCTCGAGTAGCTGATACTACAGGCACCCGCCACTATGCCTGGCTCATTTTTGTATTTTTAGTAGAGATGGTGTTTCACTATGTTGGCCAGGCTGGTCTTGAACTCCTGACCTTGTGATCTGCCCGCCTTAGCCTCCCAAAGTGTTGGGATTACAGATGTGAACCGCCTCACCCGGCCTTGTTCAGATATTTCTTAATGCACCTGTCAAAGGATATTACAATTAATTTTGCAACTCAGGTGGCTACAACTAAATAGTGAGCTTCTTGGGAGGGAACAAGCTGTCTTATTTATCCTCACTGGACAAATGGCAAATGTTGCATAAATGCTGGATGGATGGATACAAATTTTTACTTTGAGACTTGGTTCTGTTACTGCCTCCTTTATAATTAGTCTGTAATAATAAATGAGCAGGAAAAGAAGTGAGCCTAATAAATTAGCAGAATCGAACTGTGTGCTCTTGGTTATACAAGGAATACTTTATCATGTAAGGAAACAATAGCATTCATGGATGTTGAGCTATTCAAAAGTAACATGCCAGCTTTCATAAATCATTGTAAATAATATATGAATGGAGGAAGAGGGAAAGGTCCAGCCATTTATTGCCTTGGGTTGGGGAGAAGGGGTCATATACTGACTGTATGTATCAACCTCAACTTTTTCTAATCACCTAGGGAAGTTATTTTTTTTCCTCCCTCTTTAGACTTGTTTTTCATGGTTAAGTACCCAAGAGGAACTTTTCTACAGAAACTTGACAAAGCAGAAGAGATTTCTGCATTTGTGAATTTACTTCTTAGTGGGTGTGGCAAGGAACGTAATAAGTATTTATAGTTGTGGTAGAAAAAGTGGAGAGGGTAACAAATCAACTTTTTTTTTTTTTCTGAGACGGAGTCTAGCTCTGTTGCCGATGCTGGAGTGCAGTGGCACGATCTCAGCTCATTGCAACCTTCACCTCCTGGGTTAAAGTGATTCTCCTGTCTCAGCCTGCTCAGTAGCTGGGATTACAGGCTCCTGCCATCACGCCCAGCCAATTTTTGTATTTTTGGTAGTGATGGGGTTTCACTGTGTTGGCCAGGCTGGTCTCAAACTCCTGACCTCAAGTGATCCTCCTGCCTTGGCCTCCCAAAGTGCTGGGATTACGAGCGTGAGCCCCCACACCTGGCACAAATCAACATTTTAAACAGACTGGTCAGATTTGGCCTCATCGAGTAAGTGATGTTGGAGCACAGACTTGAAATAAAAATAACAGAAGGGCTGCTTGAATTGCTAGGCTGTGTGCAGGCAGTCCTCACTTTGTGATTGTGTTTTTAAATTATTAAGTTTTATTTGGAATTCATCCCCTTCTGTTGTGCCGGATTCCTATTGATTTCAGTAGGGATAGCACCATGTTCAAGAGGCTAAAGAAGAGACCTGGAGCCAGCAAATGAGAACGGGTTTTTGAGGGAACTTATATACTAGACGTCCGATGTGGGTGGCTGGACAGAACTGCAGCCACTTGTAGAAGGAATGCAGTTTATATAGCATTTTCACTTAACACCCTAACCCAGGCGTCCCGTCCCCAAACTATGGCCCGCGGGCCGCATGCGGCCCCCGAGGCCATTTATCCGGCCCCCCCGCTGCGCTTCAGGAAGGGGCACCTCTTTCATTGGTGGTCAGTGAGAGGAGCACAGTATGTGGCAGCTCTCCAACGGTCTGAGGTACAGTGAACTGGCCCCCTGTGTAAAAAGTTTGGGGATGCCTGCCCTAACCGCAGCAACCTCCTCCTGGCTACTTTCCTTTAATGGAAAACAAAGGGCCTCAGTCTCCTCTGTAGCTTGAGTTCTGAAGGATGGGATGTGCCAGGGTTCAGATCTTCCTCGTAGATAAAGAATGAATCTCTGGATTGGTCACTCTTGGACTCATTATCTCAGAACCCAGATACACATTCCTCATAGACCACAGGGTCATTCTCAGGGTGTGCCTAAGTTAATGCTGTCAGGTGCACATGCCATATATTTCACATCCAAACGATTAGTATTCAGAATACACTTTTCTTAAAGTGTTGTAAAGTATTAGATGGTTCCCACACGAAGCCCTCGAAAAGTCTTTTAAAATCAGTTAGCCAAACTAAAGTATTGATGATATTAACTTTAGTTCTGCGTCTAGGAAGCAGACAGTAGAAGAATAGAGTTTCCTTTTTGTGTATGATCAGAGAGAGCCTTAAGATAGAATTTTGAAGTGGCTGAAGTTTGAGTTTATTAATTAATCTACTGATAGCCCCTCTGTCAGAGCAGGACCCCTTTCTTCAGGCCAGCGAGCACCTGGTGGGCTCTTTATACCAAAATCATTTTCAGGCTTGCCTTACCAATCACACACTTGTAGTCCTAGCTACTCAGGGGGCTGAAGGGAGATCAACCTAGGAGTTTGAGGCCACAGTGAACTATTGTCATTCCTCTACTGCACTCTAGGCTGCGTCTGAGTGACAGTGAGACCCTGTTTCCAGGAAAAAAAAAAAAAAAGTATCATCATGCCTCCAAGTTAGAGAGCTGTAATAAGTGAATGCTGATAACCTTTTTTCCTAAAAATGTTAATATTGTTAAAATGCTACTTATTGTCCAAAACCAATCTGTAATTAGTTGCTGTGTGACAATCTATAATTAGTTGCTGTGTGACAAAATGGGGAAGTTAATTGAAGGGATAGAATAGGAAGAGATTTTGAAACTCGGGAATGGCATACCATGCCTTTACAAACATCTCCCTTTTAAGGTGAGCAAATTCTGCTTTTTCAGAGCCTCAGAATGTATTTAATGAAGCCCCACTTGCAGTAACAGGAAATTGGGTCTGTATTGGGAGCTCTGTGTTTACTGGTATGAGCCAGCCCCTATTTGAGTTCAAGCTTTGTGGAGCCCTAGAGGCATGTGTCCTTTCACAGCTGTAGGGTTGCTGAAATTTTAGAGCTCCTGTCAGTCATAGTTTACGTGTCATTCAATTGATATTGCCAGCAAAGATGGTGAGATAAACATGGAGATTGAAAAAGCTTTATTTGTTAATAGAACTTTATAAAGCAAAAATTTGCGATGTTTTGCCTCTACCTAAAATTCCTAGGGCTAGTATATTTTTCTTGCGCAGATAAGATTTTTCTTAATGATTATATTTTCTTTTCTTTTTTCTTTTTTTAAATATTTCTTTTTCTGATATGGATAAGTTTTCTGATACATTTTCCAATTAGCACAAATACCTCAAAAAATACTTTCCTTTCAGCCAGGCACAGTGGCTTACACCTGTAATCCCAGCACTTTGGAAGACCAAGGCAGGAGCATTGCTTGAGGCCAGGAGTTAAAGACAATCCTGGGCAATACAGCAAGACCCCTGTCTCTAACAACAACAAAAAAATTATTAGCTAGGTATGGTGGTGTGCGCTTGTAGTCCTAGCTACTCAGGGGGCTGAAGGGAGATGAACCTAGGAGTTTGAGGCCGCAGTGAACTATCGTCATTCCCCTACTGGACTGTAGGCTGCATCTGAGTGACAGTGAGACCCTGTTTCCAAAAAAAAAAAAAAAAAAAAAAAAATTCTTTTTCCTGTTGTGATTATTTAACTCTGAGGGAAGAAAAACATGTGTGTGTCTTTCTCAATAGGTGAGTTTCTGGTGTGAGTAGCATACTGCTTATTCCCTAGTTCTGTTACAACAGATATATTTTAGCCCTAGCTGGGTACATTTCAAAGATGCGGCATGGTTGACTTTCCTCAGATGCTCCCTGAACACAGGGACTTCCAGTGCAGGCAGTTCGTAAGGTGATCCTAAGACACGCGTTAAAGGGTCAAGTGCATACAGTTCATGAGGTGATCCTGGGACACACATTAAGGGGTCGGGGAGACAGGAAGGGGAAGGAGTTCAGTACAGGTTACAGCAGCTTAATGAGCAGGTTACTGCTGTGAGCAGCTGAAGGAGCTGTTCACAGAACAGCTCTAGGAGACAGTACACAGAACAGGGTTCAGTTGTGCTCCCCAAGGGGCAAGGAAGCTCTGATATTTATTTGCCAATTTCTTCCCAACATTGGTTGAGGGCTGCTCCCAGGGAAACACTCTTTAGCCCCATCCTGTGTGTATAGATGCCCTTGTGTGTGTCCAAATAAAGCCCACAATTCGAGAGGCCCATACTTGGAGTGGGAAGCCATTGACCAGTGTATATAGTGTGTGCCAAGGGGATTTCTTCAGCACCTGCTACAGCATGGGATTCAAGACTCTACATAAACGCAAACAGGCTCCCCAGCTCCATCTCTTGGCAGCCTCCCTCACATGCCTCCATTTGGGCTCAACTCAGCTTCTTGCTTTTCCCACAAAATTTTAAACTTTTGGCCTTTATTCATGGTGTTCCTTTGTCTGGAATGATTTTCTTCTCTTCCCATACCCACTTTTTCTGCTTGTTTGTTCCTTGGTCTCGATGTGACTTTCTCTGCAGCTACCCTGTGGAATGACTTCCATATTCTTCCCACAGCTTGTTTAAACTACTCTCACGGCACCCCCACCATGCCCCATCATTTGTAGGGGTTGTATATTATATTCCCTACAAGGTAATGCCCCAAGGACAAGGGCCAGTCTCCAGAGCCTAAGGCACAGTGCAAAGGCAAGCATGTGGCTTTGGAAGTACGCAGGTGTGTGGATGCAAGTTAGATGGGCAAGTTATTAAGTTCTACACTTCCCTGCCTCATCTTGAACAGGGAGCTGTCTTGCAGGATTGTAGAAAAGATTAGAAATAATGTGCTAAATATATGGCACAATGCTTGCCACGTTAGGGCTTTTAGGAAAAGTTAGAAGACAGGCCAAATGGATTAGTATTATAAAAGCACACATAAAGAGCCTTGGGAACATGAGAGAGGGAGTGCTTAACTCAAAGTACAGAACTGGAGCCAGGCGCAGTGGCTCATGCCTGTAATCCCAGCACTTTGGGAGACCAAGGTAGGACGATCACTTGAGGTCAAGAATTCTAGTCAGCCTGGCCAACATGGTGAAACCCACCTCTACTAAAAATACAAAAATTAGCCAGGCATGGTGGCAGGCACCTGTAGTTCCAGTTATTCAGGAGGCTGAGGCAGGAGAATCACTTGAACCCAGGAGACAGAGGTTGCAGTGAGCTGAGATGGCACCATTGCATTCCAGCCTGGGTGATAGAGCGAAACTCAAGTACAGAGTAGGGCACACACAGTGGCTCTCATGCCTGTAATCCCAGCACTTTGGAGGCCGAGGCAGACAGATCACTTGAGGTCAGGAGTTCGAGACCACCCTGGCCAAGATGATGAAACCCTGTCTCTAGTACAAATACAAAAATTAACCAGGCGTGGTGGCAGGTGCCTCTAATCCTAGCTACTCCAGAGGCTGAGGGAGGAGAATCCCTTGAGCCTGAGAGGTGGAGGTTGCAGTGAGCCAAGATGGTACCACTGCACTCCAGCCTAAACTACAGAATGAGACTGTCTAAAAAAAATTAAAGTACAGAATTGGATCCCATTCTAGATATTATTCCATTTAGGTCTTCAAAATGTGAAGTGGCTGTAGATGAGAAAAGAGTATATGAACTAAATGTTATTTTTTCTAAGAATAGTCTAACTAGTGGTTGTCAGAAATTTTAAATGTTTTACCAAAAATAAGTACAAAGGTTTTTTGTTTTTTTGAGATGGGGTCTTGCTATGTTGCCCAGGCTGTCCTGAACCCCCTAAGCTCAAGCAATCCTGCCACTTCAGCCTTCCAAAGTGCGGGGATTTCAGGCATGAGCCACCATGCCCAGCCCAAGAAGCACAAGTTTTATTTTCATGTCTTTGTGACCAGAGTGGAAGATGTTGAACTCTAAACTGCCAAACAAAGGATTGTTATTAGCTATATATGAAGAAATTGGTTTTTTAAAATAAGTGAGTTCTAGAGAGGTTGGGAGAGCTTTCACCTTGTCTCTAAAAATAAGGCCGATTCCCACCAGAAATGGTGTGGTTAATACCTGCTTTAAAGCAGAGGAGTGGGCCAGGCGCAGTGGCTCACGCCTGTAATCCTAGCACTTTAGGAGGCCGAGGCAGGTGGATCATGAGGTCAGGAGTTCGAGACCAGCCTGGCCAATATGGTGAAACCCCGTCTCTATTAAAAGTCCAAAAAATTAGCTGGGCATAGTGGTGTGCACCTGTAGTCCCAGCTGCTCAGAAGGCTGAGGCAGGAGAATTGCTTGAACCCAGGAGGCAGAGGTTGCAGTGAGCCGAGATCATGCCACTGAACTCCAGCCTGGGTGACAGAGCAAGACTCCATCTCAAAAAAAAAAAAAAAAAAAAGCAAAAAGCAGAGGAGTGGAGTTGTAATCTCTCAGCCACTTGTAGGATCACAGCTTCCTAGGGCATGACTATTAAAGACATGCAGTGTGTTAATGGAGTTGTTTTCCATTATTTAGGTGATAAAGCTCTTACAATCAAAATACCATTATAAAGAAGAGGCTGAAGTCATCTGTGATAAAGTTCAAGTTAAACTCAGCAAGGAGTGTTTTCATCCTTATAATACATGCATTACTGATCTAAGGACTTCTCATTGGGAAGAAGCGATCCAGGAAACAAAAGGTGGTACAGCCAATAGAAAATTGGCTGAAGAATGTTACTTACTTTGGAAATCTACCCGTTTACAGCATATGACACTAGCAGAAGATGTCAAAGCCATGCTCACTGAACTTCGAAAGGAGGTCCGCCTACTTCTATTAACAAATGGGGACAAACAGACCCAGAGGGAGAAGATTGAGGCTTGTGCCTGTCAGTCCTATTTTGACGCTGTTGTTGTAGGTGGAGAGCAGAGAGAGGAGAAGCCAGCACCGTCCATATTTTATTACTGCTGCAATCTTCTCGGAGTACAGCCTGGGGACTGTGTGATGGTCGGTGACACATTAGAAACTGACATCCAAGGAGGCCTCAATGCAGGATTGAAAGCAACAGTCTGGATCAATAAAAATGGAGTAGTGCCACTGAAGTCCTCCCCAGTTCCGCATTACATCGTTTCTTCTGTGCTAGAATTACCTGCTCTCTTACAAAGTATAGACTGCAAAGTCAGTATGTCCACTTAAAGCACATAAAAGGGCATGATTATGAATGTTAGAGTCAATTTGCAGAGTATGAACTAAGAAAAGTTAGGGTACTCCACTTATAATAATCTAGCTCTAAGAATAATTTTACTTATGATTTAATGGCCAATATTTTGAAGTTTTATTAATTGTAACAACCAACCATTGACTGATACTTATATCTGAAAATTCAGATTGCATTAATACAAGTCAGTGGTATAGCCTAGAAAATTTGAGAAAATATATGTTAGTCTGTAACTGGAGCTTTTTAAAATTATGTTATTAATCTTTTAGTATCTCAGCTCCATAATGCCAGGCAGGATTGCTTTACACATGGATGCACAAATGTAAGGTTTATCTTCTGGCTTAAAAATATTTTTTGAAAACAGATTTTTCTAAAATACACAGATTTATCAAAACAGCTGAATCTGGTTAATATGAAATAAGTACTAAGTCACATGCAAATCAAGGTATTTTATAGTGAAATTATTTAGCATATTTTGAAAACAAACAGTTATGAAAACATAAGCAGTATTTTTTGCCTACTTTGGATGTATACTTTCTATTATGAATCTGATTTTTCTTAAGACTTTTTTTTTTTTTTGGAGGGTGGGGGGCAGTTTTTCTGTGGTGTGTGACAGAACAGTTAGAAAAAGCTGTTAAAATCAACACGTGGTGCTCCTTTACCATGACATTTTCTCACCTGTGCACAGCGAGCTGGTAGCTTCCTTATAGTTTTCACCTCTCAAGGAAATGGTTTCACTGTCTTTTCCTGGACACACAGTGGGGTTAAGGGAGCTGGACTCTTGCTAGAGATAATTGCAAGCCACATGGCTCTAAAAGTCATTTTTCTTCTGTGGATCCATAAGAGGAACATTTTCTCAATGTAGCCTAACCATGCAGCCCCCGATCTCTTCCTTTTTTTTTTTTTTTTACTTGAAATTGGGATCTCTGTCGCCCAGGCCGGAATGCAGTTGGCACCATCTCAGTTCACTGCAACCTCTGCCTCCTGAGCTCAAGTGATCCTCCCACCTCCTTGTGCCTCCCAAGTAGCTGGGACTGCAGGCACATACCACCACACCTGGCTAATGTTTGTTTGTTTGTTTTTTGTAGAAAAAACATGTTGACCAGGCTGATCTGGAATTCCTGGACCCAAGTGATCCACCCACCTCAGCCTCTCAAAGTGCTGGGATTACAGGCATGAACCACTGTGCTGGCTTCATCCGATAGAAAATTAGATTTTGCTATGAGCCATTTCCAGAGTGCCAATATAATACTCGTGTGACTCTTCTTAGAGTTACCATCTGCCTTAAATCTCCTCTGTTTTTCACATTCTTGGAAATATATCATTGTTTTGCACATTTCTTTATCTAATTCAGGGTTTACTAGGAGCTTAATAATTAATGGCTACATAGCAAGGCATCATCTTGGCACCAGAGAATTTTCTCTAGACTATTAGGCTAGATAGTCTCATGATTACACTAACCAAACCTGGAATAAAGTGGTTGATAAAGAATAAAGGGCTTATTAAAGTGGTTAATAAGTATGATTTGGTTTGTGTTTTCTTAGGTTTTTCTTCCAACTGTTTAAGAAACTACTAATGTAAAATAGTAGGCTGTGTTTCAGGATATGTATAGCTATGTCTCCAAGACTAATACTCAGAGAATCAAATTGTAGATTTGTACCTATCTGTGAGCCTATTTCTTTAGCCGGTTTTCTGTCTGCTGCCAAGAAACAGGATTCTCTGCCTCATGCAAATGCCCTTTTCTGTTTACTTCTTGTTCTTGATTTTTAAAAATGTGATTGTGTCCTTGACTGTCCCAAGATGCTGTTGCTATAACAGTGAACATTTATGAATAGAGGATGTTTGTAGTTCCACGTGCAGTTCCCATATGATCTTGATCATATTTTAACTATTTAAAAATTAACTTGGAGGATTTTGGCAGAATAGACATGTGCATGCTTGCTCTGATAGATTGGTAGGTGTGTGCTGCTGAGGGCTTGTCTTTAGCTGTCCCACAGGATGGATGTAGGCAGTGTCACATTCATTATGCTGTGGGTAAAGGTTCATCACTCCTACAATGGGGATAGCAAATCTCAACAAGATAGCTTCTAGGATGTTAAGTGAGGAATTCTCCAGTAGAAACAATGTAGGAGGAAAAAACTGAATAATTAAATTTCCTTGTCTTCACAGTTTGTATTCTGCAGTACTCTGTAGAATAATATATACAGTAATATATTACATTCCATTTGCACCCTTCCTTAGGGAAGAACTTTGTGGCTATCTACCTTCTGAGTGGAATGTTACAGAAAATATTTTAAAATACTGGAATAAACCTATGATTTTGTTAATAATTTTAGAAAATATTCCTTAAAATTAAAAAATGATATAACAGTGATGTTTTGTCATCTTTATTTTGTTCAAAGTTTCCCTATAGTGGTCTTTTCACACAAAGCCAGAGGCCCTCCCTAACAATTTACAGTGGCGGTCCTAGAGCAGACACGAGTGGACACTGCACCTGGAATACCAGCACCAGGTGGGGCTGTTTGGTTCCATGTGCACCTCCACATACAAGGGCACAAACATCTCAGATCTGGGATTGCCCAGGACCCAGTGGATGCTCAATATTGTAGGAAAGCAGGTCTCTAGCAAAGTACTTGGTTTATTGCTTTCAAATTTATTTGCAACCTTCAATAAGAAACATTTTCTATCATAACCTCTTTAACACATAGTGAACATATTAATGTGTGTATTAAATCTAGTTTTACGTGTTTAAGTTTTATAAAATATCCTTGTTATGTATGATGATCAGATGTTTTTCATTCCATTCTTGTTTGAATTAGGGAATATATTCATTGTTGAACATGTACTGTTTGCAGTACACAAGTCAAAAAAAATAAAAGGGTGAATGGTGAAAAGTCATTCTCCTCATCTCTTTCCTAGGGGCCCACAACCTACGTGCCCTAAAGGCCACTACTGTTTGGATTGTGTTTTATTTTTAAAAATGGAAACAAGGGTCTCACTATGTTGCCCAAGCTGGTCTCAAACTCCTGAGTTCAAGCAGTCCACCTGCCTTGGCCTCCGAAAGTGCTAGGGTTACAGGTGTGAGCCATGGCACCCAGCCAAGGCCACTGCTATTACCAGCTTCATGTGCATCTGCATATAGAAATGTATAGGACTATATAGAACCTGGAATTCAGGCAGATTTTTAATTTCTGTATTTCAGTTTAGGAAACAATGCTCTTAGATAATCAAAGAGTCATGTAGCTTGTGTTTAAGCCATTTGTGTAAAGAACATAATACCTTCATAGTCTCAGCCATGTGGGAGATCTCTGTGGTTCCATTGAGTTTTGCATACCACCACCCTGGTGATTCCCTTTGCCTCTTATGTTAAATTTCCTATTTTCTGTGTTCTGTGTATTCCTTTTTTGACTTATTCCCTCTTTTTGGTGGCATGCATCCTTGAGTAGGTTCCCTGTGTAAGAGATAAAATTGAGGTCTGAAATGTCTGAAAATGGCTTTATTCTCTTTTCCCATCATTGATAGTTTTAACAGCATGTATTTAGATAACATTTTTTTTTTTTTTTTTTTAATTTTCAAGGCATTAGTCTGTGGTCTAGCAGACATTTGTATGTGACCACTTTCTTTCTTGTTAACTCTTAGAACCTTATTTTCCTCTGGCCCATAATCATGTGCCTTGGAGAGGGTGTTTCCATCCTCTGTGCTTGGTATACTGAACCCTTTTCATCAAAATCATATTTTCTAAATCCTGGGGAATGTAATGACTTAATTGATAATTGCCTCTTTTTTTTTTTTTTTTTTTTTTCTGATTTCTCTTTCTGATTTCTGGTTTTTTTGCTAGTTTCTCTAATCCCTATCATTAAGATGTTAGAACTCCTTTACTGACCTTCCACTTTATCTCTTCACTCCTATTTTTCCATCTATGTTACTCTCTTCGCCTTTACCTTCCAATCCTTCTATGATATTTTTCCTCCACCATCATACCTTTTAATTTCCAAGACCTTGATTTTTTCTTTTTTTTTTTTGAGACAGGGTCTTCATCACCCACAGGGGAGTGCAGTGGCACAGTCATGGCTCACTGCAGCCTTGAATTATTGGGCTCAAGCAATCCTCCTCCCTCAGCCTCCAGAGTAGCTGAGACTACAGGCACATGCCATGATACCCAGCTAATTTTTTTGTATTTTTTGTAGAGACAGGGTTTCACCATGTTGCCCAGGCTGGTCTCGAACTCCTGGCTTCAAGCAATTCACTTACCTGGGCCTCCCAAAAGTGCTAAAATTGCAGGCATGAGCCACCATGCCCGGCCCCAGCACATTTTTTAATCACTTCAGGTCAGGAGTTCAAGACCAGCCTGGCCAACACAGTAAAACCCCGTCTACTAAAAATACAAAAGTTAGCTGGGCATGGTGCTGTGCGCCTGCAAGTCCCAGCTATTCTGGAGGCTAGCACAGAAGAATCACTTGAACCCAGGAGGCGGAGGTTGCAGTGAGCCAAGATCACACCATTGCACTCCAGTCTGGGTGACAGTGAGACTCCATCTCAAAAAAAAGTCTTTATTTTTACTTAAATAAAAAGAATATATATATATATTATATATATATATATATAAAATTAGATGTAATATAACTAAAGAAAATATATAATTAGATGTCTATAATTATAATTATATAATTAGATATCTATATAGGTATAGATAATTAGATGCCACGAAGTAGGTGGCAAGGTCTTAAACGCATGTTGTGAGGCTCAAGGACCTCCCAAGAGCTTTTTAAAAACATTTCTAAATAGCATTCGGGGATTTTGGTTTTGTTTTGTTTTTGAGTGGAGTATCATCTCTGAAAAACATATTAAGTTTTAAAAGAATCCACAGCATGTACCATTCTAAGTTCCTCTAATCTGTTTATTCGGGTCTGTTTGTTCATACTAGAGGTTTTTCTCAAGTGCCTATTAACCCTTGATTATTTATGATAAAGAGAAGAGAGTTGGAAATGCTGATTGGGAGTTCCACACAAGTGGATGGGCCTTCTCAAATTAGAGGTTCTTTTACTGTGGGGTATCTGGATGAGCTGTTAGTTGAGGGATTCCTGAGGTCAGTGTGTTAAAGTATTTTCTCTTGGTTGGTCTGCTTTCCTAGAGAAGAATATTCCAAACTGGAGAGTGGAGGCCTGATGTCAGCATTGGTAGCTGAGTGGAAAGGGTGTGTGTGCATATAGTCACCTACTCTGTTTCTAGTTGTACCTGAGTCCAGCTATGCCTGATATTTCCCAGGTTAGAGAGCCCTCTGTCTTACCCTCTCCAGGGAAGCATCCCAATGTCTGCTGAGAGAGAACAGGTTCGAGTGGGGACAGGGATCTAGGGGTTCATTTGTACCTTGAGTACCTTTTACCCCAGCTCCTTAATTCAGCTGTGCCTTCCCTCTCCCTCAGGACCACAGCATCTGGGGATGTCAGTGCCCAAGTCTTTGGAGGAGTCTCCTGCGCACCTCATTATTTCTTACCCTTCCCCACTGCTGGTCTGTACTCGCTTTCTTTTGTCTATTAGATCCTTTGCCACTTGTCCACATGCTTTGCAGCTTCCAAAGTTGTGGTTGATAGCTGTCTTCCTGGTCCGTGTGTGTGTGTTTGCATGAGCGTGCACGCATCTACATTTGAATTCCTTTGCTGTAGTTTTAGCTGAGTTGTTGTTTTATGCAGCATTGGAAACAGCTCACTACAGCCTCAACCACCTGGATTCAAGCAATCATCCTGCCTCAGGCTTCTGTGTAGCTGGGACCACAGGCACATGTCACCATGCCTGGCTAATTTTTTAGGGGTACAAGCTATCAGATGTGTATTTCCATCCACCATCTTGATATGGAAGTTCTTTTTCTACTTTGTGTTCAATGTTTGTCAAGACCCACAAAACTGACCCCATACCCAATAGTGGCTACTACTCACAGGTCAGAAATGCTCATTTGACGTGGAGATTTACAGCATGCCTGCAGCTTTTTTTCTTCTTTTTAATTTAATTGTTTTGAATTATCTAGTTTCCTTTTTCTCTATGTCTTTGTATGTGACACTCTTTGACGTAAAACTCTTATTGCGATGGGGGTCTCCTTCTTGTCCTGTGTTTGTGAATTTTCTCCATTGCTTGGATATAGATGTTTATTGACATGCTTGCACAGCCTGACTGGGTCTTTGGCCAACATCAGCACTTTTATTTCCAAATCACTTCTAAGAGAGTGTAACTGTCTTAAGACAGTTACAAAATCTTAAGACAGTTACACACTCTTATTTTTTAATTTTTTTGAGATGGAGTCTTGCTCTGTCTCCAGGCTGGAGTGCAGTGGCACAATCTTGGCTCACTGCAACCTCTGCCTCCTGGGTTCAAGCGATTCTTCCGCCTCAGCCTCCCGAGTAGCTGGGACCACAGGCACATGCCACCACGCCCAGCTAATTTTTTTTGTATTTTTAATAGAGATAGGGTTTCCACCTCGGCCTCCCAAAGTGCTGGGATTACAGGCGTGAGCCACCACACTCAGCCTACTCTCTTAGATTTCTTTAAAATTAAAATCCTTCTTACTGGTATACTAGATTTACACTTTTTTTTTTTTTTTTTTTTGAGACGGAGTTTCGGAGTTTTGCTCTCGTTACCCAGGCTGGAGTGCAATGGCGCGATCTCGGCTCACCGCAACCTCCGCCTCCTGGGTTCAGGCAATTCTCCTGCCTCAGCCTCCTGAGTAGCTGGGATTACAGGCACGCGCCACCATGCCCAGCTAATTTTTTGTATTTTTAGTAGAGACGAGGTTTCACCATGTTGACCAGGATGGTCTCGATCTCTTGACCTCGTGATCCACCCGCCTCGGCCTCCCAAAGTGCTGGGATTACAGGCGTGAGCCACCACACCCAGCCTACTCTCTTAGATTTCTTTAAAATTAAAATCCTTCTTACTGGTATACTAGATTTACACTTTTTTTTTTTTTTTGAGACGGAGTTTCGGAGTTTTGCTCTCGTTACCCAGGCTGGAGTGCAATGGCGCGATCTCGGCTCACCGCAACCTCCGCCTCCTGGGTTCAGGCAATTCTCCTGCCTCAGCCTCCTGAGTAGCTGGGATTACAGGCACGCGCCACCATGCCCAGCTAATTTTTTGTATTTTTAGTAGAGACGAGGTTTCACCATGTTGACCAGGATGGTCTTGATCTCTTGACATCGTGATCCACCCGCCTCGGCCTCCCAAAGTGCTGGGATTACAGGCATGAGCCACCACGCCCGGCTACACTTTGTTTTTTTTTCTTAGGTTTATACTTTTACAAAATTAACTTACTCCTAGCAATAGGACTAAAATTTAGTCAGATAAAACCATAAATGTTTTAAACCACTCTTTATTCATGTATTACATATTTGATAATACAGTTACTTCCACTGGATTTCTTAGAAGATATCATTGCGATTCTTTCTGGGAAATCAGCCTGACCTTCAGAAAAAATCTTCAGGCTGGGCACAGTGGCTCATGCCTGTGATCTCAGCACTTTGGGCAGCCAAGGTGGGAATATTGCTTGAGCCCAGGAGTTCAAGAACAGCCTAGGCAACAAAGAGAGACACTGTGTCTACACAAAATAAAAAATTAGCCAGACATGGTGACATGTGCCTGTGGTCCCAGCTACACAGGAGCCTGAGGCAAGAAGATTGCTTGAATACAGGTGGTTGAGGCCGTAGTGAGCTGTTTCCACTGCTGCATACTGTGTTTCTATCACTATCTGCCTGGGTGACAGAACAAGACTCTTTAAAAAAAAAAAGATTTTCAATACTCAAATTTTTTTTTTTTAGACAGAGTCTCACTCTATTGCCCAAGTTGGAGGGCAGTGGTGCAGTCTTGGCTCACTGCAACCTCCGCCTCCCTGGTTCAAGTGAGTCTCCTCCCTCAGCCTCCCAAGTAGCTGGGATTAGAGGTGCCTGCCAGCATGCCTGGCTGATTTTTGTATTTTTAGTTAAGATGGGGTTTCCCCATTTTGGCCAGGCTGGTCTCAAACTCCTGACCTCAAATGATCCACCCTCCTTGGCTTCCCAAAATGCTGGGATTACAGGTGTGAGCCACCATGCCTGGCCAATACTCAAATTTTAAGTCATGGAAGATAGGTGTGGTGGCTCATGCCTGTAATCCCAGCACTTTGGGAGGCTGAGATGGGAGGATTGCTTGAACCCAGGAGTTCGAGACCAACCAGGGCAACATAGCAAGACCACGTCTCTATTTTTTTTTTAATTAATGAAAATTTTTAAAATGTCACAGAAGATAAAATGGTCTAAACCACCAGACAACTAAAGAAATAATAAAATAGTTCTGTTTAAAATCATATTTTATAATTCTTAAAGGAATTATATTGACCATTTTACTGAAGCTTAGAGGTTAAGCAAATCAGCCATTTAAGACTCTCTCTCTCTTTTTAAATTAATTAATTAATTATTTTAAAGATGGGATTACAGGCATGCCACCATGCCTAGCTAATTTTTTTGTATTTTTAGTAGAGATGGGGTTTCACCATTTTGACCAGGCTGGTCTAGAACTCCTGACATCATGATCTGCCTGCCTTGGCCTCCCAAAGTGCTGGGATTACAGGCATGAGCCACTGCACCTGACCCAGATGTTTTCTTTATTGTTATAAAACATGCCTGGGTGAGAGAGAGACAGAGGCAGAGGCAGAGACAGACAGGGAAAGATAGAGACAGTGACAGAGAGGCAGACAGAGAGAGACAGTGGCAGAGAGGCAGACAGAGGCAGAGACAGAGAAACAGAGAGAGATGGAGAGAGACAGAAAGAGGCCTAGAATTTTCTGTGTGATGCTGGCCAGGGTTGTTTCTCCTCCAGTCAATTCCTCTAAACCCCCAGACTCCTTCTAAGAGAACCTATCCTTGGCCTCTTCTCAGACTGAACTTCAGTGAGTGGGCTGGCCCCTGCCAACTGAGCCCAACTGTGCACGGGAGATCTTCCAGGAATTTGGGACTTGCAGGCTCTGGTTTGGAAGTGCTGCTCATGAATGCCCACAGGGGCCAGGCCAGCCTCTAGGCAAGCCACGTAGGCTGGGGGGGGCGCAGAAGTGGTGTGGGCTGAGGCAGACCCTCGAGGGGATGACCCAGAGGAAACCTGGGCACCAGGCCAAGCCAATCAGGTCTGCAGGCAATACCGCAGGGCTCCTGGTCTGTGTGCTCAGCACATTCCTCTTCTGTTGCACGAACTCTTGAAAGGGCGAGTGAGGTAAAGCCATGATCATGAAGAACGGGAGTCTGCAGAGGGAAGAGTGAGTCTGAAGGGCAAGCGAGAGGGAGGAACCTGTAGGTCAGGAGAGGTACAGTGGACTCAACTGTGTCCCTCCAAAACTTACACACTGAAGCCCCAATCCCTAATGTCACTGTATCTGGACATAGAGTCTTCAAAGAGATAATTAAAGATGAACGAGGTCCTAAGGGTGGAGCCCAATCCAATAGGAATAGTTGTCTTTATAGGAAGAGGAAGAGGTGCCAGGGATGGGTGTGCACAGGGAAAGGACCAAGCAGAGAAAGAGTGAGAAGTCAGCTGTTGGCAAGCCAAAGCAAGAGGCTCAGGGAAACCTTGACCTTGGGTGCCCACACCTTGATCTTGAACTCCCGGCCTCCAGCACTGTGAGAAACACATTCCTGTTATTTAAGCTACCCAGTCTGTGTATTTTGTCCTGGCAGCCCAAACAGACTCATGCAAGAAGTAATGGTTGTGATGTCTTTGCAGGCCCTGGTTCAGTTTTACCATTCAGTCAAACATTTGAGCAGTATTGAGTGCCGTAGGGCAGGCGTCCCCAAACTATGGCCCTCGGGCCGCATGCGGCCCCCTGAGGCCATTTATTCAGCCCCCGCAGCACATCAGGAAGGGGCACCTCTTTCACTGGTGGTCAGTGAGAGGAGCACAGTATGTGACAGCCCTCCAATGGTCTGAGGGACAGTGAACTGGCCCCCTGTGTAAAAAGTCTGGGGACGCCTGCTGTAGGGTGTCCTAGGCACTGAGCCTATAGCAGGGAAACAAAGGGGTCCAGACTTGCTCTCGTGGAGCTCACAGGCTCAAAGGATGTAGCCACGTCATGGGACCTTTCAGTAGATTCCCTGTGCTATTAAAGCTTCCATGTGTGCATGTGATTCAGGCTCCCATGATTTTTGGCCTAGACAACAGCACAGAGGCCCTAGACCACCTCTGGATGTATGTACAGCAGGCCCTTGCAGCCTGGTCTTTCACCTACTGGAGTGCAATATAAACCCTCTTCAGATGCCAGAACCAAATGAGGGTTCTGGGTGCTCAAGAGCTTGACCACAGGCAATGCTTTTTTTTTTTTTTTTTTTTTTTTGGCAGAGTCTTGCACTGTCGCCCAAGCTGGAGTGCAGTGGCACCATCTTGGTTCACTGCAACCTCCACCTCCCAAATTCAAGCAATTCTCATGCCTCAGCTTCCCGAGTAGCTGGGACTACAAGCATGTGCCACCATACCCAACTAATTTTTGTAGTTTTAGAAAAGACAGTTTCAGCATGTTGGCCAGGGTGGTCTTGAACTCCTGGCCTCAAAGGATTCACCTGCCTCAGCCTCCCAAAGTGCTAGAATTACAGATGCAAGCCACTGTGCCCACCCCATATCTGCTTTTAAAGGGGAATTTTATTCTAAGTCAGAAAATTCCAGTGTAGAAGAAAAATAATCCCATAGCAAGAGCATCGTATTTCCCTTTATTTCTCAATTACCTCTTCTACCATTTTTCTCTATGAAAGATCCTTAGATTGATTTTCAAAATGAACTTTCTTCTGTCAACAGCATTTTGACTGAAGATGGTAAGTATGACTTCTATTTTGACTTACAGTAAAAACCCTCAGCCAACCTCTATTAGCTAGCTGACTGTTAATACCTAATATTTTCACCAAGCAAAAAGGCTATCCTCAAAAAGAAAATAGACTCTACTGTAAAATTAATCAAATGAAATAAAGTGACGCCATCAAATGCTGACAAGGATGCAGAGGACAGAAACTTACTGGTTGCTGGTGGGGAATACAAAACAGTGTAGCCGCTTTGGAAAACCATTTGGCATTGTCTTCTTCAGTTAAACAGACAGAGATGCCAATGACCCCTCATACTAGCATCCACTTTTCTATTCAAAGTGAATAGAACTTACTTTCAAATGAACAAAAACCTGTATGGAAATGTTTCTAGGAGCTCTATTTGTTTTATTTTTTCCTTTATCTTTTCTTTTTAGTGACATGGTCTCACTCTGTCACCTAGGCTGGAGTAAAGTGGTGTAATCACAGCTCACTGCACCCTTGACCCCCTGGGCTCAAGCCATCCTCCCGCTTCAACCTCCTGAGTAGAGTAGCTGGCACCTCAAGTATGTGCCACTATGCTTGGCTAATTTTTTTTTTTTTTTTTTTGAGATGGAGTTTTGCTCTTGTTACCCAGGCTGGAGCGCAATGGCACGATCTCGGCTCACCGCAACCTCCGCCTCCTGGGTTCAGGCAATTCTCCTGCCTCGGCCTCCTGAGTAACTGGGATTACAGGCACGCGCCACCATGCCCAGCTAATTTTTTGTATTTTTAGTAGAGACGGGGTTTCACCATGTTGACCAGGATGGTCTCGATCTCTTGACCTCGTGATCCACTCGCCTCGGCCTCCCAAAGTGCTGGGATTACAGGCTTGAGCCACCATGCCCAGCCTATGCTTGGCTAATCTTTAAAATTTTATTGTAGAGATAAGGTCTTGCTGTGTTGCCCAGACTGGTCTCAAACACCTTGTTTTGAGCAATACCTGTAATCCCAGCTTCCCAAAGTGCTGGGATTACAGGTATGAGCCACCACTCCCAGTCTAGTAGTTCTGTTCATAATTACCAAAAGGAATGAGCTACTGATAACACACAACGACATGGATGAATCTTAGATTCACTTTGCTAAGTGAAAGAAGCCAAACCTCAGGCCAAAGTGGTGGCTTACGCCTGTAATCCCAGCATTTTGGGAAGCCAAGGTGGGCGGATCACAAGGTCAGGAGATCGAGACCATCCTGGCCAAAATGGTGAAACCCCATCTCCACTACAAGTACAAAAATTAGCTGGGCGTGGTGACACATGCTTGTAGTCCCAGCTACTCAGAAGGCTGAGGCAGGAGAAACGCTTGAACCCAGGAGGCGGAGGTTGCAGTGAGCCGAGATCGCACGACAGAGCAAAACTATGTCTCAAAAAAAAAAGAGAAAAGAAGCCAAACCCCAAAGTCTACATATGGTGTAAGTCATCCATATGACCTTTTAGGAAAGGCAACACTGCATGGACAGAAGACACAACAATGGTCGCCAGGGACTTGGGGGAGGGGAGCAGTTAATTTCACAGGGACACACAGCACAACTGTGTCCATTTTCACACTGCTAATGAAGACTGGGAAGAAAAAGAAGTTTAATTGGATGTACAGTTCCACATGGCTGGGGAGGCCTCAGAATCATGGCAGGAGGTGAAAGGCATTTTGGTTTTTTGTTTGTTTGTTTGTTTTTGAGACGGAGTCTTGCTCTGTCACCTGGTTGGAGTGCAATTGTGCGATCTCGGCTCACTGCAACCTCCGCCTCCCAGGTTCAAGTGATTATTTTGCCTCAGCCTCCTGAGTAGCTGGGATTATGGGTACGCACCAGCACACCCAGCTAATTTTTGTGTTTTTGGTAGAGACAGGGTTTCACCATGTTGGCCAGGATGGTCTCAATCTCCTCACCTTGTGATCTGCCCACCTCAGCCTCCCAAAGTGCTGGGATTATAGGCATGAGCCACCGCGCTCAGCCAAAAGGCACTTTATACACAGTGGCAGCAAGAGAAAATGAGGAAGATGCAAAAGCAGAAACCCCTGATAAAACCATCAGATCTCATGAGACTTATTCACGACCACGAGAACAGTATAGGGGAAACCACCCCCACGATTCAAATTATCTCCCACCGGGCCTCTCCCACAATATATGGCAACTATGGAAGTACAAATTCAACATGAGATCTGGGTGGGGACACAGCCAAACCATACCAGCGACTTTCAAAGTAATGGAACTTTACCTATGGTACCAGGGTAGTGGATATATGGTGATCTACACAATTGTCAATTTTATACTTTATTTTTTCATACTGCATGAACTTTAGTGCATGCATATTAAAAAATAATTAGCCAGCATATTAAAGACCTAATATGGCCGGGCGCGGTGGCTCAAGCCTGTAATCCCAGCACTTTGGGAGGCTGAGGCGGGTGGATCACGAGGGCAAGAGATCGAGACCATCCTGGTCAACATGGTGAAACCCTGTCCCTACTAAAAAAATACAAAAAATTAGCTGGGCATGGTGGCACATGCCTGTAATCCCAGCTACTCAGGAGGCTGAGGCAGGAGAATTGCCTGAACCCAGGAGGCGGAGGTTGCGGTGAGCCGAGATCGCGCCATTGCACTCCAGCCTGGGTAACAAGATCGAAACTCCGTCTCAAAAAAAAAAAAAAAAAAAAAAGACCTAATATGGAAAACAGACTGTGATAAATGAATCTAACCTTATTCTAGATGTATGATTATAACCTTACTGAAGGGGCTGAGGGAAAAGGAGCTGACCTAAATAATTTTGAAAGCTTGTATTTGAAAGCCTTACAGAAACTGTAAGGCTTAAAAACTGTATTAAACACTGTACTCTAGTTTATAAATTTGTTTCTCACAGGCTATGGGTTAAAAGTTCTGAAAGGAGGCCAGGTGCGGTGGCTCACGCCTGTAATCCCAGCACTTTGGGAGGCTGAGGCGGGCAGATCACCTGAGGTAGGGAGTTCGAGACCAGCCTGACCAACATGGAAAAATCCTGTCTCTACTAAAAATACAAAATTAGCCAGGCATGGTGGCACATGCCTATAATTCCAGCTACTTTGGAGTCTGAGACAGGAGAATCGTTTGTACCTGGGAGGTAGAAGTTTTGGTGAGCCAAGAACATGCCACTGGACTCCAGCCTGGGCAAAAAGAGCGAAACTCTATCTCAAAAAAAAAAAAAAAAAAAATCTGAAAGTAGACTGGGCACAGTGGCTCACATCTGTAATCCCAGCACTTTGGGAGGCTGAGGTGGGTGGATTGCTCGAGCCCAGGAGTGGAAAACCAGCTTGGGCAACATGTGTGATCCCATCTCTACAAAAACTATAAAAATAAGCTGGGTATGATGGCGCATACATGTGGTCCCAGCTACTCAGGAGGCTAAGGTGGGAGGATCGCTTGAGCCTGAGGAGGTTGAGGCTGCAGTGAGCCAAGATTGTGTGACTGCACTCCACCCTGGGTGACAGAGTGAGGCCCTGTCTCAAAAATAGCAAAAACAAATTCTGAAAGTATTACAAAGAAGTAAGTGGGGAATGCTGGTATGAAGCCTAGGGTATTGGATTTGTTTTGGAGACATCAGCATGAACTCAGATTTAGTTTAATTGGTAGATAGGTAGGTTGGTAGATAGATGGTAGATGGCAGATAGAGGATAGACAGATAAACAGGTAGGTAGGGAGCAGACATTTATAAATATGTGTGTATACCTGAGTCAACAAATCTGTATATTTCCTGAGTCTGTGCACTGACAGGGCCGAGAAACACTGACACCTCCAATAGCAGTGAACACACGCTCACACAGATCTTGGTTTCTAAATACAATTCGCCAACAAAAAGAAGCAGGGCTTCTTGGAGACCTGGCTTGATACTAGGGCTGGGGCTGGAAAAATGTGAGAGAAGCCTGGAACATAGTATGGTGCTCACAACTATGGAAGTACTCCAAAAGCAAAATACTCAGGCACGCTGAGGGGCACAGGAGCTGAGCTGAAAGAGCCACCGATAGCCAACGCTGGAACAATGGGAGCAATGAAATAACATAGCATTAGATTATAACTTAGAATAGGAAATAAAAATATAGGAGTCCATACTGATATAAATGATTTGATTGAATCAATAAAGAGGAGATAAGAAATAGATCCTCCTGATAAATAATTCTAAATAATATATGTAGATACTTCCCCCACAGGAGGTGGAATTTAATCCTGCTTTTCTTGACTGTGGGCTGGAATGGACTTAGTAACTTGCTCCTAAAGAACAGAGTATGGGTCGGGTGCGGTGGCTTATGCCTATAATCCCAGCACTTTGGGAGGCCAAAGCGGGTAGATCACTTGAGGCCAGAAGTTTGATTCCAGTCTGGGTAACATGGCAAAACCCCATCTCTACAAAAAATACAAAAGTTAGCTGGGCATGATGGCAACTCCCTGTAGTCCCAGCTATTTGGGAGGCTGAGGTGGGAGGATCACCTGAGCTCGGGAAGTCAAAGCTTCAGTGAGCTGAGATTGCATCACTGCACATCAGCCTGGGTGATAGAGGAGACCGTGTCAAAAACAAACAAATAACAAAAAACAAAGCAGAACAAAAAACTCAGAATATGAAGAGAAAAATTTGAAACTGCAGTGAGGAAACCTGGCAGACAACACCTGAACCAGGTGATCAAGATTAACATCACATGGATGTCAGGTACCCCTTACATGATGGGATGACAAAGGCACTTCACTTCTGTGTGTTCTTCCCAAAAGTCTCTAACACCAGTCTAATAATGAGAAGACATCAGACAAACCCAAAGTAAGGGACATCCTATGAAATGCCTGACCAATGCTCCTCATTACTGTTAATGTCGTGAAAAAGGAAGAGTTGAAACTGTCACAGAGCAGAGGAAACTAAGAAGACACACTGAGTAAATGCCACATGGGATCCAGGAACACTGGTGAAATCCAGCTGAAGTCTGGAACTTAGCTGATAGGTTGTGTCATTAGTGGTTAATTCCCCGGTTCTGGTCATTGTACTGTTGTTATGTAGGATTTTAGCATTAAGGGAGAGTGAACGGGGGTGCATGGAGCTCTCTATACTATTTGGTACCTAGCCTATGCATCTAAAAATGTTCCAAATAAAACTTACATGTTTTATTTGGAAATAAAATAAAAGGAAAATAACATAGAATTTACTGAAAGAATCAGATATACTCAGCTAGGCACCATGGCCCACACCTGTAATCCCAGCATTTTGGGAGGCCAAGGTGGGCGGATCATCTGAGGTCAAGAGTTTGAGCCCAGCCTGGCAAACATGGCAAAACCCCGTCTCTACTAAAAATACAAAAATTAGCCGGGCCTGGTGGCATGTGCCTGTAGTCTCAGCTACTAATGAGGCTAAGGCACAAGAATTGCTTGAATCTGGGAGGTGAATGTTGCAGTGAGCCAAGATTGTGCCACTGTACTCCGGCCTGGGCAACACAGTGAGATTCTGTCTCTTTTTTTTCTTTTTTTTGTTTGATTTGAGACTCTGTCTCAAAAAAAAAAAAAAAAAAAAAAAAAGAATCAGATATACTCAGACTGAGTTAAACTGGGTATATCTGAGTTATCAAAGCTTTTTAAAGACAATGAAGCAACAATATCCGCAAATGAATATATTTTCAAATGTTCTGAAATGAGCATTTAGCAATGACTCCTGAGGAAGCTTTAAGTACTTGAATGTGGCAAATCTTCTCTAAAGGCTGAAGTTCTCTGTTGTCACCTGATTGCTGTTATTTTAATTGAACTATGGGAGATGAATGTGAACTAACAACACTATAAAACAAATGCAGGATCTTGTGGCCACTTGTTAACACAGCCATCTGCAGGCTACTGGCATTTCTCAACTCCCAGCATCACACTGGAATTCACAGATGCCAATTTCATGACGGGTTATTTATGAAAAATTAAGACGTCTACATCATAGATGTCTATATCACACCCCCATTAATTGAAACCACTGCCAGAAACATAAAATCAACACTAGCATTCAATAAAATAAGGAACCCTTACTCTTTATCAGGCTTTCTATAATACTAGGTGTTGTGGGGGATATAAAGATATAAAACTCATCATTCCTGACTGTGGCAGTTTACAATCTCATTGGTACTCAAACAAGTAGGACCTACCAGTGGAACCTTAGATAGTGTCATAAGACTTAATAGACCAGAATGAATGGTCTAAGGCAGAACAGGACTCCTTATTCAATAGATGGGGTAAACTGAAGTTGCTCTGGGGGTCTTCTCAGAAAAGGACAGATTTGAGCACGGCCTTGATGAATTAACAGATTCAAGTCAATGGAAAGGAGGCATGGTGTATTTAAAACACCAAGGCAGGAGTGCCAGGGGCTCTCCCCAGAGTCAGCAAGCCCCTGGTTTTGCTAGACGCAGGGCTTGTGGGATATAATGGGAGAAGTTGGGAAGGTGGGGGCTGAGATTTCAGTGAGGAAGGCTGGATGAGGGTTAGTGAATCTGGATTTCTCTGTCTAGTTAGTGTGGAGTCACCAAAGGCCTTGGGGAAAGGAGGAGTGATCAAAGCAGGTTTTCAGAAAGATGAAGCTCATTTTATCACAGCAGATAGAAAGTCTACAGGAGAAACATTTGGGAGGCAGCAAGGCACAGCATTTCCGTTGCTCAGGCTGGAGTGCAGTGGTGCAGTCTCGGCTTACTGAAGCCTTGACTTCCCAGGCTCAGGTGATCCTCCGACCTCAGCCTCCCAAGTAGTTGGGACTGCAGGTGGTCACCACCATGCCCAGCTAATTTTTGTATTTTTTGTAGTAATGGGGGTTTTGCCCCATTAGCCAGGCTGGACTCAAACTCCTGGCCTGAAGTGATTTGCCCGCCTCGACCTCCCAAAGTGCTGGAATTACAGGTATATGCCACTGTGCCCAGCCCTTGGGAGGCATTTCTGATTTTCATTTTCTTTACCTCTTACTTCACTATTTAGTTTGTAGCTAAATTCCACTACTTCCTTTTACATGCCAGCCGTATCTGCTCTGTGGGACACTTTTCCCACTAGCTCTGGTCCCTTCCTGCCTCTTTTTCCAGCTGAGTTTCCTACAGGCATCTTAACCTGCCATTGCCTTCTTCTGTCTTCATTATTTGATGTCTGTCCCCAGCCACACAGCGCTGGATTTTCCCACTTCTCTCCGGCTGCTAAGACCTTCTGAAGCGTTTAGAGCAATGCCCCACAGTACTGGCTCTCACGTTCAGGGAGGAGGCTCAGTTTTGCAGGCAGAGAACTGTGCAGGTGCCCCAGGACAGCAGCAGGCAAGGAACAAGATGGGCTTACTTGGCAGCCTGCTTTAAACCATCTGAGAAAAAGGCGTTTATTACTATGAGTCTTAAAATAAAATAAGAGACAGAGCATTCTTTTTTTCTCTCTCTTTTTTTGAGACAGGGTCTTGTTCTGTCACCCAAGCTGGAGTGCAGTGGCATGATTATAGCTCAGTGCAGCCTCAGACTCCTGGGCTGAAGTGATTCTCCAACCTCAGCCTCCCAAAGTGCTGGGATTATAGGTGTCAGCCACTGTATCTGGCCTACAATATCTTTTATATCTTTTTTTTTTTTTTTTTGAGACGGAGTTTCGCTCTTTTTACCCAGGCTGGAGTGCAATGGCACGATCTCGGCTCACCGCAACCTCTGCTTCCTGGGTTCAGGCAATTCTCCTGCCTCAGCCTCCAGAGTAGCTGGGATTACAGGCACGCGCCACCATGCCCAGCTGATTTTTTGTATTTTTAGTAGAGACGGGGTTTCACCATGTTGACCAGGATGGTCTCGATCTCTTGACCTCGTGATCCACCCGCCTCGGCCTCCCAAAGTGCTGGGATTACAGGCGTGAGCCACCGCGCCCGGCCTACAATATCTTAAGATTAAAATATTAGTTTGTGAACAGGAGCTCCAAAACAGACAAAAAAAAAAAAAAAAAAAAAAAAAAAAAACCAGCATGGGATGAAAGGAAAGCAGCAGACCTGAGGAAAGAAACTGAAGACCAAAGCCAGATTATTATAAGAGAAGTCAGTAATTAAAAACTGCAACACTTAAGTTGAAAATAGAGAGGCAAAACTAGAAGCAAGAGGATGGCCAGGAGACTGTTACACAGGCTAAAGGTGGAGGTGAGTGGCTTGGAATGGCCATGTGATGCCGGAAGGATCTGGCACTGACAAGAAAAGGGGAGGGGCGTTAGTGGGAAACTGGTAAAATCTGACTAAGGTCTTTAGTTAATAGTAATGTACTGATGTTAAATTCCTGGTTTTGATAACTACACCATTATACCATTGTCAAAAACATGGCTATTTAAGATGATGATATTTACAGGAACCTGAGTGAGAAGTATGTGGAACCTCTCTTTTCTGCTTTTCCAAGTTTCCTGTAAAGATAATATTAATTCAAAAGAAAAAGTTTTTAAAAACAAAAGCCATCAGGATGTGATGATGTATTAACTGTAGGATATGAGAGAGTCAAGATTGACTCAAAGGTTTTTTCCTGAACAATTGTGGTGTTAGGACAGCCTCTAGTTTTCGTCCACAGTTCCTGGCACATGACTCCCATAGCCCTTGCTACAGTCCTTTGCTGTAAAGTTGTAGGAATTGGGCCTCAGGAACAGGCCTCTGACTTTTTCCTGCCTTTCTGATTGTGGGTTTTAAGACTCTCCCATGAGAGGGTCTCACCCCACTCCCTGGGAGAAGGAATGCTGACATTGTGAAGCTTCCATAAAAACCCAAGAGGACAGGGTTCAGTGAACTTCTGGGTAGCTGAACAGTGGAGATTCCTGGAGGGTGGCACCCAGGGAGGTATGGAAGCTCTCCTCCTTCCTCCAAACCTTGCCCTATGTGTCTCTTCATCTGTGTCCTTTACAGTATCCATTATAATAAACCAGTGGGCCAGGTGTGGTGGCTCACACCTTTAAATCCAGCACTTTGGGAGGCCAAGGCAGGCAGATCGCCTGATGTCAGGAATTCAAGACTAGCTTGGCCAATATGACGAAGCCCTGTCTCTAATAAAAATACAAAAACCTAGCCGGGTGTGGTGACACGTGCCTGTAGAGCCAGCTACTTGGGAGGCTGAGGCAGGACAATCGCTTGAACCCAGTAGACAGAAGTTGCAGTGAGCTGAGATCATGCCACTGCACTCCAGCCTGGGCAACAGAGCAAGACTCCGACTCAAAAATAAATAAATAAAAATAAACCAGTGAACATAAGCGTTTCTCTGAGTTCTGTGAGACACTCCAGCAAATTAACTGAAACTAAAGATGGGGTCTTGGGAACTCCAACCTGAAGCTGATCTGTCAGAAGTTCTGTGGAGGTCTGGACTTGTGACTGGTATGTGTGGGGAGTCTTGGGGACTGAGTCCTCACCCTGTGGAACCCTGTCACTATTCTAGGAAGATAGTGGCAGAATTGAATTACAGGACACCCAGCTGGTGTCTGCTGCCTGGTGTGTGACACATTTAGTCATAGGTCTTCTGTGTTGATTGTTGTTACTGTGTGAGAGTAGAGAGAGAATCTTCCTTACACAACAATAGAATCAGAATGTCTGAAGGTAGGCCACAGGCACTGGTATTTTTAATTTTTAAGGCGTCAAAGTGGAGAATTCCTAGTTTCCCTGTTTCTCTCTGATGAAGGCTCATTTAAATTCGGTACACTCAACTGGACATGGTGTCTCATGCCTGCAATCTCAGTACTTTGGGAAGCCAAGGTAAGACGATCGTTTGAACCCAGGAGTTCACAGCCTGGGCAATGTAGTGAGACCCCCAGGAGTTCACAGCCTGGGCAATGTAGTGAGACCCCCAGGGCAATGTAGTGAGACCCCCATCTCTAAAAAATAATAAGTTAGCCAAGTGTGGTGGTGCACCTCTAGTGCAGCTACTTGGGAGGCTGGGGTGGGAGGATCACCTAAGCCCAGGAAATCAAGGCTGCAGTGAGCTGTGATCACACCACCACATTCCAGCCTGGGTGACCAACTGAGACCCTGTCTCAAGAAATAAAATAACTAAATTCAGTACAGTCCTGTGCAATGGGTAATTTTTACATTTCTATTTTGCAGATGAGGAGACTGAGATCACAGATGTTACATGACTGGCTTATCCAGAAACAGCTAATAAGCAGCACATGATTAACATCTTTTGACACCAAATTCATTCTCCAGCTAGTAAGTGGGAGCCCATGCAGAGCATCAGGAGCACTGAAGACATTCTTCACAATGGCAGCCCCTATGGCTCTGAGCACCCCTGGGGGTCCAGGGTTATAAACTGGAGTCATCAGGGCCTTGGCTGCACATCCCACAGGGACCATCTTTGCACGGTGTGCCCTGACATTGTGCCTGCCCCTCACTGGTTGGAACAGGTCATGGGCATAGCAAAAGACATCTGGGTGCATTCAGCAGGTCAGGAAAACCTCCCAGCCCAGAACACGCTGTGAGTGCCTCTGAACTATTCACTGTGCTTGCCTTTCACTCTGTGTGGGGTTTACCACTTGCAGGCACTCAGAAATCTCAACTATCCTTGGAAACTCCATTTCCCCTAGAGCATGTCTTTCATCCAGCTTCCTCCTTACCCCAATCATTTTGCCTCTGATCCTCACATCCTCTAAAGTGGAGTTGCTACAAAATATATGCACTTTCCTCATGCTAGAGTGCACTGTAGCTCATTTTGTAATTTCAATGTATTTATAACTCTCTGACTTTTTTTCTTTGTTTTTGAGATGGAGTCTCACTCTGTCACCCAGGCTAGAGTGCAATGGCATGGCTCACTGCAAGCTCTGCCTCCTAAGTTCAAGCGATTCTCGTGCCTCAGCCTCCTGAGTACCACACCCGGCTAATTTTTGTATTTTTAGTAGAGATGGGATTTCACTATGTTGGCCTGACCTCATGATCCACCCACCATGGCCTCCCAAAGTGCTGAGATTACAGGCGTGAGCCACCATGCCCAGCCCTCTCTGACATTTTGTATGTGTTTTTGTTTTGTTTTGTTTTTTAAGGGAAGGGGAGGGGAGGGGCATATTTATGTTTGTGTTTCTATTTTTTTGGAAACAGAGTTTTGCTCTGTTGCCCAAGCTGGAATCTAGTGACGTGATCTCAGCTCCCTGCAACCTCTGACTCCCAGGTTCATGCAATTCTCGTGCCTTAGCCTCCCGAGTAGCTGGGAGTACAGGCACGCACTACAACAACTGGCTATTTTTTTTGTATTTCAGTAGATACTGGGTTTCACCATGTTGGCCAGGCTGGTCTCAAACTCCTGACCTCAGGCTATCTGCCCATGGCAACTTCCCAAAGTATTGGGATTACAGATGTGGCCACAGATCCTTGCTGTATTTACATTTTGTTTTGTTTGTTGAGACGGAGTTTCGTTCTTGTTGCCCAGGCTGGAGTGCAATGGAGTGATCTTGGCTCACTGCAACCACTGCCTCCTGGGTTCAAGCGATTCTCCTGCCTCAGCCTCCCAAGTAGCTGGGCTACTAGGCATGCACCACTATGCCCAGCTACTCCTGTATTTTTAGTAGAGACAGGGTTTCTCCATGTTGTTCAGGCTAGTCTCAAACTCCCAACCTCAGGTGATCCACCCGCCTTGGCTTCCCAAAGTGCTGGGATTACAGGCGTGAGCCACTGTGCCCGGCCGAGGATTTACGTTTTTAAATTGTCTTCTAGGTAAACTCCATAAGGGGCAGGGATTTTTTGCCCCCATGTTGGCAGCCCCTAGGACAATGCCTGGCCCTAGTAGGTGCTCGATACATATATACAGGTTGAATATCCCGAGATACTTGGCAGCAGAAGCATTTAGGAATATTTACATTATACAAATTGAGCATCCCTAATCTGAAAATCCAAAATTAGAAATGCTCCAGTGAGGCCAGGCGAGGGTGGCTCATGCCTGTAATCCCAACACTATGGGAGGCCAAGGTGGGAGGATCACTGGAGGCCAGAAATTACAGACCAGCCTGGGCAACATGGTGAAACCTCCTCTCTATAAAAAATACAAAAATTAGCCAGAGGCGGGGCCTGGTGGCTCATGCCTGCAATCCCAGCACTTTGGGAAACTGAGGCAGGTGAATTCCTTGAGTCCAGGAGTTCGAGTCCAGCCTGGGCAACACAGTGAGACTCTGTCTATATTAAACATACAAAATTAGCAGACATGGTGGCAGGTGCCTGCAGTCCCAACTACTGGGGGTTGGGGAGCTGCGGCGGGACGAGCGCCATAGCTGAGAAAGTTGAGGCTGTAGTGAGCAGTAACCACGCCACTGCATCAGGGCAACAGGAGTGACAGCCCTTCTTAAAGAAAAAGAAGAAAAAAGAAGTGCTCCCATGAGCATTTCTTTTGAACGTCATGTCACCGCTCAAAACTTTCAGACTTTGAAGCATTTCGGATTTCAGATGTTTGGATTAGGGATGCTCAATCTATATGGATTTAATATGTAGTGGAGAGGTGAGGGCCTAGATTTTAAGTCGCGGTTTCCTCAGTGGTGGGTTTGGGGTATTACCCCTGCCTGGCCCACCTCCAGGCTTGTTTCCAGAAGATGCTACCCCGAGAGCTGCGAACCGCCAAGCCCCGCAGCACAGACAGCCTCGACAGGGACCCGCGAGGTCAGCTTCGTGGCGTGGGTTACCCCAGGTTCCAAACTGGCCCGAGCCACCCTGAGAGTTGCGGGCGCGGCCTTGTCCCCTCCCCGCCCCGCCCCGCCCCGCCGCGCCCCGCCCCGCCCCGCCGCGCCCCGCCCCGCCCCGCCATCCCGGGCCCCGCCCCGCCCTGCCCCGCCCCCTCTCCCGTTCGCTCTCCCCGCCCCCCGCTCGCCCGCTGCGCCTGGACATCGAGGGGGCGGCGCCTGGGGGCCGGGAGGAGCGAGGCTTAGCGGCCTCCAGACACAAAGAGCGGCCTGCGGGACCGGGTGGGCCGCTCCCTGTCTCCGCGCGGGCGGACGGCGGAGGCACCTCCCAGGTGAGCTGGGCCCGGGCGTCCAGCGTGACCGTTCAGGCGGCGGGCGGGGTCGAGAGTCCGCGGGCCTCCCCTTCCTCGCGGCCCGTGCCTCGGTTTCCAGAGCCGACTCCGGGAGCGCGGCCTCGGAGGCTCCTCGCAGTGCGGGGCGCAGGCTCGGCGCGTCTGCCTGGGTGCCCGCTTTTCCGGTTGCCCTCGAGGGCAGGGCGGGGGTCACGCCCTAAAATACGGCGCTCGTGGGGCCGAGGACTTGAAAACCTGGTTTCCCGACGGCGGCGGCGCCTGCGCGGTGGGAACAAGGTCCGGGGTCCTGCACAGCCCGTAGGCTTGGCTGGGGAGTGCGGCCTTGGCCAGGGCCCACGCGGGGCTGAGCTCTGCCGTCTGCCCCGCGCGGGCTGTTTTCTCCTGTCCCGTCGAGGCCCAGGATTTCCTCCTGTCCTTGTGGCTGTGGGTCCCCACAGAGCGTGTCCCGCATTTGTGGCCCTTGGGACAGTTCATTGAAAGGTTGGAGAAGTCTGTTGGAGTTTTATCCCTGGTACTCGTTTTGCAGAATCGTCCCTTTCCTCCCGCCTGTGCGTGCAGTCACACACCCCGCTTGGGAGTCTGACCGTGTTGGATGTTTCACACTTAGATCATCCTGGGTACTGATGCTCCACTGTTAGGAGCTCTGTGTAGGGCTGTATGTTCGCACAGGACTCAAGTGAGGATGGGTGGCCACGTTTCTTTCTGCTCTTTGAGATTAGGTCAAGCCCTGGAACTAGGGAGGAAGTTCAGGAAGAGACCCATGAAGATGAAGTGATTTTCAGGGTCAGTAGTAAGAGGGGTCATGATTGATGGTAAGTTTCTTCTTAGAGGCCTTTGCTGACTTCCAGGTTTTTCATACTGGATTTAAAATGCTTATAAAAGCAGAGGGGTTTTTTTGTTTGTTTGTTTGTTTGTTTGTTTGTTTGTTTTTGAGACCAAGTTTCCCTTTTGTTGCCCAGGCTGGAGTGCAGTGGCGCGACCTCGGCTCACTGCAGCTTCTGCCTTGCGGGTTCAAGTAATTCTCCTGCCTCAGCCTTCCAAGTAGCTGGAACTACAGGCACGCACCATCATGGCCGGCTAATTTTTGTATTTTTTAGAAGAGTTGGGGGTTTTACCATGTTGGTTAGGCTGGTCTCAAATTCCTGACCTTCAGGTGATCCCCCTGCTTCGGCCTCCCAAAGTGCTGGGATTATAGGCGTGAGCCACCATGCCTGGCCAAGTTTTAATTCTTTTAAATTTTATTTTACTTCAAGTTCTGGGATACATGTGCAGAATGTTCAAGGTTGTTACATAGGTATACATTTGCCATGATGGTTTGCTGTAAAACCCGTCATCTAGGTTTTAAGCCCCACATGCATTAGGTACTTGTTATAATGCTCTCCTTTCCCTTCTCCTTCCCCCACAGGCCCGTGTGTGAGGTATGTGATGTTCCTCTCCCTGTGTCCATATGTTCTCATTGTTCAAATCCCACTTGTGAGTGAGAACGTGCGGTGTTTGGTTTTCTGTTCCTGTGTGTGTTTGCTGAGAATGATGGCTTCCAGCTTTATCCATGTCCCTGCAAAGGACATGAACTCATTCTTTTTTATGGCTACACAGTATTCCATGGTGTATATGTGCCGCATTTTCTTTATCCAGTCTTATCATTGATGGGCATTTCGGTTGGTTCCAAGTCTTTGCTATTGTAAATAGTGCTGCAGTGAACACACGTGTACATGTTTCTTTGTAGTAGAATAATTTATAATCTTTTGGGTATATACCCAGTAATGGGATTGCTGGGTCAAATGGTATTTCTGGTTCTAGGTCCTTGAGGAATTGCCACATTGTCTTCCACAATGGTTGAAGTAATTTACACTGCCACCAACAGTGTAAAAGCATTCCTGTTTCTCCACATCCTCTCCAGCATCTGTTGTTTCCTGACTTTTTAATAATTGCCATTCTAACTGGCACAAGGTGGTATCTCATTATGGTTTTGATTTGCATTTCTCTAATGACCAGTGAGGATGAGCTTTTTTTCATATTTGTTGGCTGCATAAATATCTTCTTTTGAGAAGCATCTGTTCATATCCTTTGCCCACTTTTTGATGGGTTTCACCACGTTGGTCAGGATGATCTCGATCTCTTGACCTCGTGATCCATGTCTTAGCCTCCCAATCTTTTTAACAATTTTGTAAGATGACACATGGGGCATTTGAGACTTAGGGCATGTGACCGAGGCCCTGTGAACACATTCTTTCCACAGTGGACATTTACCTGTGGATCTTTTGTGTGTGTGTGTGTGTGTGTGTGAGAGAGAGAGAGAGAGAGAGAGAGAGAGAGAGAGAGAGAGATGGATGGAGTCTTATTTTATCACCCAGGTTGGACTGCAGTGGCATGATCTTGCCTCACTGAAACCTCTGCTTCCCGAGTTCAAGTGATTCTTCTGCCTCCGCCCCCTGAGTAGCTGGGATTACAGGTGGCCACCACCACACCCAGCTAATTTTTCTGTTTTTAGTAGAGATGGAGTTTCACCATGTTGCGCAGGCTGGCCTCCAATTCTTGACCTCAAATGATGCACCTGCCTCCCACCTCCCAAAGTGGTGGGATTACAGGCGTGAGCCACTGTGCCTAGTCTACCTTTGGATCTTGCCCCGAGCAGGTAGCTGCTAGATAGCTTTCCACTTTTCTGGTAGAAGACAGATTTGGAAGCAGGAAGCAAAAACAGGAGCAGTTTCTTGGCCTCACACCTGAACTGGAACAAGGCATGGCTTCCTGGCTGCATTTAATAGCGCCCTCCATCCTGGAAGGCATTTCCAGTGCTGCGGCCACTTTGCTCTTCCATTTTTTTGGTTATTCTCTAAGTAGTTGAGTGGCAGTTGCTGTAACTGGAGTCTAGGTTTGAGTTTAGCTTACTTCTTGGCTTCAAGTGCAGATTAGGAATTCAGACTCAAGGCCAAGAGATTTGGTTACTCACAAGCAGGAGGCCAAAACTTTGGGTCAGACTCTACCTGGAGCTATTTGGAAGGAGGCTTTCCTTCTCCCACCCTTGGGGTAACCTTGAGCCTCCAGGATTCTGATTGTTATTGTTTGTGAATTGACAGAGAATTTTCTGGGACAGAGGAGTCTTTTGGAGCATGGCTTGTATTTTCATCGTTTTTTGACCTAGGTTCAAGCATACATCTGGCACTGCCTGGTTGTACTCTCCTCTCTGAACACAGATTTATCTTTCCTGGGATTTGTGCAGGATTATGGAGCCTTCCGTCATCCTCCAAGTGAGGCGACCTGTTTCCCCCAAGACTGTTGTATAGTAGCCTCCCTGGAGTCAAAGTCATTCGTTAGTTTCTGAAATTGCAGAGCTCTCTAGGTACCTCTGATACAATCAAGTTTGAGAAGCTCTAGGCTATACCGGTTTTTGTGCATTGGTTGTTACTTTGTATCATAAGGGGTAATCCACACAATTTTTTGTGATGTGACACACATCCTCTTACAACCTTATTTTTGGATCTACTTTGTTGAGTAAAGTAATGATTTGGGTTTGTTGGAGTTTCTGAGTGGTCAGAGAGGGCAATTGTTCTTCAAAATCTCTCGGTTTTTAAGCCTCTGGTAAATAATTTTACATTTGTAGAGTATATCAGTTAGGATATCTTAGCTACTAATGATGGAAAACTCAACTCAGTCTGGCTGAAGCACACAGGGAGGTCACAGAAGACCTCAAGATGGGCTGCTCCATGGCTGAAGTGGCCCTGAGGGACCCAGGTGGCTCCTCTTATGCACATAGCCTCTCACATCCGTGGGGTGAGGGAGCTTGGCTTCCTTGGCTTTTGTGCCTCTGAAGAACGAGGAGTGACACCTGGTGCCCTCAGCCAGGGTAGTGGAGTCTGGAGCCATTTGAACCAGTCACCAGGAGGCCTCCCACAGGCTGTCTCCAGAGGCAGGGTGGTGTGGGGGGCGGGAAGGACAGGCTTTGGTTGCCCGATCCATGGGTGCTGTGTGAGCCTCACCACACAGGTAGCGTGTCACCTCTGCCCAGTCCCCGTGCGTGACTTGTGCACTGGTTGTGGCTGCCAGAAATGGAGCTGAGGTCTCTTGGTGTTTTGTTTTGTTTTTTAATTTTGAATGAGGATTCAGTAGGTGCCCGGCACGGTTCTGTGTTTTTGGTAAATTCTTTCACTGAGTGCTCACAGCAGGCGGGCTGGGGCATGCTGTTGTCCCCATCTCACACGCAGGGAGTGTGAGGGTCAGAGAGTTTAATAACATGCTCAAGGTCACATGGAGATCAGGTGTGCTGGGGTATGGACAGGCTCTGCAAATTCCATTCCCCCACTGTGCCGAGTTGCCTCCCAGCACTGGGTTTCCAGCATCCCTTACCGCCTCCGAGGGACTAAATCATTTCTTTACCTTAACAAGAAAATGATGTGTTTAAAGTGCTAGAGAAAAGCTGTGACTTACGTGATGCTGTCTATACATGCCGATTGAGAATCAGTATGAGGATTGTTAACTCAAAGTCCATTTTTATTTTTACTATGTTTTAGAGACAGGGTTCCACTGTGTTGCCTGGCTTGACTTGAACTAGATTCAAGCATTTCACACCTCACCCTCCCAAGTAGCTGGTACTACAGGTGTGTGTATGACTCCGTTTTTATTTTATTTTATTTTTCTTGAGCTTTACTGCTTGATCAAATAACATTTTTAAGCAAGAGTATTGAAGACTTAATGAATTGTACTTTGCCTTTTGTGAGCCTGGTGTGCATGTGTGCACCCATGGAAATAACATTTCAGGGCTGGGCGAAGTGGCTCACACCTGTAATCCCAGCACTTTGGCAGGCCAAGGTGAGCAGAGCATTTGAGGTCAGGAATTTAAGACCAGCCCGGCCCCATAGTGAAACCCCGTCTCTACCAAAAATACAAAAATTAGCTGGGCGTGGTGAGGCATGCCCGTGATCCCAGCTACTCCAGAGGCATAGGTTGCAGTGAGCCAAGATCACACCACTGGACTCCAGCCTGGGTGACAGAGCGAGACTCTCTCTCAAAAAACAAAACAAAACAAAACAAAACCAAAATCACACCTGTAATCCCAGCACTTTGGGAGGTTGTGGTGGGTGGATCACCTGAGGTTGGGAGTTCAAGACCAGCCTGATCAACATGGAGAAACTCCCTCTCTACTAAAAATACAAAATTATCTGGGCCTGGGGCACATGCCTGTAATCCTAGCTCCTTGGGAAGCTGAGGCAGGAGAATTGCTTGAACTTGGGAGGCGGAGGTTGCAGTGAGCCAAGATCAGGCCACTGCACTCCAGCCTGGGCAACAAGCAAAACGCCATCTCAGGGGAAAAAAAAGGAAAAGAAAATATTTCAGAAAAATAAATCTGTTGCTAGGATTGGGACAATAATAAGCCTGAGCCTCTGCTGGCCCCACACAAAGAGGGGTGGTGGGCTCCCCCTGTCAGGATGAACCTCACAGGAGCTCCATTCACACAGAGGACCTCAGGGTTCCCCTTTGGGTCACAAGTGGTGTCAGACCCTAAACATGAGAACCAGCATCAGTAATACAATGAAACATTCACTGACTTGGAGTTTTATTAGTTTCAAGGGCATAGGAATATAGTAAACAGTTATCAGTTATTTAAAAATCAACAGGGAGAGTCTGCTCAATGCAGATTTTGAGCAGGTTGTCCAAACCCCAGAGGGGGAGCTCCTTATATGTGGAAAGTCTCTTCCTGTCCTGTACTCAGGCGACCTGAAGAGGGACATGTTGGACTGTCTGGCCACCAGGCCTTGGGGCTTCCAGCTATGCTTGGGAGGAGGGCAAAACTAGGCATCCAGAAGCAGGCAGCATGCCAGGTCTGCAACGCGGAAGAGGGGGCAGGGCCTTGAACAGACTTGGGGATGAGTGTCTCCATGTGGACCAGTGAGTAAAACTGAGCACCCACTGTCCTGGGATGACCACCAGGGATTCCGGAGGGAGGGCTGCAGCCTGGCCAGTTAGCTCCCTGCTTTAGTTGAGGGCGTCACTGCTCTCCAAGGCCCCAGATGAAGGCAAGTGACAGACTGAGATTCTCCTTGACTTCAGGCAGGGACAGAAACATGGAGGCCCAATTTTGGAACCTCACAGTCTGTGTTAATGGCCTGTACTGATTTCTGGTAGGTTTCCTCAGGAAACTGTGTCAAGCAGGATGTTTGCAGGGCAGGTCTGAAATGGACACAGTCCACAGCCTACATAGTTCAACACCAGCTGGGCCTGGCTGTGTGTCAAAAGTTTTAAATGTAGTTTTTGTTGTTGTTGTTGTTGTTGTTGTTTGAGACAGAGTCTCCCTGTCACCCAGGCTGGAGTGCAGTGGCACAATCTCAGCTCACTGCAACCTCTGCCTCCCAGGTTCAAACTAATTCTCCTGCCTCGGTCTCCTCGGTAGCTGGGATTTCAGGTGCCCACCACCACGCCTGGCTAATTTTTTGTATTTTTAGCAGAGACAGGATTTCATCATCATAGCCAGGCTGGTCTTGAACTCCTGACCTCGTGATCCACCTGCCTCAGCCTCCCAAAGTGCTGGGATTACAGGCGTGAGCCACCTGGCCAGTTAAATGTAGTTGATAGTGTATACTGTTGCACAGCTTTAAAACTAAGCAATTCTTAATACCTCTTAAATTCTTACTGAATTTTTATTATTTCCAACTGTACACACAAAATAAGACTCTTATAATTGTACATTTTTACCACTTAAAATTCTCAGGTTGGGTACAGTGGTTCATGCTTGTAATCCCAGAACTTTGGGAGGCTGAGACGGGAATTGAGCTCAGGGGTTCAAGACCAATTTGGGCAATGTACTGAAACCCCATATCTATCAAAAAAAAAAATTTGAAAAATTAGCTCGGCCTGGTGTCATGTGCCTGTAGTCCCAGCTACTTGAGAAGCTGAGGTAGGAGGATCACTTGAACACAGGAAGTGGAGGATGCAGTGAGTAGAGATGCATCACTGTACTCCAGCCTGGGTAACAGATCAAGATCCTGTCTCAAGAAAGTAAAATAAAATAAAAATGAATAAACTTCTCATAATTCAGACTCACGTAAAGGTGACTACCCTGCTGTAGTAGTCACCATGCTAACCAGGCGATCATAGTTACTGTCACCAGTAATGAGACATCTGTGCCCCCCATGAGATGTGCCAAGGACACACCTGACCCAGATGTTGCTGCCACCCCTGAATTTAATCATGCAGACACCAGACAGACTCTGTGGGACATTTTACAAAATGCCCTGCCTGAGTGTACTCTTCAGAAATTTCAAGGTTAAGAAACAGAAACTGAGAAAATTATCTGGTCTAGAGGGGACCAAAGAGACAGGACAACTATGTACAGGGCTTGACTCTGAATTCAAACCTGGACTGGGGTGAAAAAGATAGCTGTAAAGGACATTGTTGGCACCATGGACAGAATTTGAATTTGAATGGTAGATTAGACGATGGCATTATAAAAATGTCAAATTTCCCTAGTTTGATCATTGTACTGTGACTATCTCCTTGAGCTTAGTGAATACATTTTGAACTATTTAGGGATACAGGGTCACGAAATCTGATATGCAATTTCAAATGGGGAGGGAGGGGAGTGGGGGTAGATGGATATGGAGGGAGGGAGGGAGGGAAAGAAAATGGGGGCCGGGCGCGGTGGCTCAAGCCTTTAATCTCAGCACTTTGGGAGGCCGAGGCGGGCAGATCACGAGGTCAAGAGATTGAGACCATCCTGGCCAACATGGTGAAACCCCGTCTCTACTAAAAATACAAAAATTAGCTGGGCGTGGTGGCGTGCGCCTGTAGTCCCAGCTACTCGGGAGGCTGAGGCAGGAGAAATGCTTGAACCCGGGAGGCGGAGGTTGCAGTGAACTGAGATTGTGCCACTGCACTCCAGCCTAGCGCCTGACGATAGAGTGAGACTCTGTCTCCAAAAAAAAAAAAAAAAAAAGAAAGAAAATGACAAAATGGTCATGATGAAGGCGGAAAAGTGGAAACAGGTGGTAAAGCCAGCTGGGTAAGGGAGTATTGGAGAATTTTTTGTACTATTCTTGTAAGTGTTCTATACATTTGAAATTTTATCAGAATAACAAATTAGAAAGTCAATCCTGTATTCACTGCTATCTAAAGACCAATAAAAAGCTTACTGTATTTTATCTATTCTAAGATAAACCTTTTTTTTCTTCACATGATAGTATTTTTGATTTGGGGTACATTTAAAAGCTGATGGTATCTTAGCATTGGGTCACATTTTGACAGCAGTTTTTCATCATCATTTGTCTCAGAATCAGTGGGATCTCAAATTTGATGAAATACTATGTTTTTCCCTGGCTCTGCTATGTGAAGAGGTGGGAAAAAAGAAGATTCCTAGGAGCTTTGCATGTGACGTTTTTTCAGACCCTCATGCTCACATCTACACTCCAAGATTCTATCCCCATGCTGTGTAGATACATTAAACTCAACATGTTCTAGACTGATTTCTGTCTGCATCTCCATCTACCATGCCAATCTGTGCTTCCTCTGTTTCCTCCCTCAAGGAACAGAAACCAGATTTTTAGCCATCGATGGCCTCAGAAGGTCTAACAGGAGGAGCTCAGGGCCCTGTCCAGGACGGGAGATGAGGACACTTCCTGTAAAGCAGGGCATGCGTGAGGAGGAGGTGGCTTAGATCCTTCCTTTTCTGGGTTAAGGGTGGAAGTGGTGTGGATTCTTTACTTAATGTGTTCTGATAATTGTGTGTCACTATATACGTGTTCTTTGTGTCTTCACATCTCTTCCTGTTGCATTTTAAGGCATTTTCATAGCATTTTTATGCCTAGTAAAGCATTCTCATAGCAAAAAACAAAAACAAAAAATGGTGGCGGGCACGAGGCCCTTGCCCAGCCATGCCATGGCACACACACTAGCTTTGCTTCTTGAAATGACTTTGGGACCCAGATGTCTGTGCCTCATTTTCTCCGTTGTCAAGTGATAATAAATGTTTTCCCCGGGACAAGGCAATTTAAGGTGCAATAAAGCTCTAAAGTTCTGTGATTTAAAATAGGGGAACTTTTGAAAAAGTTGTTTATACTAGACTCATTCAAATAATGGGTACACTTTAGGCAAACAGCTCTGAGCACAGATGGCAGCGTGGGGCAGGTGTGTAGCTGGTTTCTCTGCTTCCTGACTCTCTGCACTCCCTCCAGGTTTCTTTCCCTTACTGGTTCCAGTTTTTGGGTGATTTTTACACTGGATGCTCGCAGGGAATTCATTCCCAACCACCAGGAGCAGGTGTGCTGTATGGAAAAGGCTGTGGCTTGATGCTCCAGGCTTCTGTCTGCTCCAGGGTCCCTATTCACCACCGTGTTGAATCTTTTCATGTCTCCTCAGACCTTGAATTCCATGTGTGTCAGACTTAGAAATGGTTCCATGCAAAGTCTTTTTAGTTGACTCAGGAAACTTTTCATCAGCCCAGGATTGTAACATTTTATTTTAGTTTATTTTGTTTGGTATGGACTTCAAGTAGTTGCAATAGCAAAATATGGTGATTTTCCCTTCACTGGGCTGCTCAGACTGCTATGTGTTATCTACATTTAGGGTGAAGGGCTCTTGGCAATTCTGAATCCTCTCTTAGGGCCTTTGAATTGTTGGTGTTGACACTGACCTTCACAGCAGGCTCATTCTTTAGAAATACAAACCCTAAATATTCAGGCCTCTGTCAGACTGTGCACTTTTGAATAGGTGTAGAGAGCACAGAAGAGCCGCGGTGTTGTGTGTTATGCCTCTAGGCTCCTAATCACATGGCTGGAATCTGATATGAAAGTTGGAATAATCATGAGAAGCGGGTAGATTGTTCTTAGAATTTTTCTTTTTTTTTTTTGAGACAGAGTTTCACTCTTGTTACCCAGGCTGGAGTGCAATGGCGCGATCTTGGCTCACCGCAACCTCCGCCTCCTGGGTTCAAGCAATTCTCCTGCCTCAGCCTCCCGAGTGGCTGGGACTACAGGCGTGTGCCACCATGCCCAGCTAATTTTTGTATTTTTAGTAGAGACGGAGTTTCACCATGTTGACCAGGATGGTCTCGATCTCTTGACCTTGTGATCCACCCACCTCAGCCTCCCAAAGTGCTGGGATTACAGACGTGAGCCACCGCGCCCAGCCAGAATTTTTCAACATAGATTTTATAGGCTGTGTTATTTTATTCTTTACTTTTTTTTTGAGATGAAGTTTTACTTTTGTCACCCAGGCTGGAGTGCAGTGATGCGATCTCGGCTCACTGCAACCTCCGCTTCCCAGGTTCAAGCAGTTCTCCTGCCTCAGCCTCCCAAGTAGCTGGTACTACAGGTGCATACGACCACATCTGGCTAATTTTTGTATTTTTAGTAGAGATGGGATTTCACCATGTTGGCCAGGCTGGTCTTAAACTCAGATCTTAGGTGATCTGCCTGCCTCAGCCTCCCAAAGTGCTGGGATTACAAGTGTGAGGCACTGAGCTTGGCCTATTGTTTTATTTCTTTATAGCCAACGTGAAACTGGAAAGGTTACACCCAGGTTCTGGGGAAGAGAAAGTGCCTCAGTTTTATAACAGATGGAGATAGAATGGACCGGGACATGGAATGCTTGGTTGAAGTATTGCTTGTTTGTTCTGGAGAGGAAGCAAGTTATTCTTTCCTTATAATTCGGTTTACAAATACAGATTCTTAGGCAACACTAGGACTTTACAGGTTGGTTTAGAGCTGGAAGAGGCATTTTCCACATATTTTGGATATCAAATTCCTGTACTTATTTCATGGAAAAACTTTTAGAAAATGATTCAAAACTACCTTATATGCTTCTGTGCTGTTAGTAGGCATGGGGCAGTACGTAAAAGTTTGTGTTCCAACTCCGGAGTTAGAATTCACTGTGAGTTCACTTATCAGCTCTGTGACCTTGGGCAGAGTACTTGGCCTCTTCTGTGGCTCAATTTCTTCACCTGTAAAATGGGTAATAATAGTGCCTCATTTACAAAGATAAATTCCAAAGTGCTCAGGAATGTGTCCTAAGCATGGCAACACATCCTAAGCATGATGAGCACTCAAGAAATACAAGTTTTGTATTATCAAAAGATAATTAGAAAAACCCTAGTGAGGATTCACTGTGTACTCAGGCTGCTGCTGGGGCAGGTGTGCACTGAGTTCTCTTACTAGAACCTCCTGGAAGGCTCCATTGAGGAGTGCTGGAGGGTCTGGGTTGGCCTGGCTCAGACAGGCCCACTCCTTGACTGCACCATGCCAGATGCATGGAGTCATCTTATCTTATCCCTGGTGAAATAGGGAGAGAAACCCTTTCTTAAGTTGTTTTAATTTTTGTTTCTTTAATGATAAACAGTACTGTGCCTATGAAACAGGCCGCTTGCTGGCTGCTGTGGAAGGGCTGCAGGCACACAGTGGCTTCTGCACCAGCATCCTGCTCCACTGGTGCTCCAACCCAGCACTGTGGAGCTCCCTTGGGAAGCATTATCATAGACCCTCCCAGGTAAATGTAAATTATCTCGTTTGATAAAAACAGGTATAAACTTCTTAGCATGTATATACCTTTAGCAGGATAAGTTATTCAAATTTGTTATTTTTCAAATGTATGGATATTTTCCTGTTGTACCTTTCTAATACTAATTTAATTTATATAATTTATTTCTAATTTAATTTTTTTTTCTTTTTTTGAGACAGTTTCACTCTGTCTTCCAGGCTGGAGTATGGCAGCACCATCCGGGGTCACTGCAACGTCTGCAGTGATTCTCCTGTCTCAACCCCTCTAGTAGCTGGGATTACAGGTTTGTGCCACGGTGCCCGGCTAATATTTTTTTGGTAGAAACGGGGTTTCACCATGTTGGCCAGGCTGGTCTCGATCTCCTTACCTCATGTGATCTGCCTGCCTGGGCCTTCCAAAGTGCTGGGATTACAGGCATGAGCCACCACACTCAACCCAATTCAGTTTCTTTCTTCAATTTCAGGACTGCTGTTCAGATTATCTGTTTCATCTTGGGAAAGTTCTGATTGTGGTTTTTAAGAAATTGGTGGTCAAGTTGGGTGGCTCACTCCTATAATCCCAGAACTTTGGGAGGCTGAGGCAACAGGATCACTTGAGCACAGTTTGAGACTGGTCTGGGAAACATAGCAAGATGCTGTCTCTAACAAAAATTAAAAAAATAGTCCAGGCATGGTGGGGCGTGCCTGTAGTGTAGTGCCTGAGTGCCTGTAGTTACGCAGGAGGCTGATGTAGGAGGATCACTTGAGCTGAGGAGGTTGAGGCTGCTGTGAGCCATGATCTTGCCACGCTACTCTTCCAGACCAGGTGACAGAGTGAGATCCTGTCATTAAAAAAAAGAAAGAAAGAAAGTGGTCCATTTAATCTAAACAGATCTGAATTTATGTGTGTGGAGTATATAGTAATCTTTTATCATTTTACGTCTACAGAATCTGTAAAGATAAGATTCTCTTTTTTATTCCCAGTAAAGGCAGTTTGTCTTTTTTTTTTTTTTTTTAGATCTGACAAATGAAAATTTATGTCTTCTTTCTCTGTTAGTTTTGCTAGAGGCTTATCAATTTTATCAAACTTCAAAAATTAGCTTTGGGTTTTATTGATTTTTTTGAAGAAAGAAAGGAAGGAAGGAAAGAAAAAAAGAAAAGAGAGAAAGAAAAGAAAGAGAGATAGAGGGAGAGAGAACGGGAGTCTTGCTCTATTGCGCAGGCTGGAATGCAGTGATGTGATCACAGCTCAGTGCAGTCTCACTCCTCACCTCAAGCCACCCTTCCACCTCAGGCTACCCTACCAAGTATCTGAGACTACAGGCATGCACCTCTGTGCCAGGCTAATCTAAAATAAAAATTTCATTTTCTTTTTTTTTGAAAACTGTTTTCTAAAGTGACTATCTTGTTTTGTATTTCCACCAGAAACATATGAGTTTTGCTCCAGTTGTCCCATAAATTCACCAGTTTTGTTGTATTATCAGTTGTTTTATTTTAGCAATTCTAAAAGGTGTATAGTAGTGTCTTAATTTGATTTTATTTTTCACTTCCCTAATGAGCTGTGATGCTGAGTATTTTTCTTTTGTGATTATTTTAATTTAATATAAATTAAATTAAACATTTAATTTCTCAGTTGCACTAATCACATTTCAGAGGCTCCAAGGCCACATGCAGTTAGTGGCTATCTTATTGGATGGCACAGATTATCAAACATTTCCTTTATTGCAGAAACTTCTAGACAATAGGATGCCTTAGCTAAAGTCATGAGTTCTTTCACATCAGAATTCATGGCTAATCTTCAGTAGGAATAGAGGAATTTTATAAGACTATAACATTTAGTCCTAAAGCATTCAAAGTCCAATTTTCTCATTCCATGTTACAGTTACAAATTTCTCTAGTTTTGATTTAAAAATTACCTGACCATATTTGCTATCTCCCCAACTAAGCTGGAAGCCTTTTAAGAATGGGGCCACTTTTTATCCAATTTGCCGGTCTGTGTCTTTTGATTGGGGCATTTAGTCCATTTACATTTAGGGTTAATACTGATATGTGTGAATTTGATACTGCCATTTAAAGCTAACTGGCTGTTTTGCCCATTAGTTGATGCAGATTCTTCATGATGTTGATGCTCTTTACCTTTTGGTATGTTTTCAGAGTGGCTGGTACTGGTTGTTCCTTTCTGTGTGTAGTGCTTCTTTCAGGAGCTCTTGTAAAGCAGGCCTAGTGGTGATGAAATCTCTGAGTACTTGCTTGTACACAAAGGATTTTATTTTTCCTTCACTTATAAAGCTTACTTTGGCTGGATAGGAGATTCTGGGTTGAAAGTTCTTTTCTTTAAGGATGTTGAATATTGGCCCCCACTCTCTTCTCACTTGTAGGGTTTCTGCTGAGAGATCTGCTGTGAGTCTGATGGGTTTCCCTTTGTGTGTAACCTGACCTTTTTCTCTGGCTGCCCTTAGCATTTTCTCCTTCATTTCAACCCTGGTGAATCTGACGATTATATGCCTTGGGATTGCTCTTCTTGAGGAATATCTTTGTGGTGTTCTCTGTAGTTCCTGGACTTGAATATTGGCCTGCGTTGCTAGGTTGGGGAAGTTTTCCTGGATGATATCCTGAAGAATATTTTCCAGCTTGGATTCATTCTATTCATCACATTCAGGTACACCTATCAAACGTAGGTTAGGTCTTTTCACATAGTCCCATATTTCTTGGAGATTGTTCATTCCTTTTTACCCTTTTTTCTCTAATCTTGCCTTCTTGTTTTATTTCATTGAGTTGATCTTCGACTTCTGATATCCTTTTTTCTGCTTGGTCAATTCGACTGTTAAAACTTGTGCATGCTTCGTGAAGTTCTCGTGTTATGTTTTTCAGCTCGATCAATTCATTTATGTTTCTCTCTAAGTTGTTTATTCGCATTAGCATTTCATCAAATCTTTTTTCAAGGTTCTTAGTTTCTTTGCATTGGGTTAGAACAGGCATCCCCAAACTACGGCCCGCAGGCCGCATGTGGCCCTGAGGCCATTTATCCGGCCCCCTGCCGCAGTTCAGGAAGAGGCACCTCTTTCATTGGTGGTCAGTGAGAGGAGCACAGTATGTGGCGGCCCTCCAACGGTCTGAGGGACAGTGAACTGGCCCCCTGTGTAAAAAGTTTGGGGACGCCTGGGTTAGAACATGTTCTTTTAGCTCACAGAAGTTTCTTATTAGCCACCTTCTCAAGCCTGATTCTGTGAATTCATCACACTCATTCTCCATCAGGTCTTGTTCCCTTGCTGATGAGGAGTTGTGATCTCTTGTAGGAGGAAAGGTGTTCTGGTTTCAGGTGTTTTCATCTTTTTTGTGCTGGTTTCTTCCCATCTTTGTGGATTTATCCACCTGTCGTCTTTGTAGTTGCTGACTTTCAGATTGGGTCTCTGAGTGGATGTCCAGTTTGTTGATAATGAAGTTATTTCTGTTTCTTAGTTTTCCTTCTAGCAGTCTGGCCCCTCTGCTGTAGGACTGCTGAGGTCCATTCCAGGCCCTGCTTGCCTGGGGATCACCTGCAGCCACTGTAGAACAGTAAGGGTTGCTACCAGTTTCTTCTTCTGCTATCTTTGTCCCAGAAGGATACCCGCCAAATGTCTGTCTGAGCTCTCCTTTATGAGGTGACCTTTGGGTTTATATGGCTCAGGGAGCTCCTTGAGGAGACAGTCTGTCCTTTATATGAGCTCAAGTGCTGAGCTGTGGCTCCATTGTTCATTCAGAGCTGCTGCATGATTTCCTGTGTGGCAACCCACTGCACCAGCTGAAACAGTGGCGCTGAGATTCGTGGTGCTTTTTTGCCCGGAAATCTCCTGGTCTGGCTCCCTGTTTCAGTTCCTTTTTAGTCAGCTGAATGGGCGACTCTGCCTTCCTGGAACTCCATTCGCCAGCTAAAAGGGCACCCAGTCCCGTGTAATTTATATAGAGAACTGCCACTCTGGGGTGCCGGCCAAAAGAGTTGCACTGGCAACTCATGGGGCTCCTCCGCCTGGGAATCTCCTGGTCTGTGGGCAATAAAAATCCGTCTGGAAATGCAGCCTCCACTCACTCTCTGCACTTTCACTGGGAGGTACAATCCTGAGCTGCTCCTAATCGGCCATCTTGGATCTCTCTGGGTTTTATTGATTTTTTTTTCTATTACTTTTCTGCATTCAGTTTTATTGATTTCCCATCTGTTAATTTTCATTCTTCTGCTTGCTTCAGTTTATTTTACTCTTTTTTTCTAGTTACTTGAGCTAGAAGCTGAGATTATTGATTTGAGACCTTCTTTTCTAATATCAGCATTTAATGATAATTTTCCTCTGAGAACTGCTTTAAACATACATATTTTTGTATGTTGCATTTTCATTTCATTCAATATAATATGTTAAAATTTTTTTTCTTGGTATCCTCTTTGGCCAATGGATCGAGAAATGTGGTGTTTAATTTTCAAGTGTACGGAGATTTTTGGTTGTAAATCTTTCTATTACTGAATTCTAATTTAATTTTATTATGGCCTGATAGCATATTTTATATTATTTCTATTCTTTTAAATGTATTGATGTATGTTTTGTGGTCCAGAATATAGAATACATATTTCTTGGCTTCATAGTATCCGAGAGGTCTGATGTAATGCTTAACTTTGCTCCTAAGGATTTTTTTTTCTTCTGGCTTCTTTAAGAATTTCTCTGTTTTAGGTTTCTCGAGTTTGAGTATGATAGGCCTAAGTCTTTGTTTTGGTTTTCTGCAGTTTGAATATGATAGGTCTCACATGGATTTCTTTGGTGTTACCCTGTGTGGTACTTCTGAGCTTCCTGAGTCTGTGGTTTGGGAATTACTTCAAACATTTCTTCTGCTTCTCCCTCTTTTTCTACTTTTATTATTTCCATTGTGCACGTGTTACACCTTTGATAATTGTCTCATAGTTGTTGAAGATTCTGTTCTTCCCCCACCCCACCACATCTTTTCTTTGTTCTCTCTGCTTTCAGTTTAGGAAGTTTCTATTGAAATATTTTCAAGCTCGTTGATTTTTTCCTCTACCCTAAGCAGTCTACTGATGAGTCCATCAAAGGTATTCTTAAAAAATAAATTTTTTTTTGAGGCAAGGTCTCAATCTGCTACCCAAGTTGGAGTATAGTGGTGAGATCATAGTTCACTGCAGCCTCAACTTCCTTGGATTATAGGTATGCACCACCATGCCTGGCTAATTTTTTTTTTTGTCTCAACAAAAACCAAAAAAATTTAGATTGTGTTGCCCAGGTTGGTCTTAAACTCCTGGCCTCAAGTGATCCTCTTGCCTCAATCTCCCAAAGTGGTAGACTTACAGGTGTGAGCCACTGCACTCAGCCAGCATTCTTCATTTCTGTTACAATGGTGTTTTAATTTTTTCATTTTTTTGTTTTTGTTTTTTTTTAGAGATGGGTCTTTCTCTGTCACCTAGGTTGGAGTGCAGTGGTGTGATCATAGTTTACTGCAGCCTCAAACTCCTGGGCTCAAGCAAGCTTCCTGCCTTGGCATCCCAAACAAAGCACTGGGATTACAGGCGTGAGCTACCATTCCTGGCCTGTTACAGTGTTTTTGATCTCTAGCACTTTCTTCTGATTCTTTCTCAGAGTTTGCGTATTTCTATGAACCTCACTCATCTTTTTGTATGTTGAAAAACATGCAATTTTGTTTTTAGCATGTATACACCTTTAGCAGGATAAGTTATTCAGATTTATTATTTTGTATCTTTTGTCCATATTTTGTATCTTTTGTCCACTTACTGTCCTAATATTTTATATCTTTTGTCCACTTGTACCATTACAGCCCCTAGCACATTAATCATAGGTATCTAAAAATCTCAGTCTGATAATTGCAAAATCTTTGTCATATCTCAGGTGGGTTCTGATGCTTGCTTTGTGTGTTCAGACTGGTTTTTTTTTTTTTTCCTGACTTTAATAATCTTATAATTGTTGTTGAAAGCCAGACATGATGTATTGATTGGCCTATAGGAACTTAACTGAATGGATCTTTAGTGTGAGGTTTTGTGTTTGTCTGTCTGACAGGTAGGCTGTGTTTAATGTTTGCTGTAGCTGTAGATGGCAGAGGCTCCACATTCCTCCCATGTCCCGTTTTGTTTCCAAACTGTCTTTGAGTTTTTCTAGAAACTTCTTAAGTAGTGTATGAGGTTTCTCCAGAGAGACCAACAGGGTATCTGTGTGTCTGTGGATATAGGTATGTGAGAGGGGATGTGTTAGGAGAACTAGCTCTTGTGACTGTGGAGGCTGAGAAGTCCAGCGCCCGGCCAGCTGCCAGTTGAAGGTCCTAGGATGCTAAGAGCTTGGCTGAGGCCAGGTCTGAAGGCCTCAGAGCCAGGGAAACCAATGGCGTAACTCTCAGTTCGAAGCCAAAGGTCGGAGATTGTGAGGGGCCTGCCACTGTAAGTCCTGGAGTCCAAAGGCTGGGAGTCTGGAGTTGCCCCAGGAGAGGAGAGGAAGAGTGTACAGCATCTCAGCAGATAGATTGGCCTTTTCTCTATTTTTGTTCTCTCCAGGCCCCAGCTAATGGTGCCTGCCCACACTGAAGGTAAATCTTCCCTGCCTAGTCCACTCATACTCCCATGCTAATCTGCCCTGGAAACACCTTCACAGACACACCCAAAAATAATGCTCTACCAGGTTTCTAGGTATTTCTTAATTCAGCCAAGTTGACAACTACAATTAACCATCAAGTGGAGTCTTTATCTTGCCCTTCCGTTGTAATTCACTATGGTTATACTAGAGCCCCGTTGATGTGATGGTAAGGTATTAGGGACAGAAAATATCCTGTAATCCTTTGATTCAGTCTCAGTTTTTTAGTTAGTCTGAGTACCTGGACTGTGAATTTCAGAAATTTCTTTGCCTGCCTGTCTTCCTCCCCACCTCCCTGCCTCTCTTCCTTCTCCTTCCTCCTTCTCTTCCCTACTTTCTTTCTCTCTTCCTCCCATGACCCACCTACTCTATTAACTTGGAAACTGGAGGCTTTAGTTTTCAAGTTTTCCTTTCCCTGGGCCAGATAAAGTTTTTTTTTTTTTTTTTTTTTTTTAAGGCCACATAAAGTTCTGATAAAGTAGTGTTACTTGATGGAAGGCCTTTGTTATGGAGAACAGAATGTTCCGGGCATTTTTCAAAATGGTTACTTTTCTCTGAGTGCATTTCGAAAGGGTTATTTTTTTTTTCTGTCCCCCTGTCCATAGCATGGGGGATTTTTTTTTTCCTCCGGTCTTCATCCTGAGAACCTGGTGAGGCTCTTGTAGATACAACAAAACTTATGAAAGTTTGTTCTCTACAAGACTGGACCTCAGGAATTTTAAACTCTCATGCTTGTCTATAATCAGCTTCCAGCAATCATCAATTGCCATGTTTTTACCATAGACTGGCTTACTCGGCTTTTGCTTCAGTAAAGATGTGATTTCTGTATTTGCCTGCTGTCTCTCCAGTTTTTACGTAGTAGTTTGCCTTGTGACCTCATTCTCTGGTGGATTTAAGATAAGTTTTAATTTAGGCTGGGCGTGGTGGCTCACACCTGTAATCCTAGCACTTGAAGGAGGCCAAGGTGGGTGGATCATGAGGTCGGGAGTTCAAGACCAGCCTGACCAACACGGTAAACCCTGTCTCTACTAAAAATACAAAAAAATCAGCTGGGCATGGTGGCGCGTGCCTGTAACCCCAGCTACTCAGGAGGCTGAGGCAGGAGAATTGCTTGAACCTGGGAGGTGGAGGTTGCAGTGAGCCAAGATCGTGCCATTGCACTCCAGCCTGCAAGACAGAGCGAGATTCCGTCTCAAAAAAAAAAAAAAAAAAAAGAGAGAGAGAGAGAAAAGTTTTAATTTGTTCAGCGTTTTTTGTTTTTGTTTTTTTTTTTTTTTAATATTATGGGGAGGACTTAAATGGCACCTTTCAAATCTCTTCACATGTTAGAACAGAAATGGGGTGATAGATCACTTGAGGTTAGGAGTTTGAGACCAGCCTGGCCAACATGATGAAACCCCATCTCTACTAAAAATACAAAAATTAGCCGGGCATGGTGGCATGCACTTGTAATCTCAGCTACTCAGGAGGCTGAGGCAAGAGAATCACTTGAACCTGGGAAACAGAGGTTGCAGTGAGCTGATACTGTACTACTGCACTCCACAGAGCAAGACTCCATCTCAAAAAAAAAAAAGCCACCTTAGCCTCCCAAGTAGCTGGGACCACAGTTGTACACCACCAGCTACCATGCCAGGGTAATAATTTGATTTTTTTGTAGAGATGAGGTCTTTCTATTTTGCCCGGGTTGGTCTCCTAGGCTCAAGCAATCCTCCTGCCTTGGTCTCCCAAAGTGCTGGAATACTGGCATGAGCCACCTCGCCCAGCCGGTTCTATTTTGCTTCACATATTTTGTTGGTCTAATGATTTGTTTCTTCTTCTTCTTTTTTCATTTCCTGACACTAAGGGCAAGTATACATTTAGGATTTCTGTGTCTTCTTGGTGAATGCACTTAGAAAAATCATTAATGTCCTGCTTTATCTCTGGCAATTTTCTTTATTCCATAGTCTCTCTCTTCGTAATAATATGGCTAGCTCACATTAAAAAATATTATTTGTGGTGGGGCACGGTGGCTCATGCCTGTAATCCCAGCACTTTGGGAGACTGAGGCAAGCAGATCATGAGGTCAGGAGTTCAAGACCAGCCTGACCAATATAGTGAAACTCCATCTCTATTAAAAATACAAAAATTGGCCTGACATGGTGGTGCGCACCTGTAGTCCCAGCTACTAAGAAGGCTGAGGCAGGAGAATTGCTTGAACTCAGGAGGAGGTTGTAGTGAGCCAAGATCACCCTACTGCACTCCAGCCTGATGATAGAGCAAGACTTTTCAAAAAAAAAAAAAAAAAAAAAAAAAATGCATGGTATATTTTCCCTATCCTTCTACTTATATTTGAAGAAAATTTCTTTTAGTAGCATATATTTGGGTCTGTTTTAAAGAACATTCAGTCTGGATGGGGAACGGTGGCTCACACCTGTAATCCCAGCACTTTGGGAGGCCAAGGCGGGTGGATCACGAGGTCAAGAGATCAAGACCATCCTGGCCAACATGGTGAGACCCTGTCTCTACTAAAAAATACGAAAATTAGCTGGGCGTGGTGGTGCATGCCTGTAGTCCCAGCTATTCGGGAGGCTGAGGCAAGAGAATCACTTGAACCCAGGAGGTGGAGGTTGCAGTGAGCCTAGATCACTGCACTCCAGCCTAGCAACAGAGGGAGACTCCATCTCAAAAAGAAAAGAACAAAAAAGAACATTCAATCCGATAGGACTTGTCTTTAATTGGTATGTTTAGACCATTTACACTTAATGTAACTGTTAATATATTTGGATATAGATTTGTCATTTTTTTGTTTTCTTTTTGTTCCTTAGGTTTTATTTCTCCCTCTTTCTGGGGTTTCTTGAATATTTCTCAGCATTCCATTTAATCAATTTATTGAGGTTTAGACCATGTATCTTCATATAGGTATTTTAGTGGTTACTGTAGGGATTATAGTATTCATATTTAACTTTGTTTACTTAGAAATAATATTGTGCCACTTCAAGTGGAATGCTGTAGGTTATGCTGTAATCTGTATTTGCTGAAATCTGTGTATGCTGTAGATATGTGTATGTTGAAAATTGCTTCAGACAGTGTTACAAATTTTGCCTTCAGCTATCATAAGAAGAGAAAAGTAGTCTATTTATGTAGCTATTTGTCATTTCTGTTGCTTTTCCTTTATCCCTGAAATTCCAGTTTTCCCTCTGATATTATCTCCCATCTGTCTAAAGAACTTTGTTTAGCATTTCTTTTAGAGCAGGTGTGTTGGTGGCAAATTTTCTTAGTTTTTCTTCATCTGAGAATGTCATTCACCTTAATTTGTGAAAGATATTTTTACTATCTTTTTTTTTTTTTTTTTTGTGCTATCATTTACTTTTCAGAGCTCTCAGATCCTGCTCCCTTCCTTGTCTTTTGTTTTAGGTTCCTTCGAGGGGTCATGTTTAGAGAGAGGAGACAGTGAATACCTTGCAAGGGGACATTAAGCTCCATGAGAGAGATTCCCCCAAACCAGCAATGGTACAAGGGCTATAGATTCCTGGAGAAAAAGAGATCTTCAGCCCACTCCTTGAAGATCCTGGGGAAGTGACAGAAACCCGAGTAAGGAGGTTAGCAGCTGATGCAGCTCTCAGGGGTGCTGGGCTCTAGGTCTCGGCTCTGTCAGGATGCCTGTGCCCATCACAGCACAAATATATTAGGGTCACCTGACTTCCAGGATAATGAGTGCCTACTGACCTCAGCCAGTTTGATCATTTACAAATTTTAGCTTCCTTTTGCTAGAGGAGACTAGCCACATAGGAGGTTGGAAATGAATTGAGGGGTAGTTACCCCCCGACATTTTAACCTTGCTCTCTGGTTATGATGAAAGGAAGTCTCAGACCAATTTCTGTCAATTACACACATAGGAATTAAACAGTATTTAATAGGCCAGGCATGGTGGCTTATACCTGTAATCCCAGCACTTTGGGAGGTTAAGGTGAAGAATTGCCTGAGGCCAGGAGCTGGAGACCAGCCTGGGCAACAAGGCAAGACCCTGTCTATAAAAATTTTGAAAATCAGCTGAGTGTTGTGACACATGCCTGTAGTCCCAGCTACTTGGGAGTCTCAAGTGGAAGATCACATTAGCTCAGGAGGTTGAGGCTCTGGTGAATCATGTTCACACCACTACACTCCAGCCTGGGTGACAGAGCAAGACCCTGTCTCAAAAAATAAATAAATAAAAGTAAACCATAGGCATCAAAGCACCATGGAAGGCATGCTATCTCACACCTATAATCCCAGCACTTTGGGAGGCTGATTGGGGAGGATTGCCTAAGGCCAGGAGTTTGAGATCCCATCTTTGCATACACGAAATGAGAGAAAAAATTAGTCAGGTGTGGTGGTGTGTGCCTGTTGTCATAGCTACTTGGGAGGCTGCTTTAGGAGGATGGCTTGAGTCCAGGAGTTTGAGGCTGCAGTTAGCTATGATTGGGCCACTGCACTTCAGCCTGGTGACAGACTTAAGATTCTGTCTCAAAACCAAACAAAACACCTTGCAGCAGAGAGAATGGATTGATGGCAACCAAGCTGACAGAAGATGAAAAAGGCCTTCCTAAGCCAGGCATGGTGGCTCACGCCTGTAATCCAAACACTTTGGAGGCCAAGGTGGGCGGATCACCTGAGGTTGGGAGTTTGAGACCAGCCTGACTAACATGGTGCAACCCTGTCTTTAAAAAAAAAAAAGCTTAAAAAAAAAAGGCCTTCCTTTGCTCTACCAGCTGAGCACATTGCCTCAACCCACCTGGTGCTGGACAGAGCTCCTGACTTGGCTTCATTCACAGGAAAGAGGCTCTCTGGGTGAGCAGATGCCTTACCTTGCATAGCCTTATTTTTAGGCTCTGTGCAGGTCATTACGTGATGATCGCTTGGGTTGAGCAAGATTGTACAGGTCTCTTGAGACTGAAGATCACAGGTAATTGCTGAAAAGTAAAAGTGTTACAAAACATGTGAAACCCTGGAGAATATCACAAGATCTTGGAAGCAAAGCAACCTAGCTGGGAAAAGCAGAAGGTGCATGCCTGTGTCTCGCTTCTGCAGCTTGAGGTTGGGAAATGAACAGTTGACTCCGTAAGTGTCTGCTGCTGTGGATATGAAATGGGTGGGACAGGCTGTCTCTGCTTTTTACTGCTCTGTGTTTACAGCTCTCAGAATTCACCTATTCTCAGATACTCCCTGCCTCTGCCTGCCTACTTGCCATTGGCCTAAACACAATCTGAAGGGAACCAGGACCTCTTGTCTTTTGGTACTGGGGAGTAAGAAGTTTAAAATGTAAGAGCAAAGAACAACCTGACTGCATGTTGAGGACAATGGAATATATTTGAATGAGTCTTCGTACTCAAAAAGTTGGTCAAGAAGGAAAAAGGCATCATTGCAAATTACTTTGGTCAGCTTCTTTGGAAAGACATGACCATTTAAAAAAATCATTGTAAGTTCCAAGGAGATAAAAAAAAATTACTATTAAATGAAGGCTTGGGTTGGGCATGGTGGCATACACCAGTACTTTGGGAGGCCATGGTGGGTGGATCACATGAGGTCAGAAGTTCGAGACCAGCCTGACTAACATAGCAAAACCCCATCTCTACTAAAAACACAAAAAATTAGCCAGGTGTGGTTGTGGGCACCTGTAATCCCAGCTACTTGGGAGGCTGAGGCAGGAGAATTGCTTGGACCTGGCAGACGCAGGTTGCAGTGAGCTGAGATTGTGCCATTGCACTACAGCCTGGGTGACAGAGCGAGACTCCATCTCAAAATAATAAATGAATAGGAAAATAAATAAATAAAGGCTTAATTATTACCTATTCTACTCAGCATATTTATGGTTTTGTTTTGTTTTTGTTTTCTGAGATGGAGTCTTGCTCTTTCACCCAGGCTAGAGTGCATTGGCACGATCTCGGCTCACTGCAACTTCTGCCTCCTGGGTTCCAGCGATTTTTGTGCTTCAGCCTCCTGAGTAGCTGTGATTACAGGTGCATACCACCATGTCTGGCTCATGTGTGTCTATGTGTGTATGTGTGTATTTTTAGTAGAGACAGGGTTTCACTATGTTGGCCCAGCTGGTCTCAAACTCTTGGCCTCAAGTGATCCACTTGCCTCTGCCTCCTAAAGAGTTGGGATTACAGGCATGAGCCACCACGCCTGGCCAGCATATTTATCTTTGAACAAAGTGGATAATGTTGTTTAGATCATCTATGTCTAGTTCTATCAATTGCCAAGAAGTTAGAGTTTAAATTTCCAGATATGCTTATGGAATTGTATCTCTTTTATTCGGCTGAGTTTCACTTTATTTTGAGGCTTTATTGTTAGATGCTTATACGTTTATGATACGTCTTTGTGCTGAGTTATCACTATGAGAGGTCCTTCTATCTTTGGCAATTAATATTGTACCCCCTTTTTTTTTAGTTTGAGATGGAGTTTCACTCTGTTGCCCAGGCTGGAGTGCAGTGGCGTGATCTCGGCTCACTGCAGTCTCCGCCTCCTGGGTTCAAGCAATTCACCTGCCTCAGCTTCCCAAGTAGCTGGGATTACAGGCATGCACCACCACTCCCGGCTAATTTTTATATTTTTAGTAGAAACAGGGTTTTGCCATGTTGGCCAGGCTAGTCTCATTCTTGATCTCAAGTGATCCAACCTTCTCAGACTCCCGCAGTGCAGGGATTATAGGTGTGAGTCACCGTGTCTGGCCAATACTGTACCTCTTAAAGTCTATTAATATGATCTCTCCAGCGTTGTTTACAATATGTATAGTAGAGGTTACAGCCACTTACTTTTCAAAAATAATGGCTTTAATTGAGATATAATTCAAATACCATATAATTCACCTGTTTAAAGTGTGCAGTTCAGTATACAATAATCACACCCAAAAGAAACCCTGTATTGGTTAGCAGTCACTCCTCATTTCCTTCCAGGTGTGGGTAGCAGCTGTGGAGGTGGGAAACTTCCCTGGTGTCCGTAGCTCCCTTCCAGAATCCTACTGTTTCTGATTGCTCTCAGGTATCTGCCCTCAGTAGTTGTATTCTGTATTCTATCCAGAGTTTATCATTTTTATATGGGGAAAGGTCAGTTTGGTAGGATTATTGGCCCTTACGTATGTATGCATGTATGAGACAGAGTCTTGCCATCACTCAGGCTAGAGTGTAATCTCAGCTCCCTGAAGCCTCGATCTCCTGGGCCCAAGTGATCCTCCCACCTCAGCCTTCTGAGTAGCTAGGATCATAGATACCACAACGCCTGGCTAATTTTGTTTATTTAATTACTAATTAATTTATTTAGAGAGAGCGTCTCACTGTCGCCTCGGCTGGAGTACAGTGAGTGGCATGATCATGGCTCATTGCAAACTTGACCTCCCAGACTCAAGTGGTCCTCCCACTTCAGTCTTTCAAGGTAGCTGGGAATAGAGTTGTACACAACCATGCCCAGCTAATTTTTATATTTTTCTGTAGAGACAGAGTTTCATTATGTTGCCCAGGCTGCTCTCAAACTCCTAGGCTCAATTGATCCTCCCACCTTGGCTTCACAAAATCTTGGGATTATAAACATGAACCACGTTTTTTTTTGTTTTTGTTTTTTTTTTTTTTTTGAGGCGGAGTTTCGCTCTTGTTACCCAGGCTGGAGTGCAATGGCGCGACCTCGGCTCACCGCAACCTCCGCCTTCCTAGATTCAAGCAATTCTCCTGCCTCAGCCTCCTCAGTAGCTGGGATTACAGGCACGCGCCACCATGCCCAGCTAATTTTTAGTATTTTTAGTAGAGACGGGGTTTCACCATGTTGACCAGGATGGTCTCCATCTCTTGACCTCGTGATCCACCCGCCTCGGCCTCCCAAAGTGCTGGGATTACAGGCTTGAGCCACCGCGCCCGGCTTTTTTTTTTTTTGATATAGGGTCTTGCTCTATCATCCAGGCTGCAGTGCAGTGGAACAATCATGGCTCATTCCAGCCTTGACCTGCTAGGCTCAAGCAGTCCTCCCACCTCAGCCTCCTGAATATCTGGGACCACAAGCATCTGCCACCTCGCTTGGCTAATTTTTTGATTTTTTGTAGAAATGAAGTCTTGCTGCGTTTACCCAGGGTGGTCTTGAACTTCTGGGCTCAAGCGATCCTCCTGTCTTGGCCTCCCAAAGTGTTGGGATTATAGGCATGAGCCACCATGTGTGGCCTGTTTATTTTTATTTTTATTTTTTGTTTGTTTGTTTTAATTGGAAATAGAGATGGAGACCTCACTGTGTTCCCCAGGCTGGTCTCAAACTCCTGGACTCAAGCGATCCTCCTATCTTGGCCTCACAAAGTGCTGGGATTATAGGCATGAGCCACAACATCTTGCCTGATGTGTCTTTCTTCTTCTAAATGATAGTTACTTGAGTGTGTTTTTAGTAAATATTCCTTGAGTCATATGCTCATGATTTGTGTACATTTAACTTTGAATATATCTTCTTCAGTACAAATTTTACTTAGAATAAATATGTGAAAATTATCATGTACCTACCTGGAATGTATCCATGATATATTGTGTATAGATACAGCCTCTGTGGAGAGCAATTTGGCTATATCCATCAAAATTGTGTGTAAGAGGATGAGGATATAGGAGCATCTGCAGGTGTCTGTGGCCTGGGCTGCTTTGTTGTAGGGCCTGTCTGTACATTCTGGAATAGGTGGCTCATGGGCACATCTGACAGTGTCATAGGGTTAGGTGGACACAAGTTGATGTTCAGGCCCCACCGATGTAGACATCTGATAGACTGCCTGCATTTTGGGTCAGGACCATGAGAAAGATTATTCCCTAGGAACAGGAGTGAACTGGAAGCAAATTGGCCTTCTCAGAAACCAAACCCCATTTGTATTAATCTCAGTCTGTGATCTCGACTCAGGCTGTGACTGGGGTGCTGATGCCTATTTCTCTGTAGATTAAAAAAAATCACCCAGGGCACATATTTTTTTCTTGTTTTAAGTATATTGACACACAATCAAGATATTCATGCCCATGGAGCTATGATAATATGAATGAAAGACGTTGAGTGGCTCATACTGCTGAAGTGGGCTCCCCAGGGTCCCTGATGCAGCAGTTACCAGACACAGGTTTTTGGGTTTTTTTTTTTTTTTTTTGAGACCATTTTGCTTTGTCACCCAAGCTGGAGTGCAGAGTTGCGACCACAGCTTACTGCAGCCTTGACCTCCTGGGCCCAAGCAATCCTCCTATCCTCCTGCCTCAGCCTCTTGAGTAGCTGGGACTATGGACCCCTGTCACCACACCTGGCTACTTTTTTTTTTTGGTGAAGAACGGGGTTCTCATTATGTTGCTCAGACCAGTCTTAAACTCCTGGTCTCAAGCAATCCACCCAACCCCCAACCTCCCAAAGTTCTGAGATTACAGGCATGAGCGACCATGCCTGGCTAGAGCCATAGGTTTTGTATAAATTGTGATCCTTAATCTCCAGTATGCAGAGTGTCATTCTGTTGTCTGAGATGCACTGTGGTCTCCTCCATGACCTCACACCCTTTCAGGTGGCAGAAAGTTCATTTTTATCCATTCAGAGGTCACCCAGGGCTATGTTTCTACCTGGCAGGGGTTTCATGTTCTGTCTGCTCTGGCACTCACTGGGCTGTGCTTCTGTCAGTCTTTGGGCCTTGGTTCCCACAAGTCCTCTGCATACAGACCTTTCTCCCGACCCCGTGCTCCGCAGAGCACTGCACTCCCCCGTGTAGCTCCTTGTTTAGTTTCTGCCCCTTGCTGCCTGAACACACCTTGCTGGGCTTCCTCAGCTGGGCTCCTGCCCCTTCCTGAGTATTGCCTGAAAGAATGAATTCACTTTCATTTCCCCAAAACCTACCTGCAGAGGGCTCATCCTTCTGTTCCAACCTGTGCCCTGCCTGCCAGGCCCAGCCGTAGCTGCCCAGAGGGCTTTTATTTGCAGCTGTTGGCTGTTGTCCAGGGACTGGGTATCTGAACCTCAGACACAAAGAGCTCCCAGTTTGTGTTCTGCTCTGTCTCCTTCCTGGAGGCAGCAGGTGCAGAATATCCTGTTGCCTGAGTCGGGCAGAGAGAACAGGGAGCAGGAAACTGGGTCACCTCCTTGGGCTGCTCTTTTAGAACCTCTTCCCATCATGTATGCTGAACTGAGATGCTTTTTCCTTCCTCTTTAGCTTCCCCAGGAAGAAAGACATGTGAAGGACACTCTTTTTTGACCCAGGTTCATGTAATTGTGTGCATATCTGCATTTTTATTTAAAGGAATGAGATTTTATTTGGGCTTTACTTGTGACACATGTGTTCATGCTAACCTAGCTATATTTATTTCAACCGAATATGCATCTGTGTTACATGTTGGAAGATAATATCTTTGCCATGGGAATAATAATTATTTTTCTTAAAATTGTTTTTAGTGTTAAAGGAAATCAGAAAGTGCCTTTGCCAATGTAGCCCACAAGCCATTGGTTAGAGACCAGACGCACAGAGAAGTGGAGACACGGAGGCCAGTACTGTGTGTGTGTCCTCAGCACTGGCAGGGACCAGTGAGTGACTCTGTTTAAAATGCCAGTTCCCCAACCTTTGTTTTGTTTTTGTTTTTGTTTTTGTTTTTGTTTTTTGAGACAGGGTCTCATTCCGTCACCCAGGCTGGAGTCTCAGCTCACTGCAGCCCATACAGACCTTCTGGGCTCAAGCGATTCATCCTCCTTAGCCCCCTGAGTGACTGGAACCACAGGCATGTGCCACCACACCTGGCTAATATTTTTTTGTGTTTTTGGTAGAGACGGGGTTTCACTATGTCATTGAGGCTGGTCTCAAACTCCTGAGCTCAAGCAATCTGCCCGCGTTCACATCCCAAAGTGCTACGATTACAGGCATGAGCCACCGAGCTTCCCAACCTTTGCCTTAGATCACACATTTCTTTTTAAACAGTGTGTCTGAGGCCAGTTACGATTCCAGTAAGCTGCACATGGTGGAGGGTACCTGTAGTCCCACCTACCTGGGAGGCTGAGGTGGGAGGATCACTTGAGCCCAGGAGTGTGAGGCTGTGTTGAGCTGTGATTATACCTGTAAATAGCAGCCTGGGCCACATAGCAAGACCCCCATCTCCAAAAAAAAGAAAAAAGAACAAAACCCAACAAGGGTGAGAAATACTTCCAGACATACTGGGGTCTGGAGTGGAGGGCCACTGTGACCAAGCCCCTGCACCAGTGCCCTTGTGTGGGGAAGCGAAAGGTAAGCTGAGACCCCCACTCTATGAGCACCTCACCTGCACTGGTGCTTTCCCTGGGTATTTCAGCTCAGCCTTTCTTTGACTTTAGCCAGACTCTGATTCTCCAGGAAGGCCTGAGTAACCTGGTGTGTTTACTAACTTTCGCAATAGGCTCAGCTCTTTTCAAACTTGTCCTCCAAGCTATAAGAGCCACCTGGAGGTAGTCTGAATTGCTTTCTATGTCTCCTTCCTTCCTTCCTTCTTTCCTTTCTTTTTCTTTCTTTCTTCCTTTCTTTCTTTTTCCTTTTTTTTTTTTTTTTTTTTTTTATAAAGACAGGGTTTCACCATGTTGGTCAGGCTGGTCTTGAATTCCTGACCTCAGGTGATCCACCTGCCTTGGCCTCCAAAGTGCTTGGATTACAGGCATGTGCCACCATGCCTGGCCTCTGTGTCTCCTTTCTATTTCCATCCCTGCTCAGCACCTCTGTTTCTGCTGGATGTAGCCTGGGGTGTTATGTCTTTCCAGGCCCTCTCAGCCTCTCAAGGGGTTATCTCTAGGCCTGGCTGCGTTGACTTCAAATTTGAAGGCCTGACCAGATGCTGGAGGCTTGTGGCCACTCTGTGATTCAGACAGAATGACAGGCAAGCATGCCTCTATCTGTATAGCACCAGCGTGGCTTGGAATAAAAGCTCTGGAATCCACTTCACTGCTTAATAGGATAAACATTCAATTGGCCTTACAAATCCAGAGGATTGTTACTTTTTTTTTTTTAGTAGATTTATTTTATGTTTCCTTTTAGGACTCTTCTAGAAAAGTGATTTAACCAATTTATATGGTTAGTTTATTGGGGGTCTTTTTGAGGTGAGGGAAGGTCTGGCTATGTTGCTGAGGCTAGTCTTGAAGTCCTGGGCTCAAGTGATCTTCCCACCTTAGCCTCCCAGGTAGCTGGGATTACAGGCACACACCACCATGCCCAGCCCATTTACTCGATTTTTAACTTGAGTTGGAAGAAACGAAATGATAAAAGGCTTGAGGGAAATAGCTTTTGTAAAAGAAAATGAAATTTTGGTGCCTACCCATCTGTACCCCACCAACTAGTTATGCCAAAGGGAGTTGAGGCATGCAGCTGTGAATTGAGGCATGCAGCTGCCGTTCTTTTTCCCCAGAGAACTCTTAACTTCACAATCCCATGTCACAGTGTTAGACATAAGCCAGGTCCCAGGATGGCAAAAGGCCTCCTGATGGCTTCCCTCACAAACTGCTCACAAGGACATTCCTTGCTAGCCCCTAAACCTTTCAGGATATGTATCTCCTATAAAACCAGCACATGCCCATTGTAACCTTGGGTCTGCAAGCCAAGTCTAACTCCTAAAACTGAGTTCTGTTAAATCTCACACTGACAATGTTGATGACAAGCTTACCTTCCTAGGTGCAGAACACACACAAGACAGGAACAGTCACCCTTCCCGCTTGACTTTCCATTACTCCCTCTTTTCAGACACTTACCTTATCTGATATGAAACACAGAGAGGTACTGAGCAGTAATTAGAGCCTCATAAGAATGTAACCATTGGCCGGACGAGGTGGCTCATGCCTCTAATCCCAGCACTTTGAGAAGCTAAGGCAGGTGGATCACCTGAGGTCAGGAGTTCAAGACCAGCCTGACCAACATGGAGAAACCGTGTCTCTACAAAAAATTCAAAATTAGCCAGGCGTAGTGGCACATGCTTGTAATCCTAGCTACTTAGGAGGCTTGTTTGAACCTGAGAGTCGGAGGTTGCGGTGAGCCGAGATCATGCCACTCTGAGCAATAAGAGTGAATCTTAAAAAAAAAAAAAAGCCGGGCGCGGTGGCTCAAGCCTGTAATCCCAGCACTTTGGGAGGCTGAGGCGGGTGGATCACGAGGTCGAGAGATCGAGACCATCCTGGTCAACATGGTGAAACCCTGTCTCTACTAAAAATACAAAAAATTAGCTGGGCATGGTGGCACTTGCCTGTAATCCCAGCTACTCAGGAGGCTGAGGCAGGAGAATTGCTTGAACCCAGGAGGCGGAGGTTGCGGTGAGCCGAGATCGCGCCATTGTACTCCAGCCTGGGTAACAAGAGCAAAACTCCGTCTCAAAAAAAAAAAAAGTTTGAGTTTCACACGTATTGGAAAAAAAAAAATTTTTTTTTTGAAGGAATATAATTTGCCTTCCTGCCCCCGCCCACCCTTGTTTTCTTCTTGCCCACCCTCATCCCGCACATACTGTTGCAGGAGCGGCCACTGGATACAGATCTCTCGGACACTGAATATTGGAGGAAGGAGTCTATTTGGAGGAAGGAGTCTTATTCGGCCGGGAGCAAGGTGGCATATTTGCCTAATATCCAAGCTCGCCTAACAAAAGAAGGTTCCTTCTTTTATATAGGCTTATACTTTAGATGTTACACATGGAAGAATCTTATGTTCATAGCTTAACATACAAAAAGGATCTCTGTTTACTGTCTTAGGAATTACATATGAAAAGGGTTTCAGTTTACAGTCTTAGGAATTACATATGAAAAGGGTTTAAGTTTACAGTCTAAGGAATGAAAAGGGGAAGTTTACAGTCTTAGAAAAAGGGAAGTTGAACTGAGATGGCTGGGTCTCCCTCTTCATTCCCCACTTTGAGACCCTCACCACTTCATAATATTAGTGAGACTTCTCACTTTCATTCTCACTTTCCGGATTTTCTGAAGAAACAGACTGATAATGTTTCATATAATACACTTGTGATGTCATTTTTTGGCTAACTATAGTAGGGATGAATCCCCTAATCATCTGAAGGAACAGGGGCAGTAGACAAGGGAGCAGTAAACAAACACCTATTATTATTAGAACACTTATGATGAGGGTTTTGAATCCTCCCGAGAATGAGGACCAACCTCAAAATAAGGACTCAGGGTTAAATCTGTGCCATATCTGTAGAGGCACATGTGCCAGTTTGGTCATGTCTCACACAGTATCTTCCACTGCTTGCTCCTGGTCATCTATGTGCAGACAGCAGTTAGTTAGATTAAATTTTCTTTTTTTTTTTTTTTTTTTAACATGGCACTATGAACACATGGATTTACACTTACTTATTTGATGCATTTTAATACATTGCAATTGTTAGCCTTGTGGAAGCTGAAATTGTCTTGTATTTGAGGATGATATTTTCTATTTAAAAAATGCTGACTAATGTATATTGACTGATACCTTTTTTGAGTACTTTATATGTATTATTCAGCATAATGCTCCCAGAAGTCTGCAAAGTATCCTTTCACAAATTAGAAAGGTGAGTCACAAAACATTTAAGTAACTCTCCAAAGTTCCCTTAGCTAGATGAGATAAAACTGCAAAAGAAATCAGGGCCACCTTCTTGAATCTTTCTGCTGCATTTATTATGGTACAAGTTTACTAACCAAATTTTTGAATTTTTAGATTTAGTTTTTGTCTCTCATTAGCAAAAAGATTTATGTGAGTTATCAATTTCACATTTATCCCCATTTTATCAGGAAATGTAGGAGACTGAGGGAAGTTAAGTGATTGGTTCAAAAAAGGAAATGGAGACTTAGGGTATTTAAGTGATTGGTTCAAAAACATACAGTATATATATACCTCATAAGAGACAAAGCCCAAACTAGCCTTGAGCCTGCTGTCGTTTGAAGCAGTACTGTCCTTCCCATGGAGTGATCACTGAAGTGAATTGAGATAGTTGACAGTGTACCTCCACCTGATCCGGGTGGCAAATCTGCTTATCTGTTTCCGAGTAGAGAAAAGTGATCATAGATGCATACACACGCATACACACACACCTTTATGGGAAGAGAAGAAGGCACAGTTTTGCAACAAATAGCAGTGCTTCATAAATGTTGCAGTTCTACAGAGCAAGTCAGGAGCCTTTCTAAAATAAAGGCAAATGAAATTGTATGCAGGTTATTGTCCACCGCAGTCATAATATCTCAATCTCTGATCTTCTTTTGAAGTTTATATTTTTAATCATTGTACTTTCTATATTGCTTCAGCATTTTTGTTCTTTTTTTTTTTTTTTTTTTTTTTTTTTTAAAGAATAAAGAAGAGGAAGAAAGAGGAAGAGGGAGAGAGGATGGGGGTATTGCTTTATTGCCCAGGCTAGAATGCAGTCCAAATATGGGTATGCCTATAATTGTCCTTAATAATGGAGACATGAAAGAAAATGAGGGAAGAGAATAGCAAACAAGGAGCCAACCAAGATTTCTTTTAAACTTCTAAGTTGATATGATGTGGTACTGATAAGAGTGTATATTTTGTATATTTAAAGCGGAGAGTTCTATAAATGTTAATTACATTTACTTGTTCCAGATCTGAGTTCAAGTCCTGAATGTCGTTGTTAATTTTCTGTCTCATTGATCTGTCTAATATTAATGTTGAAGTCTCCCACTATTATTATGTGGGAGTCTAAGTCTCTTTATGAGTCTTGTATGTCTGCGTATTCCTGTATTGGGTGCGTATATTTTTAGGATCTTTAGCTCTTCTTGTTGTTGCATTGATCCTTTTATCATTATATAATGTCCTTCTTTGCTTCTTTTGATCTTTGTTGCTTAATTGTAACTTCTGCTTTTTATTTATTTATTTTATCTCTCTATTTGGTTGGTAAATCTTTCTCCATCCCTTGTTTGGAGTCTTTGTGTATCCTTGAATGTGAGATGGATCTGGATGCAGCATACTGATGGGTTTTAGTTTTTTTTTTTCAAATTGCCTGTCTTTGGATTGGGGGATTTAGTCAATTTAAATTTAGAATTAATAATAATATATGTGAGTTTAATACTGCCATTAGCTGGCTATTTTGTCCATTAGTTGATGTAAATTCTTCATTATATTGATGCTCTTTTTGATAATTTTTTTAGAAAGGCTGATACTGTTTGTTCCTTTCATATATGTAGTGGTTCTTTCAGAAGCTCTTGTAAAGCAGGCCTGGTGGTGATGAAATCTCTGAGTGCTTGCTTATTCACAAAAAACTTTATTTTTCCTTCACTTGTGAAGCTTAGTTTGGCTGGATGTGAAATTCTGGGTTGAAAGTTCTTTTCTTTAAGGATGTTGAATATTGGTCCCCATAGCAGTAAACAAACACCTATTATTATTAGAACACTTATGATGAGGGTTTTGAATCCTCCCGAGAATGAGGACCAACCTCAAAATAAGGACTCAGGGTTAAATCTGTGCCATATCTGTAGAGGCACGTGTGCCAGTTTGGTCATGTCTCACACAGTATCTTCCACTGCTTGCTCCTGGTCATCTATGTGCAGACAGCAGTTATTTAGATTAAATTTTCCACAGACGACTCCTTCGGCTGCTAGCAAATAATCTAGGGCCAGACGGTTCTGCTAAATCGCATTTCTCATTTGAATTTCTTGTCAGGCCAAGAGGGACAGAGCTTTGCCCATTTCATTAGTGACTGTTTCCAAAATAGCCTGCAACTGGATGATCTGGTTGAGCACGTAAATAGGGGTCCGGTATCCCCATCCTCAGCCCATGTGGCCAGCCTGTAGTACTCAATAATTCTCTTCGGTGGCCGCTCATCATCTGCCCAATTCCCTAGTTTTAGGTCTCTCTTCTCCCTAGTGGAGTAAACTGAATGCCCTAACAGCTCACCTATCTTAACAGATAATAGGAAGAACGAAGGCTTAATGATGCCTATGACACAGCTACCTGTCCATCTCATGGATTACACACCTTATAATGAGTTCCATTATATAAACAGGTTCCCTTCTGTGTCCCCGTACATTTATAAGAACTACAGGCCAAAAGAGTAACTTTTACATCCTACCTGGTGTACACACTGAGGGCATTCTTCAAAATTACTTAATGTTCCTACTGTGCAAGTCCAAATATTAAAAAGAACAAGTCCCACGATGAATCTCCTCATGCTTCGGCCGTGTGTGGACCAGCCAGCTTCCAGGATGTGACTGGAGCAAGGCTTGTTGTCCTTCTTAAGGTGATTCTGCAGTCCTTGCCTTGGTCTAAGTCCCAGCTGTTGCTGGTTTTTACACGGCTGTGGTGGATTCAGGCTGGGAGTCCTCTACCTTCACAGCTGTGGGATTGGTCAGGATCAGGTCTGAAGTCCTTTCCATTGCGGCTTTAGAGGGGCTGTACTCCCGTCCTTTATCCACACGTGATTACCTAGTGAGAAAGGGTGAACTGGGGAGAAAAAGGCTTACAGGACATTTGTTATTTACTTAGGTTGAAGTATCCTAAGCGATTCTCCTTAGAGCTGATAACTAATGTCCTAACTCAATCTTTCCCCACTCCCGAGGCGTTCCTAGGAGTGCTCAAAGTAGGGGAGGGGGCCTATGGTATAAGACTTAATAGGGGAATATCCTGTTTTTTCTAAAGGGGGTGCCTCTAATTTTGAATAACCCCAAGGGAGGTCCCTGCACCCACTCTAATCTTGTTTCCTAAACACTTTCCCTAAGCTGTTTTTGATGGTCCAGTTCATTTTTTCCCCCACTTTTCCGGAACTCTTAGGTCGGTAGGCAGTGTGCAGTTTCCAGGTGATACCTAAGGCCGTTGCTGTTTTCCAGACTAAATCGGCCACAAATGCTGGTCCACTGTCTGCTCCGATGTGCAGTGGCAGTCCAAATCTGGAGATAAGATCTCGGAAGCAGCACACGGGTTACTTCATGGGTTCTTTCAGTCCCATCCAGAGTATGTGCACACCAGGACCAACAAATACTTATGTCCTCCACACTTGGACATTTCAATAAAGTCTACCTGGAGATCTTCAAAACAGAGCTGCTCCATAAGCTTGAATTCCAGGGGAAAGAGTTGGACCCTGCCTCATGTTGTGTTGCCGACACGTAATGCATCGCTGTGCCACAGTTTTGGTCAAGGCTGCTAAGTGTGAGATGTAAAAGTACTGGCCCAACATATTTTCAAGTGACTCTTGACCTAAATGAGTGGCCTCATGTACGGCTTATACAACTGCTGCCCCCAGCAGCTGTGGTGCTGCTATTCTTCCATCTGTCAGTTGGATCCATCCTTCTTTTGCCCCTTTTGATCCATCCATCAGTTGCCCCTTTCTGTCTGGAGAAAGTCTCTTTCCTCCTTAGAGTAAGTAGGTATTAGATCAGAGATCTGGGGTATCAGCGGGGCTGTAACTGCTATTCGGTAGGGGGCAGATGCTGCCCTACGAGCTGCTGAATGTGCTCGGGAATTTCCCAGGGCCACGGAGGTGTGGGCCCACTGATGTCCTCGGCAATGCACGACCGCCAGCCTCCAGGGCTTCCAGACTGCTACTAGCAGCTGCAAAATTTCATGCTGATACTTTATTTCTTTTCCCCCTGAAGTTAACAGACCTCTCTCTTTGAGCAGTGCTCCAGGTACTTGGAGAGTCAGGAAGGCATATAGAGTCCAGAGAGTCTGTGTAAACGTTTACCACCTTATCTTTACTCAGCTTTAGGGCTTGAGTTAAACAATGAGTGCAGCCTTCTGAGCCGAGGTGCCCTGGGGCAGGGATTTGACCTTGCTTACAGTGTCCAGAGTTACCACAGCGTAACCTGCACATCTGTCCCCTCGTGGATTGACAAAGCTGCTCCCATCCACATACAACTCCCAGTCTCCTACTGTCCATGGCTGATCCCAAGGATCAGGCCTGCTGGAATAGACTGTGTCCAGGACTTCAACACAATTGCGTTCAACAAGTCCCTCTGACATTGGGAGCAAAGTGGTGGGGTTTAAGGTGTTGCAGACTTCAATGGTGATGCGGAAATTTTCACATAGCAGGCCCTGGTATTTGGTCAGCCTAACATCTGATAACCAGTGGTGCCCTCTGGTATTCATTAGAGTCACTACTGCGTGAGGTACCTGGATATTTAGGTTCTGTCCCAGAGTTAGCTTATCTGCTTCTTGTGCTAGCAGAGCAGTTACTGCCAGGCCCTTAAGCATGGGGCCATCCTTTGGAAACTCCATCCAGCTGCTTGGAGAGGTAAGCTACAGGCCTGGGTCAAGGTCCTACTGTTTGAACTAGGACTCCAACTGCCACTTTTTCTCTTTCTGCCACATATAATGTGAAGGGCTTTGTTAAATCAGGCAGACCCAAAGATGGAGCTGACATTAGTTTTGTTTCCAGTTCCTGATAGGCCTGACGCTGCTAGGATCCCCATTCAAAGGGCTCCTTTTCTCCCCACTTTGTCACATCATAGAGGGGTTTGGCTAGTACTGCGAAGTTTGGAAATTCACAATTTACAAAACCCACTGCTTCCAGGAGCTCTCTCGCCTGCCTTTTAGTCTCAGGTTCTGTCACTCTGAAAGCGGCTTGCTTCCTCTCTGCTTCTAGGATGCGTTCCCCCTTCCAGATGGTAAGCCTCAGATACTGCATTTGCCGTTTGGCAAATCTGGGCTTTCCTTTTAGACACTTTATACCCACAGTCCTCCAGGTGCCAAAGTAAGGCATTTGTTTGGGCACCTGACTGCTGTGGGGTGTCCCAATAGAAGATTATCAGCGTACGGGGGCAGCATGCAAGCAAGAAGCTTCTTGGGGGCGGTCACGGCCTGATGTCTCCCCAAGGAAGATGAGAGAGTTGTTGACCCTCTGAGTCCAGTCCAATGCTAAGGAAGTATTCTTTTTTTTTTTTTTTTTTTTTTTTTTTTTTTTGATACGGAGTTTCGCTCTCGTTACCCAGGCTGGAGTGCAATGGCGCGATCTTGGCTCACCACAACCTTTGCCTCCTGGGTTCAGGCAATGCTCCTGCCTCAGCGTCCTGAGTAGCTGGGATTACAGGCATGCGCCACCACGCCCAGCTAATTTTTTGTATTTTTAGTAGAGTCGGGGTTTCACCATATTGACCAGGATGGTCTCGATCTCTTGACCTCGTGATCCACCTGCCTCGGCCTCCCAAAGTGCTGGGATTACAGGCTTGAGCCACCGTGCCCGGCCAGGGAGCATTCTTTAAGTCCAATTAAGTGAACCAACTATCTTCTGCTGGCAATAATCCCAACTGCATGTATGAGTTGGGTGCAAAGCTACCCAAGCCCTGCATGGGCCTGGGTGATATCAGTCTTCTCCTTCTGGCTAGGAAGGCTCTACCTTCCTTCCCTAGGGACAATGAGAGCCTGGATGACCCCTGCCTGAGGCATTTTAGCTGCAGGGAGTCTCCTTTTGAATGGAATTGTGGCCCTTGATTTACACAACAGGTTTTGCTGGAGAAGGCGGGCAGGGGCAATCCATTAAGTATAAGAAAGTCTGTTCTCTTTACACCTTAATAGCTCTAACAATATTGGTTCTGTTTTTTGTTTTTTGTGTTTTTTTTTCCCATGGGGGGTTACAGGGCTGTCGCCTGGACTGTGGGCTCTTTGGGGGCATATGCGTCCAGCCCCCCTCTCTTTTAGTCCAGTGGCCCTTCCATTAGATTGAACAGAGCCCCTTCACTTTTTATCTGGATCCTGGTGCTTAGGATTGCCTTGTTCTCCCATTAACTGTGGGCATTTTTCCAATGTCCTATCTCTTGACAAAATGCACACTGATTGCGTTGCAGGCACAGGCGGGCAGACTGTGGGGCTTTCCAGGAACCCCCCTTTTTCCACATTCTTGGGGGCGTTCCTCTCATAGCAGCAGCTATAAAGTCAGCCTTCCTTTGAGCCTGACGTTCCCTTTCCCTATGATTTTCCCTCTGGCTTATCGCCTCTTGATTTACAAACGCCTGGTTAGCCACTTCCAATAACTGAAGTATTCGTACATGCTAATCCTGCTTGTTTCTGCCACTGCATTTGCCTGGACTTGGGAGTCCACGTTTCTCGATGGCAAGAGGGATGGTGGTTTCTAGCAGTCTATCCCTTAGCTACTAAAATAGTCGCTGCCTGCTCTCTTAGCCACTTTGGAGGGTTCAAAACTAACTGCAACCATGAGTCTATGTATGGAAATTGATCAAGGTATTCTAGTTCACCGTATATAATCTCATGCCTTACTTTGGAGACAAGGGGCCTGTCTAGGGTCCCCTCTGGGGGCCAGCCTACCCTAAATGCTGGCCAATCTTCCCTACATAAAACCCTTAATTTCTCTGGTGTTATAGTTACTTTATAATTCCCACTAAATTCATTCTTGAAAATTTTCAGCATGGTTTCTCAAAGGGTGGGCTTGCTATGTGAGTGACGCATATTAACAATTCAAAGAAACCACTCCCACACTTAAGAGAGTATTAGTTCACTCACAGCAGTTCCCGACTAGCAAGACGCAGCACACAGCACTCTCCGGTTTACATTCACTTCAATTCTTTTACAATGCACAGAGGCTTCTTCACTTAGCCTTATGTGGCTGTCTCTAATTCTTACAAATTGCTTGACACATGAGGCCCTTCCTAATGGGCCCAATACCTTTTACGACTGATGAGTCCAGCTGGACACATCTACACAGAGACACACATCCACACACAGACACACTTCCGAATGCTCTCCTTCCAATTCAAAACCATAAGCAAAGGCTTCCAAGGTTACACACAGACACACACCCGATTGCTCTCCTTCCAATTCAACAGAGAGCTACCTTCCAACGTGCCAATCTGGCACCCATGTGTGATCAGGCCACGCTTCCACCGAAAACGGGGTGGGCTACATTCCTGGCTACAACAACACAGACACGCATCCAAATGCCTTCCTTCCAATTCAACAGAGAGCTACCTTTGAATGTGCCAATCTGGCACCCGTGGGTGACAGGCCATGCGTCCACCCAAAACAGGGTGGGCTACTTTCCCAGGTACAATCTTACCAAATTCAGTGTGCCGGACTTCCCCAACTGCTCATTCCTCCTCAGTGTTCAGCCACTGGGTGGATCCAGACTGCAGGGCCTCCCTGCTCTGCTCTGGCGAGGCTTTTCCACCGGGCAAATACCTGCCCAGGAGTGCTCTCAGGATGTGTCACCCCAGGGAGCAGGAGCCCCTCCCCCCCGCAGGGATGTTCCACAGGGCTAGGCAAACCACCTAAGAGACTTTTCCCCGCCATCTGCTATCCGAGACTCACTTCCCGGCCAACGCACCAAAATATTGCAGGAGCGGCCGCAGGAAACAGATCTCTCGAACACTGTATATTGGAGGAAGGAGTCTATTCAGCCGGGAGCAAGGTGGCATATTTGCCTAATATCCAAGCTCGCCTAACAAATGAAGGTTCCTTCTTTATATAGGCTTATACTTTAGATGTTACAGGTGGAAGAATCTTAGGTTCATAGCTTAACATATGAAAAGGGTCTCTGTTTACAGTCTTAGGAATTACACATGAAAAGGGTTTCAGTTTACAGTCTTAGGAATTACGTATGATAAGGGTTTAAGTTTACAGTCTAAGGAATGAAAAGGGGAAGTTTACAGTCTTAGGAAAAGGGAAATTGATCTGAGATGCCTGGGTCTCCCTCTTCAATACCACACTGAGTTCCCAGCCCCCTCTTTTGGAAAAGCACAGGTTACAGATGTGTGTGTGGCTTGTGTTTTTCCTGGGTGCGTCCTCAGACTTGGCTCAGTAAACCTCTGCTGATCAAGACACTTGCCTCAGTTCCATTTTTGTTGAACATTTCCTATCTTCTTTTTTCCATGTCTGTTGGGGCAGGTTTATTTATTTATTTATTTCATTTAAGATGGAGTCTCATTGCCCAGGCTGGAATGCAGTGATGCAGTCAGGAGTCATCACAGCCTTAACCTCTCATGCTCAATTGCTTCTCCTACCGCAGCCTCCTGAAGTCCTGGGATTACATACATGAGCCACTGTATCCACTCCCTTTTTCCTTTAAGTTAACATGATGTGAACCAAAGTGTTTGGAAAAGAGAGACTAATACCTTTTGATACATAGATGCCAAGTATTTCATGTGTTCTTTCCACTGTCCTACCAGTGCTGAATTCACTTCTGATCCACTTTATTTCATTCTTTTGGCTCTAAAAGTTTTCCTCTTTTAGAAGCATACTTGCAGGCATGCGTAGGGCAAGCTTAGCTAGAACCTTATATATATTATAGCTAGAGTTCTGACTTTAGACTTTTCCTGTGTGAAAACATTTAAAAAAAAAAAAAAAAAAAACATGTCAAGGACATTGTGGAGTTGATTGGAAAGAGTGGCCCAAACCGGGCTGATTGGGCATGTCTGGGGCTCTGAGGTCCCAGTGGGCTTTCCCGGCTGACACTGCTCAGCCAAGCACATTGTGCTGCACGACCTCAGGCCATGAAACTGATTTGCTTCCACTCATGCATGATGAACTGCCAGCCTTTGTTTTGTATGTAAAAGAAAGACTCCCATTGCCTTTTTCCTACCACAGAGCAGGAGAGGGAGAGAAGAAGTGAGACTCAGCAGACATTGATGGAGGGTCCATTAAGAGCTAGGCCCGTGCTGAGCAATGGCCAGAGAGACAGTGTCTGGGGCACGCCTGGATTCTGGATGACGCTGGGGGTGGGAGCTGTGACCATGGGTGCTTAGGGTCAGCCCTGGGTAAGGCTGAGTGTGGGAGCTGTATCTGTGGGTGCCAGGATCAGCCCTGGTTGAGGCTGGGTATGGGAGCTGTGGCCATGAGTGCTTGAGTTCAACCTTGAGTGAGGCTTGGTGTGGGAGGTGTAGCCATTTAATTTGTGTATTTTTAGTAGAGATGGGGTTTCACCATATTAGCCAGGCTGGTCTCGAACTCCTGACCTCATGATCGTCCCGCCTTGGCCTTCCAAAGTACTGGGATTACAGGCGTGAGTCACCACACCCGCCTGACTTACACTGTTGATCATCTTTCTGTGTACTTCTTGTCCATTAATGAATCTGCTTTTGTGAAACACGTGTTAAAATTTTGATGCTGACAAGTTGCTGTCCATAGAGGCTGCCCCAGTTTATTTCCCATCAGCATATATGAGGCCTGCTTTCCCAGGGCTTTATCAGCAGTGTGCTGGTCTGCCATGGGCTGAGTTGTGTTCCTCAGAATTCAGATGTTGAAGCCCTATCCTCCAGTATCTCAGAATGTGATTGTATTTGGAGACAGGTTTTTTAAAGAGATAATTAAGTGAAAATGGAAACATGGTTTCTCTACTCAACAGAACACTCTCTAACACTAAACGTGGTCTTTCCACACCAAGCAGTTCTCCAGTTATCGTCAGACACCACTGGATATTCTAGAACTTAACCCAATTCTACACTACCTGGAGTTAGTGCAGATCCCACAGGTTTCATTTGGCTTCCCCCACTTCAAAAGCCAATCACAAGTCCCAGGTTGTGACCTGTGCATCTGAATGACTGACTTTAATGCAGGCGTCCCCAAGACTACCTTTGTGGATTGATCATCTACTAGGGTGGCGCGCAAAGCTCAGGAAAGCATTTACATACACGTTTATTATGAAGCTGTGACCAAGGATGTGGATGAACAGCAAATAAGGAGGTGGATGGGGCTCAGCTGCAGCCCCGCCCTCCCTGGAGGTTTCGGGAAGCTAAATGTTCCCACTCCTAATCCCAGGATTGGTTCCTCTGATAACCAGCCCCTTTCCTCCTAGTGTGTCTTCAGTAGCATAAATGCTGATATAGTTGAAAGGGGCTTATTATGAATAACAGAAGATGCTCCTTTCACTCCTATTACTCAGGAAATTCTAAGGTTTTGGAAGCTCTATTTCAGGAACCTAGGTCCAAGACTAAACAGATACTTCTTACTACACTGCAGTATCACATGAGGCCATAAGTGTGGGCCTGGCTCAGACAACTGGTGTCCTTACGAGAAGAGATGAGGACACAGTCACATGCAGGGGAGAGACTAGAAGCCACGGAGAGGCCGAAGAAGCAGCTACACCTGCTTTTTGATGAGACACCTCATCTGGGAGTTCTAGACTCCGGAACAGAGGGAAGTACATTCTGTTTTCAGCCATCCAGCTGCGGTGCCTTGTCATAGCAGCCTGGCAAACCAAGGTGCAGTCTGACAAGCAAAAAGTCCTCCCTCTCAGCGGGCTTTGTATCTCTCCCGATGAGCACAGTGGAGCATCTCTCCACATGTTCAAGAGCCATTTGTAGTTCCGTCTTGGTAATCTAGATTCTCTGCTTTTGGAGGGTGGGGGCAGGGTAAGTTGTTTCAGTACTGTACTGATTTTAGGAGCTCTTTATTAAGGGAATTAACCTTTGGTCTGTGATTTACATTAAAATTATCTTCTTACTTGCTATTTATTTTCTGATTTTATTCTTTCCTATTTAGAAATGTTGACGTTTATGATCTCTGTTTAACATTACTGCTGGTCACTTGTGCCTAAACTCCAAAAGGAACAGAATATGATGAGGCATGTCCGACTTTCTTTCCTGTCATGACTGGGAATTCAGATTTTACGTTTTTTCTGGGGTCCTCTTGGTTCACTCAGTGGGGGCTTAAAATTTTGTTCTTAGTTTTTAAAGGAGAATTAGAGGTCTCAGGACTCCAAAACTCCTTATGCAAAAGGGAAGGTTAAGCCTAGATGCTGAGTCATGCCAGGTGTTTCTTCCAAATGAACAACTGTTATTAAGGAAAGGTCAGGGGCCTCAGGCATCTGTAAAGAGCTGCCCCCAAGGATTTTTCATTGGTCAATTCTTTGCTGGTTTCTGTTGATAAAAAGAGTCAAACTCTGAAAAAATATTTGAAGAGATTTATTCTGAGCCAAATATAAGTGACCAAGCCCTGTGAACACAGCCTTCAGAACATGTCGCCAAGGTGGTCAGGTGAAAGGTTGGTTTTATAAATTTTGGGGAGACATAAAACATCAATCAATGTATATAAAATGTACATTGGTTCATCCAGAAAGGTGGGACAATTCAAAGGGGTAGTAGGGTAGGGGCTTCCAGGTCATAGGTAGAATCAAAGATTTTCTGATTGACAGTTGGTTGAAGGAATTAAGTTATTGTCTAAAGACAGAGAATCAACGGAAGGGAATGTCTGGGTTAAGATAAGGGGTTGTGAGGCCAGGTGCAGTGGCTCACACCTGTAATTCCAACACTTTGGGAAGCCAAGGTGGCAGATCACCTGAGGCCAGGAGTTTGAGACCAGCTTGGCCAAGGTGGTGAAACCCTGTCTCTACTAAGAATCAAAAAAAATTAGCCAGGCAGGATGGTGCATACCTGTAGTCCCAGCTGCTCAGGAGGCTGAGGCAGGAGAACTGCCTAAACCTGGGAGGCGGAGGTTGCTGTGAGCCGAGATTATGCCGCTGCACCCCAGTCTGGGCAACAGAGTGATACTCTGTCTCAAAAATCAAAGAAAGAAAGAAGGAGTTGTGGAGACCAGGGTTCCCATTACACTTGGGGAGCCTGAAGGTAAACGTGTCTTATCAGAGCTGATTCTCTCCTAAGTCAAGAAGAAGGCCTGGAAAAGGAAGGAAATTCTCTTCAGAATGTAGATTTTCCCCACAAGAGACAGTTTTGCAGGACTACTTCAAGATATGGCAAAGAAATGTAATTTGTAGTAAAGTACTTCCAAGGCTTGCTGTCTGTCTTGTGATACTATGCTAGAGTCAAGCTGGTATCTGGTATCTTATTGCTACAAGAGTCTGCTTTGTCAGTCTTGAGATCTGTTTTCTGGTCAGTTGTGCCTGTGTGCCTGAATTCCAAAAGGGAGGAGGGTATAATGGGGCAGTCCAACCCCTCATCCCATCATAGCCTGAATTAGTTTTTCAGGCTAACTTTGGAATGCCCTTGGCTGAAAGGAGGGGAGCATTCAGATGATTGGGGGGCTCAGAATTTTATTTTTGGTTTTACACCTCCCATATGTGAGGACAATTTAGGTCTATAGTCTAAGTCTGGCTCCTGAAACTACTCTACACTGATAATGTTGATTACAAGCTTATTTTCTCAGGTCCAAAACAAAGACAAGACTCCCTTCTCTAACTAACCAGAGATGTCTGCGGAACTGACTCCTCCTTTAGTCCCTTCTCCTCTTCAGACATTCACCTTACCTTATGTAAAATGTAGATTTACTAGGCAGCAACTCACGGCCCATGGGAATAGAAACATTTGCCATACTTTCTACCTGTCCCTCTTCCTACATGTCTTCCCCACTTTAAAGGAATGTGTAAATACGAAACCTCCAGAAAACCTTTTCAGAAAAACAGCCACAGATGTAGCTGCTCCAAGTTTCCAGATACTCCGTAAAGCTGCTTAATCAGCCCTGAAGGTTGAGACTTCTGCCTCAGCCCCTCATCTTGCTTGTCATTACTTATTGAGATAAAGAGCTCTGTTCCTCCTCAGCTAAGTTAAATCTCCATCTGCTATTTTAACAAATGCAGCTTGAAGACATTTGTTTATTTAAAAATTCATCCCGTCAAGGGAAATTGCCCAGCAATGATTAGACCAAGTAAAAGTTGTTTTGGGGTGCTCAAGAACAAGAAGTCTGTTTTAGCAAATGTCTTTTCCCTGCACCCAGCTTGGTTCATGCCAGAGGAAAAACCTTTTTGTGGCTGCTTATTTCATGCCAGTGCCATTAGCTTTTGGATAGAAATGGAGAGAGTTGAGTTTAGGAATCGTAATGTGAAAAATACAGACTCCAGTGTTGTAGGATTCAGAACAGCCAGACTTTTCACAAGGACCCGTGCATCTGAAACAAAGACTTGGCCCCTGGGACTGAACGTGACTTCTGATGTTTCCAAATATTCCACTTCCCATTTTCCTAAGCACCTTAAATATTATATGCTAGAGTGGTCCTTCAGCATAGTCAGGTCCTGTGCGAATCTGTTTTTTAATCTGTCTGCATCCTGCTCGTTCCTTGAAAGCAATTCATTACTTTGACTATAAGTTGAGAAAATAGGAGATACAGAGTAGAACTAATGAGAGATCCCTTCCTGTGCCTCCATTGTCTTTGGTATAGAGATAGACGGTTCTGTGGGCGCATCAGCCCTGTGCGCCTCCTTTATCCTGTTATGTGGATGCTGGTGAGGCCAGAGCCCGGAGTTGCCTAGGGCCACTTAGCACATCAAATTGTGGGCTGCGAACAGAGGTGAGAATACGTGTGAGTGAGGCCAGATGAGTGTGGGTTTGTCACCACTGCTGGACAAGGTTTCTCTTATACCTTCCACTCTAGCACTTGGCTGTCTTGGCTGTCTGGAACCAAATTATGGTTCTAGGCTGAGCAAGAGCAACACCGTCGTGAAGCCCCAGCTTGGAATGCAGCCCCACGCCCAGTGTCAGCATGGAATGCAGCCCCACGCCCAGTGTCAGCATGGAATGCAAGCCCCGCGCCCAATTGTCACACCCTGCTGGCCAACGTGGGTTTATTTGTACAGAATCCACATTTAAAATGAGTTTAACTATTTTCTCTTCAATATAGAATTTAAAAACTGGAAGGAATCTTGGGATTCACCTGATTTCATGCCCTGATTTTACATAAGTGGAAACTGAGGCCTAGCAGGTATTGATGGAGACAGCCAGAGGTGCTTACTGCCGCATCCCGTCCCCCTTTTGACCAGACACACTGCTTCATGTTCCTAACTGGTGTCATGTGGTATTCCATCAGTCACACCTGACTTCAGGCTTGTGAGCTGAGAACATTTCTTTTATATGTTTGTATTCTACCAGATTATCTAAGATTTACATAGAGCAGACATTGAATAATTGCTTATTCCTTCAAAAAGCTGTTTGTCAATGAAACCTATAGGAAGATGTGATTTTATTTTTAACCTATTAGATTGTAAAAAATATCTGAAAGTTTGATAATGTGCTGTTACCAAGAAATGGAGACATGGCCTCATCTGTTGCTGGTGGGACTGGCCATTGGTGTAACTTCTGTGGAAGACATTGTAGTGATATCTGTCCATATGGAAAAGATGCACACTCCTGACCTAGGGGCTCCACTTCTAGGAATTTATCCCTCAGAGGTTACTTATGACAGCATTGTTTATATTAGCAAAAGATTGTGTGTTAGGCTGTTCTTGCATTGCTCTAAAGAAATATCTGAGACTGGGTAATTTATAAAAAAAGGAGATTTAATTGGCTCTTGGGTTTGCAGGCTGTATAAGCATGGTACAGGTATCTGCTCTGCTTCTGATGAGGCCTCAGGAAGCTTCCAGTCATTGTGGAAGGTGAAGTGGGTGCAGGTACTGAGAGCAGGAGCAAGAGAGGCAGGGAGATGCCACACATTTTTAAGCAACCAGATGGCTCATGACTCAGAACAAGAGCTCAGTCATGAGGACAGCATCAAGCCATTCAAGCAGGGTTTGCCCCAGGACATAAACACCTTCCATCAGGCCTCACCTCCAACACAGGATCACATTTCAACATGAGATTTGGAGGGGACGAACATCCAAACCATAGCAGATTGGAAGCAACCTAAACGTCTATTGATAGGAGGCTGGTTACACTGTCATACACTCATAGCTGGGGTCACATGTGTGCCCACGGGGCATGATGTGGCAGGATCAGGGCTGATCTAGGTTGGGATCTCACAGATGTGGTGGCAAAGGGACCAGATGACTCAACCGTGAGAGCAGGAGAACAATCATTAGACTGATTCCAGACCCCACATGGGTGTCGATGGATTTCTTGTGTTGAAAGAGCCCTGCATGGCAGCCCAGCCATGGGGAAGATGACAGGCTTCCGAGTCAAGCTGACTTGGGCTTCATGTCAGCTACGGTATGCCCTTTGTGGGTTTAGGCCTATGACCAAAATTCTCTGTGACTCAGCTTCTTTATCTGCACATGGTAACACTTCCATGGCATTATTGATAGGATGTATGTTGTGTCTGAGGCACAGAACAGGTGGTCAGTAAAAAATATTTTTCTGAGCCAATAGTGGTAGCTCACGCCTATAATCTCAGAGCTTTTGAAGGCCAAGGCAGGAGAATCGCTTGAGGCCAGGAGTTCAAGAGCAGCTTGGGGCAACAGAGCGAGACTCCGTCTCTACAAAATATAAAAACATAGCTGGGCATGGTGGTGCGTGCCTGTTGTCCTAGCTACTTGGGATGTTGAGGGAGGAGGATCACCTGAGGCCAGGACTTTGAGGCTCTAGTGAGCTATGATTGTGCCTCCTGCCTTAGCCTCCCAAGTGGCTGGGACTATAATAGCATGCCACCATGCCTAGCTAATTCTATTTATTTATTTGTTTATTTTTATAGCAGCCTTGCTTTGTTGGCTAGACTGGTCTCAAACTCCTGGCCTCAAGTGAATCTCCCCACTCAGCCTCCCAAAGCTCTAAGATTATAGGTGTGAACACCACTGCGCCCAACTGAGATTCTGTTTTCTGATGTCTGCATCTGAGGTCTCCAGTTCCCCAACATTATAACAAAAGACTAACAAGGACTGTGGGAGTAACAAACCAGGAGCTATGGATGAAACTGATACATATATATATATATATATATATATATATATATATATATATATCTCATAATGTCACAATAGTATGCAAAAACTTTCCTTCTAGATAGCTCTGTTCCTCCCCCTTTATGCTGTTATTATCACAAATTATGTCCTTATACATTTTGTACCCATGAACATAGATATATAATTACTGTATTGTACAAATTGTGTGTTATTGGTCCTTTATACCAAATGAAGAAGAATGAAGTTAAATACAGAAACTTGATTAATACTGACTTTTCTGTTTACTGATATGGTTATCATTACTGGTAGTTTTCTTTCTTCATGTAGATTTTAGTCCAGCATCCTTTTGTGTTAGCCTGAAGGACTGTTTTTAGTGTTTCTTGTTGGTTAGGACTGCTATGAAGAACTCATCCAGTTTTTATTTATTTGAAAATGTCTTAATTTTCCCTTCACTTGAAAAAAAAAAACCAGACTTTATTTTTTAGAGCTGGTTTTGGTTCACGGTAATATTGAGCAGGGTGGAAGAGCGATCCCACATGCCCTCTGCTTCTGCCATGCACAGCCCCCTTCACCATCAGTGTCCAGTCCCAGCCTGGTCCTTTCATTACACTTGATGGACCCACGTCGACACATCATCCCCTCCAGAGACCAAGGTTGATGTTAGGTTTCATTCTTGGTGTTGTACATTCTGTGGGTTTTAACAAATGAAAATGACATGCCTCCACTATTATAGTATCATACAGAGTAGTTCTGCTAACCTAAAATTCCTCTGTGCTCCGCCTGTTCATTCCTCCCTTCTCTCCACCTCTGGCAACCACTGATCTTCTTACCATCTCCACAGTTTTAGGATTTACAAAGTCATATTGTTGGAATTGTATAGTATGTAGCCTTTCAAATTGCTTTCTGTCACTTAGCAATATGCATTTAAGGTTCCTCCATGTATTTTCATGCCTTCAGAGCTTATTTTATTCCCCTTCAGAGCCACCACACCTAGCCTTGTTGAGTTTTAAGAGTTCTTTGGGCCAGGTGCTCATGCCTGTAATTCTAGCACTGTGGAAGGCCTGGGCAGACAGATCACTTGAAGCTGGGATCAACCTCAGCCTGGCCAACACGATGAAACCCTGTCTCTACTAAAAATACAAAAAATGAGCCAGGCGGGGTGGCACACACCTATAATCTCAGCTTACTCTGGAGGCTGAGGCAGGATAATCGCTTGAACCCAGGAGGTGGAGGTTGTGGTGAGCAGAGATCACGCCATTGCACTCCAGCCTGGGCGACAGAGCAAGACTCAATCTCAAAAAAAACATTGGACTGTAAATTCAAAGGTTTATTTCTGGACTCTCAATGCTATTCCATTTGTCTGTATATCTGTCTTTATGCCAGTACTATACTGCGCTGTATCTTTGTAGTAAGTTTTGTAATTGAGTGGGAATATCCAACTATTTTCTTTTCCAGGATTGTTTTGGTGATTCTTGGCCCCTTGAATTTCCATATGAATTTTAAGGTCAACTTGTTAATTTCTCTAAAAAAGCCAGCTGAGACTTTGGTAGAGATTGCATCGACTCTGTGGGGTGAGGGAGTACAGATGCCTTAACAACGTTGAGATATGGGATGTTGTATTCATTCCCAGGGCTGCTGTACCAAACTAACACAAATTGGGTTAGGGTTAAACAGCAGAAATCTATCCTGTGACAGTCGGGAGGCCCAAAGTCTACACACAAGGTGTTGGCAGGGCCACTTGCTCTCTCTAGATTCCAGGGAAGAATTCCTGAGATGGCTTGTTCAGCTTCTGGGGGCTGCAGGCATTCCTTGGCTTATGGTTGCATCACTCCAGCCTTTTTGCCTCTGGTCACATTGCCTTCTCCTCTTCTCTCTCAAAATTCTTTCTGCCATTTATGAGGCTGTGTGTAATTGCATCAGGTCCCACCTGGATAATCTTGGATAAACTGCTCCTCCCGAGTTCCTTAATCTACTTAACATTTTTTGCTATTAATTTATAAGATAATATTCACAGCTTCCAGACATTAGGAAGTGAATATATCTTTGAGGAGCTACCACAGATGTGTCTCCATTTATTTGGTTACTTTTAAACTTTCTTTTTTTTTTTTTTTTGAGACATAGTCTTGTTCTGTTGCCCAGAGTCCAGGCTGGAGGGCAGTGGTGCAATCTTGGCTCGCTGCAATCTCAACCTCTCAGGCTGAGGAGATACTCCAAGTTCAACCTCCCAAGTAGCTGGGACTACAGGTGCATGTTACCATGCCCAGCTGATTTTGTTCATCTTTTGTAAAGATGAGGTCTCACCGTGTTGCCCAGGCTGGTCTCAAACCCCTAAGCTAAAGCAGTCTGCCTGCCTTGGCCTCCCAAAGTGCTAGGGTTACAGATGTGAGACACCACACCTGGTTTAAGTTTCTTTCAACTATGTTTGTTTCCAGAGAACAGGTTTTATGTTTTTAAATTAAATTTATATCTATTTTATTCTTTTTGATGCTCTAGTAGGATTGTTCATTGCATGTGTATAGAAATAGAATTTTTTTTTTTGAGACAGAGCATCTCTCTGTCACCCAAGCTGGAGTGCAGTGGCATGATCTTGGCTCGCTGCAACCTCTGCCTCCTGAGTTCAAGTGATTCTTATGCCTCAGCCTCTGAGTAGCTGGGATTATATGTGTGCAACATCACACCTGACTAATTTTTTTGGATTAATAGAGATGAGCTTTCACCATGTTGGCCAGGCTGGTCTTGAACTCATGGCTTCAAGTGATCCACCCACCTCGGCTTCCCAGAGCGCTGTGATTATAGGCATGAACCATGCCTGTCTTTTTTTTTATATCAGCTTTTTTCTTTTTTTTTTTTTTTTTTTCAGACAGAGCTCAGTCACCCAGGCTGGACTGCAGTGGCACAGTCTTGATCACTACAGCCTCCGTCTCCTGGGTTCAAGTGATTCTTCAGCCTCAACCTCCGAAGTAGCTGAGATTACAGGTGCCCACCACCAAACCACGCCCGGCTAATTTTTGTTTTTTTCAGTAGAGATGGGGTTTCATCATATTGGCCAGGCTGGTTTCAAACTCCTGACCTCAAGTGATCCGCCCGCCCTAGCCTCTCAAAGTGCTGGGACCACAGGAGTGAGCTACCACACCCCTTTGCTCATTTTCTAATTGTATTTTTGTTGTTGAGTTGTAGAGATTTTTATTCTGGATGTTCTTTATCAGGTATTTTCTATTGCATGGATTCTTTCTCTGTCTCTCTTCTTAAATGACAAGGTCTTGCTATGTTGCTTGGGCTGGACTTGAAACACCTGGGCTCAAGCAGTCCTCCTGCCTCAGCCTCCCAAGTAGCTGGGACTACAGGCATGTACCACTGTGTCCACCTGTGTTTCTATCTCTTAATAGTGTCTTTAAAGAGTGTTTTTTTGGCCAGGCACGGTAGCTTATGCGTGTAATCCCAACACTTTGGGAGGCCACGGCAGGTGGATTTCTTGAGGTCAGGAGTTAGAGACCAGCCTGACCAATATGGTGAAACCCTGTCTCTCCTAAAAAGATACAAAATTAGCCAGGTTTCGTGGTGCATGCCTGTAGTCCCAGCTACTTGGGAGGCTGAGGCAGGAGAATCGCTTGAACCTGGGAGGCGGAGGTTGCAGTGAGCTGAGATTGCACCATTGCACTCCAGCCTGGACAACAAGAGTGAAACTGTCTCAAAACACACACACACACACACACACGCAAAACTTTTTGTGGCTGAGCATGGTGGCTCATGCCTGTAATCCCAGCACTTTGAGAAGCCAAGGCAAGAGGATTGCTTGAGCCCAGAAGTTCAAGACCAGCCTAGGCAATATAATGAGATGGCCATGTTTACCAAAAAAATAAAAATAAAAAAGTAGCCAGAGTGGTGGTGTACACCTGTGGTCCCAGCTACTCAGAAACCTGGGAGGATTGGTTGAGCCCTGGAGGGTGAAGACAGAGTGAAACATGACTGTGCCACTACACACCAGCCTGGGCCATAGAGCAAGATTCTGTCTCAAAAAACAAAAGTATTTTTAATTATTGCGGATATATAATAGTTGTACATATTTATGAGGTACATGTGATGTTTTGATACAGGCATATGATGCATAATAATCAAATCAGGGTAATTGGGGTATCCTCTTGATAGTGTATTTTCATGCACAGAATTTTTAATTTTGATTAAGTCTAATTTATCTGATTTTATTTTCCTGTTGTTACTTGTGCTTTTGGTGCCATCCAGAAATCCTTGCCAGATCCAGTGTCCTGAATCTTTTCGCCTATGTTTTCTTTTAAGAGTTTTATAGTTTTAGCCTTTACCTTTCTAACCCATTTTGAGTTAGGTGTCATATATAACATAAGGTAAGAGTCCAGCCTAATTCTTCCCATTACCATACTGTTTTGATTACTCTGTGGCCTTGTAGTGAGTTTCAAAATGGTGAAGTTTGGGTGCTCCAACTTGGTTCTTTTTCAAGATTGTTTGGCTGTTAGAAGTCACTCAAGATTTTATATGAATTCTAGGATGGGCTTTTTCATTTCTTCAAAATGTGACTTTGGGATTTTGATGGGGATTACACTGAATTTGTTCATTGCCTTGGGTAGTTTTGTTATTGTAACAATACTGAGTCTTTCAATCCCTGAACATGAGATGTCTTTTCATTTATTTATATCTTTTTTCGTTTCTATTTGCAGTGTTTTATAGTTTCCACTGTACAAATTTTTTGCATCCTTGTTTACATTTATTCTGAAGTATTTTATTTCTTTTGGTGCTGTTATAGATGGTATTGTTTTCCTAATTTCCTTTTCAGATTGTTCATTGCTGGTATATAGAATTAATTTTTGTTTGTTTGTTTGTTTGAGATACAGTCCCATTCTGTTGCTCAGGCTGGAGTTCAGGAGGGTCTTGACTGCAAGTTGTCCAGGTTCTTGGCATTTTGAACAAAGTATTGGACAAAACATACAGCAAAGCAAAGCAAGAATGAAACAACAAAAGAACGAAAGCAAGGATTTATTGAAAACAAAAGTACACTCCACAGTGTGGTGGGAGCAGGCTGAGCAATGCCTCAAGGGCCTGCATAAAGAATCTTCTCCCGTCCAGAAACCTTCGGCTAGAGGTTTTGCATTGGTCACTTCATGGCCACCTCATGTAAATGAAGTAGTGGCCCCCAGTTCATTGCTTTTGGGAACCAATCAAAGGCTGAAGTGGAGTTTTACAGATGTACACTCTTGTGCAACATCTGATTGGTTGCTTTTTGAGGCTAAGGTAAAGTTACAAACATTGCAAAGGAGGATTCCACCTCCAATCAGTCTGATTGGTTGCAGACAACCAATTTCCCATCTGCTATGCAGAAAAGGTGGGAGGTTTGCAAAGGTAGTAGCCTGAGTAGCCTCTGGTCGTTTTGTTATTTAGGCGTGGAACATTAGGGTTTTCCTTTCAATTTAGTTGAGCATGAAACAGCCATAGCATCCATGCCTCCAGAGCCTATTATCCGGCCTCACTCCTATCTCAGTCCCCTGAGTAGCTGGGACTGTAGGCACAGAGCACCACATTAAGTTTTGTATTTTTTGTAGAAATAGGGTTTCGCCATGTTGCACTGGCTAGTCTGGACTTCCAGAGCTCAGGCTATCTCCCTGCCTTAGCCTCCCAAAATGTTGGGATTATAGGCATGAGCCACCACACTGACTGCAACTGACTTTTAAGTGTTGATTTGATATCCTGCAATTTTGTTGATTTCACTTATTTCTAACAGGTGGGTGGGTATTTGTGTGTGTGAGTATGTGTATGTGTAATCTTTAGGATTTTCTACACAGATTATATATCATCTACAAACAGATCATTTTACTTTCTTTTCCTATTAATAAGCCATAATTTTTTTCTTTCTTTCTTTTCTTGAAGACGGAGTCTACCTCTGTCGCCCAGTCTGGAGTGCAGTGGCACAGTCTTGGCTCACTGCAACCTTTGCCTCCTGGGTTCAAGCGATTCTCCTGCCTCAGCCTCCCAGGTAGCTGGGATTACAGGCACCCAACACTACACCTGGCTAATTTTTGTATATTTAGTAGAGAGGGGTTTTTACCTTGTTGGCCAGGCTCGTCTCAAACTCCTGACCTCAAGTGATCTGCCTGCCTTGACCTCCTAAAGTGCTGGGATTAAAGGTGTGAGCCACCATGCCCAGCCCCTTTTTTTTTTTTTTTTAAGTGAAAGCTAGTTTATTAGAGAAGTGAACAAACAAAAGAATGGCTACTTGACAGAGCAGCTCCAAGGGCTGCTGGTTGGCTGCTTTCACAATTCTCTGTTTGTCTTTAGGATTTGACCATATGGCTATAATGAGTCTCAGTGTAGATCTCTTTAAGAATATTCTTTTTCAACTTGTTACCTTTTAGATCTGAATATGCATGTCTTTCACTGGATTTGAGTTTTTGGCCATTTTTTCTGTGAATGTTTTCTCTGCCCCATTCTCGGTCTTCTCTGATTGTACACTTGACCTTGAGACTCTGTTCACTTTTCTTCATCTTTTTCTTCATTATTCAAATTGTGTAATCTTTCTTGTGTGTAGTGACTGAAGTTTCTGTTCTTCACAGTCAGCCAGTGCTGACAAAGTTTCCCCTTCCCGAAAGGTATTCTCATCCCTTTATATCTTCTGGTAGATGCTTTTGAGGGAAGCTTCTGTAGCCCAGGAAGGCTGAAAGCAAGGCAAGGTCTGCTTCAGTCCCTAAAGGAACCACTAGACCAGCCAAAACCCTGAACCCCATGCTTTGGAGGACAAGGTTCCCGCTGCCCACCCTATCACCAGCCAGATCCCCCGGGAGTGCAGGCTACTGTCCTCCAGCTCTAGGAAAGCAGGAACAGTGAATGAGAAACATGGATGGTAGGTAGCAGGCCTATAATGATCTGAAATGATTCCAGAGTTTTGAATAGTTGATTGCAGTTGCTCCGTAGTTTCTGTGGGGACGTCTGAACCCTAGAGCTTCCTGCTCCACTGCTGTGCACGATGTTACCCCTCCCAGTGTTTTTGATCATACGTGGATGATTCTAGTTTTATTACAGCTATTAACAGTGGTGGGTGCAAATTTGCTTATCTAGTTCTTTCATTTCTTCTATTTCTGTTATTGGCTATTTCCAGCAAAAAAGAGGAACTCTTGCTTTCTTATAGATTTATGCTGGAAGTTGATATTGATGCTGAGAATAAAGTTTCCTATTTTTGTAATGATATATATAGAGAGCTCATTTTATATACATACAAGTGTATGTGGATAATCTCGTGTCTATAACTGTCTATTCGGTAATTATGAATAGACACAAATTTTGCATCTCTAGTCCTAGCATGAATATAAGTATGTATGGATAAAAAAGTCTTTACATTTATTGACATACAATAGGAACTTGCAGGATTATCTGTATATGATTATTTATCTTGGAAGCTATAAATGTCCACCTAGCATGAAGATGGTTAGAGACATGTGTACAGTCCCAGACACATTTGCCTGTGTAATAGGGGACATGCTAACATTTATTCAGTACTTGTCATCTACCAGGCACTGGTCTCAGTATCTAACATGTTAGCATGCTTAGCATTAGCACTTTTTTTTTTTCTTTTTGAAATGGAGTCTTGCACTGTCACCCAGGCTAAAGCGCAGTGGTGCGATCTCAGTTCATTGCAACCTCTGCCTCCCGGGTTCAAGTAACTCTCCTGCCTCAGCCTCCCAAGTAGCTGGGATTACAGGCACCCACCACCATGCCAGGCTAATTTTTGTATTTTTAGTAGAGACAGGGTTTCACTCTGTCGGCCAGACTGGTCTCAGACTCCTGACCTCATGATCTGCCTGCCTTGGCCTCCCAAAGTGCTGGGATTACAGGCATGAGCCACTGCACCCGACCAACATTAGCTCTTTCAATACTCATAATGTCCTAATCAGGTTGTTCAGATCAGAAAACTGAGGCTCAGGGAGGTGAGGTAACTGGTCCAAGGCCACAGAGCTAGAAAGTGGCAGAGCCCACGTTAAAACTGGAGACTTTGACAGCAGAGTTTGCCATTGATAGGTACCAACATGTCTTTTTAAGGAGACCACAGAAAAATAGGTGTTTTAGGACAGTTTTAACATTTTGTATCTTTGTAGCTTTTAATCTAAAAATCTATTTTGTAGGGAAAATACGTATTATACTAATTAACACTTAAATGAGGTATAAGGTTATTTTTATATTTTTGGGACTGGAGCAATAAAAAACTTCTTAGACCTTACTTGATAAAAAAGGGATAGCTTTTCAAACTTGATTGTTGAGATATTTGGGGCCTGTGCCTGCAAAATAAATAAATAGCAAAAATTGTGAAAAATAAGCAAAAGCCATGAAAACAGTTAAAGCAGAAGTGAATCCTAATCTCTCAGAACCACTGGAGTGTGAAGGTTGATTCCTACTGGCAGAGTCATTTGAAGTAGTGCTGAGGTCTGCTCTGCTGGAAGCTAGGCACTGGCTTCATTGTTTTATTGGGATTATAACATTTTTCCAGATAAAAGAATACCCTCCAATGGCTGCCTCAGCCCCGTTCTTTCTAGGTGAATGGGATTTACAGAGAGCCTTATTGGGAATAGCTTCCTGTTACGGACACTCTGGTTCCCTAGGTGATTCGCACACCTAGGCTGCCTTTGAATGGTCATGAATCCCTTCTCTGCCTTCAATGCCCAGTGGATTCTGGGGGTGCATAGATTAAATTCCCTTGTCACTGTGCATAAATTAACAAAATTAAATGCAAACCACCACCTTGCTCCTCCAGCCTCCAGAGGGCTGCACTGTCCTGCAGAGCAATGACACCATCATCTATCTCTGGGGCAGTGTCCAGTTTGTTTGGGGACAGGCTTTTCCCCTCTGGATGAAAACAGAATTTTCCTTCATTTAGTGGCAAAGTTGATATTTGTATTTTAAATTAAGCTTCATAGCATTAGGATTATTGAAAGCCTACTCATTCCAATTTCCAAAAATGAAACTAAGAGAAACTGTGTTTCTTTTGATCTGTAATATTGCCCCTAATTTTGTAGTCAGCTGCTGAATGCCAGCCACATTTTCTGGTGATATTGATGAGCAAACATTTTAGGTACATGTGGAATACGGAGAAGTATTAAATAATTCAATTTGAATGAAGAGGAAACTGAAGAGGCCTCTGAACTGCCCAGGTAAAGAGTGTGCATTATTTATAGTGAGCTGCTTGTTGTGAGTCTGCACTGAGGCGCCTGCGCAGGCCTAGGGGCCCCCGAGAGCCCCAAGGAACCTGTGGGGGTGTGTAGCTGGTGCTGGACTAATATCTTGGTCCTAAGAGTTCAGGGAAAGCTCTCCGTTTCTTTCCTCCTCCCCGTGGGTCTGTGGAAGGGTGATAGAGAAGGGGCGTCCTTGCCTCCACTCTAAGGTAGAGGCTTTGGAGAGTCTAAACAGAGGGCTGTGGGTGGGCAATTCACGTGCCGTGGGCTCCCTGGGGAGAGTTACTGCGACTGTCTTTCTCCACTCAGTGTTTTGTCATTTGCATTGGTTGCATTTCCAAGTAGGGAGAGAGGGGGAGGCCAATTTGCAGTGAGGAATCTCTGGAAATAGGGTTTGAGCAGCATGAGGCTCGGATTCTGGGTACCCGTACATACATGGGATGGTAGTTCTGGCGTCCTCGGTGGCGGTGTTGCAGTGCATAATGAGTAAGCAGCAGTCTTTGTACGGAGCACCTGGCATTTTCAGTTATCGCTCCCTGAGCAGCAGCTGTTTTAGTCCGCTCTGTCAAACATGAGGCCACGAATGGCAGGAGCTGGGACTTGTCCATAGCTGAGCTGCCTGCCTTGGCCACGCAGGGTCCCTGCAGCCTCACAGTGCTGCCCAGCCTCGTGCTCCCCAGGTTGCTGGTTCTCTGTGGCTGTGGAGTCAGCATTGCCAGCCTCCATTTATCTCGGGTTGTCTTTCCTTGGGTCAGGGAGATCCTGCTGCTGTGAATCCTGGCATCTGACCTTGGCCTCTCTCCATTGATCATGGCAGCAGGAACATGGCTGTTCCCTGACTACTTACCCCTGCCATCCTAGCTGATGCCCTGAGCATGCCCACAGCTATGCTGCAGGGAAGTCGGACACTGGATGCTGGGCATCAGCACTCCTGCCAGGGAGCTGATCCCAGCTTTGCCCATGTTAGTGTATGTTTTGGTAACGTTTATCAAGTGCCCGCCAGTCGCTGAAGGACAGCACTTGTATCATTCGATCAAACGCTGTAGGTCCGTAGTTGGCAGGGCCCGTAGCAGCTGACAGCCCAGAAGCCCCGGCTAGTGAGCATCTTCTGCTGCCACCCTTGGTCAGAGCCTGAAGCCCAGCTTTGTGCTCCCCAGGTCTGTGCTCCCCGGCCCTGTGCTCCCCAGCCCTGTGCTCCCCAGCTCTGTGTTCCCCACCTGTGTTCCCCTGCCCTGTGCTCTCTGGCCCTGTGCTCCCCGACCCTGTGCTCCCCAGCCCTGTGTTCCCCACCTGTGTTCCACGGTCTTGTGCTCCCCGGCCCTGTGCTCCCCAGCCTTGTGCTCCCCAACCCTGTGCTCCCCAGATCTGTACTCCCCAGCCTGTACTCCCTGGCCCTGTGCTCCCCGGCCCTGTGTTCCCCACCTGTGTTCCCCAGCCCTGTGCTCCCCAGCCTTGTGCTCCCCAGCCCTGTACTCCCCAGATCTGTACTCCCCAGCCTGTACTCCCTGGCCTGTGCTCCCTGGCCCTGTGCTCCCTGGCCTTGTGCTTCCCAACCCTCTGCTCCCCAGCCCTGTGCTCCTTGGCCCTGTGTTCCCCGAGTGTGTTCCCCAGCCCCATGCTTCCCAGCCTTGTTCTCCCCAGCCTTGTGCTCCCCAGCCCTGTGCTTCCCAGATCTGTACTCCCGGCCTGTGCTCCCCAGCCCTGTGCTCCCCAGCCCTGTGTTCCCCGGCCCTGTGCTCCCCAGCCTTGTGCTTCCCAGATCTATACTCCCCAGCCTGTGCTCCCTGGCCCTGTGCTCCCCAGTTCTGTGCTGCCCAGCACTGTGACCCTGGGCCAGGCCATGTCCATGCCTGGGAGCAGAGTCCATGCCATGGTTGGCCAGCCACACATGGCATCCTGGGACTGTGTCTGTCCTGGCTGTGCTCCTGAGTGCTGCCCACCATCCACACCAGGTCCAGGGTGTCAAAGGATTTCTTACTTAGTGGAAGCTGGGGTGAGCTGAGAGAACTCTGGAAAGCAAATGTGGGTTTGATTAATGTTACGGGGTAAGAAATAAAATATGCCATGTAGTATTTTTAAAGGCCTAGCAGACTCCACCTTTCCAGGGTGGTCCACTGTCTGGGAACAAGGCCTTTGCACTGGACCATGGAGCCCACCCCACTGAGACGTGGTGGAGCCCATCTCTCTCAGCCGCTGCTTTCAGGGGAAGAAGCTGGACGGAAATAGAGCCCCCCACGTCTGGCTACCACAGGAATCCCCTCTCAGCACAGTGCCCGAGGTGCAGAGGCCATGCCCACCGTCCCTGCCCTTCACTTGGCGACACATGTTCATTTTCCAGTGGCACTGCAGGGTTGGGATGGGCTGGGGTGTCCAGCATTTCACACCGGGTCATCTCTCACTCAGACTAAGCCGACCTCTAACCCCTAGGGAAGCTCCTAGCCCGGCCAGGGTAACGTGTTGGTTTCTTAGACGCCACTAGGGCAGGTAGAGGCTGGGTCCCTGAGAAAGGGGGAGAGAGACCAAGCAGCAAGAATGTGAGTGTAGACGCCCGTATCAACTCCTGTCCGGAGCCCCATTGGTAGTGGCCTGTGATGCCACTGAGGGTCTGAAGGAGACAGTGTTCTGAGGTAGCTGCGCCCCCTACATTGGGACGGTGGAGGTACGGAGCTCGTTTCCAGGTTCTGCCTCCCCAAACCACCCTCCACCTGCAGCAGCCCAGGACTGTCCCTCCAGGGGTCCTCCCTGTGACGCATCCCTGTCACCCACAGAAGGTGGCACTGCTTGATGGCCACACCACCATGCACGTGGGGTGCTGCATCTGTGAAGTTCAGTGTTTATTCCGATATTCTGTACTGTGTTTTAATGTTGTGTATGGGAAGGACTGGCTCCATAATGAACCTCGTGCCTCCCCAGGAGCACTGCTGTGTTGCATGTGTGGAGCCAGCAGGTGTACGGCTCGTTGACCCATTGACTTTACGTCAGTTTTTGTTTTGTCAAGTAACATACTCAAATGGCTCAAAAATCAAAACATTCAGGCCAGGTGTGGTGGCTCACACCTGTAATCCCAGCCCTGTGGGAGGCCAAGGTGAGAATCACTTGAGTCCAGGAATTTGAGACCAGCCTGGGCAACATAGGGAGACCTCATCTCTACAAAAAAGTTTAAAAGTAGCTAGGTGGGATGGTGCACACCTGTAGTCCCAGCTACTTGGGGGCTGAAGTGGGAGGATTGCTTGAGCCCAGGAGGTTGAACGCCACTGCACCCCAGCCAACAAGATAGAAACCCTGTTTCAAAAAAAAAAAGTTTACAAAAGTGTGTGTTGACATCAGCAATCGCCTCTGTTGCCTTCACCTTCCCATCTCGCTCCTTAGAGGGAGCCACGTTTCAGTCTTAGATATTTCTCCTAATATTTGTGTCCATACCCCAATTGTAATATTTTATAGCATACAGAGTATGAACAAGGTAATTAAACCTCATTCTGCTGTTTTTCTTATACTCTCCAGGCTCCTCAGTGGCCACTGTGTGTTTTTACTATTGTCACTGTGTAACATTGTCCACTGCAGAACCCACAGGTTGGCCACAATTGCACTTCTACTCTTCTGCCAGGTTTGACTTTATAGAGGCTGATGTTGTCTGGGCTTTCACTGGCTTACTTTTTTTTTTTTTTGAGACAGTCTCACTCTGTCACCTTGGCTGGAGTGCAGTGGCGCGATCTTAGCTCACTGCAACCTCCGCCCCTCCAGGCTCAAATGATTCTCTCACCTCAGCCCCTTGATAGCCAGGATTACAGGCGTCACCATGCCCAGCTAATTTTTGTATTTTTAATAGATACAGGGTTTCACCATGTTGGCCAGGATGGTCTTGAACTCCTGACCTCAAGTGATCCGCGTGGCTGGGCCTCCCAGAGTGCTGGGATTACAGGCATGAGCCACTGCCCTGGCTTACTTTTTAATGAACTTACTGTTATTTTTCCAAATGCTCCATCAGCCCTGTTGAAAGCCTACCCTATTTTTTCCAAATGCTCAGCAGGCAGTACATAGCAGTCTGTTTAGGGTGGGTCACCCCATATCCCTGGCCCGGCTGAGCTCCTACACCAAATCCTCCCTGCTTGATGGAGCCCAGATCCTGAGACTGTGTCTTCATCTTTCTTGGTTCACCCCTCATTTTGCTGAACTATGTGTTCAGCATGGGTCATATGGCTTCCTGGGCAGGCAGAAAGTCCTCTATCCTGAACACATGGAAGGCCCTGTGTGAACTTTTGCCCTTGCTGCTGTGGGCACAGTACTGTTCTGACCCCTGCTGCTGTGATGTGGGGGCTGCTGTTTCTCTCTGGACATCTGTAATTTGGGCTCAGTCATTAGTTTGCTCTGAAGTTTGCAAGGATGTTCTTGGTGCAGGTGCTTTTCGTTTGTTATCCCAAGTGGGAGGACTTTTCCATTTCTGCATGGAAAAGTCTTGTATTTTTCCAGTCATTTCCCCTTTCCCTTCTCTTGGCCCCCTTTTCTGGGCTTTTCGAGGATGTGTAGAGATTTGGGATTGATTATTTTACAGGAGAGGGAGGCAAGGAGAAAATCCAAATAAAAGGTCGATAGGAGAATGGAGTCAGGCAATTTCAGAAAGCAGGCCACCACGTTTTGAATATTTTTCTTTCTTTCTTTTTTAAAAAATATATTTTACTTAAAAAAACTTAGTGGTGGTAAAGAACACATAACATGAAATTTAGCCTCTTAATCATTGTTAAGTGTTCAGTTCTGTAATGTTAACTATGTTTACTTAGTTGCGTAACAGATCTCTAGAACTTCTCCCCCACCCCAGTTTATGAAGGTATAATTGACAAATAAAAATGGCATATATTTATAGTATAAGAAGTGTTTTTTTAATATGTATACATTATAAAATTGTTAAATTTAGTTAATTAACATATCTGTCCCATCACATACTTAATACTTTTTGTGGTGACATTTGCGATCTCTCTTAGCAATTTCTGCGTATACAATACGTTATTATTAACTATAGTCACCATGTTGTACACTAGATTGCCAGGACTTATTCACATCTTACCCAAACCTTTGCACCCTTAACCAGCATCTCCACATCCCCCAACATCACCCCCTGGTCACTCCCGTTCCACTCTCAGCTTCTCTGCGTCAGCTGCTCTAGCATCCACATCTAAGTGAGGTCTGCAGTGTTTGTCTCTCTGTGCCAGCCTTATTTCACTTAGCATTAATGTCCTCCAGGCGCATCCATGTTGTTGCAAATTACAAGATTTTCCTCCTTTTTGAGGTGTGATAATATTCCATTGTACACAGAAGTGCAGTGAGCCTTTTGTATCTGTGGGTTCCACATCTGTGGATTTAACTAACCATGGATCAAAAAGTTAGGCCTGTGATGGTTGTCTCTGTGCTAAACATGTAGAGGCTTTTTGTTTTCTTGTCATTATTCCCTAAACAATATGGTATAACAACTACTTACACAGCACTTACCTTGTATTAGGTATTATACATAATCTAGAGGTGATTTAAAGTATATAGGAGGCTATGCATAGGTTGTAGGCAAATACTACACCATTTTACAGAGGGAGCTGAGCATCTGTGATTTTGGTATCTATAAGGGGTCCTGGAACCACCCGTATGGATAGAAGGATGACTATATATAATCATGCATCACATAACAATGTTTCAGTCAGTGATGGACTGCATATACCATGGTGGTGCCATAAGATTATAATGCTGTAGTTCTGTACCTTTTCTATGTTTAGATACGTTTAGATTACCATTGTGTTGCAGCTGCCACCAGTATTCAGTACATGAACCTGCTTGTAGCTTAGGAGCAATAGGCTAGACTGTATAGCCTAGGTTTGTGGTAGGCTGTGCCATCTTAGTTTGTGCAAGCACACACTGTGATGTTTGCAAAACAATGAAATCACCTAACACATTCTCAGAACTTATCACCATTGTTAAGTGATACATGACTGTATCTTTGAGACGCTGTTTTGAATTCTTATTGTCACAGGTGAGCGGTGACTGTCTGAGGCTGTTGGCTCAGGGGTAAGAAGAATTTACCAAGAAAGGCAGAGAGAAAGTAGAAAAATGTGTTGCAAGGGTGCAACAGGCAGAGCAGGAAGAGAGAAGCTGACTGCAAACAGACAAAGCTTTGCTGGGGATTTTATAGAACAGTGTTTATGCTGCATGCTGAAGAAGGCTTTGTGCAGTACTGATAAGTCCAAGGTTGCAGTGAGCTAACGTGCAGGTGTCTGGTGAGAAGTTGGGCACAGGCAGACTGTGTGTCCTGGACCAGAAAGGAGGACAGACTTAGAATTTACCTACTTTTCTTTTGGCTTCCCCTTCTCCTGCCAGCCTGGCTCTTTTTCCCTCATTAGGGCCTCACAGTGCCTTCCTGTACAGAAGTTTTCAAGTCTGATGTAGTTCCCTCTGTGATCTTAGCTTTTGTTGCCTGTGCTCTTAGTGACATATCTAAAAAATCACTGCCAAATCCAACATCAAGAAGCTTTTTCTCTGTGTATAAAACTATTAAAAAACTAGTTAAAACTGTAAAAATTTTATAGTCTTAGGTCTTACATTTAGGTCTTTAATCAATTTTTGGTAAATTACACAAAATTTAATTTTTTTTTAATTTTAAAAAATTAAAAAAATTTTTAATTCCTTCCTCCAGCAGTGGGTGAGATCCCCTGCTTACGACAGGCATCCAGGATTTTTAGTTTTGATAATTTGACAGTTACAAATAGCATATTTCAGTTTTAATTTCAGCATTTTTAGATGGTTATTAATTATATATTTATTTTGTGATTTATTAATATTCTCTGTATTTTTATTGGAGTTTCCTTTTTTCTTACTGTAAGCAATTTTATTTAGTACAATTTAGTAAAACTTTTACTCATCATTTGTAAAAAAATAATAATAATAAACCTTGTAAGGAAAAAACTAAATTTGTATATGTATATCAAAAAATTAATCTGGGCCAGGTGTGGTGCCTCACACCTGTAACCCCAGCACTTTGGGAGGCCAAGGCAGGCAGATCACTTGAGGTCAGGAGTTCCAAGACCAGCTTGCCCAACATGGTGAAACCTCATTTCTACTAAAAAGACAAAAATTAGCCGGGTGTGATGGCATACACCTGTAATCTCAGCTACTTGTGAGGCTGTGGCAGGAGGATCACTTGAACCCGGGAGGCGGAGGTTGCAGCAGCCTGAGATCTCGCCAGCCTGGGCAATAGAAAAAGACACTGCCGATCGAGACCATCCTGGTCAACATGGTGAAACCCCGTCTCTACTAAAAATACAAAAAAATGAGCTGGGCATGGTGACGCGTGCCTGTAATCCCAGCTACTCAGGAGGCTGAGGCAGGAGAATTGCCTGAACCCAGGAGGCAGAGGTTGCGGTGAGCCGAGATCGTGCCATTGCACTCCAGCCTGGGTGACAAGAGCAAAACTCCGTCTCAAAAAAAAAAAAAAAAAAAAAAAAAAAAGAAAAAGACACTGCCCTCCCTCCCAAAATTAGACTGTATGCTGGCCAAAATATTAATAATAGTGTTTTTAGATGGTGGTGGAATGTTTGATGGTTTTAGTTTTCTTTATACTACGTATCTCTATTTTCTAATTATTCTATAATAGTTTCTTTTTTTTTGAGATAGGGTTTCACTCTGCTGCCCAGGAGAACAGTGGCATTATCATGGCCCACTGCACCCTTGAACTCTTGGGTTCAAGCAGTTTTCCTGCCTTTGTCTCCCAAAGTGTCAGGATTACAGGCGTGAGTCACCATCCCTGACCTAATGGGTTTTTCTTATACAACAAAGAAATTCTGGTTCTTGTGACTGATGACTAAGGGACTGTATATCCTCATTCCCTGTTAACCTGCTCTGGCCTCTCCTGCTAAGTCAAGTCCTTCCACTGCTCGGCCCTGTGACGCCCCCTAGTGCCTTCCCCACATGCTGGCTCCTGCCCCCGCCTAGATCGAATAGCTCAGCACTCACCTTTAGTGTGGGAATGGGAGGGGAGGCAGGACAGTGTCCTGATGTTTTCTTTTTCCCTTGCACACTGCCAGCCTGCTATGGGATGGATGAAGAAGAGAATCACTATGTCTCACAGCTCAGGGAAGTCTACAGCAGCTGCGACACTACGGGGACCGGCTTTCTGGACCGTGAGGAGCTGACCCAGCTCTGCCTTAAGCTTCACCTGGAGCAGCAGCTGCCTGTTCTCCTGCAGACACTTCTTGGAAACAATCACTTCGCCAGGGTGAGTGTTGGACTTGTGAAAGAAAAGCACAGGGGTCTATAATTGGCTCTTAAGGGCATTTGATAAATATCAGCTGAATAAGGATACAAGCGTCAAAGGAAAGTTATTAGAAAATGGAACAGTGTCCTAGTTTTTCCTTCTATGGAAATTCTACATTGTAGAAAGTGGTTTCTTAAGATTACTTGTTATAAATGTAACTTCCAGAGGTTTTGTTTTTCCAGAAAGATATTTTAGTGGTTTGTTACGGGCAGGACGGGGAGGGAGTTTCATATGGGCCAGTGGTATGTGGTTCACAAAAACCACATGGGCTGGACCTGTAAGCAGCTCACACTGGTAATCAGAGAAAGCATCACAGTCCCTTGAAGGTGGATTGTCTTATACAGTTTCACAGTTTGAAATCCATCTAGGAGTTGGACAAAACAATTGCAAGCTACAGTTGCAAGAACGAAGGATAGCCATGTCCAGAGGTATCCCATAATTTCATCTAGACCAGATAGAAAATGTGAAATTGGAGGGTTCTTTTCTATCAGAAGGTCAAGATCATCTAGAATGGGGATCTAGGTCCTAGACTACAAGCTGCTTTTATGATCAAAACACTAAAAAGCACCTCCCCATTTCTACTTCTTAAGTTCTGGGGTACATGTGGAAATAGTGCAGGATTGTTACATGGGTGTACATAGGCCACAGTGGTTTTCTGCATCCATCCCTCCGTCATCTACATCATTAGGTATTTCTCCTAATGTTATCCCTCCCCAATCCCCCCACCCACTGCTGTCTCTCCACTAGCCCCCCCCACCTCCCAACAGGCCCCCATGTGTGATATTCTCCTCCCTGTGTCTATGTTTTCTCGTTGTTCAACACCCACTTATGAGTAAGAACATGTGGCATTTGATTTTATGTTCCTGTGTTAGTTTGCTGAGAATGGTGGTTTCCAGCTTCATCCATGTCCCTGTAAAGGACATGAACTCATCCTTTTTTATGGCTGCATAGTATTCCATTGTGTGTATGTGCCACATTTTCTTTATCCAGTCTGTCATTGATGGGCATTTGGGTTGGTTCCAAGTGTTTGCTATTGTAAACAGTGCCACAGTGAACATACGTGTGCATGTGTCTTTATAACAGAGCTGTTTGTAATCCTTTGGGTATATAGCCAGTAATGGGATTGCTGGGTCAAATGGTGTTTCTATTTCTGGATCCTTGAGGAATTGCCATGATGTCTTTCACAATAGTCGAACTAATTTACCCTCCCACCAATAGTGTAAAAGTGTTCCTATTTCTCCACATCCTCTCCAGTATCTTTTGTCTCCAGACTTTTTAATGATCGCCATTCTAACTGGTGTGAGATGGTATCTCATTGTGGTTTTGATTTGCATTTCTCTAATGACCAGTGGTTAGCTTTTTTTTCACATTTGTTGACTGCATAAATTCTTCTTTTGAAAAGTGTCTGTTCATATCCTTTGCCTACATTTTTATGGGATTGTTTGTTTTTTTCTTGTAAATTTGTTTAAGTTCTTTGTAGATTCTGGATGTTAGCCTTTTGTCAGATGGATAGGTTGCAAAAATTTTTTGCCCATTCTGTGTTCCTACTTCTTAAATGTTTCTGGATGTTAGTGCTAAAAGCAGTGCCTTATCTTGTTGGTCATCTTAACTTTGAAGGAAGCACTTTTTTTTTTTTTTTTTTTTTTTTTGAGACGGAGTTTCGCCCTTGTTACCCAGGCTGGAGTGCAGTGGCGCGATCTCGGCTCACCGCAACCTCCGCCTCCTGGACTCAGGCAATTCTCCTGCCTCAGCCTCCTGAGTAGCTGGGATTACAGGCACGTGCCACCATGCCCAGCTAATTTTTTGCACTTTTAGTAGAGACGGGGTTTCACCATGTTGACCAGGATGGTCTCGATCTCTCGACCTCGTGATCCACCCGCCTCGGCCTCCCAAAGTGCTGGGATTACAGGCTTGAGCCACCGCGCCCGGCAGGAAGAACTTCTTTTAAGCAAGACTCAGTATTTTCTTTTTATTTGTTTTTTGAGACAGGGTGTCACTTTGTCATCCAGTCTGGAGTGTAGTGGAGTGATCTTGGCCCACTGCAACCTCCACCTCCCAAGCTCAAGCGATCCTCCCACCTCAGCCCCACAAGTAGCTGGGATTACAGGCCTGCGCCACCACATCCGGCTAATTTTTGCATTTTTTGTAGAGATGGGGTTTTGCCATGTTACCCAAGCTGTTCTCGAACTCCTAAGCTCAAGCAATCCACCTGCCTTGGCCTCCCAAAGTGCTGTGAATACAAGTGTGACTCACTGCACCCACCAGTATTTTTATTTTGAATGAGGGGAAAAAAACCCAGCCAGTAAATTTTCCTGAATTGGCCCTTGGGCTGAAACAAATGAAGAAAAGAACACTCACTGCTGGCCTAGTAGAGAGTCCAGGTGAATCAGACCTCTTGTTAGTTCCTCAAAGAAGCCTCGCCTGCCCGGTCAGCAGAGCACTGTGCCTCTCTGGTAAGGAACTCTTCTCAGGCAAACTCATGCTCTTTCTCTGACTTTGTTTTCTATTCCTGCCTTTTAAAATGGGCTTAAGAAGGCAAATGTATTATTGATAGATAATGATCTAGCCTCTTTTGATATCACCCGGAACTGTGTTTGGGGCCTAGATGAGCAAAACTCACATTTGTGAAAAATTGAGTCTGTATCTTGCTGAATTGATATTTTTTAAAAATTGAGAATTTAGAAATTAAACTTTAGAAAATTCCAAAACAAAAGAGTAACTTTTAGGTCCACATTCAGCTTGCAGGCTCTGGTGATTGATAAGCCATGTCATTCCCAAGCTTTTCTTCACTTTATACTTTGTATTTACAGGAATGATACAAGACAGAAACATTCAATTATGAAAGCATAACCATGATTAGTGTTAGCACATTAATAAGGAGAAAAAGTCTGCTTGGGTTACATGAGCTTTCTGACTTAAAACCTGTCCACACGTCCTGAAAAGCGGCTCATCTGAGACAGAATTTCCTTCCAGGAGGCTTGAGGCTTCTCATACATGTGTGGGGAGGGTGTGAGAAGAAAGATGGGTGCCACAAGCGGTTGCAGGAGCCAGGCTCTTTCTGACTCAGCTCCCCCTGGAACAGCCATGAATGTCTAGCCATCATCCTTCTGTCTGTCCCAGCTCCGTTCTTTCCTATAGCCATGATTTTCTGTTCCCAGAAAGCAAGTCGGATGCTAGATAAACTAAGAAGTAACTTTGTTTGCACTGGTGCTCTTGACTCTACTCTGACATTATCCTTTCTCTTCTCTCTGTAACATTTCAAGAGCACCCTGCCGCCGCTGCAGGTGCCCAGTGTTCACCTCTCTCTCACTTGATCCTGTCTCCTCCGAGATGGTTGGTCATGGTGGATGATTTTTCTGTTCTGACTCTGCTTGCTTCCCTGCTTCGTCCCACAGACCCTATAGGTGGAAAATCATACAGAGATTTAGGGGAAGCAGGTATCAAGCCAGAAATATCCATATAGGTGTCCCTGTTTTTCTTTCTTCTTTTTTTTAAATTTTATTGCATTTCAGGTTTTGGGGTACATGTGAAGAACATGCAAGATTGTTGCATAGGTACACACGTGGCAGTGTGATTTCCTGCCTTCCTCCCCTTCATCTATATCTGGCATTTCTCCCCATGCTATCTCTTCCCAACTCCCTACGCCCCCGCTGTCCCTCCCCTATTTCCCCCCAACAGACCCCAGTGTGTAGTGCTCCCCTCCCTGTGTCCATGTGTTCTCATTGTTCAACACCTGCCTATGAGTTGAACTAATTTACACTCCCACCAACAGTGTAAAAGTGTTCCTATTTCTCCACATCCTCTCCAGCATCTGTTGTCTCCAGATTTTTTAATGATCGCCATTCTAACTGGCGTGAGATGGTATCTCAATGTAGTTTTGATTTGCATTTCTCTGATGACCAGTGATGATGAGCATTTTTTCATATGTTTGTTGGCCTCATGTATGTCTTCTTTTGTAATGTATCTGTTCATATCCTTTGCCCACTTTTGAATGGGCTTGTTTTTTTCTTGTAAATCTGTTTTAGGTCTTTGTAAATGGTGTCCTTGTTTTTCTACAACAAACCAAATGGTAGAGATTTCAGTGAGTCTTAAAGAAAACCAAGATAGCCGGGCGCGGTGGCTCAAGCCTGTAATCCCAGCACTTTGGGAGGCCGAGGCGGGTGGATCACGAGGTCGAGAGATCGAGACCAACCTGGTCAACAGGGTGAAACCCCGTCTCTACTAAAAATACAAAAAATTAGCTGGGCATGGTGGCGCGTGCCTGTAATCCCAGCTATTCAGGAGGCTGAGGCAGGAGAATTGCCTGAACCCAGGAGGCGGAGGTTGCGGTGAGCCGAGATCGCGCCATTGCACTCCAGCCTGGGTAACAAGAGTGAAACTCCGTCTCAAAAAAAAAAAAAAAAGAAAACCAAGATAAACCCTTTATCCAGGAGAATAACTTGGCTTTTTGATTCAAATACTACATATCTAGGCCAGGTGTAGTGGCTCACTCCTGTAATCCTAGGACTTTGAGAGATGAAGGTAGGCAGATCACCTGAGATCAGGAGTTCGAGACCAGCCTGGTCAACATAGTGAAATCCTGTGTCTACCAAAAATACGAAACTGAACCACTCATGGTGGCAGGTGCCTGTGACTGCTACTCAGAAGACTACTCAGCTACTCAGGAGATCGAGGTGGGAGAATTGCTTGAATACAGGAGATGGAGGTTGCAGTGAGCTGAGATTCACACTACTGCACTCCAGCCTGGGCGACAGAATGAGACTCCATCTCAAAAACCCATAAAAGTAATTCTTGAGGTCAGGAGTTCGAGACCAGCCTGACCAACATGGTGAAACCTCGTCTCTACTAAAAATGCATAAATTAGCCACATGTAGTGCTGTGCACCTGTAATCCCAGCTACTTGGGAGGCTGAGTCAGGAGAATTGCTTGAACCAGGGAGGCAGAGGTTTCGGTGAGCCAAGAGCGCACCATTGCACTCCAGCCTGGGCAACAGAGTGAGACTACATCTCAAAACAAACAAACAAACAAACAAACAAACAAACACCATGTATCTAGTCCTTGTGGTAACTAACATATGTGATATTATATAAATGTTAGTTTTGATTCAGAAATCTCATTATAAAAATGAAACAGTCCAGGTGTGGTGGCTCACACACGTAATCCCAGCACTTTCAGAGGCCAACCTGAGAGAATTGCTTAAGCCTAGTTCAAGATTAGCCTGGGCAACAGAGTGTGACCCTGTCTCTACAAAAAAATTTTAAAGGTAGCTGGGTGTGGAGGCATGTACCTGTAATTCTAGCTAGTTGTCAGGCTGAGGTGGGAGGATTGCTTGAGCCCAGGGGTTTGAGGTTATAGTGAGCTGTGATTGTGCCACTGTCCAGCCTGAGCAATAGAGTGAGACCCTGTCTCTAATATAATACACCAAAAAACACATATACGTATGTGTATGTTTTATATATATATATATATATATATATACACACACACACACATTTATATATATTATAATATATATATTATATTGTCATATATATATATACAGAAGAAAATGGATGGTCACATCTGTATTGAACAGGTACAGACTTTTTTCTTCCATTTACATTGTATTGGCTATTATAAGTAATCTAGAGCTCCTTTAAAATATACAGGAGGTTATATGTAGGTTATATGCAAATGCTACATTTTATACAAGGGACTTGAGCATCTGTGGATTTTGGTATCTGTCAAGGGTCCTGGAAGTAATCCCCCAGGCATACTGTGGGACAATTGTAATTTGAAGTTGAAAGTACCTCCAGATCACACACACCAGCCCCTTTACGTTGTGATGAATGAGTCTGACTGAGATCATGCAGAGTTGGGATAGTGTATCCTGTCGGTGAAATACCTGAATATATGGAGTTGCCACTCACCTTTTGTGAGCTTTAGAGAAGGACACAGGAAAACAGACAAGCATGGTTAAGATGGTATCAGACTAAAATGGCACCAAACTGAGCCGTCAGATCCCACTGCTCTTTGATGGATGGCAGAAAGTCAGCTGGTAATATTATCAAAGACACAAAAGGATCTGTGATTAAACTGAGTGAAATTCTAATTTTATTATTCATCTAGTATTTGACAACTATCTTTTGAAAACTTACTAGGTGCTAGGCAACACCAGATGGTAGGGATGCAAGGAGAAAAGACTCACAGTTTCTATCTTTATGTGAAAAGACATGCATTCAAGGTATGCATTCTAGCATTGATTCAGACAGGAAAAGTTTGGAAACAGCTTTTTCCAATATGGAATTGGTTAAATAATCCTGGCAACTCCATTTGTTGAAATCTTTTGCAGCCCTAAAAAAAGGAAGAAGTGGTTTAGATATTCTAATAGTGGCAAGTGAGCTAACTCGGGCCGAGCTTTCAAGGAGGACTACTAGAAAAACTGAACAAAATAATAAAAATAAGTATTTTGAAAACAGTAAAGGACAAATAAATCAGTGAGAAATTACCAATAAAAAAAAATCTGTGATAGACTGGGCGTGGTGGCTCAGGTCTGAATTCCAATACTTTGGGAGGCTGAGGTAGGAGAATCGCTGGAGTTCAGGAGTTCAGGACCAGTCTGGGCAACATAGCAAGACCTTGTCTCTACTAAAAATAAAAAACAATTAGCTGAGGGTGGTGGTGCACACCTGTAGACCCAGCTACTCAGGAGGCCAAGGTGGAGGAGGATCACTTGAGCCTGGGAGACTGAGGCTGGGCTGTAGTGAGCTATAATCACGCCATTGCTCTCTAGCCTGGGTGATAAAGTGAGATCTTGTGTCAAAAACAAAATTGTAGTAAATTAAGTATGTAGGGAGGTAAGCTTAGCACACAAAAGCCCATTTTCCCTGAGATGTGATTTTAAGTAAGCAACTAAAAAATGGAGACCTTGGGGCCTCAAAGGGTCCCAGAAACATATGTCGAAACCTAGATTCAAGGTAAGTAGAAACCCAGGGTTGTCAAACCAACCCCAAATTTAAAGAAGAATTCTGAAGGGTAAGACCTGTAGGGTAAAGATGAATTGCAGTCAGTCAGTCATTATACTGCTTTGTGGTCTGGTCTTACATCCCTCAGTACACTACATACATAACCTCAAACCCTGCACTTAGATTATTGGCACTGCGTGGATAGGCATCTAGCCAAAGCAAACAAATGTCTTCTCCTGATAAAAGGGCTGTCATTCCAAATCTGATATTTCTAAATAATAGCCAAATATAATGACCAACATATGATAAAGATAACTGGGCAAACAAACAAAATATGATGAGCAAGAACCAGCAGAAACAACTGGCAATTGAAGCAGACCCACAAAGATGTGAGATATTACAATTGTTGGACATAAAATATAAAATAACTGTGGTTACTGTGTTAGAGATTTTTTTTAAAGCTTAAAAAATATCTACAAGAAAGAGAGAACTCTAAAAAGTGACATAACATATCTGAACAATGAACCAAATAAAATGTAGAACTGATAAGTATGATAACCAAAATTTAAAACTAAATAGAAGCATTTAGCAGCAGATTAGACACAGCTGAAGAAAGCATTCATTAACTGGAGTCATCCAGAATGCAGCATGAAGATATAAAAAGAGGTGGTATAGATGGAGGCAGAAAGTCTAGGCAGCATCCCTTTAACTGGAGTCCTGGGCAGAAAGAAGTGAATGAGGAAGGGACATTATGTGAACAGATAATAGCTATAACATTTTCAGATGAAAGATACTTCTTGGGATTCCAAAAGCCCATGAAATTTCAAGCAGGATAAAGAGACATCTATACCCGGCATATTATATGAAACTGAAGGAAAACAAAGACAGGGAGAATATCTTGAAAATAGCTAGATGTGGGTCCACAGGATCTCTTTGCATTTTTCTTACAACTACATACAGATCTTTAATGATCTCCAAATGAAAAGTTTAATAATTTTAAAAAAGAAGTGAGAAAAGAGACATATCCTAAAAGTGAGCCATAGTTAAATTGACCACTGTGCTCTCTAATGCAGTAGTAGAAGCCAGAAGACAATGGAAAGATATCTCCAATGTGCTAGAAGAAAATAACTACCAACCTGATTTTCATACTGGGCAAAAATATCCTTCAAGAATAAAGGTGAAAGAATGCCTCTGTGAGAAGGAGAGTTCTGCTTAGCAGTGAAAGGATATAGAGGCAAAGACACCCAATAAATATTTTTTGAGTCCCTACTATATGCCAACAGTGAGCTCACATTTTAACTGGGGACAGAAAATAAGCAAATACATGTATAATCTAATGTGAGATAGTGATACATATGTGTCCCAGGCAGAGGTGTCTGCAAAGAAACAGCTGCTTTTTGCACTCAGTGGCAGCAACAGAAATGTGCTCATGCAAATTCTTGGCCAGATTTTGGAAGCATCCTTGGACCTATGCCCGAAACCTTCTTCTGCAACACTTTCTTGGTGATATTTTTTGACCCACCTAATGGCCCTTCTGTTGATTTCTTTCTGTGTGACTTTCATTGACGCATACCTAGAGAAAAGAGCATGTATCCAAGTGTATAGCTCAGTGAATATTCCAAACTGAGTGCACTTGTTTAACTGTCACACCCTTACCCCTCATCATGTCTCTTTTTGGTTCCTCTACTACCAAAGGTTAACCACCATTCTGACACCAACACCATAGATTTGTTTTGTCTGTTTCTGAATTTTATATAAATTATGATTTTATTTTGAGGTGGAGTCTTGCTCTGTCACCCAGATTGGAGTACGATGGCATGATCTCGGCTCACTGCACCTCTGCCTCCTGGGTTCAAACAGTTCTCTGCCTCAGCCTCCTGAGTAGCTGGGATTATAGGCACTTGCCACCATGTCCGGCGAATTTTGTATTTTTAGTAGAGACGGGCTTTCACCATCTTGGTCAGGCTGGTCTTAAAACTCCTGAGCTTGTGATCCACCCGCCTCAGCCTCCCAAAGTACAGGGCTTACAGGTGTGAGCCACCATGACTGACCTTTTTTTTTTTTTTTTTTTTTTTTTTGAGAAGGAGTTTTACTCATGTTGCCCAGGCTGGAGTGCAATGGCACGATCTCAGCTCACTGGTCTCCACCTCCCAGGTTCAAGCGATTCTCCTGCTTCAGACTTCCAAACAGCTGGGAATAGGCATACACCACCATGCCCAGCTAATTTTTGTATTTTTAGTAGAGACGGTGTTTTATCGTGTTGGCCAGGCTGGTCTTGAACTCTCGATCTCAGGTGATCTGCCCACCTCAGCCTCCCAAAGTGCTGGAATTACAGGCGTGAGCCACTGCGCCAGGCCAAATTATGAATTTTATATACAGCACATATTCAGTACATACTCTCTGGCTTTTTTTTTCTTTGAGACGAGGTCTCACTTTGTGACCCAGGCTGGAGTGCAGTGGCACGATCTTGGCTTATTGTTAGCCTTGACCTCCTAGGTTCAAGCAGTCCTCCTGCCTCAGCCCCAAGTAGCTGGGTCTAAGGAGCATGCCACCATGCCCGGCTAATTATTATTTTTTTTGTAGAGATGAAGTTTGCTCAGGCTGGTCTCCAATTCCTGAGCTCAAGCAATCAGCCTGCGTTGGCCTCCCAAAGTGCTGGAATTACAGGCATGAGCCATCGCACCTGGTCATTCTCTGGCTTATTTATTCAATAGTATATCTCTGAGATACATTCATGTTACTGTGTCTATCAGAAGTTTGTTCTTTTTCATTGTCATGTATTTCATTGTATGAGTATACATGTGTATCAGTTTGTTTATCCATTCTGTTTAAATGGATAGCAGAGTCATTTGCACTATTCTAAAAGGATCATTTATAAGTTATAAATGATTTCTCTGGTTAAAACAAATAAATGTAAAATAAAAACATGTTAGACAAAAAAATTTGGGACTGACATATTTAAGAAAAACAAAGTTCTAAAGGATGTGTTTTAAATAGTTGAAAAATTATTCCAGATGGAAAGTCAGAAATGCAGGAATAAATGAAAAACAGAATGAATATTTGGATAATTCTAAGTGAAGATTATATAAAACCAAAAAATACTATTTTGTGAGGCTTTAAACATACAGAAATAAAATTCATGATAACAAAGGCATCGAAGTCAAGAGTGCAGCAACTGGAGCTGATGCATTTCACCGGCTTTGTATTATCGTAGAAGGAGGTAAAAGTTTTGATTAATAGTCAACTTTGGTAAACTAAGAATGGATGTTGTAATTTCAGGGTAATCGTTAAGAAAAATGGAAATAGACTGTATAACTTCTTTTTCTTTTCTTTTCTTTTTTTTTTTTTTTGAGACAGATTCTTGCTCTTTTACCCAGGCTGGAATGCAATGGTGCTATCTCGGCTCACTGCAACCTCTGCCTCCTGGGTTTGGGTGATTCTTCTGCTTCAGCTTCCCAAGTAGCTGAGATTACAGGCATGCACCAGTTTGCCCAGCTAATTTTTGTATTTTTAGTAGCAATGGGGTTTCACCATATTGGCCAGGCTGGTCTTGAACTCCTGACCTCAAGTGATCCATCTGCTTTGGCTTTCCAAAGTGCTAGGATTACAGGCATGAGCCACTGTGCCCAGCCATGACGTCTGAATTAGTAAGAGAAAAGTGAAATCCTAACATAGTGAATCCAAAGGCGGCAGAGGGCAGGGGAGAGAAAAAACAAGCAAGTCAAAAATGGTCGATTTAAATCCTGTAAATCAGTAATCACATTAATATAATTAGACGACATAGTTAAGTTAAAGATAAAAGTTGTCAGATTGGAAAAAATCCAGCTATTACTGTTTATAAGAGACACATCTAAAACATAAGGATATAAACAATTGGAATTAAAAGTTTAATAAAAAGACAATATCATGTAAATACTGACCAAAAGAAAGCTGGGGTAGTTTCTTGATATAAGAGAAACTGCACTTTAAGATGAAAAGCTTTACTGAATTAAGAGTGTGAGCATTTTTGCCAGGCGTGGTGGCTCAGGCCTGTAATCTTAGCACTTTGGGAGGCCGAGGAGGGCGGATCACCTGAGATCAAGAGTTCAAGACCAACCTGACCAACATGGAGAAACACTGTCTCTGCTAAAAATACAAAATTAGCCAAGCCTGGTGGCGCATGCCTGTAATCCCAGCTACTCAGGAGGCTGAGGCAGGAGAATCGCTTGAACCTGGGAGCGAAGGTTGCAGTGAGCTGAGATTGTGCCATTGCACTCCATCCTGGGCAACAAGAGCAAAACTCCATCTCAAAAAAAAAAAGTGTGAGCATTTTATAATAATAAAAGGTTCAGTTCACCAAGGGTTATAAATATGCATGTTCTATGGTCCAGCAATCCCCTCCTCAGGCAGCTATTATAGCAAAACTTCTGAAGACACAGAGAAGCCAAATGAAACTAAGCTTTTGGCATGCATGCAAATGAGGTCTAGAAAAGTGAGGAAGATGTCACCATAAAATCAGGAGATGTATGGGGAAGGGTTCGTGGTGGAGGGGCCTTCTGCGGTGCTGGCGGCATTGGGGACGCCTCACCTTATATATAATGTTTCATGGCCATCAGATCCCTCTTTCCTGTGCTTTGTTTTCTAATTATGTTGTTTGATTTACAAAATTGTTTAGTGTTTACTTGGAGGTGGGATTATCATCCACTTTTACTTTCTTTATCATGGTCTTCTATTTTTAAAAATCTTAAGTAAATATTTGAAACCATGAATGTTCTCATTTTAAAAGGCAATAATAATACATTTCTATCTGAAAGAAAATCCAAAAGATTCGCTCATGAAATGTGTGATCTGTTGAAAGTGACATTGTCCTCTCCCACCTTCAATTCACCCAGGTTAACTTTGAGGAATTTAAGGAAGGTTTTGTGGCTGTGTTGTCATCAAATGCTGGTGTTCGCCCCTCAGATGAAGACCGTAGTTCTTTGGAATCAGGTAAGAGGATTTCCTCCTATTGACTGTAGTTTCTTTTTGTTGTTTGTTTACTTTTGGAGTGCAAAGAATCCAGCAATTCTGAAAACTCTACCTTACTTTCTGTCACCTCTAAGCTATATGGACTTTGAAAAAACACTTGGTGTTTTTTCTTCCTTTGTTTATTTGTGAAGTGGTGTCATAATAATGTATGCTGTGCCTGCCATGAATAATGACACTGCACTGTGCTAATGTGACTGATCAGAATCCTGTTATAGGGACAGGGTTTCTGGGACACAGGCTGTGTCCCTAAATGGAAGTGGCATCCTTGGGGAAAGCCACCTGGCCTTGGTTCCAGCCTCATGTGCCGGGATGGTAACAGGTGGGTGAGGTTGGAGGGAGGGCTACCCAGGCGTGGAGTGGTGAGGTGGTGACAGCCTCCTTCTTGGTTGCAGATGGCCGCATGTCAGGAGGGTATGAAATGGGGGTGGCTCTTTCCCTCTTGCAGGGGTGTCTTGTTTGTGGTATTGATTAGCGTGTCACAGAGGGAGCACTCCTTCATGTCTCACAGCAGGGTGTCCTGGTCAGGAGGGGTGCAGTAGATAAGTCATGGGACTGGGGGCAGAGGATGTTAAAGCACAAGGGACCAAGCTCACATAGCGGTCTTCTGAGTGAGCACATGGCATTGAACTTTGTGTACATTTACATAGAGTCCATTTAACCCTCACAGAAATCCTGTGGCATTACTTAAAATACCTGTTATTCAGATGAGGAAACTGAGGCCCCAGGTGAAGATTCATTCACCATTCCACAGTTAATAAGCAGTGGCCAGGATTTGAGTCCTGGTATTCCAGCTTGAAGACCGGGGCCCTTGTGTGGGCATTGTTGCTGCACCCTGCTCTTTCTGCTGTGTGCTGGTGGTCTCCCCTTCCCGCTTCCTCTTGCTGGTTGCAGAGGTGCTGGTAAGGAGCCTTGGGGTGGGAAGAGAAGCCCTGGGTTCATAGCCCCCCCCACCGGCCATATGCATGACCTGGGTGAAGTGTGAGTTGCTCCAATTCACTCTTTCCTTCTTTAAGATGTGAAAGGGCTCCCTACTCCATACTATCCCTAAGGCACAGGACCTTGGAGGATGATCAAAGATATCAAAGCACCTTGAACAGGTGACAACCTGGTCCCCTGATCTTGTGTTTTCCCATCTGTGCTGGAACACGGAAGGTGGCTGCATCTAAGTTTAAAACTGTCTCAACCTGTGGGTCATGTTGACAGTACTTGAAAAGAAACACCAAGCTGTTTTTTAGAACTTGTGCTTTTTTTCACCTGTTTCAATTTTGTTTTGCATTTTCTGTCTTTTCCAATTAGAATTGAAAAGCTTTCCTCAACTAAATGGTCCTATTCCCTATTAATACTTTGGTATTAGTTCATTCTCATGTTGCTATAAGGAACTACCTGAGACTGGGTAATTTATGAAAAAATTTACCTTTGTTTATTTGACAAAGGTTATTATATGACACCACAAATTAAGAAAGGAGGTTTAATTGACTCACATTTATACAGGCTGTACATAAAGCATGGCTGGAGAGGCCTCAGGAACAATCATGGTGGAAGGCAAAGGGGAAGCAGGCATGTCTTCATGTAGCAGAGCAGGAGGAATAGAGTGAAGAGAGAGGTGCTGCACACCTTTGAACAACCAGATCTCATGAGAACTCACGTCTACCCCATGATCAAATCATTGGCCACCAGGCCCTTCCTCCAGCATCGGGAATTAGAATTAAACATGAGATTTGGGTGGGGACACTCAGCCAAACCATCATTCCACCCTGGCCCCTCCCAAATCTCATGCATGTCCTTATCACATTTCAAAATATAATCATGCCTTCTCAAAAGTCTCCCAGTCTTAACTCATTCTAGCATTAACTCAAAAGTCCAAAGTCTAATCTGAGACAAGGCAAGTTTCTTCTACCTATGAGCCCGTAAAATAAAAAATGAGATAGATGCTTCCAAGATACAATGGGGATACAGGCATTGGGTAAATGCTCTTCTTCCAAAAGGGAGAAATTGGCCAAAACAAAGGGGCTACAGGCCTCCTGCAAGTCCAAAACCCAGCAGGGCAGTCATTACATCTTAAAGATCTAAAATAATCTCCTTTGACACCATGTCTCACATCCAGGCCACACTGATGCAAGGGGTGGGTTCCCAACCTGTGTCTCTGCAGGGTACAGGCCCTGTGGCTGCTTTCATGGGCTGGTGTTGAGTGCCTGTGGCTTTTCCAGGTGCACAGTGTAAGCTGTCAGTGGATCTACCATTCTAGAGTCTGGAGGATGGTGACCCTCTTCTCACAGCTCCACTAGGCAGTGCCCAGTGGGGACTCTCTGTGGGCTCCAAACCCACATTTTCCCTCTGCACTGCCCTGATAGAGGTTCTCCATGAGGGCTCCGCCCACACAACAGACTTCTGCCTGGACATCAGGTATCTTCATACATCCTTTGAAATCTAGGTGGTAGCTCCCAAGCCTCAACTCGTGCCCTCCATCTATCTGCAGGCTTAACGTCACATGGAAACAACCAAAGCTTGTGGCTTGCACCCTCTGGAATAGCAGCCTGAGATGTTTTTGGCCCCTTTTAGCCATGGCTGGAGCTATAACACTTGGGATATAGGGAACAGTGTCCCAAGGTGGAGCCTCATGCCCAGCCCGAGACAATTCTTCCCTCCTTAGCCTAAGAGCTTGTGATGGGAGGGGCTGTCATGAAGCTTTCTGAAATGCCTGCCAGGCATTTCCCCCATTGTCTTAGATATTAACATTTGGCTCCTCCTTACTTTTACAAATTTCTTCAGCTGGCTTGAGTTCCTTTCTCCCCTGAAAATGGATTATTTTTTTCTGCCACATGGTCAGCCTGTAAATTTTCCAAACTTTCACACTTTGCTTCCCTTTTAAATACAGGTTTCAGTTTCACATCATCTCTTTGCTCATGAATAGAAGCATATAATGTTAGAAGCAGCCAGGGCATATCTTGAATGCCTTGCTGCTGAGAAATTTCTTCCGCTAGGTACTCTAAATCATTTCTCTCGAGTTCAAAATTTCACGTATCTCTAGGGCAGGGGCAAAATGCCACCAGTCTTTTTGCTAAAGCATAGCAAGAGTGACCTCTTTGCAGTTCCCTGTATGTTCCTTGTCTTCGTCTGAGACCACCACAGTTCATTGTCCATATCACCATTAGCATTTGGTCACATCAATTTAACAAGTCTCTAGAAGGTTACAAACTTTCCCACATCTGTCTTCTTCAGAGCCCTCCAAACTGTTCCAACCTCTGCCAGTTATCCGATTCCAAAGCTGCTTCCACATTTTCATGTGTCTTTATAGCAATACTCCACTCCTGGTGCCAATTTTCTGTATTAGTCTGTTCTTGCAGTGCTATAACGAACAACCTGAGACTGGGTAATTTATTTTTTAAAAAGAGTTTTAATTGACTCACAGTTCCTCAGGCTTTACAGGAGTCATGTCTGGGGATGCCTCAGGAAACTCACAATCATGGCAGAAGACGAAGGGCCAGCAGGCATGTCTTACATGACTGGAGAAGGAGGAAGAGAGCAGGAGGAGGTGCTACACGCTTTTAAGCAACCGGATCTCATGAGAACTCACTCTCTTGAGAACAGCAATTGAGAAATCCACCCCCATGATCCCATCACCTCCCACCAGGCTCTTCCTCCAACGTTGAAGATTACAATTTGACATGAGATTTGGGTGGGGACACAAACCATATTAACTTCCCGTAAGCTCTGACCCTTCTTGTGAGAGTGTGCTGGGCCACTCCTTGATGGTGCCCACTGTCTTGGAGTGATTAATGAGGCCCGTGATGACTCTGTCCCAGTGGGATGAGAGATTATCTGGTCACCTTGCATTATTGTCAGCTGCCTGGAATGTCACCTTATATTTAGCATGTTCACTTAGGACACTGAGAGTCAGGTGATCATCAGCTATATGTTCTTGGATTATTGGAGGTTTTGTTGTTCCTTTCCAGAGATAGCTAGGTTTTTGTTCGTCTTTAATTACGTAAAAGCAAAATATGCTTGAAAAAGTTTAAATAGCCTGTAGAGTTTAGGGGAAAGTCCTCCTGTTCCCACACTCATTTTCTCAGTCTCCCTTTCAAGGTCATAGGATTGTCATTATTCACTGTTGCTTGTGTCTTTCCAGATGCTTCTGTGTGCAGAGCAGTGCCTGTCTGGGAGTCACGCTCGGTGCTGAGTGTGCACCTTCTCAGAGGGCACCTGCTGGCCTTCATGGGCCGGGAACTGTTATAAAGGACCCCCACCAAATTTCCTGTTTTCTTCCCAGCTGCCTCCTGTGCCATCCCACCAAAGTATGTGAGTGGCTCTAAGTGGTATGGCCGTCGAAGCCGGCCTGAGCTGTGTGACGCTGCCACAGAAGCCAGACACGTGCCCGAGCAGCAAACCCAGGCCAGCCTGAAAAGTCAGCTCCGGCGCTCAGCGTCTCTGGAGAGTGTGGAGGTGGGTCAGGCCCCTCTCCCACCCCAGCTGCCCAGTGTTGGGAATAACGAATGCTTCTCTTCATCCCTGTTCATAGCACGTGATCATGAGATATGGGGAGGACAGCGGCAGTCCCAGACACCCTGAATCACCAGAAGCTTGGTCACTTTGGGGAATGCCATTTCATTTAAATTGGGCCTGGTTGTCTTTAGGACAGTCCTGGCCACACGATTCTCTCCTTCTGGGTTGGTGCAATAAAGAATTTGTGCATAAATCCTTTGTTTCTCTTTTCCTCTGATATCACCACCAGCAATGTTTATGGCTTCATAGGAATGAAGGGTCAATGTGCTAAGAGTAGAAAAGGGAAGATGCCTTTTTGAAACAGCCTTGAGGTCAGGAGTGTGGATGTGTCAAACCGGTGTCCCACCCGTCTTAAACACTTAGATATATTGAGGCCCAGCACTTAGAACTGACCTTTATAGCCAGTGCATCCTGGGGCGTTGGGAGTTGCCACTCTATCCCCAGGTTCCCTGGGTCATTTGCTGCAAGTACCTAGGATACAAGGGTCACCCAGGAGATGGCTGCCAGAGTCTCGTGGGGCTTCATGTTAAGAAATATGTCCATGGGGCAGGTCCACAGCTTGTGAGTTAATCATGAACTAGGTTAAACCATTTTCAAGGATTCTAGAAGGTTCCTGGTTCCTGTGCTCTGTGCTGTCAGCTTCTGCCAGGTGAGGCTTGATCAGGAGCACATCTTTCTTAGACAGCTCAGGGGCCCCAGGTGGACTTGTTTACCATTTGTTTTCAATGTTTGTGGAGGCAAAGAGGAAAAACAACCAAAATATATTTACATCTTAAGAGTCTCTTTTCTCAGGGGCATGTGACACCTAGGCAATGCCTATAAATCCAGAACATTCATTTTTTGTTCTTTGTTGTTGTCGTTGTTTTGAGACAGAATCTCTGTCTGTTGGGCAGGCTGGTCTCAATCTCCTGACCTCATGATCCGCCTGCCTCATCCTCCCAAAGTGCTGGGATTACAGGTGTGAGCCACCACACCCAACTCCTTTTTTATTCTTTTTTTTTTTTTAATTTGGACCTCAGGGATGGAGTGATAATGAATCTACTCCTTGTGGTGCATCTTTGCTGGCGCCATTCTGCTTCTTAAATCATCTTTGATTCACAAAACCTGAACACGGGGAAAGCTGCCTTTAAGGTTGTCAGTGGAGTTGAACACATTAGAAAATGGGGTTGAGTATTTATCACCAGCTCGCAGATTCTCCCCCATCAGAGCCAGTGCCAGCTTTGAAGCGTATGGAATCTTGGTCACCGGCGTCCATTCCACAGTCAGTTGTGGGGATACGCAACACCTGGACAAAAGCAGAGTTTTGATTCCAGTTGGCTGATGTAGTCACTGCAGCACGAGGTTTTTACTAAGTCACGTGTTTCTTGATGACCCCTGTTCCCGTCTTGGGTACAGGTTTGCAAAGGCTGCTGGGTGTGAGGTGATTACCAGGAGCTGTGCTATCCCAGAGCCCTTGGAGGGACACAGAAACCTGCTCTCACGTTGCAACTGTCTGCCAAACTGATGTGGATGACGAGGGAGGGGTGCAGAGAGGCGGTCGTGTCGCAAGTCTTGCATGAAGAGTGTGTCCTGAGACTGAATGACTGGTTGCAGGGCTGTCCTCTCTCAAGTGCTGCCTCTGAAGCTATCACCATGTGGAGGGGGGCGAGCTTCTCTGCTGCTAGGACAAGAGTGTTTGATTGTATGTTCAGTGTCAACTGCTGATAACTGGGTTTATGTTGAGAAGCCCCAAGTGTGTGGAACCAAGGTGTGTCCCCTCTCTCCCTGGCCCAGCCCCTCGCTGCTGCTTGGTGGGGCCCACCCCGCACAGGGCTCACCTAGGGCTTCCAGGGCGGCCCCAAGGCAGGGGTAGGCTTTTCCTCTGAGGGGTTGATTCCATCCTCAGCCATCCCCCACTTCACCAAACACCCTGCCCTATTTTTTCCTAGTGCTCTGTGCCCAGCAGCACCCGCTAGAACTCACAGCCTTCTCTCTGCATCTTTCTTCAGAGTCTCAAGTCAGATGAAGAGGCCGAGAGCGCTAAAGAAGCTCAGAATGAATTATTTGAAGCACAAGGTAAAGCCACAGGCTCACATTCGGTGCTCTCTGCCTTTGCCCAGAGCTTTGAAAGCTAAAGAGCCAGGTCACTGGGCATTGCACAGCCACAAGTGTAATTTCCTGGGCAATACGTGGGGTGGGTGGTGTCCTGCTGGATTCCTCCTTCTCCAGAAGTGATCAGAATGGCATCGTCATAGCAGTGAGGCTGTGACTCGATCTTCATCCTCCCAAGGTAAGACCCCAGGGCAGAGGCCTGTGGCCAAGGGAGCATGTGGTTCATCACACTTCATAATCTGCAAGTACCAGTGTGATCCCAGCTGGCAGGTGTGCCCTGTGGTTTCAGGCAGGAGGACCTTGCTTGGCCCCGTCACCTCAAGCTGACCTTGCACCTCCTTCCTGGCACGCTGGGCTTGATGCAGCCTCTCCCCTGCTGTGCAGGGGCAGCCTCAGCACCCACCAGGGTCTCATCTGTTCTGCAGATGGCATATAAGATATGGTCCTGGAGTTCAGCGCCTTGGTGAGCAGCTGGTACACATAAGCAAATCACAGCACACAGCTGCACAGCGCTGTGCAGCGCCCAAGGAGGGCTGACCGTCCGTGCCGTTGTGGTGCCCTCTGCAAGATCTTGGTCCTGGGAAGCTATATGCAGGGGCATGATCAAGACTTCAGCTCCCTCACCACCTTTCTGGAGTGACATGCATTACATGTGTCGTAGGAACAGAAAGCTAGGCAGTAAACTTCCCAGGGGATTCCCCTGGGGAGAGGAACAAAGGCTTTGGAGAGAAGGACTTCTTTTTCATTTTAATTATCTTGTCTTTGCCTGTAATACTTTCTTGACATTAAAAAGCAAACAGAAACATTAATTATGAATTCTAGAGTGTTTTGGGTAGGAAAGACCAAACCTATGCAAACAATGCAAAACAGAAGACTCCGTAAAAGTAACTTCTGACTTACATGATGCCTGCGAGAGTGAAGAAAGGAGCCCCACAGGGAGGTGGGCATGAGAGAATCAGCATGATAGCCAGATGCTGGGCTCTGAGGCACTACCAGGTGTGACACCGGGTGCCTGGCTAACCCTTGCAGCAGGCTTGGCATAATCCGAGCATTCCTCCTCAAAGCAGCTTGGGGCTCAGGGGCGAGGTCTTGCTGAGCTTGGGAACAAGACCTGAGGTTCACTCCAGGCCCTTTTGAACACAGCACAAGTTTTTACATCGCTGCTGCATAGCTTCTCTGAGGAGCAGGGCCACGGTGCTCAAAAAAGGATTGGAGAAGGTGAGAGACTATAGGATAGACTCCATCACAGACAGGGCCTCTGTTGGGACACTTGAAACCTGGGTCTGAAATCACATGAAGCGTCACTTATGCGTCTGGACGGAGGAGCTCAGCTGAGGACAGCCTCAGAGGAGTTGGAGCAGGCCTTGGCGTGGCCGGGCTTTCTTATAGCATGGGGGCTCAGGGTAGTCAACTGTCTCACCTGGTGGCTTGGGGCCCTGAGGACACATGGTCCCAAAAACAGGGCTGAGATTTCCTCACTGAGTTCAGGTCAGTCTGAAAGTCACAAAACATCCCTTCTACCACATTCTATTGATCAGAGCTGTCACAAGTCTACCAGATTCAAGGAGAAGGGACCTACAACTGAAGGGAAGAGTGTCAAGTTTGAAGCCACTTTTCTAAACTTCCTCACATGGGACAGGCTGAAAGGAGGAGGGAAGGCAAAGGGGAGAAGTTAGAATGGGAGTGTCGTGTGCTTCAGGAAATAGGAAGGCTGGAGGCATCAGTGAACGTGTAGGGAGCAAACTGCTGGGTCCTTAGCAGCCAGGCGTGTAAGGTGCAGGTATAGGAGAGTGCAGGAGGCTGCCATGGCCTTTGAGAAGGCAGTGATGAGAGGAGTTAGTGCTTTGGAGTGCAGAGCTGCAGGTAACTGGGAGGAGAGGCTGGAGCCAGACTGAATGCTGAGAGCCCTCTTTAGACCAGCAACCCCTGGCTCCCCCTGTTGCAGAAGAGTCAGGGTGGCAACGTTGGATGTCCCCTTGCAGGAGACAGGAGGCATGAGGCTGCCCCAGGAAGGCATCAGGCTGCAGGCTGCACTGGATTGCACTGGTGAGGCATGGGTAGGGTCAGTGGCTCCCAGTCAGTGCTGTGGGGGTATCTGGGAACCCCAGCCACAGACAGGGTGCCCCACCATTCCCTTGTCCTGGGCTGGGCTGCAGGCCAGGCAGGCCGCTGACCATACAGGTCACAGAATAGCACTGGTCTGTGTTCCTTGATCTTGTGAGCAGTTTCACTGTCTTTCCAGGCTTTTCCGTGTGAGTCAATGGATGCCCTAATGAGGCCTCCCCACACAGGCAATCACATGGGCTGACTGCAGAAACATGGTTTGGATAGACGGCACTGCCCTGGGATTTCTGCCGAAGTAAACAGTTAGCACCCCCTGGACCACAGTCTTTGAATGTCAGGGCCATTTTTTGATCAACATTTGTCTCAGTAAATGTCAGGGGGCCTGAGCTTCTGGCTGTGGTGCTGGACAAAGCAGGCAGACTCCTGTGTGCTGAGAAAAGTCAGCCAAGCCGCTATGTTTTACATCCTTGAACTTGATGTCTAGATCTAGGGCAGTGAAGGGAAGGGCTCACAGGAGGAGGCTGTTTTTCACCTTTTCAGTGCTCTCTCCCTGGAGACCAGGTTGGGGTTCCTCCCAGCAGTTTACGGAAACCTTTGCACAGGGTCAGAACTGACAGACAGTAGTGCACACACACTCATGTGAAGCTTAGAGGACTTGCCCAACCCCTTCTGCCAGCCTGAGAAATAACCCCCAGTATCAGGATTGCTTTCACATTTTTCCTAGGAGATTTCAGGTAGCTTAGCCTGGAAGGGACCTTGGAGGTGGCCTTTCCTTGCCTGTCCCTTTCCTCTTGTTTTCCTCAACCCAACTCACAGTGTCATTTGTGAGCACACAGTCTGGCTATTTGGGGGATGGTGGCTTTCATGTTACCAGCAGGGTAATCAGTAATTCATGCCCACATGGCTCATCTACCTGAAGGATTCAGACTGCTGAAGCAGAACTGGGTGGAAGCAGCCATCTCCCTGCTCTGGGCTGGGTGGTGTGGGCAAGGCCTAGAGGAACATAGCTGGACACATAGCTCACCATAGGAACACGTCTGGGTAGACATATAGCTCACCATAGACACTTTCTCCTGGACACCCAGTGTCTTTGCGTTCTCAAGCTGTTTCCACACCTTCAGACACATAAGGAAGACAAGCGGCTAAAGACAAAGGTTAGCAAAAGTGGCCATCCACCAACCGAGCCCACTGATGAGTCCTAAAGACACCAGTGCCTCCTGAGTGAGGCTCGCGGAGGACACAGCGACAGCTGGAAAGCATTTATGGCAAAAAAAAAAAAAAAAAAAAAAAAAAAAGTTGAGTCTGCAGCCAAATTAGGCTTTGATGCTAACTCAGGTTTTCAGGAAATGTTAAGGATGGAGGATCCCATTAGACCAGACCACAAGGAAGCAAGCAGATAGATCCAGATGTGGAACATTCCACAAAACAGTGGGTCTCATTTCTTTAAAAAGGCATGAGCTGTGGGGAGTTGGAAGAGGTGCTGTGGCCGAAAGATGTGAGGGGAATAACAGCCAAGGACACCCTGAGGAGTTTGGATGCTGGTTCAAACAAATCAACTGTAACAAGATATTTTTGAGACACTTGGGAAAATCCTGTTGATTTTCTTAGGTGTGCTAGTGACATTATGGTGATGTAAGAATATATGTATTTTTTTCTAGCAATATGAATTAAATACGTAGGGGGAGAAGTAACATGAGATCTGTGATTGCAAATACCTGAGATGGGCCCCAACTCATGATGTTCCGACTCAACGATTTTTCAACTTTGCGATGGTGCGAGGTCGATGTGCATTCAGTAAAAGCCAACCTTTAGCACCCATGCGACCATTCTGATCTTCACTTTCAGTACAGTGCTCAGTAAATTACATGAGACATTGAACACTTCAGCATAAATAGGCTATGTGTTACAGGATTTTGCCCCACTGTCGGCTAATGTGTTCAGTTTACTATGGGGTTGTTGGGCTGTAGCTCCATCATAAGTTGGGGAGCATCTGTACTTCTAAACACTTTAGCCATAAGTAAAGCAGGTAGAGAAGAAGCCATTGTGGTAGGGTGCTGTCATAGTGCAACCTGAGCAGCAGGTTCTCTGGGCTTCACTTTACTCTTTGCTCTGTGTAAGTTAGAAAAGTTTCTAAAAACTAAGCTATTAAAAGACTGGTTTTTTTATTGTAAACACAAATAATAGAGCCCTCTGCCTCTTTTGAGTGCTTCCATGGCTGACCTTAGAAGGTTCTCTTCAGAAAGAATTTTCCCCATTAGAGGCAGATATTTTCCCCCAACATTTATTTTGAAAATTTGTTAACAGAGTGAAATGCAAAGAACTGTAGCATGAACACCCATGTACCAACCACCTAATTCCACGTTTGGTGCTTTGCAGCTCCCATGTGTCTGTCCGTCCATCCCTGTATCTGTCCATCCATCCATCCCTCTGTCCACTGGTCCGTCTGATTTCAGAGACACTGACTAGTGTTGCTGTGCTTCCCCCAAATGCTTCAGCCTGGAGCACAAAACTTAACTGTTGCTGGTTTTTCTCCCAGCCTTATTGAGGTGTGATTGACAAATAAAAAATGTATATATTTAAGTTATACAGTGTGATGATCTGAGATACGTACATTGTGAAATAATGACCACAATCCAGCCAGTTAGCACGTCCATCTCATCTAGTTATGTGTGTGTGCTGAGACACTTAAGATAAGACTCTCTTGGCCGGGCGCGGTGGCTCAAGCCTGTAATCCCAGCACTTTGGGAGGCCGAGGCGGGTGGATCACAAGGTCAAGAGATCGAGACCATCTTGGTCAACATGGTGAAACCCCGTCTCTACTAAAAATACAAAAAAAATAGCTGGGCATGGTGGTGCATGCCTGTAATCCCAGCTACTCAGGAGGCTGAGGCAGGAGAATTGCCTGAACCCAGGAGGCGGAGGTTGCGGTGAGCCGAGATCGCGCCATTGCACTCCAGCCTGGGTAACAAGAGCGAAACTCCGTCTCAAAAAAAAAAAAAAAAAAAAAAAAAGATAGACTCTCTTAGCAAACTTCAAGGAAGCAATTCGACCTTACTAGCTGTTAGTCACCATGCTGTACATTCAGGCTCCAGAACTTACTCATCTTGCAACTGAAAGTGACCCCCCTCACCAGCATCTCACCCACCACCCAGCCCTGTTACCACCCTTCTACGTCCTGCTCCTGTGAGTTCCCCTTTTCTTAGATCCCACACATGAGAGAGAGCTCGTGGTGTTTGTTTTTCTGTGTCTGCTAATTTTACGTAGTGTAATGTTCTCCATATTCATCCACGCTGTCGCAAAGGGCAGAATGTCCTTCTTTCTAAGGCTGAGTCGTGCTCCACTGTGTATGTGTCAGGATCTAACTGTAACTTCTCCCTTACTTCAGGACAGCTACAGACCTGGGATTCTGAGGACTTTGGGAGCCCCCAGAAGTCCTGCAGCCCCTCCTTTGACACCCCAGAAGGCCAGATCCGGGGCATGTGGGAAGAGCTGGGGGTGGGCAGCAGCGGGCACCTGAGCAAGCAGGAGCTGGCTGTGGTCTGCCAGAGTGTCGGGCTCCAGGGACTCAAGAAAGAGGTGAGGGGCACAGCAAGCCACCCAGCCATGTTTTCCTGGCCCTGGTCATTAGTATTGGGTCTGGAAACCCCTCTACCCTTTAGCCACTCATTTAGGTGCATCACTTTCTAGTCTAAAATTTTTTGGTGGCAACTGGCATTACTGTCAAAGTCTAAAAACTCCAGACACCTTTGAAAGTCCATCTCTGATGGAGTTGCCCAGCCTTACCGACTCCCTGCCATGCTCAGGTGAGCCACGTACCTCTTGTTCCTTCACTCACATCCTTCCTCTGCCTGGATGCCTTTCCTCCTTCTCTGTGTGGCCGGGTTGCACAGCGCAGCTGAGAGGAGGCCAGTGAGCCTGCCCACACTCCCCAGTGGCTGTGTTCCCTCCTCCTCTTGGGTGGGAGGCCGGCCCACCTTGCTGGAGTTCTCAGCCCTGTGTCCTTGCTGGGCCTCACTGTGCAGCGGCTGGCCTTGCTCAGCATCCCACAGGCTGTGGCCCTGGCAGATACTGAATAAGCATTTGTAGAACTGGGAAGTTCAGGTGACGCCCACTCACAGTGGGATGGAAACCAACAAGGCCTGTGGATTTCACAAGATAGAGGGAGGGGGCACCTTGGGAAAACACAGACCATGTGGTCTACACAATTTTAAGTCTGAATAAGACAAAAACTGCCCTTATTGGGTACTTGGAACCAAAAGGAGGTGGAGGGGAGGGAGGCCCCGATGAGGGCGGCTGGTCGGAGCTGTCATGGGTGGGCCTGAGGTATGATGGCTTTTGTTTAGGAACTTGAAGACCTGTTTAACAAACTAGATCAAGATGGAGATGGCAGAGTGAGTCTTGAGGAATTCCAGCTTGGCCTCTTCAGTCATGAGCCCGCGCTACTCCTGGAGTCTTGCACTCAGGTTAAACCGATCAGGCCTTGGTCTCATTACCAGGTAAAATGCAACAGTTAAATCCTGAACCCAGCAATCACTGCTGTCACTCTCTGGTGACTAAAACTGCTGATGCCCTCCCTGCCTGTGTCACCACACAGTGAGCTGTCCAGGAACTGGACAGGGCTGTGCACACACACATGCATGTGGGAGACCACGCAACATAGATTCTGGAACCACGTAGATTTGGGGTGGGTCCAGTGTTGCTTTTTCCTGACTCTGTGTCACTAGGGGAGTTATCTTCTCCAAGCCTGAGGCTCCCTGGCCATGTGTCCCTAGGGGAGTTACCTTCTCTGAGCCTCAGGCTTACGTGTGATGGGGGTGGTTAGAGTGCCCACATTCTGGGACTACAGAAGGTAATGTTAAGGTGAGGAACATGGCTGCTCAGGTACCCACTTCCTGGGGTTACAGGAAGCAATGCTCAGGTGAGGAACATGGCTGCTCAGGTGCCTACCTCCTGGGGTTACAGGAGGCAGTGCTCAGGTGAGGAACATGGCTGCTCAGGTGCTCACCTCCCAGGGTTACAGGAGGCAGTGCTCAGGTGAGGAACATGGCTGCTCAGGTGCTCACCTCCCGGGGTTACAGGAGGCAGTGCTCAGGTGAGGAACATGGCTGCTCAGGTGCTCACCTCCCGGGGCTATAGCAGGCAGTGCTCAGGTGAGAAAGATGGCAGCTCCAATGCTGTGTTGTGTGATATGCCCCAGCAAGAAAACTCCCTCCCATCCTCTCCGTGGTGGACTGGTGAGGGCAGTGTTTCTCTGTTAGTCCATTCCCACATTGCTAAAGGAATACTTGAGACTGGGCAATTAGTAAAGAAAAGAGGTTTAATTAGCTTGCCCTTCTGCAGGCTGTGCAGGAAGCATGGGGCCAGTGTCTGCTCAGCTGCTTCTGGGGAGGCCTCAGGAAGCTTACAATTGTGACAGAAGGTGAAGAGGTACAGACAGGTCACAGGGCCAGAGCAGAAGCAAGAGAGCAAGGGGAGAGGTGCCACATGCTTTCAAACAACCAAGTCTCCCGAGAACTCACTGTCACGAGGACAGTACCAAGAGGGATGGTGGTAAAACATCCACCCCCAATATCCAGTCACCTCCCACCAGGCCCCACCTCCAACATTGGGGATTACATTTTAATATGAGATTTGAGTGAGAACACAGATCTAAACCATATCAGTTGCCGAAGGATTCATCAAATCTGTCTAGGATTAGTCCTGAAAGTGTTCCTTAACCCGTGCTCTATTTCTTGCATAAATACGGGGTCTCTGCAGTTTGAGGAGACCAGGACATGGCTGCTTGGGGGTTGGATGGTGCTTTGCTGCTACAATTGGTCCGAATTTGGTGAGTGGTATTGCAGGACCAGTAGCACTCTTCTGTACCGGGGGTAGGTACACCTGAGAATCTAGGTTTCCAACTCTAAAGTCATTGAGGTGGCTCACACCTCTAATCCCAGCACTTTGGGAGGCTGAGGCAGGCAGATCATTTGAAGTTAGGAGTTTGAGACCAGCTTGGCTAGCATGGTAAAACCCTGTCTCTAGTAAAAATACAAAAATTAGCCGGGTGTGGTGGCGCACTTCTGTAATCCCAGCTACTCAGGAGGCTAAGGCAAGAGAATCGCTAGAACCTAGGAGGTGGAGGGTGCAGTGAACCAAGATCGTGCCACTGCACTCCAGTGTGGACAACAGAGTGAGACTCCATCTGAAATAAATTAAGTTAAAAAGAAAACCTAAATAATTTAGTAACCTGGGGGCAAAAATCAGTGAGGACTGGGCACAGTGGCTCATGCCTATAGTCCCAGCAAGCAGATCACTTGAGCCCAGGAGTTTGAGAGAAGGTGAGGCAATATAGACCCCATCTCTACAAAAGATTTTAAAATGATGGTGTGGTGGCACATGCCTGTGGTCCCAGCTACTTGGGAGGCCGAGTAGGAGGATTGCTTGAGCCCGCGAGGTCAAGGCTGCAGTGAGGCTAACATCAGTGAGAACGACAAAGAAGAAACTCAGGAGCCAGCACTGCAGAAAGGGGTCGGGCAGCTGTGTAAGGCCAGAAGACCAACATGAGGTCCCACAGGTCATGCTCAGTGTGGGTCGGGGAAAAGCCTCCTGAGCTGGCTTGCCTTCATTGTCGAACCCCAAGTCTGCTTGACCATGAGCCGCTCATGCTGCATTCTGAGGGGCTGGGGGCATGTGCACCTTGCTTGGACCAGCACACTTCTGCTTTTCGCAGCTGAGACATTCCTGGTGCCAGCATGGACTCTCTGGGCCAGGCACCCACCTCTGTCAATTTAAGGATGGAACGTTAAAACCACTTTGTTGTCCTTCTCCAAGTGATGCTGAGCGTGCTGACCGGGGCTGGCCTGTTGGGCCATATGGGTGCAAAGCCTGAGAGTCCTGGGTGTCAGGGGCCTTGGTTGCACATCGTAGCCTTGTCACCTGTAGAGTCGTGTGACCTTGGACAGGTCATGTGATGGGGCTGCACCTCTGACCTCTGGGAGCTGAGGATGATCTCATGAGCTGTTCCTGTGAGGTCCCCTGAGCACAGGCTAGTGAGGGCAGAGAACACATCAATAGTGCACAGGTGTGAGGCTTTGGATGCTGGGCACTATGGGGGTCTTCCTGACATGCAGGTCCCAGAGGAGACCGGCTGCCACACCACCACGACCTCATCCCTCGTCTCCCTGTGCTCCAGCCTGCGCCTCTTCTCCAGCATTGATGATGGCTCCGGCTTCGCTTTTCCTGAGCAGGTCCTGGCCGTGTGGACCCAGGAAGGGATTCAGAATGGCGGGGAGATCTTACAGGTTTGGAACTGGGTGACGCCTGAGCTGGGCAGGGGACCTGGGGAACCATCTGCTACAGAGGATGATGGATGGAGCACCCCAAGCCAGGGACCCAGCAGGGGTGTGTGCTCTGTGCAGAGAATCCCATGCAGGAAGTCCAGGTAGAGACATTTCTTTTTCAATTTTTGCTACTAAAATATAGAACATTTTAATTTAAAAGGATAAGAAATAAAATACAAAGATAGTGTGAAAAAAATCCATTTGAAGGTAGACTTTAGTGGCTTAGACATTTCCCGAGTGTTGGGCCAAGGAGGTTAGATGAATGGAAGGACACTCCTTGGTTGTGATGACAGTGTCTGTTGGGCACCACTGTCACAGCAATTACTGATGAGCTCAGAGTGAGCGCCAGCTCTCCCAGAGCCCCTGCCTGGCCGATTGAGCTGTTCTTCTCTATGGCACCAACTCACCCCAGACCCTTCCCGCCGTGGGCCAGGTGTCAGGAAGTGCACCCCTTCCTCCGCGTTCTGCTGGGGCCGCCTGGAAGGGAAGATGTGGTCCCTGTATTGGCCACAGCTCCTCATGGGCTTAGGTTTCCCAGAGGGACTCAGGCTAGCCCTGGGGATTTGGAAGGAGCTCTGCCTTGGGGACAATTTGGCAATAACTGCAGGGGCAGAGGTGTGCAGTGGCCCAGCATGAGTGAGGGAAGACAGCCTCATGGGGCGCAGGCGAGGGAAGACAGCCTGACGAGATGCGGTGAACCAGACTTATATTTTCATTTCCAAATTTCACTTTCCATTGTTAAAAAGAATGTCAACTGTACAAAAACCTATTAAATAAGAAAGCAAGCGTACCTGCCTGCTTCCCACTATTCCCTGTAGTGGGTATCTTGCAGAGCTTTTCCCTGGCACGTGAGAGATTCATATATTTATACATCTGGCTAAAAGACTTTTTTTTTTTTTTTGCAAAATTAGTATTATACCATATATCTTGCTAATTTGTGTGACCCTTCACTTTTCCTGTTATAAATCTGAGCGTTTATAGGGCATTGTTCTCATGCCGCTGTGCCAGCATTTCTCTGAGGCCTGACTCCTGAAGTTACACCCTGTAACTCACAGAGGCTTTGTCATATTCCTTCAGAAAATCTCCTGTTAGCACAGACAATACAGGAAGGAGCCCAGACAGCCCTGGAAACTGTCCACCCAACTCCACGGACCAAGTACCTCATGGGCCTAACCTCAGCCGTTACCGAGTCCCCACAGATGGCAAAGCCAGACCTCGACAGCTGGCCTTGTGGTTGTCCTGAAAGCCAAAGGCAGAGGCAGGATCACCAAAAATTGATCGTAGGAAGGGCAGAGAGCTTATACCTCGTGCTTCCGAGAGGCCTGACACCCGACTCCACGGCTCTGGGGGTGCCCTGGCTGCTGCTGCGCTCTGGCTCTGATGAGTGCGTCTTGCCTCTGCCCTTTCAGAACTTACTCGCTTTCCCATTTGTGCTAGAGCTGCTGGTGCTGCTCTGCGAAGACACCTTGGGTGGCTTCTCCCTCATTCCATCACAGATTGTTGCCAAAATCTGCCTTGCAACACAGTCAGCATTTCCAGCCTCAGGCTGCTGTGGTGGTTCTGTCCCTCTGTGCTGTCCAGTGGCATGGCAGGGAGCGTTTGCTTGTGTAGGGACAGCTTTCCAGCTGGCTCCCCAGCCTCTCCCAAGATGCCATTGCTCCTCAGGAGCTGCTGGGGAGTGGGCAGCATGGAAAGTCAGTCTCCGCTTTACGGGAGACTCTGGGCCAGGCACATCCTGGCACCTGCTTCAGCCATTCTGCCATGGTGCCTGCTGCTGGCCTGAGTAGGGCGTTTGTAGCCACAGGTGGGAAGCAGGAGCCAGGAATACTCAGGCAGAAAAAGCAAATGCAATAGAACATTAGCTGTCGCTCCCCTGAGCTGAGGGGCTGAGGATGTGGGTGGTTCTGTTTTTGTTGTTTCAGTAAAATGCTGGCTGTTTTGAATTTATGAGGTGTATTCATCACAGTTCTGAGGGGAGGAATGCCCAGCTCTGGAAAGCTTTTTGGCTCTAAGCCTGAGGACTGCTGTGGGGACCCTCTCCATCTCTGCATGCTCTTCCTGGTGGCATGAGCTATGGGTCAGGCTTCATTGTGGGGCCTCCCAAGGCTCACATTCTTAAAACAGATGAGTTCAGAAGGAAAAGGGCCTTGTGTCCCAGCCTCCACAGCAGTCCCCATGAAGTGCCCACAGGGACTTGCCCCTGCCTGTGTCTGACACTTTGTCCAGGGAGAGGAGCTCTGTCTAGCCTGGGCCTACACACCCCTGAGGCAGAGGCAGGAGGACCAGGGCATTGACAGCCCACCAGAGTTGCCTGGGATGGAGGAGGAACCTCAAGACCCAGAGACCTTGTCACACAGGAGGGACAGATGTTGCCTGGGACAGCTGTCCTGGTCTAGGCCCTGGGCTAGGGAGGGAGCAGGAAAGTGTATCCTTGGAGAAGTCCCTCAGCCTCTCCTACTTACCAGGCTTGCTGCTTCTAGAGCCTGGACTTCAGCGTGGATGAGAAGGTGAATCTTCTGGAGCTGACCTGGGCCCTTGACAACGAGCTCATGACAGTGGACAATGCCATTCAACAGGCAGCTCTGGCCTGCTACCGCCAGGAGCTGAGCTACCAGCAGTAAGAGGCCGCAGGGGACTGGGGAGCGTGGCAGTGTGGCTGGCCAGGTGGGCCTGGAGGGCGGTCCGAGACACACAGGATACCAGTCAGCCCTTGTCCATGCCACATAGCCAGTCCTAGGGCAGGGCTCTGCATACTGCCTGTCCCGTGCTCTCTGGTCCCGTGCTCACAGAGGGACAAGAAGAGAGCCGAGCCAGACCATGGACCAGGCAAGTGGCGGCCACTCATCTGTGTGTCTGGACTGGGTGGGGCCTGAGGACCTGGGGTGTCTGCATCCACACAATTTAAGGCTCACTGACTTTCCTCCCCCTTGGTGAGGTGCTTGGGTTCTATATGTCGGGGGCCCCTGCTGAGCCCTCTTTACCAAGGTTTCTAAGCGACTGACCTGAGCCCCCTCTCATCCTGCTGGTGCAGGTACTTGCCAGCACCAGGTGGGGCCCTGCAGCTGCCTCCAGCGCCAGGGGTCTCCCAGGCTGGGCTGTCGGCAGGAGGAAGAAGGGGAGTTTTTCAAATGTCACAAAGTGCCCCGTGACGTTGAGTAGAGAACACATTCCCTTTAATCGGGTCTGTTTGGTTTGGCTGACCGGCCTCCTGCCTGCCACCTGCTGGTTACTGGATTAGGTACTTGTGATCCAAACCCAGCTGTTGATGAGACGGCTCACAGACTAACTCCTACACACCCTGGGGCTGCTTAAGGGATGTGGTATGCTGTGGAGCACCAGACTCAGTTATCCTGAGTTAGAAACCTTCCTTGCCAGGCCGGGCGCGGTGGCTCAAGCCTGTAATCCCAGCACTTTGGGAGGCCGAGGCAGGTGGATCACGAGGTCAAGAGATCGAGACCATCCTGGTCAACATGGTGAAACCCCGTCTCTACTAAAAATACAAAACATTAGCTGGGCATGGTGGCGCGTGCCTGTAATCCCAGCTACTCAGGAGGCTGAGGCAGGAGAATTGCCTGAACCCAGGAGGTGGAGGTTGCGGTGAGCCGAGATCGCGCCATTGCACTCCAGCCTGGGTAACAAGAGCGAAACTCTGTCTTAAAAAAAAAAAAAAAAAAAAAAAGAAAAGAAGGAAACCTTCCTTGCCAAGTCATGTGGCCCCTTTCAGTGTACACATCTGTAAAATGGGCATAGCAATTGTAGAAACTGCCTTAGGAGCCAGCTGGTAGAGCAGTGCCCACTGTACAGTTAGTGTGCTGGTTTCTATCATTGACGAAGATACAGGGTCCAGAGCTGCCTGGCATGGTGGGTCAGGTCCCATTTGACCCTGTCTCCTTCCTGTGACAGGGGGCAGGTGGAGCAGCTGGTGAGGGAGCGTGACAAGGTGAGGCAGGACCTGGAGATGGCCGAGAAGAGGAACCTGGTGTTTGTGAAAGAGATGGATGACTGCCACTCCGCCCTGGAACAGCTCACGGAGAAGAAAATCAAGTGAGTTCGGGGCCCAGGTAGTGGATTCTTATCTGGCCTCCACAGCCCCTTTGAGGGCAGGTGGTGGACACAGGACTGCAAGGGGGTCAGGGCTGTGAGTGTGACTGAGTAGAGACCCCACTATTTCACCTGAGCCAGGGGGAGTCCAGGGGACACAACCTTGAGAAAGTGGAGTCCTGCTCTTCCTGGGGTTGGTGCAGTGCCTGCCCCTGGCTGGGTGCCCAACAGCCAAGGAGGCCCTGCCTCCTGTCCTCGCTTCGCTGGGGTCTTTCTCACACAGGCCAAGCCCTTCTGCCCCCAGCTGTGTGCCTGTGATGCAGGAGTCAGGTGACTGTGTTGCGAGGGCTGCCTATGGCTTCCTTTTGGCCTGGCAGGTAGAAGGAGCCCAGAGAAGGAACCCAACCCCAGGTATCACGGCTGTAGTGACCCCAGTGTGGAGACAGTTGTATGGAACAGTGGCTAGACAGACCAGAGAAAAGGATTTCTGGCTTGTTTTTGTTTTTTGAGATGGAGTCTGAAGCCCTGGCTGTAATGCAGTGGTACAATCTCGGCTAACTGTAACCTTCACCTCCCGGTTTCAAGTGATTCTCCCACCTCAGCCTCCCGAGTGGCTGGGATTATAGGCGTCCACCATGCCCGGATTATAGGTATCCACCATGCCCGGATAATTTTTGTATTTTTAGTAGAGACAGAGTGTCACCATGTTGACCAGGCTGGTCTTGAACTCCTGACCCCAAGTGATCCGCCTGCCTTGGCCTCCCAAAGTGCTGGGATTACAGGCGTGATCCACTGCACCTGGCCTTAGATTTCTGATTTGTTTTTAAGGACACAACCACCACACTGGTTCATGAACAGAACGTCTGAGGAAATCACGCCCAAGAGGATATCCCAGCCTCCGGCAGGGAGAGGGACTTCTCGATCTCACTGTGGGGCACATCTCTGCCAGGGCTCAGCTACTGTCCAACTGAAGCTTGCACATGCCTGGGGGGTCCTCCAGGGGTCGCTCAGGACAGGCTGGCTCCAGGTCACAGCTCTTAGGCAGGGGCAACAAGACATGGCTGGCCTCCCTGCCATTCTTCCTTGTCAGTGGGTCTGCTGGTGGCTTGGGAGGCCTGCCTGAGGCTGCAGTCCTGGCCCTGTGGTCCCCATGGCCTTTGGTTATTGATCTGCAGGTCAGCGCACCGTCTATAGTGCACAACACAGACAGCACTGGCTGCCATGGCCCTGGTGGTGGTGGCTCAGCTGAGTGTGGCTCACAGAGAAGAGCTTTGCGCAGTGGAGTTTTGTGGTGTGTCTCCTCTGTGGACTGCACCCTCCAGGGATGTGGGCGGTTTGCCTGGGGTGCCGCAGGGTCCCCAGGGTGGGCCCACAGATGGGAACCCAGCCCTTGGCCACATCGCCTGTTGGCATTGTGCCAGCTGCACTGTGGGCTGAAGCCTGAAGCCAATCCTCCTTCACCAAAGAAGCCCTGGGCATCTTTGTCGTGCACTTGGGGAGCCAGGGGTTGAGAGGCTACTGATGGGTCCATGGCCTCTGGGGAAGCGATTTTGGCTGGGGAGATGGCTGTGGTGTGTGGAGCTCCTCTGTGCACCAGGGGTCACCTCACTTAATAGCCACTGGGACCAAATAGGCCATTTATCCCCATTGTTCAGCCAAAGAAACTGAGTCCTGGAGCAGCTCAGTAACCGGTCCTGCGGCAGTGAGCTTGGGTGTATGAAGCTGACACCCAGGCCTCCCTGTTCCTGCCTTTCACAGTTTCTGAGACAACCGAAGGCCACTGGCCAGCTTTTTTGGGGAGCAAGGGCCTCAGGTGGGAGAAGCACAAGGGCAGAGCCTGGCCTTCAGGCCTCCCAGAGCCAGGCATGGTCCGGGGTCCACTCTAAGACCAGTGGCCCCCCCATCTCCATAATCCATGTCCTTGGGGTTTCCACGGATCTGTGCTGGGCAGAAGCGAATCCCCACTGCAGCCGCCACCTCCACGTGGTTCAGTCCATAGGGGGCACTGGGACAGGGCAGGACCTCACCCCTTCCTCTGTCCGCCTGCACCTCTCAAGTCCCTTTTCCTTCCAGGGATGGCTAGGGATGGCCAGTCACAGCAGGTCCAGATCCACATGCACCTCTGTGTGGTGTGGGGAATGTGTGTGAATGCGTGGGGCCTATGGGGGTACGAGGTCATGTGGGATGCAGTGAGGGTGATGTGAGTAGTATGTGGGGTGCAGCGGTTGTTGAGTGTGTGTGCATGGGATTCAGGGAGGTGCTGTGAGCATGCATGGGACACGATGGGTGCTGTGTGTGTGCATGGGTCCCCTGGGGTGCAGTGGGGGTGCTGTGAGCGTGCATGGGGCCCATGGGGTGTCATGTGGGTGCTATGAGTGTGTGTGGGGCCCTTGTGGTGCCATGTGAATGCTTTGAACGTGCTTGGGGCCTGTGGGGTGCAGTGGGGGTGCTGTGAGTATGCTGGGGTTAGAGAGGTGCAGTGGAGGCTGCTGTGTACATGCATGGTACCTGTGGGGTACAGTGGGGGTGCTGTGTGCCTGGGGCCCATGGAGTGCAGTGGGGGTGCTGTGTGCGTGCACGGGGCCTATCTAGCCTGTGGTCCTGGGAAATGTACATTCTTGGTGCCATTGGCTCCTGTGGCTGTGGTGGTGGGACACCCCTATAGGACAGTGGTCATTTTCAGAAAAGCTAAAAGTTAAGTCTCCTTCTACCAAACATGAGGTGTCTGCCAAGGTGAGAAGCCGGGTGTAGGGACAGGTGCAGGCAGTGGTTGGGGCCCTTGCCCTCTACATGGGGGAGCTGGGCCAGGCCGTGAGGCCCAAATCCCCTGCCCTGAGCGCAGAAGGCATTTTATTAGGAAGCCATGCCCCTGCTCTCTTGGGCAGGGAGGGTCTCTGTGGTCTCTATCAGCTGAGCTATCCTGGGCCACCCTTGGAGCATCATCCTTCCCAGCTGGCTGGGGAATTCCTAGAGGAGGGAGCAGGAGATGCCCCCTGGCTCCCAGGAGAGATGGCCTTGGCTTTGTTGCCTAACATGTTCTCATAGCTTAACTGTCTTTGGGGGTGACATGAGGCCAGCTTGGGTCTCCACAGAGGAGACGATTGCTAATTTTTAGGAGCTGAAACTATGTCAGGAAGACCCTCGGGGAGCTCCATGAAGAGCTCCATGAACTCATTTCCTCTTCCTGGACACCCTCTCCCTTCTGATGGCTCTGTTATAAGCTCAGTTCGTCTGCCTCTCGTTTTCATCCTGAGTGTTGGGATCCACCTGTCCCTGCTGGTGCCACTGGGATCTTGGCACTGCCTCTCAGGACCAGGGGGTTTCCAGGGCTCCTAGACAAGGGCACTCCTTGTGAGACACTTGTGTTCAAAGCTGGAAGTAAGTTGACTTTCATGCTCAATTTGAGTAACGGAGAACTGATTTGCTTCCATCTACACATGTAGGGTTTGATTCTCTCCCAGCCATCTGGAAGGACTTTTGTGAATTGCCTTTCCCAGGGTTAGAGGATTAGAAACTCTAAGGCAGCACCTCTGTCCTTGAACCTAGTAAATGGATGCATTAGAGGTGCGGAGCTGCAGCCTCAACCCACGCGGCCCTGAGAGCTTGGGTTTTGTCCCATGAGCAATCGAAGTTACGAGTAGGTTTCTTTAAGTAGTTTCTATGATTGTATTAGGTTTTCCTTATTATAAACATAATGAATGACAGTGTTTATTATACACATTTTAGAAAATACAATTTAAAAATGTTACAGAATATACAGGAGACCGGAGAGACCAATGGATGAAACAGGAGGATTTTATTAACGTGGCCACTGGCTTAGCAGATTAGCATCCCAAGTCAGCCCCAGAGAGAGAAAATGGGGTACTTTTTATATATCCAGGATGACATAGCATCTAATAGATTTGCAGAAGCCAGAACAAAGAGCAGTTAATTAATCTGTCACATGTCTGGTGATGTACATTGCATTTGAAAAATAGCACTTTGAGAAATGCATTGTACATTCTTCGGGTGTTATCTTGCCCTGTGACCTTGCAGCTGGTCACAAGAAAAGCAGGAGTCTTGAGATGCTGGGTAACTTTGCTGAGAATGTGGGGAGAATAAATAAGGTAGGTTTTACAGAGAGTTAGTTAACTTTTTTTTTTTTTTTTGAGACGGAGTTTCACTCTTGTTACCCAGGCTGGAGTGCAATGGCGCGATCTCGGCTCACCGCAACCTCCGCCTCCTGGGTTCAGGCAATTCTCCTGCCTCAGCCTCCTGAGTAGCTGGGATTACAGGCACGCGCCACCATGCCCAGCTAATTTTTTGTATTTTTAGTAGAGACGGGGTTTCACCATGTTGACCAAGATGGTCTCGATCTCTTGACCTCGTGATCCACCCGCCTCGGCCTCCCAAAGTGCTGGGATTACAGGCTTGAGCCACCGCGCCTGGCGAGAGTTAGTTACTTTTAAGCAGAGCTGGGGGTTAAGTTTTATGTTAAACAGCACACAACACAGCAAAATTTATTATATAGCAACTACAAATTATAAGGTTTTGTTTTTACTATTGCTATTATTTAATTTCCTTCTTTTAAAGGAAAAATAAAAACAAATCTCACTTTGCCGGGGGTATCACTCTACATTTTCTATATGTATTACACCTCTTTTTTTCTATCCACATAATTCTTAGGAAATGATACCATGTTGTGTATGCTTTTATGATGGCCACAGAGCATCTCATTACTTGGCTCTTTGTGGGGATCTGCTGTAATTTGTTTAACCATTTCCCTATTTTATATATTTCAAGAGTTTTTAAAGAGTAGGCTGATAGAAAATATGTAGCTTTAACACAACCCCAAAAGATTTGTGGAGTATTAAATTAGCCAGATTACTGTACTTACTTCATCTTCTCTTTTTTTTTGCCAATTGCAGTGATTTTATTTTAATGGGTTTTCAGGCGTGCAGAAAGGGGCCCTTTAGATGAGGCTGTGTCACTAGTGAACCATCTTCACTGGGGAGTTTTAGTCACTATGACTGTTTTGTAGATCAGGAGGATTCATTCAAATTGTCTCCTCTTCCATTCCTTCATAATAGGGTACATGGTCTGAAAGTACATCCCACCTTGTCTAGTACACTGTATTCAAGCAGGTCGTTGCTACTTCTCTATTGTCACTAATCTTTTCATCATCTTATTCCTCTTAGCACAGTCAGGGCCTAACATAATATCTTCTATGGCTGGGGATGGGAAAACGCAGGCAGGTAACAAGAAGAGATCCTTCTGCGAGTGGTAGACACCGAGGCCTGACCTGCATGAAACTGCAGGCATACCCAACCCTTTGTGTCTGCTGAGAGAAGTTGGCCATGGACCACACACCACCTGACACCAGAAGCTTGCATCAAAAAGGCCTCAACAGAAACACGAATGGAACCCAAATTCACAGCTTTAGGCTGAACAGCTCCTGTAGCAATTCTTGCCCACAATGCCAACATGGCTTCCTGCGTTGGAGTTATCACTTCAACTGTATTAGTCTCTTCTGCTCTCTCATTCTTCTCAAAACTTTTCTGAAGCCTTGCTGTCTTGGTCACTGCCTTGCATTTCCTTGAACACGGCTGTGCTATGGTCTCTTGTAACATTTCAGGCATATCTTGCTGTTGTTCAGGGTAAGCATGCCCATGGAGCCTCGGATAAAGTTCTGTTTTCTTGCTGTTCGTATTCAAACCAAGTTCTTGACACCAGTTCCTCAAAGTGTCCCGACACACCTTATTAATAGGAGGCAAAATGGTCGGCAAGGGAGGGGCTGGTATTTTGCATCTAGCTTTTCATGGAGCTGTAAATTGTTCATTCGTTTAAAGTAGATTACCTTGATTGTATTTCTTAGGCTTCTCCAGTTTGACATCAGAAGTCAAAACACTTGGTTCCATTTGTTCCATATTTGGGTCATCTTTAACTGGCACCAATGTCAAAATCATACTTTCCTCATCATCTACTTCCCCCTCAAATAAATTCTTACTGTTATCCAAATTTGAGTCTGACAATTTCAGCAACACCTGTGTTGCCTAGGCTGGTCTTGAATTCTTCTTGGCTAAGCTCCCGGACTCGAGATCTCCCTCTGCAGCCTTCGGAGTAGGTGGGACTCTATGTTTCTTTCTTTTTTTTTTTTTTTTGAGACACAGTTTCACTCTGGTTGCCTAGGCTGGAGTGCAGTGGTGCGATCTCAGCTCATCTCAACTCTGCCTCCTGGTTCAAGCAATTCTCCTGCCTCAGCCTCCTGAGTAGTTGAGATTACAGGCACCTGCCACCATGCCCGGCTAATTTTGTATTTTTAGTAGAGACAGGGTTTCTCCATGCTGGTCAGGTTGGTCTCGAACTCCCAACCTCAGGTGATCCACCCACCTCGGCCTCCCAAAGTGCTGAGATTATGGGTGGGAGGCATCACGTCTGGCCGAGTGTTGTTTTGTTAAAGTTCTGAGCCAAGATTAAAAGCCTGGGCTCTGGGACCCAGCTGTCTTGGACTTGGTTATGGGTGTCACCAGGCTTCTGCAGAAGTCGGAGCCTCACTGGTCTTCAGTCTGAGTAGACATGGTTTGAGAATTCCTGTGAAGCTGCTGTTTCAGAGATGAAACACTTTTTTCCTGCTGATGGAAGTGGTTATTGCAAAAGATGAATGTGGCATCTGAGAAAAAAATGCCTCCCACCTCTTCCTTAGAATACTTTGGGAATTCACTTTCCATGAGTTTCATGCTGCCTCCTTCCTGGTGAGAGGGCCAACTTCCGTGTGCGTTTGGTATTAAAAGTATTCATTAAACGGCTGCTGCCTGCCATGCACACCAGGTGGAGGGGCCACCTTGGGACTCACTGCAGGGAGCTGTTTTCCTCGCTGTGAAGGTGCAGCTGCTGGTATTTTTCATGTGACCCACCACATCCTCTTGTCTGGGGTTACCTCTACCAGCCTGTGAGGTAGGAGCACCAACCCTTAGGTTTGCCTCCCAGCATGGGCAGCTCAGCCAAGACAGGGTGGCCTGGCATGTGCTCAGGACAGGGCGTTTCTGAGAGGGAGCAGGCTGGGAAGGTGGGAGGCGTGGGCCTGGGCAGCCCGGATGTGACATGTCTGATGTGTGATGTGTGACATGTTACAGGCACCTGGAGCAGGGGTACCGGGAAAGGCTGAGCCTCCTTCGGTCTGAGGTGGAGGCGGAGCAAGAGCTGTTCTGGGAGCAGGCCCACAAGCAGAGGGCTGTGCTGGAGCGGGACATGGGGCGCCTGCAGGCCGAGGAGGCTGGCCTCCGTGAGAAGCTCACCCTAGCCCTGAAGGTAGGGGCGTCCCCAGGGCACCCAGGAAGTTGGGGGGAGCCTGAGCATCTCCCATACCCACGTCTTCCTTGTTGAGGATCCAGATCCACACCTGCCGGTGGCCTCAAGCTTATGTTTCAGGAAGAGCCGAGGCAGCACCTGCCACAGTGAGGAGGTGTCCTGCTGGCCGCAAAGCAGAAGGGGTCCTGGCTTGTGAGCAGGACAGTGCCCCTCCCTCCCCCCACTTCCACTCTCTGCTCTGGGCCAGGTGGACCTGAGATCAGGGAGGGCCAGCACCCACAGCCAGCACTGCTGCACCCCTAGAAACCAGGAACACCCAAAGGGGCAGCAAAAAGACCAGAACCTAAAGCCCAGCCTGCCCAAGGCCGGGTCTGTGGCCCGGAGCTTTTGGGGTTTGTTAGGGTTTGTCGGGCTTTGGTGAATGTCTCACACCTGTCCCCCTACATTGGCTCCAGTGAGGCATTGCAGTGGGACAGAGGTGCTGGCCCTTGCTGTGCTGGTCCCTGCTCTGCTCCCACCTTCATCCTCCTCTCCTAACTCCCCACACCTGTCCCACCTCTCGGGAGGAGGGGCGGGGCAGTCCCTGACCCCCCAACAGCCTTGCTCTCCACCCTTCTCACCATGGTCCCCACCATCTGCAGGTGCTGCCTCCTCCCCTGGCAGCCGTCTGAGCTGTCCTGATGCAATGTCAGATCCCTCGTTGAGGAATGGCTCTGGAAGGATGCCCTTTTTGTAATACTGGTGCAATGCTTTTGTATTCCCTGCCCTTTCTTGTGTGACTTGTGGCCCTTCTGAGCACAGGGTAAAGGAGGGGACAAGAGACATGAAGATGCACCTCGCCTTCGAGGGGGCTTCTTCCCTGATGCCCAGTGCCATGGGGAGCAAGCCTCTCACCTCCATCCTGCACACATCCCCTCCATCCCACAGGAGCCTGATGAGCCACTGGCCTGTGTCTCCTAGGAAAACAGTCGCCTGCAGAAGGAGATTGTGGAAGTGGTGGAAAAGCTTTCAGATTCGGAGAGGCTATCCCTGAAGCTGCAGAAGGACCTGGAGTTTGTCCTGAAGGACAAGGCTAGTCTCTTTGCTGACAGCACACCTCCAGAGGGAGTACCTGCTGGGCACAGAGTGGGGGTGACAGGGAAGAGACTGGCAGGGGACAGAGTTTGGTATTCTCCTAAAATCTAGAATGAAGAGGAAGTCAGTACAAGGCCTTCCTTCTGCTTCCTCTGCATGACAGTATCGGGCACCTTCTGCCCCTATAGTACCAGTGGCAATGGTCAGTAGTGACAGCCTCAGTGGTGGGGAGCATGAAGGGAGGGCAGGCCCCTGCCTGTCACCTCAGGAGGAGGACGAAGAGAGGGGCTGCCCAGGGCCAGGGTCTGGGCTCCATGGATGAGTGCGACCACCTTAGATAAATCTGGAAAATCCTTCTGCCCTGTGACCTTCTAGACCAGGGAGTAGGGAGAAGGGATGGCAGCTGTACCTGGAAATGCAGCACCTGGTGTAGGGGGAAGCTGGGCAGGTTCTTAGAGCCCAGGGACTGGAGGAGTGGGTCCCCTGGCCCGAGGCCCACCCATGACTTCCTGCATGTCTGACTTTCAGCTGGAGCCACAGAGTGCAGAGCTCCTGGCCCAGGAGGAGCGATTCACAGCGGTCCTGAAGGAATACGAGCTCAAGTGCCGGGTACGCACCCTGTTCCTTCTGCCTTGTAGTCCGGCGTCTATATCCTTGTAGTCCATATCCAGGTAGTCCACAGGCACGAAGGAGCGTCTGCTCCAGTCAGAGGCTCTGCTTGCGGCTGTGCTTGACCATGGCCTTGCCACGTTCCTAGACTTCGGTGGCTCTTGTTGCCACCTGTCCTGAAGGCCGCTCCTGTGTGTCCAGGTACCATTAGGGGGTGGGTCATGTTTAGCTTTCCTGGGCCAAGCCTGCAATGTATGTCCATCTGTCAGTTGGAGACACATGAGTGCAGGGTGCAGTGGATGTGGTGAATGAAACTTAAACCCCAGAGGACTCCTGTACACCCTTAACATTCTGAAGGACCCCAAAGAGCTTTTGTTGATGTCGGTTATGTGGATTAAATTTAAATTTACCATGGTAAAAATTAAAGTAGAAATCCTTTTAATTTATTAATTTATTTAAGAAAAATATTGTAATAGGCCAGGCGTGGTGGCTCACACCTGTAATCCCAGCACTTCAGGTGGTCAAGGCGGGTGGATCATGAGGTCAGGAGTTTGAGACCAGCCAGGTCCACATAGTGAAACCCTGCCTCTACTAAAAATACAAAAATTAGCCAGGCATGGTGGCACGTACCTGTAGTCTCAGCTACTCGGGAGGCTGAGACAGGACAATGGCTTGAACCCAGGAGGTGGAGGTTGTGGTGAGCCAAGGTCATGGCACTGCACTCCAGCCTGGGAACAGAGCAGGACTCTGTCTCAAAAAAAATAATAATAATATTGTAATAACAGGTTAACATAAATAGCCTATTTGGGGGAACACAGTTGTTTTCCAGAGGAAAGAAAACTAGCGAGTCATGTGCTGTGGTGTTGCATTCTCACCAGCCTCCTCACTGGCCATCCCAACAGAGGATGGGGTATTCATATCTGCTGCTGCATCGGTCCCTCACGATATCACATGATGCAGAGCATCTGAACTGCCACGTGTCCCAAAAGAGAATGAGTGCAAGGAAGCCACCTCACACCTTGGTGTGCCACACATCCCCCTGCCCCGCTGGGCCACATGTGGGCTGCCGGGAAGCCCGGATGCCCACCTTCACAGCCTGTGTTTCTGGTTCTGTAGGCCACAGAATGACCAGCTGTTCAGGTTCACAGCCTGGAGTTGGACCACCACCCTCCATGACACATTTTAAATGCAAGCTGCTAGGTTCTGGGGTATTCTGAAGCTTCTTCTCCTTCCCCTCCCTGCTCACCTGAGCACACAGAGACCATGGAATGTTTTAAAGCTCAGGTGTTTCCCTAGATCTGCAAGAGTGGTCTGCGAGGAAAGCCGGTTCCAGCGCCTTGAAGGCCACCTTGCAGATGAGCCAATTGCTGGCCCATCCAGCACCCCATGGGTCTCACCACACCCTGCTCTGGCCCGCAGGATCAATCCTCTTGAAGAAAATTCTGCATAGAAAAAAACAAACTGGAGTTGAATTTGATTGATTATTAACAATACAGAAAAGTTATTTTCTCTATAAAGTCATTCACCACGTGGTTCTTTCATAGGCAGCTCCTGGTTAGGTTTTAATTTACCAAAAGTTAATTTATGCAAAACTTATATAGAAACATTTTTTTTCCCACTATCAAAAACCCCAGTCCTTGACCCACCTGCCCATCTTACTTGCTGGCATACAGAGGGTTAGGTCCAAACAAGTTATAACAATAGACACTGGACCCAGCCGAGCGCTCAGCATTGGGAATGGTTGGGCATGTTATGACTGTTTTTCTAACAGAACCTTGTGTAGCATTGAAAACAACATGGAAGTGGATGACTTTAGACATGGAATTCTCTCCAGGCAGCATTGCCAGGTGAACAGAGATAAGTCACATGCATCCACAAATAACAGCCATTTAAGACCCTGTATAATCCTCCCACCCAGCAAAAATGAGAAAAATAATCTAAAGGTATCAGTAGAGTTTGCTTACTGTTCACTTATTGATTTCTCCTGCAAGTTAGCTTTGATAATAATTTTAATAAAAATTTTCAAGTTGGGCAACCATAGTTTATAACTGCATGAATGTGTGATGATCTGAAACTGACTTAATTTCACCCGCTGGATACCTCGGGTGGTGATGCCACAACACAACTGGTTTTAGTTACAGCTCGTTCTTTCCATGTGTGAGTCGCCTTAGGCCACATCACCTCATGTGGAAAAACCATGGTTGTTTCTGGGGATACTGTGATGGTCATTGTTAAGTGACCAATCAATGCGAAGTAACTTCACATGATTTGAAAGTTGAGCAAGTGTTACGGGGAGAATAGCTGTCCATGAAGCTGGTAATTAATTCTTGTGCTTCCCTATAGCCAGAGAACCAGATAAAGCATTATTGTTCGATTTTAAGGATCTATTCTCAGTTCACTCTGAATGATTTCCCTCCCATGTAAAGTGACATTGACTTAGTCCCTGCTGCACATTGCTTTGCAATCCCAGAGGATTGAGGTGAGCCCAAGCTTGCGTTCTCAGTGACTGTGCTTCTGAACCCTTCCTGTCATGGTTTGCCTCCATCTGGGCGCCCTCCTTTCGTTCCCTGCACATCTCATTTTCCTTTTGCGAATCCTGTGTGTGGTGAGGTGCGTCGCCTTCCTTCTGACTTGACTGGTGTGTGTGGGGTTGGTGGGGCCTGCTGTGCGGGTGGGGTCCAGACAGTGCACTGCCGAGACTGCAGCTGCATGTGGACTGCTGAATTCCTCTTCTGGTAGCTGCTGGAGCAGACTCAGAACCTAGAGACAACCTTCCATTAATAGGTTGCTCTAGTGCCCTGGATTTTTCAAATTTAAATCCCTTCTTTCTTTAACATGATTCTGTTACTGAAAGACACATGCGATTTTCATCTGGAGTTCTTTCAATTTTATTTTTTTGAAAGAGCAGAGATAGTTTTTGTTTAAGTCCTAGCCTATTTTTTTATTTCCCCTTTCCTTTTCTTGGATATTTGTTGTCTGTTTCAAACTAACATCTAGAGCATTTAAGAAACTTTTTTTTTTTTTTTTTTTTTTTGAGACGGAGTTTCACTGTTGTTACCCAGGCTGGAGTGTAATGGCGCGATCTCGGCTCACCACAACCTCTGCCTCCTAGGTTCAGGCAATTCTCCTGCCTCAGCCTCCGGAGTAGCTGGGATTACAGGCATGCACCACCATGCCCAGCTAATTTTTTGTATTTTTAGTAGAGACGGGGTTTCACCATGTTGACCAGGATGGTCTCGATCTCTTGACCTCATGATCCACCCGCCTCGGCCTCCCAAAGTGCTGGGATTACAGGCTTGAGCCACCGCGCCCAGCCCAAGAAACTTTTTATATGAAAACAATTTCAAGCTTTCATAGTTAACAAACAAAAGTAGTACACAGAACACCTGTCTGTGTACCCTTTACCCACGTGCACCTGTTCACACTTCACCCCATTGGCTCGGTCTTCACATACTTCCTCACTGGTGTGTGTTGATGTAGATGTGAATGTGTAGACATTGTTATTTCTGAACCATAGTTTCAAGTAATCAAAAGGAAACATCAGCAAACCACAACATGAGACCATTTCTATGAAAAATGGGCAGGAAGAACAGTGTTCTTCAAAATTATCAATGTCATAAAAGACAAAGAAAGGCTGTGGGAATGTCTCAGAGTCAGGGACATGAAAGGAGCAGGACAACTCAAGGCAACACCTGGCCCTGGACCTGAGCCTGCCCTAGAGGGCAGAGATTCCCCACAGAATACTGGAGAATCCACTGAGAAAAGGAGAAAACGCTGTGATCTTCATGAAGTCCAGGTTTTATTTACTATACTTTCTTAAGCCTGGTTCATAATAGGTTTTTCCAAAAATAACATTTGATTTAATAATAATTAAGACCCACTTATCAAGACACGAATGGGAGTAAATGCTTGTGAATTATGTATTTCTCTGATAAAAGACTTGGATCCAGAATATATAAAAACTCTCCAAATATGCAATTACATAACCTAATAAGAAAAAGATGGGTAAGTACCCACAAAGTTGCTAGACATCATGATTTTTAGATAGCACATCTGTCTAGATAGATGTGGGTTAGCGAAGCACATCCTGACCCTTCACGGCCCAGCGTTTGTGTGCACGTCCTAAGAAACGCTTCCTCCGGTTCCGCTGGCAGTGCTATGCAGCTTCCTGCTCCCGCAGGTGATCATGCGGTGTTCAAGGATTTTGTAGGTTGCTTATTAAGGCTTTAGTGGCTTCAAATTGACACAGGCTTTAAACCACAGAAATCTGCAGAAGCCACAAGCAAGAGCTTTTATTTCCTGGAGAGTAAGTTCCCCAACACCCGACTGAGTAAGAATATTTTCTCCGTGACTGAGGCAGGCTTGTTAGCTTCATGAACTGCCATCGAAGCAACACATTACCTGCTGGCTGAGTTGCTTTCCTCAACCTGGCATCCACCCAGGACCAGGTTGTTTCTTTAATGTCCTTTACTCTAACTCATTTCCTTTCTTTGTCTTTATGACATTGGTCTTTTTGAGGAATGCTGTCCTCGCCTTTTCATAGCAACATTCTCGTTTTGTGTGTTTCTGATGTTTTCTGTCCACAGCACTGAGTGTCCTCAGCTGGTACAGCATGTGGGTGATATATCTGGCTCACTAATGTTGCTTCTGATCTCCTGGCCAAGGTGTCACTGGTTTCACTGCTCTGTAATCACCATTTTTTCTCCCTTGCAACTGTTAATACTACACAGTCAGTGGAGAAACACTTTGAGACCATGCAAATATCCTGCCTTCATCAGAATTTTCCCTGGATTTAGCATCTTTGGTGATTCTTGCCCAATTCAGTCTTTATTATGATGGTTGGAAAATGATTTTCGTGCTTAGCAGCCCCTCCACACCTGTCCATGCTGTTGGCATTCTATTCAAGCTGGAGAAGTCCTATTTGTTCAGATCTAGTCATACATGTACCTATCACTGATATGGACTCATGAATTCCCATTTCCATCCCCAATGGTTTTTAATTATTTTGGTGCCCAAACTGTGCAAGATTTAGCAAGTGAGAGTCCTCGGCTGCCTGCTGTGCTGTGGCATGCCCTGCAGTGTTGGCTTCTGCCTTGCTTTGTTGAATGTTTCCACACTTGCTGGCATAATGAGATGCCCCAGGCTCATCTTGCACTTTGCCTGCACCTGCCCAGGAATCTGCTGTTTATTCAAGGAGTCCTGGTTCCTTTCCTGAGGGAATGGTTTTAGAGACAGGATCTGGGTGCCTGGCATGCTCCTTGCTCCTGTGTCTTGGTTGAGGGCATCTTTCTGGCCAGTCTGGATTCCAGAAGGATAACCCTGAGCCCCTGCCCACTGTGTGTCACCTCATCTCTGCAAACTCACTACTGGGGTTTCTTTGTATTTTGTAACAAGGATATTGGTGTGTTTTAAGACATTTTTTCCTTTCAACTTTTATTTTAGATTTGGGGATACATGTGCACGATTGTTACCTGGGTATGTTGCATGATGTGCCGTGTGGGCTGGTGCCTCCCTCCATCTGGGCCTCTCTGGGTGGCCTCTGCAGGGCTATTTTGGGCTTCCTCACAGCATGCTGGTGGCAGCTGCTCCAGAGCAAATGTTCCAGCAGAAGTGGGTGGATGTCATGTTCCTGAAGGTCCCATGGCGTCACTTCTGCTGCCCCCAGGTCAGATCAGTCACAAGTCCCACTCAAGTTGCAGGGCTGGGTGCCCAGGCCCCAGCCACATGTGAATGGGGCAGCATGCACAGCCTGGTTCGTGTCTACTTCCTGAAGGTCCACAGGACCCTGGGAGGTGTCTAAGAAAGTGGGCTAGAAACTCTGCCTTTCCTATCCCTTTAAAGAGCAAGTGACTGAGCATACTGGTTAGGACGTAGTTCATTAAAGTGGGAACAGAATTCAGTTGGCCACAAATGCGGATGCCTCCTCTGAAGCTTCCACCCCCATCCTACTACAGGTGTCCTGGCCTTCCTGTCAGCCACGTGGCCTCTACCTGCTCCAGTATCTGCTTACCATCATCATCGTTTCTTTCTGACATGTTCTCTGCTTGCGGCATATGATCTGAAGTACTTGGTTTCTTTGGTAGTTAAAGCTGCAGAACCCTTTGCAAATTCAGCAGCAACTGAGGAAGAAATCCTTACTCAGGCCTGACACGCACACTACAGCACCACTGAGGTTCCAACAAAGACCTGTAGCTTCTGATGGTGACAGTACTCTGCATTCTTTTTTTTTTTTTTTTTTCTTGAGATGGGAGTTTCACTCTTGTTGCCCATGCTGGAGTGCAATAGTGTGATTTTGGCTTACTGCAATCTCTGCCTCCCGGGTCCAAGTGATTCTCCTGCCGCAGCCTCCCAAGTAGCTGGGATTACAGGTGCATGCCACCACACCCAGCTTATTCTTGTATTTTTAGTAGAGACAAGGTTTCACCATGTTGGCTAGGCTGGCCTCAAACTCCTGACCTCAGGTGATCCACCCATCTCAGCCTCAGAGTGCTAGGATTATGTGATTACAGGCATGAACCACCGTGCCCAGCTGTACTCTGCATTTGCTACATTTCTCCTTAGTAGCCGCCCCACTTTTTTCTTTGAGCACTTCCCATATATCCAGTGATAGAAAGTGACGAGGGGCTAGGCATGGTGGCTCACGCCTGTAATCCCAGCACTTTGGGAGACTGAGGCAGGCAGATCACTTGAGGCCAGGAGTTTGAGACCAGCTTGGCCAACATGGTAAAACCTCATTTCTATGAAAAGTAAATAAATAAATTAGCTAGGTGTAGTGATGCACACCTGTAACCCCAGCTACGTGGAAGGCTGAGGCAAGAGAATCACTTGAACTTGGGAGGAGGAGGTTGCAGTGAGCTGAGATTGCACCACTGCACTCCACCCTGAGCAACAAAGCAAGACTGTCTCTAAATAAATAAACAAAGTAAAAATAATAAAATTTTAAGGTGATGTAGGGCATGAGAAAGTCAAGAAAGGACACTTGTGTTTGCTTAGCCCATAATGTAGTTAGGGACTTTAAATCCAAATGGTTTCCTGCTGGGAGCTGGGAAGCAACGGGCTCCCACCTCACAGTGCACCTCACCTGCAGGGGACCCTCCTGGAGGCCAGCTCAACTGTCTCACTTGGCTGAATGGCTGCAGCTGCTAGAGGAGGTGTCTGACTCTTTCTCCACAGGACCTGCAGGACTGCAACGATGAACTGCAAGCTGAGCTGGAAGGCCTGCGGACACGGCTGCCTGAGAGCCGGCACAGCCCCTCATGGGGCCCAGGTGGGCGTGGACGGCAGCTCTCTGGACTCAGCCCAGCAGGTAGGAGCCTGTCGCTGGGAGGGAGCTGACCCAAGGCCTGCTATTGACACCAAGGCCCAGGGCCAGGAGAGGAGGGTGGAGATGATGAAGATGGTGATGGTGCTGTGACCTGAAGAGAGGTGGTCTGCTCTGCAGAGGAAGGATCCAGTGAGGCCATAGGGCAACCCTGCAATATGGAAGGTCACCTGAAGAGGGAGGAGTAAGGGAGGCTGAGGGTGGGCAGCCCCAGGTCTGGCCCAGGCTGTTCCCACATCTGAGAGCTGGTCTCAGTGGCACAGTACTTGCTGAGACTCAGAAGAAACAAGTCCTGGCGAATGCGCTGGGGCCTCCCAGTACTCAGGCCTGTTCGGACAGAAGCTGGTGAGCTTGCCCTTGCTGCTTCTGGGGTGATGTGGTAGCTGGCAACCCACACGTCTGAATGAGGCAGGGAGGCACCAGGCACCCAGGGAGGGGTCCTGCCTGGCCAAGTTACCCTGTGCTCCCAGCTGATGGGGTTGGGACAAGCTCCAAGCACCCAGAGGCTCCAGAACCCACATTGAAGTGTCCCTGGCTCCTCTGGAGAGAGAATGGGGATCCAGGTGCTGCAGCCACCCTTGAGGCCTGCAGTGCTCCTTTTGGAGGATGGGGTGGCCTCTGACCGCCCAACAGCAGCATATGATGCACATGGCTCTGTGTCATTGCTGTGACAGGGGCCCATGGGGACTCAGCAGCCCCACTGTCTCCCCTCACTCCCCTTTCATGCCAGCCTCAGCCCCTCAGAGATTTTGCTGCCATCTGTAACCCTGGGAGAAGCTCAGAGTCCTCCTGTTGCCCTGAAACTGTTTACACAATAGAACAGAAAAAAAATGTGTACCCAAAAGAACCAATATGATAACCTTCTAGGGGAGCCTAGTGGGGCTCTTGTGCATGTGGGGCCAACCTCCTGGGAGCCCCAAGGCACAGCCCCGACGACTCATAGGCTCTTGGGAAGCTGCAGGGAGCAACAAGACCCTGTTGGCCACATATCCGGGAAACACAAGTCCCTGCACCCAGGGTGGTGCCTGTGGGTCTGTAGCCCCATTGATGTCCCACCTGGACATTCTCTAGCCATCACACCTCCCTGCCTGTCAGCCTCAAAGCCCTAATTCCAGCAAGGGTTCGCGTGCCAGACTTGCCTCGGAATCCAACATTGTTTGTGTAATGCAGCAGTGAATAACGTAGGGCCACCAAGAAAAGGCGGAAGCTGCAATGCATAGAATGGCTAGATCACCTTCGTGCACATAGCTGTGGTCATCTGCACATCATCTAAAGCTCTTCACTGCTGGGAATCTGCTGTGCCACAGGCCACCCTGTCCTCCCATTTCCTCTGTGTCCCTGGCATCTTCAGGGAACAGGATTTAGGGTACGGTAAATGTACTATGGCACAAAACTTTTAGGGAATAAAGGGGCCCCTGGGAAGCTTGTGGGGAGCCACCTTGTCTCGTCTCTGAATGTTCCGGTAAATAATGGAACGCTGTGTACTGAGGAGTGCTGACTTTCAGAATGCAGCAGCATCCTCACAGTCAGTACCGCCTGCCCCTCACAGATGCCACCCAGATATCAGATTGGGGTGTTTGGAAGGGGCCCCCGTGGCATCCTCAGTGCGACAAAGGAAGTGTCCTCTTATTTGCATGCATTTCGTTCCTAGGTAGTTCTGCTCCAGTGAGTATAGAAACAGAGCTGATGGTGGAGCAAGTGAAAGAGCATTACCAAGACCTCAGGACCCAGCTGGAAACCAAGGTGAGGGGAGTGTGGGGCTGTGGGGCCCTGGGGGAGCAGCTGCCCCGGGTCAGGCAGCTTTACTCAACCACACTGACATTTCCACAGGTGTCTGCCCTGGAATCCTCTGTCTCATTGTGAGCCCTTTTGGTGAGGAAAGTTTGTAGGGAAATGCAAATAAAACTGACAATGCTGCCCAAACCCTCTCTGGAAGGACATAGGACATAGGCTGACTGACGGGGAGGGAATGGTGTGATGATTTGGGGTGTCACAAGGGGACACCTGAGGCAGTGCCATGGCCACCCTTCCTTGCCAGTCTGCAGGTGGGAATCAGTTACCGGCTGTGCTCCAAGACTGAGCTACCTGGCATTTGCCCTCTGGTTAGCTCAGTGGCTTTGTGGCCAGGATCACTCTGGATAAAGCTGTCAGGATGAACTTAGCCCTGTTCTGTTCTTAGACTGTGGTGGCCTTTGAGGAACAGCGTCCATTCTACTCCTCCGTCTGAGTAGTGGCTAGATGGAGCTGCCTCTGTCCTGTGGCTATGCCCTGGGGGGGGTCCCCGAAGAATTAACCAGAAGCTGTATTAAGCCCTGCCCACCCATGGTTGGATGGTATTCCTTACACCGAGGGTCCCCAGGCCATTCAGGGCCACCCCGAGGTCCTGTAAAGATTCTATCCTCTGCATCCCTTCAGTGCTTGGCCAGATGCCCCAGTGAGCCCTGAGCTTCCTGTCCCCACCTGCGACCCTGCCTCGGGGGGTTTAGGTGACTCGCGCCACACTGGGCCCTGGGGAGCACCAGCGGCATTCATATCACTGTCCCATTCCACACACCCTGGCACCTTGGTGGGCCAGGACTCCAGTTTTTGCACGTTGTGCAAAGCTTTTGTTTCTGTGTTGTGTCAGCAGCTAGGTCATTCTTCACAGCCTCCTGGTCCATGCTGCTTATTTTTCTCATTTTAGGTAAATTACTATGAAAGGGAAATTGCAGCACTGAAAAGGAACTTTGAGAAGGAGAGGAAGGACATGGAGCAGGCTTGCAGGCGCGAGGTCAGCGTGCTGGAGGGTCAGAAGGCCGACCTGGAGGAGCTCAACGAGAAGTCTCAGGAGGTCATCCAGGGCCTGCGGGAGCAGCTGCAGGACGCAGCCCGTAGCCCCAAGCTTGAGTGGATGGGGCTGGCACCCTGCTGCACACAGGCACTGTGTGACCTGGCCCTGCGGCATCAGAGCCACCTGCGTCAGATCAGGTGTGGCCGGCTTCTTTCGGGATTTTAAGTCTGGGGTTTCTTGCCAAGAACCAAAATTTGAAATTAGACTTAGGAAACAACTCAGAATTGCCATGCCTCCTGACTGGGTGATTTTCCTCTGGGCAGATGGGCAAGTCCCAAAAGAATAGGTCCTGGCATGAGGATTCCAGCTCTAAAGTACGCATTGGAGCATGGTCGGTGAAGCTGCTGTCTGTGTAGAAACAGCCTAGTGCTCTGTACACTCTGCCTCAGCTGTGCCTGGCAACAGCATCGCCTCCCTCACTCAGAACTGCCCCCTTCTCCAGGGCCAGGCAGGGTAGCATGCGGGGAGACAGGGAAAGGCCGGAAACCCTGAACAATGGGAAAGATTACCAGGGGCATTAGTGAGATTTCCAAAAAGGTTCTAGTGTACAAGCAAGAGTTATATAAGGCTTACAGAAAGCCCACGCTGGTGTTTCGTGTGTTCTGGTGTGAGCTACATGCAAAGTGACCTTGTATGTTCTTGCTGGGTGCATCTGAGGTGGGAGAGGAAGTGCCTGGTCATTACGGACAGGCTGCTGCTCAGCCGGCACCCACTGTCCTGTGGAGAGCATTGGCCCCAACTAGAAGAGGATGGGCCCTCCTGCCTTTCTGGCCAGGCGCAGTGGCTCATGCATGTAATCCTAGCACTCTGGGAGGCCCAGGTGGGTGGACTGCTTAAGCTCAGAAATTCAAGACCAGCCTGGCCAACATGGCAAAACCCTGTCTCTACTAAAAATACAAAAAATTAGCTGGGCGTGGTAGTGGGTGCCTGTAATCCCAGCTACTTGGGAGGCTGAGGCAGGAGAATTGCTTGAATCCTAGAGGTGGAGGTTACAGTGAGCCAAGATTACGCCATTGCACTCCAGCCTGGGTCACAAAGTGAGACTCTGTCTCAAAAAAAATACATCATCTGTCCAGGTGCGGTGGCTCACGCCTGTAATCCCAGCACTTTGGGAGGCTGAGGCGGGCGGATCATGAGGTCAAGAGATTGAGACCATCCTGGCCAACATGGTGAAACCCCATCTCTACTGAAAATACAAAAAAATTAGCTGGGTGTGGTGACGCGCGCCTATAGTCCCAGCTACTCAGGAGGCTGAGACAGGAGAATTGCTTGAACCTTGGAGGCAGAGGCTGCAGTGAGCCGAGGTTGTGCCACTGCACTCCACTGTGGCGCCCGGTGACGGAGTGAGACTCTGTCTCAAAAAAAAGTAAATAAATAAAACACGTCATCTTTCCTTCTTGTGCCTCCCGGGGCTTTCAGCTGTTTCCTCTTTAAACCAAGAGCATGTAGGTAAGGTACTCAGAGTCCCTGCAGACCCCACTGGGGACAGAGGGGCAGGCACAGGCAGCCCCCCTCCTCTTAGCATCCAGGCCATTGTGCACCTGGTTCCCACCCAGAGCTGTCGGCTGGGAGGTCTCTGGCAGCTTGCTTCTGGGGAGCTGCTGTCCTTGCTCTGCCCAGCTCCTGATCTGCCAACTTGTGGAGGTGGAGCCCCCTCTGACCACTTCCTTGCTCCCCCTGTCCTGGCCAGGCATGGACCATATGCCCCTTTGGGGTTGTGCTGTTTCCCGCCCTCACCTCACTTCCGCAGGACTCTTCCTGTGGACGGCCAGAGGTCCCAAGGCCCACAGCTTCAGGGATTTAGGGGGCAGTTTTGGCTCTGGGTGTCCAGCGTGATCCAGCAGCACCCACTGCAGTGTGGGCCACATCCTGTGTCTGCCCTGTGTAGTTGGGTGCCTGCCAAGGACTTGGAACGCAGCCTGTACTGCCAAGGGGCTGCTCCTAGGTCCTCCTCGGTGGCAGTCATCTTCCATATGAACAGTCCACAGGGAAAGGGCTCGGCACGTGGACTTCCTTGTGCAGAACCTCGCCCTGTGGTGCGGATCCTCTCTGGACTCCAAAGAGGGCCCCGGGTATGGAATGAAGCTGGGGCTAAGGGAGGAGAGGAGGGATAAAGAAAGCCAGCCAAGAAAGGAGGTTATGGCTATTGCAGCAGCTAGGCAGACTTTTATAACCCGAGAGGGGCTGGGGGTGGCAGGGCTATGTAGTGTGTGACAGTTCCATTTCCGCAGGAGAAAGGTCGAGGTGGAGATGAGTGGAGAGCCGTCACGGCTGGGAGCCCTGCCTGCCTGCGAGTACCTGACCCTGGCGCTGGAGGAGCCACCGCAGGGATTCCTGCCGCTCGGGAGCCGGAGGCCGGAGCAGCTGGAGCTGGAGAGGCCACAGTGGGCGGAGCGGGGACCACCAAAACCGCAGTCTCGTGCGAGCAGAGATCACGCCCAGATGTGCGCATCGTTGGCCCTCGAGGAGGACGGGTGGGAGCTCGCCCGCGTGAAGCGAGTGGACAGGCTCCCCCGAGAAGCAGAGATGCTGCTGGCCCTGCCAAAAGATGGGCTGGTGGCAGGAAGTGGCCGGGAGGGCGCACATGGCCCTCCGCCATTGTGTCCAGGCTGCGGGGAGCGGCTACTGGCCTGGCCGGCCGCAGGCAATGGCAGAGAGTCTGGGGAGGCGGCAGGAGCCGGGCCTGGCCGCGGGCAAGCCCAGGACAAAGACGCTGTGCAGAGTCCCACCCCCGTCCCCGCTCCGGCATCCTACAGGCCCTCAGAGAAGTCTCGTGTGCGGCCCCGTGGAGTGGATGGGGGGAATGTCCCAGAGGAGCCAGACTCTTTCTACACCGGCACAGCGGGCCTGGAGCAGCCTGGAGCCCAGGAGCTGCCTCTGCTGGGAACAGAGGGAAACGCTTTGCCTTCCCAGCCAGGGATGTGGGAGCCACCCCTGAGCTTGGATACCTTACGCAGAGGACAAGCTGAGAGCCCACATGCCGTTCAGGAAGAGCCTGCGCGGAGCTGGAGCAGGGTATGCCCAGTGGGGAGCCAGGGGCAGGCCAGGGCCGAGGGCGCCCTGGAGCCAGGGTGCTACCAGCACAGCATGGAGGTCACCAGGAGGTCTTCGCCGTCCCCCTTCCAGCTCACGGACCCGCGGGGCGCCGGACAGGAACACCTTGCTGTCCCAGGAGAGAAGGAGGCCGAAATAGCGCTGGAGAGAGAGAAGGATGACATGGAAACCAAATTTCTACATGTGGAGGACGTCGTCCGGGCTCTGGAGAAACACGTAGATTTGAGGGAGAACGATAGGTCTGGTTTCTACTCATTCTTAAAACGCAGAATTAACCCACTGACGACTGTTGTTAATGGTGCTGCCTGGCCCTTCCTGCCAACAAGCTCTCACCCCTGACAGGGGTGGCTGTGTAGCCCTCCAGCCTGGGTAGAGGTCGTTAGCCCAGCCGTATCCCAGAATCCCAGGGTCACCAGGTGCTCTGTGAGTGGGCAGAGGAGGGTAGGATGACCTTGGCCTTTCGGCAGCCCAGCCGGCCCTGTGTCCCCCCACCTTTTGGTCTTAGGAAGTTCTTGCTTCTTTTTTTTTTTTTCTTTCTTTTTTTTTTTTTCTTTCTTTTTTTTTTTTTAAAAAAAAAGACAGAGTCTTGCCCTGTTGCCCCTGCTGGAGTACAGTGGTGCAGTCTCGGCTCACTGCAACCTCTGACTTCCCCATTCAAGAGATTCTTGTACCTCAGCCTCTCAAGTAGCTGGGATTGCAGGCGCCTGTCACCATGGCTGGCTAACTTTTGTATTTTTAGTAGAGATGAGGTTTCACCATGTTAGCCAGGCTGGTCTTGATCTCCTTACCTCATGGTCTGCCTGCCTCACCTCCCAAAGTGCTGGGATTACAGGTGTGAGCCACTGTTCCCAGCAGAATCTGTATACCCATTAAACGGTAACTTGCTAGTATTTTGTTGAGGATTTTAGCATCAGCTTTTGCATCAAGAGGGACTGTCTGCAGTTTCCTTTGTTGATCTGTAGTATCCTTGTTTGGCTTTGGTATCAAGTAATGCTGACTTCCTAGAATGAGTTTGGAAGTGTTCCCTCCTCTTCAATTCTTGGGGAAGAGTTTGAGAAGAGGTGGTGGAGGTTTTTATTTAAGTGTTTGGTAGAATTCACCTGTGAAGCCATCAGCTCCTGGGCTTTGCTATGAGGTTTTTGGGTTTTGGGGTTTTTTTTCTTCAGTCGGAGTCTTGCTTTTGGCCCAGGCTGGAGTGCAGTGGTACTATCTCAGCTCACTGCAACCTCTGCCTCCAAGTTTCAAGCGAGTCTTCTGCCTCAGGCTTCCAGGTAGCTGGATTACAGGCGTGCACCACCACACCTGGCTGATTTTTGTATTTTTTGTAGAGATGGGGTTTTGCCATGTTGGCCAGGCTGGTCTCAAACTCCTGACCTCATGTGATTTGCCTGCCTCTGCCTCTCAGAGTACTGGGATTATAGGAGTGAACCACCGTGCTTGGCTGTTACGAGGTTTTTAAATTCCTGATTCAGTCTCCTGAGACAGATCAGTTTAGATCTTCTGATTCTACTGAGTCAGTTTTGGAAGATTGCGTGTAAGAATTTGGACACTGACATTTTTGAAAAATCAAGACCATCTTGGAGACGGTCCACAGTCTCTGTGCCTGCCTTTCCTCGTGATGAGGTCCAGGTGACGCTTCTCAGGTGGGCCATTGTGGTGCTGCCTCCCTCTCAGCCCATTCTCTTTGGAGGCTCAGTGTTTCCTATTGGATCTCTTGCCTTCCCTAGGGGATTTCTTCTAACCTTTAGTGATCTTTGGAAGTTCCTTTATGGCCAGGTATGGTGGCTTATGCCTGCAATCCCAGTACTTCGGGAGGCTGAGGCAGGCGGATCACCTGCGTTTAGGAGTTGGAGACCAGCCTGGCCAAAATGGTGAAATCCCATCTCTATTTTAAAAAATACAAAAATTCGGCAGGCATGGTGACACGTGCCTATAGTCCGAGTTACTTGGGGGGCTGAGGCAGGAGAATTGCTTGAACCTGGGAGGCGGAGGTTGCAGTGAGCCCAGATAGTGCCACTGCACTCCAGTATCAAAAAAAAACAAAAAAACAAAAAAAAAACCATTAGTGAAACTATTTAGAGTAAATTTCCTGTTTTTGCTTATCTGAAAGACGTCTTAAATGTTCCTTCATTTTTGTAAGGCAGTATTCCTAGGAACACAAATCTAGAGGGTTGCCTATCGGCCCTTGAAATGTCTTCTTTCTGTGTCTGGGACTCGGTTGCTGACACTGCATGGTCAGCCTTCAATCTGACTGCCCTTCCTTTGTGTGCGTTTCCATGGACTTGGTGGCTTAACACGGCACAGATGTGCACTCTTATGGTTTTGGAGGTTGGAAGAGTGAAGAGTCTCCTTGGGCCAGGAGTGAGGTGCTGGCAGGGCTGTGGGGCCATCCGGAGGCCCCAAGGGGAGCTCCCTGCCTTGCCTTTTCCAGGGACCTTGATTCGAGGCATCCTTCCATCCCAGAAGCCAGCCCCGGGTGGTCGAGGCCTCCTCACATCACCTCACTGCAACACTGACTCTTCTGCCTCTGCTTTTCACTTCTAAGGACCCTTGTGATTACCCTGGGTTCCTCTGGAGAATCCAGAATAATCTGCGGTCAGAGAACGAGCATTCCCCCTGCTGTGTAATGTCACATAGTCTCTCTTAGAAGCCAGTATTGTGCCATCCACAGTAGGTATCTGACTTTTATGCTCTGGCTACTTCTGAGACCTCTATCTTTGGTGGTTTTTCTTTGGTGTGCATTTCTTTCTTTAACTTTTTATTTTTATTTATTTATTTAATTAATTAATTTATTTATTTTGAGGTAGAGTCTTGCTCTGTTTTCCAGGCTGGAGTGCAGTGGCTCGATCTCAGCTCACTGCAACCTCTGCCTCCTGAGTTCAAGCAATTTTTCTCGTTCAGCCTCCCAAGTAGCTTGGATTACAGGTTTCTTCCACCATGCCCAGCTGGTGTGTGTGTGTGTGTGTGTGTGTGTGTGTGTGTGTTTAATAGAGATGGGATTTCCCCATGTTGGCCAGACTGGTCTTGAACTCCCAGCCTTAAGTGATCCACCTGTTTTGGCCTCCCAAAGTGCTGGGATTACAGGCCTGAGCTACCTTGCCTGGCCACTTTTTATTTATTTTATTTTATTTTATTTTATTGTCGAGAATGGAGTCTTACTATTTTGCCTAGGCTGGTCTCAAACTCCTAGCCTCAAGTGATCCTCCTGCCTCACCCTCCCAAAGCGGATCCTCTTTGAGATTACAGGTGTGAGTCGCCATGCCTGGCCTCTTTTTAACTTTTATTAAAGTGTGATATACATAAGAAAATGCATTCATATGTACAATTAGGAGAATTGTCAACAAATTGAACACATCTTTGTTACCACCACCCAGAACAAGAGATAGAATTGACTAAAGTCCCTAGGGGTAACCACTTCTCACAGCATAGATTCATTTTGCTTTTCCTTGTGCTTTAGGGAAAGGAATCATGCAGTGTGTGCTCTTTGTCCGCCTTTCTTGGCTCAGCCTCTTTGTGCAGTTCACCCGTGTTGTTGCTGTAGTTCATGCTTTTGCATTGCTGTGTGGTATTCTGTTGTGTGAACATATCACAGTTTATTCTTGCTCCTGTTGATGGGTATTTGGGTACCTAGGTTTGGCTCTCACAAAACGAGCTGCACTGAACATTATTGCATGTGTCTTCTGGAGCATTATGTTGGGCTAGAAAGAGCTAGAGCATTATGTTGGCTAGAGCATTATGTTGGAGCATTATGTACTTAGAAATGGGATTGTTGTGTTGTGGGCATAGGTGTAGTTTTCTTTTTGTTTATCCTACTTAGAAAACATTGTCCCAGCCAGGCATGGTGGCTCACACCTATAATCCCAGCACTTTGGGAGCCCAGGAGTTCAAGATTAGTCTAAACAACATAAGGAGACTGTTTTTACAAAACTTAAGAAAAATTAGTCATGGTGCATGCACCTGTGGTCCCAGCTATTTGGGAGGCTAAGATGGAAGGATCACCTGAGCCTGGGAGGTTGAGGCTGCAGTGAGCTGAGATCATACCACTGCGCTCCAGCCTGGGTGGCAGAACAAAAAAAGAAGAAAGACTTTCCCTGTTGTTCGTATGGATTGCATTAGTGTCTTATGAAAACCTCTCAGCCATTGCTATTAAAATATTGCCTCTCCTCCCACTGTTTTCTTCAATTAGATGCATGGTATTAGATCTTTTTGCTTTCTTAACAGACTCTCTTTTATATTTTCCATCTTCTCTCTGTATCACATTTGGGGTATTTTTTTCCATACCTCTGTGTTCCAGGTCAGCATCTCTTTCATTCAGCTCTGTGTAATCTGCTATTTATTTATTTATTTATTTATTTTTTTGAGACGGAGTTTCGCTCTTGTTACCCAGGCTGGAGTGCAATGGCGCGATCTCGGCTCACCGCAACCTCCGCCTCCTGGGTTCAGGCAATTCTCCTGCCTCAGCCTCCTGAGTAGCTGGGATTACAGGCACGTGCCACCATGCCCAGCTAATTTTTTGTATTTTTAGTAGAGACGGGGTTTCACTATGTTGACCGGGATGGTCTCGATCTCTCGACCTCGTGATCCACCCGCCTCGGCCTCCCAAAGTGCTGGGATTACAGGCTTGAGCCACCGCGCCCGGCCTGTAATCTGCTATTTAACCCGCTCTATGAGTTTTTATTTTGACATGGACTTTTTGTTCATTTCTAAAAATTCTGTTTGGTCCTGTCTGATCATTGTCGATAGTTTCTTGTTTGTTCATTGTTTCTTTCTGTCTTGTATTTATGCAAACATTTCATAACACTCAGTTTGTATCTAACAGTTCCAATACCTGCAGTTTCTAGGGGATTGAATCCTGGCTTCTGGCTTCCACTGTCCTTTATAGGTGGCTTTGCTCCATGTATGTTCTGGTGATCTTTGATTGTGAGCTCCTATTTGCTTGATGTTAATCTCTGAGAATGTACAGAAACTTATGTAGGATGCTATTGTTTTTGCAGAGAAGTGGGAGGCTACTAAGCTGGGACCATCTGAACCTCCTTCTAGGGCCCTGGCTGGTGCAGGTGTCCACAGTGCAGCTTCTCCATTCTGCTGATAGCAGTGCTGACATAGGCATTGGTTGCAGGGTCCCCCCAGCTTTGTATTGCATAATGCTCACAACTTTGGTTTCAGCTTCCAGGATTTTGTTTTGTCTGGAGACTCTTGGAGGTTTTGTTTTCTTTCCATGAGGGCAGTCACGGAGCTTAAAATCAACTTTGTGCAGGATCTAGTTGTTGGGCAGTTGTGGGGTGGATTGGGGGAGCAACCCTCAGCTTATCGGCCTTGCATCAACTTGTTCCCATTCTGGAGTCAGAGCGATAGTTTCAAAACACCGAACTCTCCTGTTTCACTCTCCTGCTTGAAACCCTTTGCTGCTCTTAATTCTGATGGCTTCTATTTTTCTCTTTAGTTCCTCATGAGATAAAATGAAGGCATATGAAGAAGATGCTTACGTTTACTATTGTATGCATAATACATAAAGTAGACTGGACGCGAGAGGATCACCAGGAGTTGCAGACCAGGCTGGGCAACATATCGACACCCCACCTCAACCACAACAAAAATTAGCATGGCATGGTGGCGCATAACTATTGTAGTCCCAGCTTTGGGGCCCAGGAGTTCAAGGCTGTAGTGAGCCATGATTGTGCCACTGCACTCCAGCCTGGGTTATAGAATGAGACTCCATTTCAAAGAAAAAATAGTGCGTAAAGTGAATATGGTGAGAGCATGTATCTTTCAGTATTTTCAGAAAATACTGAAGCTAATGCCATATAGAGGCATACTGGGGAAGTACACATTAGTCTTACCAGTCAGTATCAAGAATCCATCCTCTGGGTAGCAAGAATGGGTTTTAAGCTACTTCACTAGTGATTTTTTTTTTTTTTTTTGAGACAGAGTCTCACTCTGTCGCCAGGCTGGAGTGCAGTGGCGCGATCTCAGCTCACCGCAACGTCCGCCTCCCAATTCAACCTATTCTCCTGCCTCAGCTTCCCAAGTAGCTGGGATTACAGGCAAATGCCACCACACCCAGCTAATTTTTGTATTTTTAGTAGAGATGGGGTTTCACCATGTTAGCCAGAATGGTCTCGATCTCCTGAGCTCGTGATTTGACCGCCTCAACCATACAAAGTGCTGGGATTACAGGTGTGCGCCACTGCGTCCGGCCAGTGACCTTTTTTTTTTAAAAGACAGGGTCTCACTGTGTTGCTTAGGAGGGTCTCAAACTCCTAGGCTCAAGCAGTCCTCCTGCCTCAGCCTCTCCGGTAGCTGGGATTACAGATGGATGCTGCCACACCTGGCTCCCATTAGTGATCTTCATTGGTAAATTGCTCATCTGTCAAATCAGTGGCATTACCCAAGCAGAGACTCTGAGTTGTAAGAAAACAAAGATGGCCCCAGGCAGACTTGGTTCACATAGTGGCTGTTTATCCCTCCCTTTTCCCACTTTGGGATTCACCTAGCAAAGCTTTCCCTCCATGCATTGATGTGGGCATCTTCTTAGGTTTCTCCTAGGGCTGGTCTCAGAGTGGAGAATAATGGGTGGGACTCTTGTCTAAGAAGGAAATCTCTTCCAGGTATCTTGGCCTTCTGATTCCTGTGTTTCTTAGCTCGACGCTGGGTTCACTGCTGGGGGATGAGTTCCCTGTAATACTGAGGACTCACACCCAGGACACGCATGTGTTTGGCGAGAGGCCACAGATGCAGGAGCAGGTCAGCTGTAAACTCAGCATAAGCAAAACCCAAGGTGGCGAGTGCATTTGTGACTTGATGGTGTAGCAGTTTAGAAGCTAAGAAAGCTTCGTTTTCTGTGGCTTGGCTCTTGGAGATGCAAGATGTTAACACCTGGTGCAGGAGGAGGGAAAGAAGGGGCTTCCAGCGCCACCTCCAGGTAGGGACAGATGGGGATGCATAGTTCTCAGGACTTCCAGCTGCAGAGCCAGGCTCTGTGACCTCATGTGGCTCGCTAAATGCTCACCAGTCTTTTCTAAATTTTTATGCAGACTCGAGTTTCATAGACTTACTGAAGAAAACACTTTGTTGAAAAACAACCTGGGAAGTGTTCGGCAAGAGCTTGAAGCTGCAGAAAGCACTCACGATGCACAGAGGTAAGGGCCACGCCACACCCAGACCTGGTTTTGTGTTTTGCTCTCTGCAGAGTGACCTTAGGCAGTCTCCATAAAGACAGTAGAAAATGTTCTCAGATTAGCTCTGCATTCCAGAAAACCCTAAGCCGTGAGCCTTGTTAACTTCTAAAAGATCGGCAGGTATGGGAGGCTCTGGGGTCCTTCCTCACGTGGGCGGCTCCTGAATGCCTTGGTGTGGGAAGTGGGACAGAGCACCCTCTGCGTGGTCAGGACTGAGAATGGAGCCCCATCACAGGTGCTGTTCACTCCGCAGAGATGCTCCATGTCGCACTTAGGGGGAGGCCACAACAGTGTCCGTAGCCGTCAGAGGTGCTCCTAGGGTCCTCTCCTGTTAAGAGTTTCAGCTCTATCTTCCTCAGAGGGTTATTGCTGGTTTATCAGTTTCAGTGAATGAGAGCTGGGGGAGGGGATGGGCGTGAAGAGGGCCAGGAACCTGAGCATTGAGGCAAGAGGGGTCTTGGGGAGGGGTACCAGTGAGAGTCATGGGAACAAGACAGGGGTGTGCCCACCAGTGAGACTTACAGGACAAGGCAGGCGGGCACCCACCAGTGAGGGTCAGGGGACAGGGCAGGGGGGCACCCATCAATGAGAGTTAGGGGACTGAGCAGGGTCTACCCATCAATGAAAGTCTGGGGGGATTGAGCAGTGGGGGGGACCCATAAGTGAGAGTTGGGGGACGGGGCAGGAGTGTCCCCTCAGTGCAAGCCAGGGTAGGGCTGGGACTGAGGAAGGGAGAGTTTGTGTCGTGGGGAGGGTGGCTTTCTGCTGTCACTACTGTAGCCATATCCAAGGACTATTGTTTGGCCTTTTTTTTCGAAGTGTGCAGCTCAAGGTGAGCTTAGCTCTCACAGACAGTGATTCTGAAATGGTGGAATTGCTGTGATGATTAAAGTAGTGAGTCCCAAGCAGGTACCCAGGGATTGCCATTCCATGACAGCAATTTTGAAATCTTTGAGATTTCCTTCAGAAACCACGTTTTTCTCTGAATTTCCTGTGTCTGTCAGTACCCTGCTGATAGCAGGCCTCTGGAGATGCCAGGCTGTTTCTAATCACTCTACTGAGTGAAGTGTTACATGTTTTATAAAAGAAATATTCATGTATTTGATTGAGGAATATCATGCAGGGTGTGCATTCTTACAATGCTGGCAGTGTGTCAGCTCTCTAGTAATCCGACAGTTTCACATTCCTAAAGTCTTTGAGGTTTGGGATTAGGACGGGATTTTCATCATCATTAGCAACAGCAGCAGCAGGGACCAAGACGGGCTGGAGAATGCCAGGGGCAGGTGTGAGCGTCTGTGCTGTGGCTGCAAACCCGCATGCTGCTGGGTGCTGACCAGTAAAGAAAGCACTGGTTGGTCACAAGTGGTATCACTGTTAATTTTGCTTCTTCGACAGGAAAGAAATTGAGGTTTTAAAGAAAGACAATGAAAAGGCCTGCTCTGAGATGGAGGCACTCAACAGACAGGTGACGTATCAATGCCTGGCACAGAGCTCATACCACCCTTCCTTTTTTTATATTATTTTAAATTCATTTTAAACTTACAAAAGGAAGTAGAGAATGTTCTTCTAAAAGAGCTGAGAGTCAGTTGCTGACCAGCTCCCAGGCCCCATCAAAGTCAGGAAATGAATGTGGCTGTGACTGCAGTCAGGTCTGCTGGTGGTCCCAAGGGTGTTCAGAATTGTGTGGCATGTAGTAGTTGGAACCACAGGCATCCCCTGCAGGGTCCCTTTGGTGTTTTGGTCTAGAAGCTGCTCACAGCTTCCCACAAATGCTGGCAGGCGGGTGGTGCCTTGGCTCCCACAGTGGGACTTCCTCTGTGTGGTGAGTGCCTGAGAGTCTGCATTGTCCTGAGGCCCCGCTGCTTGCGGAGATGACCCGTCTGGAGCTTTCCTGGGCCTAGAATAGCTGCCCACCCATCGCTTTGCAGCCTCTTTGTGGCACCTTTGTAAATAGACTGTAGGTATTCATTTGTTCTCTTTCTCCCCCCGCCCTTTTTTTTTTGGAACAAAGTCTGCGTCTGTCAACCAGGCTGGAGTGCAGTGGTGGGATCAGGGGCTCACTGCAGCCTCAATCTCCCAGGCTTAAGCAATCTTCCCACCTCAGCCCCACAAGTAGTTGGGACCACAGGTGCACTGAGGCATGCCCAGCTCATCTTTTGTATTTTTAGTAGAGAGAGGGTCTCACTATGTTGCCAAGGTTGCTCTCGAACTCCTGGCCTCAAGCAATCCTCCAGCTTCAGCTTCCCAAAGTGCTGAGATTATAGGCATCAAACACTGTGCCTGGCCATCCCCCAAATTTCGGGGGTTTTTTTTAAACACATTTTTATTCTATCACCCAGGCTGGAGTGTAGTGATGCAATCTCGACTCACTGAAACCTCCACCTCCCGAGTTGAAGCAATTCTTCTGCCTCAGTCTCCCTTATAGCTGGGATTACAGGCATGTACCACCACACTGGCTAATTTTTGTATTATTAGTTAGGGACGAGGTTTCACCTTTCTGGCCAATCTGGTCTTGACCTCAAGTTGTGTCCCTGCCTCAGCCTCCCAGAGTGCTGGGAGTATAGGTGTGAGCCACTGTGCCCTGCTTACCCCAAAAATTTTATTATGAAAAACTTTAAACAAAGGAAAGTTGAAAATACAGTTATTACCCACATACCACAACATTAATGCAACGGTTATTGACATTGCCTGTGTGCTTTAGTTCTGTTCATATCTGTATATTTCACATGTACGTGTGTGTGTGTGTGTGTGTGTGTGTGCGCGCGCGCGCGCACTGAACCATTTAAAGGTAAGTTACAGGCTGGGTGCGGTGCCTCACGCCTGTAATGTCTACATTTTGGGAGGCCAGGGCGGGTGGATCACTTGAGCCCAGGAGTTGAAGACCAGCCTGGGCTACATGACGAAACCCCATCTCTACAAAAAAAAAAAAACATTAGCTGAGTGCCTGTAGTGCCAGCTACTCGGGAGGCTGAGATGGGAAGATGGCTTGAGCTTGGGAGGTTGAGGCTACAGTGAGCGACGATCACATCAACTCCAGCCTGAGTGACAGAGTAAGAACTTTGTCAATAATAATAATAATAATAATGTTTCAGATGTTGTGATATTCCACTCCTAAATATTTTAACAGGTATCTCTTAAAAGGAAGTGCATATCTCCTGTTTCACCACACTGAAGGAATGCTGTCATACTTAAGAAACTTAGCAATCAGGCTGGTGTGGTGGCTCACACCTGTAATCCCAGCACTTTGGGAGGCCATGGCAGGTAGATCACAAGGTCAAGAGTTTGAGACCAGCCTGACCAACATGGTGAAACCTCATCTCTCCTAAAAATACAAAAATTAGCTGGGTGTGGTGGTAGGTGCCTGTAGTCCCAGCTACTCAGGAAGCTGAGGCAGAGAATTGCTTGAACACGGGAGGCAGAGGTTGCAGTGAGCCGAGATCGTGTCACTACACTCCAGCCTGGCAACAGAGCAAGACTCAGTCTACAAAAAAAAAGCAACTTAGCAGTAGGTACCTCATATCCAGTATTCATACCATATTCTCATTTCTCCAGCTATTAAAAAGTATCCTGCACAGTAAGTTTTCTGGCAGTAGGACGCAGCTGGGGGTGCTACATTGTGTGTAACTATCACTCTCTTCAGTTGTGTTTAGCTATCAGATCAACTTGCTGGCATAAACCGGCCACTTGATTGCATTCATACACCTGTGGGTCAGGCATTCAGAGAGGCATAGCCTGGATAGCTGTCCCTGCTCTGTAGCACTGGGGCCTCAGCTGGGAAGGCTATACAGCTGGGGTGACCTAATGGCCAGGGCTGGAGTGGTCTGGAGACCCCTTCTGCTCATGTCTATCTTGGGCCTCTCCTCATGGGGCTGGGCCGGGAGAGAGTGTTGTGAGGGGGTGTCAGGGAGCGAGTGTTCCGGGGCAGCTGATGGGAGGTGCATGGCTCCCAAGCCCTCCTCGGAAGTCACCCCACGTTATTCCCATTGAGTCCCTGGAGCCGTGGGGAGGCTTCTCTGATGGGCAGGTGTCCACGTCACGTTGCAGAAGAGGATGTGGGATGGAAGAGAAGAGGCTGCTGGAGTCTTCTTTGGACAACATGTCCCCTGTAGGGTCCCTTTGATGCTTTGATCTGGAACACCTGTTTACTTTAACATGTGCCCAGGACATCTCATGTTGGCTTCTGAGTGAAAGCCAGATGAATGCAAGTTTAAAATTAAAGAGGTGGCCAATGTGAACCTCACCAGGGGCAGGTGACATATCTGCCTCCTGATGCAGCTCCCCGTGCAGTGTCTGCCCAGGAACGCATCACTTGAGTCACAAGGAAGCACCAGACAAACCCCAAATGGGAGAGGATGGAATTGTATTTGTCAAAAAATGTCAAAGTCATGACAGAGGCTGAGGAGACATTCCACATTTGAGGAGGCTAAAACAACAGGACAGGGCCCGGCCCAGCTGATTCTGTACCAGGAAGGATGCTGCCAGGCTTGTTTACAAAGCACAGTGTGGGGACATCGAGGCCACTGTCCTGAAGCAGTAACTGCACAGCAGTCATGTGAGAGCTGCTGTCCCTGGGAGGCAGGTGGCTGCGGAGGAAGGAAGGCATCGTGTGCACACCTGTGTGTGTTGGGGGCAAAGCAGATGGGAGGGGTGCTCTCAGCTAGAAGCTGGGATTGAAGGCAGGTGGGTTTCCTTGGTCATGTTCTAGTCTGGCAAGTGTTCTGTAAGTCTGAAATTACTTCCAAATGAAGAGTTGTATGTGTGTGTCTGTGTGTGTGTTTGTTTTGAGACAGAGTCTTGCTCTGTCACCCCAGCTGGAGTGCAGTGGCATGATCTCAGCTCACTGCATCCTCTGCCTCCCAGGTTCAAGCAATTCTCCTGTCTTAGCTTCTGAGTAGCTGGGATTACAGGCATGCGACACCACACCCAGCTGATTTTTGTATTTTTAGTAGAGACGGGGTTTGGCTGCACTGGCCAGGCTGCTTTCAAACTCCTGGCCTCAGGTGATCCTTCCACCTCAGTGTCCCAAAGTTCTGGGATTATAGGCATGAGCCACAGCACCCAGCCACCAAATGAAGAGTTTAAATGTTAAAGATGAATAGAAGAAAATCTATTGTGTTTACCTCAAAAACCGAAAGAAGATTCCGTTTCTACTCATTAAATCAAGGCTGTCTTTAGAGGACAAGGTGAATATGTGTCAATATTAAAACAATTCTGATTTTCACAGTAAAGTGTAATAAAACCAGTGAGCTCTATATTAGACATCACTGCCACACATGTATGTCACGGGGGAAGTTTCTCTTAACCTCAAGCCCGAGGTTCTAGGGAAGGGATGAGGTAAGGTTAATTTGCAAGGAATCGTCATTAGAAATATGGACTTGCTATCTTGAGTAAATCCAAATGGAAACAGCATCCCAGTTTCCTTACGTGCCTGAAAAACCTACAAAAATAAAGGCCGTGGTTGTTGGCATCACTCTGGGAAGGTGGCATGTGTGGGGCTGATTGTGCTGAGAGTGGGTCAGAGGATGTCGCTCCAAACCCCCGAGAGCGGCAGCGGGTAAAGGCAAGTAAGCACAAATGTGGCTGCATGAAGATATCCTGACAGGTGACTGTGGACAGCAGAGCCTCCACGCTGCAGGCCACGTGGTTACCTTCCCGCCGCTGGTGCCCTGGACGGTGCCCTCACGGGTTCACCCAGTGAACATTTGCTGAAATCCACTATCTGTGGGGGGTGCTATTGAGAGAAAGCAAAATATACAATTTGATAAACCCATGTGCCCTGCCGAGAGCTACACTTGTGTGTTCAGTGATGGAGATCAGAGGAGACTTGGAAGAGGTTAATATACCTCAAGTTTAAATAGGTTGCTTTTTCCATTAAAATTGCTATCTATTTTTAAATATATTAAAATAATCGTGGAGGAAATGAGAAAAACATGAAGGATCTTCTGAACAGTGGTTTGTACGCTAATGGCATATTCTCCCCTCTGGTGGCCTAGATGTGTGTGTTTCTCCCAGGGACTGGAGTGGGGCTTTCTGTCCTCAGCAGTGGTGATGTTTGGGTCCATATCGTCTGCATAGTAGCGTGTCAACTGCCCCCATGCAGTTGGTGCCAGCAGCTTCCCGTGTCTCCATCTGTGTTCACCAAAAACACCTGAAGACATGGCCAGACATTTTCTCAGGAGCAAAGCTGTACCTGGTTGAGAGCAATTACAATGATATGAATTGAGCTGCTGGCTTAAAAGCATTTTAGGGGATGAGGCGGGGCTGGGCTCAGTGGCTCACCCCGTAATCCCAGCACTTTGAAAAGCTGAGGTGGGATGTTCTCTTGAGGCTAGGAGTTCAAGACCAGCCTGGGCAACACAGAGAGACCCTGTCTCTATTAAAAAAGCAAAACAACAACAAAAAAACTATGTGGGCATGGTGGCGCATGCCTGTGGTCCCAGCTACTTGGGAGGCTGAGGCAGGAGGATCGCTTGAGCCCAGCAGGTCAAGGCTGCAGTGAACCATGAATGTGCCACTGCACTGCAGCCTGGGCAGCAGAGCCAGAGCCTGTCTTGAAAAACAAAACAAAAAACTACTTAATCAAAAGATAGCCAATGATGGGCAAATAAATATATATAAAATAAAAATTAAAAACTTTTTTTCATATGTATTTAAAAACTTTTTTTCCCCTAGAATCAGAACTACAAGGATCGATTATCCCAGCTCAATGACAGGGTTCTTCAACTGGGACAGGAGGCTTCTACCCACCAGGCCCAAAATGAGGAGCATCGTGTGACCATTCAGCTGTTAACACAGAGCCTGGAGGAGGTGGCATGCAGCTGGCAGCAGCAGGTGGGCAGCCCCAGCCGCAGGTGGCTCCACCCAGGCTCCATGGGAGGCTGGGAGCTGCAGGGTGGGGAGGCGGCTGCACACAGGTCAGGACATACCCTGAGGACCCTGAAGGGAGGTGCCACCCAGCAGCAGAGTGAGGGACTTCCCAAGCCTGCCCTGGAGAAATAAGTGGACTGAGCTGTGTTGGCAAATCCCAGTATATAAAGAAAATAGCAGAGGCCAGGCTTGGTGGCTCACACCTGTAATCCCAGCACCTTAGGAGGCTGAGGCGGGCAGATCATGAAGTCAGGAATTCAAGAGCAGCCTGACCAATATGCAGAAACCCTATCTCTACTAAAAATACAAAAAATTAGCTGGGCATGGTAGCAGGCACCTGTAGTCACAGCCATATGGGAGGCTGAGGCAGGAGAATCACTTGAACCAGGAGGCAGAGGTTGCAGTCTTACCACTGCACTCCAGCCTGGGCAACAGAGCAAGACTCTGTCTCAAAAACAAACAAACAAAAAAAAATAGAATAGCTTTACGTGCTGCTGACAGAGGAATGAATTGGTGCAAAGTTCCCAGAGGGCAGTTTGGCAAAATATACACTTAGAGGTTGAAGAAAGTCCACACGCTTTGACTTCATGGTTCCGACAGGGATGTTTCTGAGAGCCTTTTGGAAAGATTCAGCTGCAGCATTTTCCTTGCTGTGCTGTTTATAATAGCAAAGCAGAACAGAAATCGGCCGAGGCACCAGCAGGAGCTGAGGGAGTCTGGATCACAGCACAGCCATTGAAAACCATGTTTTCAAATCATAATTAATGCCCTGGGAAATACTCCTGCTGTGGTGAGGAGACACTTCCTGCAGTGCGTGGTGCACCCGACACTGTCTCACCAGGGAGATGCGTGTGTGCAGAGGAGGGCCCCGGGAGTGACTGTGGGATGCGGGCCTGTCCTTGGCTGGTGGGTTCATAGTGATTTAAATTTTGTAATTTTTTTTCTTTTCTGTAATTTCCAAAGTTTCTCCTCAAATTATATACCAGACTGCTAAGATACTTCTTGACTTTTGCAACTGATTTTTTTAAAATAGAGTGACCAAATCCAAAAACTTGAAGTTGAACTTGAACGCCTGAATCAGGAATGTCAGAGCATGCGACTGTCACAGGCAGAGCTGACCCAGACCCTTGAGGAAAGTCAAAGCCAGGTGGGTGTGAGTGATGGCTGGGGCACTGGGTCCAGTCCCACCCGGGAGCAGCCTCACTGCAGTGCCGACGCCAGGCTTCCTCCAGTCCAGAGAGGTTGTTAAGCTGGCCAGGTGCTTACCGGGCCCAGGACCAAAGCTGCTCCCAGTGCAGAGTTGGTTTGACTGTGAGCAAGCACTGTGGAGAGTGGTGACTCAGTTTACTTACAAGGGAAGGAATGTGGTCACCATGCCTTTGGGTGAGCCCTCCACAGAATGGAGAAGCCAGAAGCAAGCCCAGGAACTGTGTCATCAGAACCCAGGCAGCCGGCCCCAACCCTGGGGGGTGGGATGACACGTACACTCATGGGCATGCATGACACTGGCCTCTGCCCCAGCCTCCAGGTGCCACACCTGCTGGCTCCACAGGTGAGAGGCGGGGAAGGTGCAGGCACAGGAGGCTGGGCTGTGGTGGCAGGGGCTCGTGGCCTGGGACAGACAGGTATGCTCAGGGGGAGCTGAGCAGGGGCCTCAGGGAGGGGAGCTGGCTCTTTCAGGGGATGCTTGTGGAGGGGATGGCTCAAAGGGGAGGGGAAGAGCAGATATGTGATGGCCAAAGGTGCCTGGAGAGCGAGTGCCCAGTGTGGACACAGGTGCGGGGCACACTTGAAAGCTTGGGGGCTATGGAGAGGAAAGGGGGCTGTGGGAAAGGGTCTCTTCCTGTTTGCCTGTGAGGCTTGGCTGAGTCTCCCAGTGCTGGCCCTGGCGCCCTATGCAGAGGCACCCCCTAGACATCCTGAGGCACAGAGGGGTAAGCTGGGCACAGACCCCAGGGCTTTCTGAGGTGCTTTGGGGGCTCCTGTAGGCTCTTGGCCTTGCAGCTACAGGCAGTCAGTTTCCTAGAGGCACTGCTGTGTATTTGGGACACACTTCTCTGCTTTTGAGTCTGAAAGGGACCCTGGAAAATTGCCCAGGCCATTCAAAGTTCGAGTCCTTTGAGGCTGAGGAGTAAGACTCACCTGAAAAGGCAGGAGAGTTCCACACTCCTGGGGCCATGCCCGCCACCAGCCTCTGTCAGTCGGAAAGCACCTCACTGTCTGTCCTGCAGCCTTGTGGGCTACACCCCTTTTCCTCTTGATTTAGAGGAAGATACCCCCCACCAAAGCACATGGCTGCCAGTATCAGGAAGGTGGAGGCTTCCAGGGTAGCTCAGGAAACTCTGGAAAAGGCAGATGGGGCTCCCTGAGAGTGGTCCCAAGAGGCAAGGCCTGAAGCTGATGTGGTCACCGTTTCCCTGTGGGAGGGAAGCCAAGGCAGTCACTGTCATGCCTGTGTGTGGCTCAGAGGAGGAAGGCCCCAGAGGCCAGAGCAGACAGGAGGGATGGTGCCTCACAGGGGAGCTCAGAGAGCAGAGGGACGGGGGCTCACAGGGCCTCCTCCACGGGAAGGTGGGAAGGGTGGCTGCACTCAGGGTGGGAGGTGATGCCCCGTCTAAGGCTCTGCCTCACCCCAGCACCCAGAACACAAATGTCCTTGTTTCTGGTGCGCCCCTGGGACATCTTTCCCTGTCCCTGTGACTGTCAGGCAAGGTCTGTAGATGTGGCCTATCCTGTGTTGAGGAAGGAGATGAAGAGCACTGGACATCTCTCTGTTCATAGATGACCATAGGCAGAGACCCCCCCCAACCCCCTGCCTTGGGCTGGACCCTGGCCTCACTCTGGAGGGACTTAGTTGGCTCTGTGGGGAGTGGTGCAGTCTGAGGACCCATGAGCATCAGAGCCCAGGTAGTTGGGGCACAGGACCAGAGCCTTCTTGGGTGAGTAGATGTGCTTGATGCCTGGGAGTCCAGCAGGCCTGGGGGTGGCAGCCAGAGTGTCTGGAATGAGCCTTTTGGAGAAGGCTGCGTTTGGTGGAGATGTTCCTTTCTATCGCAACCCATAAGCTGCCCTCCAGGGCCTGAAAAATGTGGGATGCATCTCTCTGGGGTGACCCCTGCCTTAAAGAAAGGTGGGCTTTACCTGGCCCCCTGAGATGGCCCCCAACTCAGCTGAGTCAGTGCAGGGACTGCTGAAGGGAAGCTGGGCCTGGCAGTGTGGGCACAGGGCAGGGCCTTCCCTCTCCACCATGTGGTGATGTCAGGCCCTGCCCAAATGTGACCCCAGATGGAACGTGACTCCCACTCCTGTCTGTGGGGTCTCAGGTGAGTAAGGTGGCGTGGCCAGTTTTATAGGGTGCCGAGGAAATCTCAATGAAGCCTCCAGTCAGCTGGATGTAAATTGTGTTTGGATCTTGCCTCGAGCTGCTTAATGAAGGGGCTGGCGTAGTGGTGCACAGTTCACTGTAATGACTTTGCCCAACTCCAGCGGACCATGCTGTCTGGGAAACCAGATGTTGCCAGGAATTGCAGCCCCAGCCCCACCTTCCCTTTAGTGGTCCCTGTTTTCTGGGTAGAGTCTGTGGCTGGTGTAGCCATGTTCGAGAGTGTGAGCTCTCCGCTGAAAGGAGAACTGGCGTGGGTCACTGTTTGAAAAGAATCAGGCCCCAGCAAGGTTTGCTGAAAGCTAACACTGGATGCAGCAGTGGGTCTGTGAGTCTTACAGGAAGTCAGTGTCGCTGTTTTCAGGATGGTGGACACGTTTTCTGCACTCTAGCACTGTGTGGAAGTGCTGGCTGACAGCAGCCTGGCTGTCCAAATTCCAAAGAAATGGGCTCCTTCTAAATTCGCAAGTGCTGCTACATACTCAGGAACCCATGCCTTCCTTCCCCTTGTGGGTGGGGGTGTCCTTGGAGGGAGAGGGCACCCTACCCACTGTGCCACGTCTCAGCAGCCGCACTAGAGCTGTGTCTCCTCCTGTGCAGGTGCAGGGAGCTCACCTGAGGCTGAGGCAGGCCCAGGCCCAGCACTCACAGGAGGTCCGGCAGCTGCAGGAGCAGATGGGTCAGCTGGTGCCCCGGGACCACGTTGTTGAGCTGCAGCACCTGCTCCGTCTCCAGGGAGAGCGGGCCGGGAGACACCTGGATGCGCAGCGGGTGAGTGGGGATCCGGCGAGAACTGGCTGATGAGGAGGAGGGTGAGGCGGGCCCACTGGTCCTCAAGTTACCCAGAAGCTGCCCAAGTATAAATACCTGAGTCACGTACGTAGCATGTCAGACAGTGAGGAAGGCTGTAAAGAGAGGGTCAGTGTGGTTCTAAACAGGGCGGCCAGACAAGGCCTCACAGGTGGCCCCTGAGGTCATGAGACCTAAAGGAGGTGGTGAGGGAGTGGTGCCGGGTTGCTGGGTAGAGTGCAGCAGGGAAGCAGCAGGTACAGAGGCCCTGGGGTAGAGGATACTTGGCGTGTTCCAGGGGAGCAGGGACCAGAGGCCGAGGGCAGAGAGCAGAGGGTGACAGACTGGGCCTGGCAGGTGCCACGGGCCATGCAGGTGGCGGGAGATGGGAGACAGCGGCTCAGAGCATGGACTGTGGAGGCTGGGATCCTGCCTGCCCCCTCCCAGCTGAGTGACCTTGGGCAAGTGAACCTCTCTGTGCCTCGGTTTTCTCATCTGTAAAGTCCTGCTAGCTGTGGTGTTCCCTAAAAGGCTTATTGGGAGGCGTCACTGAGTTGTCACTTTTAAAGCACTTGAAGGGTCCTGGCATAGCCGTGCCCTATGCAAGAGTTTAATTCAGAAGGCTGAGAGTATAACTGACTCCTGAAATTCCCAACATAGTTCCTGATTCATCAGGGACAGACTTCAGGGGGGATCAGGAGCCAGAGGGCAGAAGAAGGAATTGGCACACGACCTGAAAAGTGGGTAACATCGGATGTTTGTAAAGTGTAAATTCTAATGAAGAATAACCTTGCAACATTACACAAAGTGGTCAAGCTAAAGTTAAGTAACGCTACATTATTGACAAAACAAAGTTAATGAGAATCCCCCAGGAAAAGATACTGCCATGGCGAGGGAAGCTCACTTTGGAGTTATTTGTGGTTAAAATCCTAGGACCAGTTCTCTGAGGACAAATGGATCTGCTGATTCTTGCTGAACTACAAAGAGAAAGGAAAGCTGTGTGGTTTGCAGAACATTTTAAAACTATTGCTCTGTACAGATGAAAGGTTACCCACAGACACTGTCAGATGTGTACATTTGCGCTGATTTCCATTTTATTTATTTATTTTTGTGACAGAGTCTCACTCTGTCACCCAGGCTGGAGTGCAGTGGTGCAGTCTCGGCTCACTGCAACCTCCACCTCCTGGGTCCAAGCGATTCTCCTGCCTCAGTCTCCTGAATAGCTGGGATTACAGGTACCCACCACCACGCCTGGCTAATTTTTTGTATTTTAGTAGAGATGGGGTTTCACTGTGTTGCCTCAGCTGGTCTCGGACTCTTGAGCTCAGGCAGTCTGCCAGCCTCGTCTGCCAGCCTCGGCTTCCCAGAGTGCTAGGATTACAGGTGTGAGCCACTGTGCTGGCCTCTTTTTTGTTTTGTTTTGTTTTTTGAGACGGAGAATCACTCTGTTGCCAGGCTGGAGCGCAGTGGCACAATCTCGGATTACTTCAACCTTCGCCTCCTGGGTTGAAGTGATTCTCCTGCCTCAGCCTCCCGAGTAGCTGGTACTACAAGCGCCTGCCACCACGCCTGGCTGATTTTTTTATTTTTAGTAGACATGGGATTTCATCATGTTGGCCAGGATTATCTCGATCTCCTAACCTCATGATCTGCTCACCTTGGCCTCCCAAAGTGCCAGAATTACAGGTGTGAGCCACCCTGCCTGGCTGCCTGTAACCTTCTTTTATGGCAGGAGGAACATGAGAAACAGCTGAAAGCCACAGAAGAGCGAGCAGAAGAGGCGGAGATGATTCTGAAGAATATGGAAATGCTGCTCCAAGAGAAAGTGGATGAGCTGAAGGAGCAGGTGAGTGATGGGCACTGCTGCTTCCGTGTCCACGCCCTCTTCTGAACGTTCTCCACTTTTATGGCTGTGCAGGCAGCTAATATAGAGAGAGGCTGTCTTGTCACATAATTCCAGGGAACTAAATGCAATACCCTACACTTCAGGGGCACAGTGCATTTCTTTTCTTTTGGGAATGGTTTTAAGATCTGGCCTTTGGGTGTTCACATATACTGAGAAAGGACCTCATCCTTCATCCGCAGGCGTCCTTGAGCACCTCTTGTAAAGCCTTCCTAGGTAGACCTGAGATGAGCAGGGCTGAGCCTGCATCCCAGACCTGATCCTCTGGAGACAGAGGCAGATGCTCCCATAGAGCATAAATGACCTTGCGCCACGGTAGTGCTCTGAAAAAGAGAGAATAGGGCGCGATAGAACATGAGGTCAGGAGTTTGAGACCAGCCTGGCCAACATGGTGAAACCCCATCTTACTAAAAATACAAGTAGCTGGGCCTGGTGGCGGGCTCCTGTAATCGCAGCTCCTTGGGAGGCTGAGGCAGGAGAATCACTTGAAACTGGAAGGCAGAGATTGCAGTGAGCCAAGATCGCACTACTGTGCTCCAGCCTGGGCAAAAGAGCGAAACTCTGTCTCAAAAAAAAAAAAAAAAAGAGAGAGGGAGAATAGAGGTGGAGGGTCTGAGGGAGTGGTCAAGGCCACTTTGGAGAGCCAGTTTTGGGCAGATGCCCACTGACCACCACGGGAAGGTCCAGCTGTGTCCTCAGCAAAGGCCAGGTGGCATTTGGAAGGCTTACTGGGTGGGAGATACACACATCTCCTTATGTGCTGGGGGACCCCGAGAAGGGCGCATTCCAGGCAGGGGACAGCCGTGGACGAGGTCGCCATGGCTGGTGTGAACTGGTGGGGCTCAGTTAGGCGGCACCCATCATGTGTGTCCTGGAAGCCAAGATCAGGGGTTTGGGTTTTATCATAATAGCAGTTAGGAGGCATTGGGAGATTTTAAGTAAAAGCATGACAGGATTTTTTTTTTTTTTTTTTTTTTTTGAGAGTGTCACTCTGTTGCCCAGGCTAGAGTGCAGTGGCACGATCTCGGCTCACCGCAACCTCGACCTCCTGGGTTCAAGCAATTCTCCTGCCTCAGCCTCCCGAGTAGCTGGGATTACAAGCATGCGCCCCCATGCCCGGCTAATTTTTGCATTTTTAGTAGAGACAGGGTTTCATCATGTTAACCAGGATGGTCTCGATTTCTTGACCTCGTGATCCACCCGCCTTGGCCTCCCAAAGTGCTGGGATTATAGGTGTGAGCCACCGTGCCCGGCCGGATCTGTCTTTTAAAAGAAACCACAATGGGGAAAAAGTCACTTCGGCTACTATAAGGAGCAAAGACCAAAAATGAGGTGCCACAGCTCATCTGGTCTGTAGACGTTCACAGTCTAACCCAGCAGGTGGGAACTGACGTGCAGCAGTGCTGCACCCTGAGGGCTGATGGTACAGGGTGTGGGTGGGCCCCGAAGGTGTGGGGTGCACACACAGAAGAAGCCTGGCCGTGGACCACATTCAGTGTTAGGAGACGTTAGGAAAAATGTGAAAACCTGGAGAAGTATTTTTGCTCCATTGTGATCCAGTGTGGATTTGTCTACACGATGGATCCGAGATCAGCCCAAACTAGACAAGGCATTTTTGGAAGGTGCCCAGTCCCTCTCTGGGGCCACCCGTACCTGCCCAGCTCTGTCCCTTGCTGGCACCTCCAGTCCCTCTCACCCTTTCTCGCTCGCACACACCCACAGTACTCAGTTGCCTGTCTCGCCAGCAACACCCGACTTCCGGTTAAATCCTGTGGCTCCTACACACCTGCCCTGGCCCTGAGCCCAGGCCACAGCCCAGGGCCTCAGTGCTGCCTGTCCTGCACCTGTCCCCTCCCCTGCTTGCTGGCACTGTCCTCTGCAGTGGACTCACCTCCTCCCCACTGTGGGGTACCCATCCCTCCCTCCCCTGCAGATCCATCCCTTCCCTCCTCTGACCCTCTAGCTCCCTCATCTCTCAGCTGTGTTTGCTGCTTGTTTTACTGGAAGATCAGAAGCACTCAAAGAGAACCTGCAGGGCCCTCCACACTAATGGCTTCCCTGTGTCCTGCACCCGCCTCCGTAGCTGCCCTGCTGTCCTGGAGCCTTGCTGCCACCAGTACACAAACCTCAGGAGCTCCCAGCCCTTCCCCGGCCCTGTCAGTTTTTTAATTCTCTTCACAGAAATGCCCTTGAAGGAGCTGCCTGCACCATCTCATCTGCTCTCCCTGCCAGTGGCTCCAGTCCAAAAGCTTAGGATCAGGGCTCACTCCTTGACCCCATGTCCACATCTACACCATAGCCACATCTTCAGAGTGGACACAGACCCTAACTACTTCTCACTAACCCTTCTCCGGCATGCTAACTGCCTTCCTCGTCTCCTCCCTTAATCTTCTGTCTGCACAGGAGCAATGCAATTCTTTAAAGACACACTGAATCCTGTCCCTCCTCCACTCTGAACCATCCAGTCTTCCCATGTCTCTCAGAGTAAAATATGGTGTTCACAGTGGCTTCAAGGATCCAGCCCCCTGCCTCAAAGCTGTGATGCCTCTGCCTCCCCGTCAACCGTGCCCTGCAGCTGCAGTGGCCTCCTGGCAGCTCCACAGTTGCCCTGAGCAGGTGCTCACCACAGGACCCTTGCACTTGCTCTTTTCTCTGCCTGGAATGTTCACACCCAGAAGCCTTAGCGCTCAGTCCCTTGCTTTCTGCGGCTCTGTGTTGAGATGTCCTCACCGAGTGGCTCTTTTTCACCCCAACCAAAATGGGACAACACTTCCCTCCAATTTGTTCTCATGCCAGGTTAACAAAACGTCATTATAATGCAGTATTTATCCTAGAACTTTGGGAGGCTGAGACAGGTAGACCACAAGGTCAGGAGTTCAAGACCAGCCTGGCCAAGATGGTGAAACGCCATCTGTACTAAAAATACAGAAATTGGCTGGGCGCAGTGGCAGGCGCCTGTAATCCCAGCTACTCGGGAGGCTGAGGCAGGAGAATCACTTGAACTTTGGAGGTGGAGGTTGCAGTGAGCTGAGATCATGCCACTGCACTCTAGGCTGGGCAACAGAGCAAGATTCCATCTCAAATAATAATAATCCAGTATTTGTGTCAGATTTCTAAGAACCCAAAACTATGGTTTGAATAAATGTGAAAGGATAAAAGAGAGCAGGCTGCATTGTAGCGTTTCTCCACCGGGCTCACACAAAGCATGGCTTCCTCTTCTCCCTAGTTTGAAAAGAACACGAAGTCTGACCTGCTGCTGAAGGAGCTGTACGTGGAGAATGCCCACCTGGTGAGAGCACTTCAGGCCACCGAGGAGAAGCAGCGAGGTGCTGAGAAGCAAAACCGCGTCTTGGAAGAAAAAGTTCGCGCTCTCAACAAACTCGTCAGTAGGATTGCCCCGGCAGCCCTCTCTGTGTAAAGATGGATTATTTCCTGGGATTCATTAGTAAGCACATCTTTTAAATTAAGCCACCCTGATGCCATAGTTTCCCATGGCTCGTGAGTCGTGAGTCCTGGTACATCTGAGGATTGGGATGATTTGTTCACCCACCAGACATTTAATGAATGGTCTGCCCCGGGCAAGACAGAGGTGGGGGAATATATATGTTGCAAAGGCTGTGTTTTTATTAGCAGTCCTGAGCAACTTCCCTTGGCAAAATTCCCAGTTTTGCCACTCACTGGAGCCAGATTCTCGGAGCTGTCAGCAAGGAGCAGCTAAGTGAGCAGTTGAGGACAGCACTTTCCACGTGCAGGCAACGACCTTCTGACCCTGGCTGTCGGACTGAAATGTAAAATCAGGGCTCTGCACAGTTTTGCCATTTTACTGTTTTGCTCTGAGCTTAGGTTATTAGAACTCTTGGTAAGGGGTGCGTACACACATTCCAGAACGGCTTCACTCGCTGGGAACGTCAACCCCGCAAGAAAGGAGGAGAATCCCCTTCTCCAGGGACCCTTGTCTGAGGTCTGTGGACTCAGGGATGATGGTGTTTATTGCAAATGCACAACCTTTTTCGCATTGAAATGTCATCACACTGGAAATTGCACTATATGTAAAAAAAGGTATAGATTTATATTTGAAATGTATATAAATTATGGCCATATGGCTGACTGGAATGTACTACTGTAATATAAAAAGTCACTGTATTTGCAATAAATTCTTTTCTATTAAAATTGACCTTTTTTTGGTGGCGGGGGGAACTCTTGCTCTGTCGCCCAGGCTGTGGTGCACCTGTGTGATCTCGGCTCACTGAAACCTCTCTCAGGTTCAAGCAATTCTCCTGCCTCAGCCTCCCAAGTAGCTGGGATCACAGGCATGCACCACCACACCCAACTAATTTTGTATTTTTAGTAGAGATAGGGTTTCTCCATGTTTGTCAGGCTGGTCTTCAACTTCCAACCTCAGGTGTTCCACCAGCCTTGGCCTCCCAAAGTGCTGGAAATAAAATTGATTTCTAAGTTTTTTTTAAAAATTTTTTAAACTATAAAATATCTCAAACATATAGAAAAATAGTATATAAGAAACACCATGTGCCCATCAACAGATGTAGTAAGAATAACATCCTGCCACAGCACTATGGAGTGGGGGAGCATGTTCTGTTCTCAGCCTCCTCCCTGTTCCTGGGACAGCCGCCATCCCAGCTCTGGCACGCCTTCTCCCCTCTGCAGGAGAAAAATGTCACAGCACCATGGAAAGATAACAAAGCTGGAACAGATGGAAAGGGTTCTTAGGAAGATTCGGCAACATGAAGTTGACGGTTCTTCAAAGTTTACTGGTAAATGTAATTAGTCCTAACAAAGAGACAGATGTTCCATGCCCCAGTCAACCCCAGAATTGGACAAGACATACTAAAGTTGTTACATACAACGAAATAAGCAAATGAAACAGGAAAACTCTGACAAAGAGCAATGCATGGGGACTAGTTCTACCAGTTATTAAAATATGTCCCAATACAGTTTATGTTAACACAGGTATATGCATTTATCAAAACTCATTGAGAAGTACTCTTCTTCATTCACTTTGGGCTTCTGAGACTGGAGTAACCAGGAGACCTGAACAACATTATCAACATACTGACATCCAGAGCCTACCACACGACACCAGCAGAAGCATATGCAGCCAAATACTTACCAAGACATATTCTGGGCCAGCAAATCTCAAAAAATTTACAGATTCAAGTCATACGATGTTTATGCTGTGACCACAATGGAAATAAACTAGAAATCAATCCCCCAATATTTGGAAACTGAACAACATACTGAGTAACCCATGAGGCAAAGAAGAAATGAGAAGTGGGAAATTAGGAAATATTCTGGATTGAATGGAAATGAAAACACAATATATCAAAATTTGTGAGGCAGAGCAAAAGCATTACTTAGGGGAAATTTCACAGAACCAAACACCCAGATTAAAACAGAAGAAAGGTCTTGAATTAATGACTTCAGCTTCTACCTTAAATAAGTAGACAAAAGCAAATTAAACCCAAAGTCAAAAGCAAAGGAAATGATGATGATCATAGCAGACAACAAGGAACAGAACAGATTGGCTGTGGCATGCTGCAGGTTAAGTTTGGTTGGCACGGCCATGCTCAGTTAGATTCCCTATACCTGCTTTGTGCTGCAGTAGCAGCATGGAGTAGCTGTACAGGTCATGTGGCCCACAAAGCCTAATACACAGAAAACATTTGTTGACTCCTGAAATGGAATCTTCTGTCAGTAAACCAAAGGCAGGTTCTTTCAGAAGATTAAAAAACTTCCAGTTCAATCAGAATAAAAGAAAAAAAACTAACAGAAATGAGAGGTGATATCACTATAGTCTACAGATACACAAGCATAATAAGGCAATATTATGAATAACGTTTTAATTTTTTTTAGACACTATTGCCCAGGCGGGAATGCAATGGCATGATGGTAACTCCCTGCGGCCTCAAACTCCCACTTCAGCCTCCCGAGTAGCTGAGATTACAGGTGCACAGCGCCACCCCTGGCAATTTTTTTTTTCCAGTGTCTCGCTATGTTGCCCAGGCTGGTCTCAAACTCTGAGCTCAAGCGATTCTCCTGCGTTGGCCTCCCAAAGTGCTGGGATTACAGGCGTGAGCCACCATGCCTAGCCCATGAACAACTTTATATAAATAAATTTGGTAACTTAGATAAAATGGAGAATACATAAATTGCCAAAGCTCATTCGAGAAAAAAATGGACAACCAGAGTAGCCATGTATTTATTTAAAACGCCAAAACTGTGGTTAACCTTACCACAAAGAAACTTTAGGCCCAGATGGCTTAAATACACATTCTATAAACATTTAAGAAATAAATAATGCCAAGTATATAAAACTTACAACAAATACGTTGGTTTCATTCATGGCTTCTGGTTCATAACTCCCATGGCCTTCGTTACAGTCTTTTGTTGTAATGCTGGGGCAGTTCTGTCTCAGAAGACAGTCTCTCTTTCTGCCCTTATGCCCTCCTTTCACCTGCTCCTTTTTCTCAAGGCAAGAATATTCCCATCTTTCTGTCTTGGAGCTGGCCGTAAAGAAATTCTCTATGATCAGAAGGGGCACTGCCCCATACTCTGAAAGAAGGAATGCAACAAGAACCTGGCGTTGGACGGCACCACTCAGACTATGAGCATTAGATCATACACTTTTTGTCCAATCCTACCTCTTCTTGGTTGTCAATCATGCCTATCCAGTGAGATTTCCAAAGGCCCAATAGGAAAGGGTTTGGAGAGCTTGCAGATTGCTGAACATATGGGGAGTTTCCTGGGAGGTGGTGAGCATCGATGGAAGCTCCATGTCCCATCCCCATACCTTACCCTATGCATCTCTTCCATTTGGGTCCTTTCATCTGCATATTTTACCATATCCTTTATAACAAACCATTAAGCTTAAGTACTTCTGAGTTCTGTGAGCTGCTCTAGCAAATACAGGTATTGATCGACTTACAACCTATGCAACTTACGACCATTCGACTTTACGACCACAATCGCTAGCCATGATTGCTCTTCCGTGTCTGGCAGCGCAAACGTTGCCCAGCTGGGCGTAGGACAATGCGGACCAGCTTCCAGCAGCACTACCATCTCTGCGTGCACCATTTCAACTGTTATCCCAGACTCGGTACAGCAAACTCAACTTACGACCAAATCGTGTTACGACTGGTGCCAGAACCAATTGTGGTCGTAAGTCGAGCACTAGCTGTAAATTGAACCCAAAGAGGGGGTCATGGGAACTCCACCATGAAGCTTGTTGGTCAGAATTTCAGAGGCCCAGACTCGACTGGTGTCTGAAGGGAGGGCAGTCTTGGACTGGGCCCTGAGCCTGAGATCTGACTCTATCTCCAGGTAGTGTCCGAACTGAAATAGAGGACAAACCTGGTGTGCACTGCAGAACTGATTGCTTGCTTGGTATGTGAGAAGAACCCCCACACATTTGGTCACAGAAGTCTTCTGTGTTATTTGTTGTTGTTGAGTGACAGTTTTTTTCTATGCAGTAAACTCTTCCAAACAACCAAAGAGGAGAGATTATTTTTCCAAGAACCACAGACCAATATTCCTCATGCACACTGATGCAAAAATTCCACAAAGTTTTCAGGCCAAGCATGGCTCATGCCTGTAATCCCAGCACTTTGGGAAGCCAAGGTGAGTGGATCACAGGGTCAGGAGTTCAAGACCAGCCTGGCCAAGATGGTGAAACCCCGTCTCTACTAAAAATACAAAAATTAGCTGGGCGTGGTGGCAGGCACCTGTAATCTCAGCTACTTGGGAAGCTGAGGCAGAGAATGGCTTGAACCCCAGAGGTGGAGGTTGCAGTGAGCTGAGATCATGCCACTGCACTCCAGCCTGGGTGACAGAGTGAGACTGTCTCAAAAAAAACAAAAGTTTTCAAATAAAATTCTACAAAAAGGATAATACATCATGACCAGGTGTAGTTTATGCCATGAATGTAGGTAGGTTTAACACTGAAAACTCAATTGATCAATCAGCCACCATAATTCACCAAAATACCAAACTAAAAGATGAAACCATCTCCACAGTTGGAGAAAAAGGATGTGACGAACTCCAGCATCCATTTCTGATTTTTTAAAAAATTCTCGGGCCGGGCGCGGTGGCTCAAGCCTGTAATCCCAGCACTTTGGGAGGCCGAGGCGGGTGGATCACGAGGTCGAGAGATCGAGACCATCCTGGTCAACATGGTGAAACCCCGTCTCTACTAAAAGTGCAAAAAATTAGCTGGGCATGGTGGCACGTGCCTGTAATCCCAGCTACTCAGGAGGCTGAGGCAGGAGAATTGCCTGAGCTCAGGAGGTGGAGGTTGCGGTGAGCCGAGATCGCGCCATTGCACTCCAGCCTGGGTAACAAGGGTGAAACTCCGTCTCAAAAAAAAAAAAAAAAAAAAAAAAAAAAAAATTCTCAGTAAACTAGTGTATTATTTCTGTTCTCATGTTGCTAATAAAGATGTACCAGAGACTGGGTAATTTATAAAGGAAAGAGGTTTAATTGACTCAGTTCCACATGGCTGGGGAGGCCTCACAATCATGGCAGAAGGCAAATGGATAGGGAGCAAAGTCATGTCTTACATGGTAGCAGGCAGGGGAGCGTGTCCAGGGGAACTTCCATTTATAAAACCATCAAATCTTGTGACTTCTTGACATAAGAAAAGTATGGGGGAAACCACCCCCATGATTCAATTATCTCACCTGGCCCTGCCCTTGACAAGAGGGGATTATTACAGTTCAAGGTGAGATTTGGGTAGGGACACAGCCAAACCATATCACTAGGAATAGAGGGGAACTTCCTCACCCCAGCAAGTGGCATCTACAAAAAACCGAAGAGCTAACATCATAATGGTGAAAGACTGACTGTTTTCCTTCTTAGATCAGGAACAAGATAGGGATGTCTTCTCTGACCACATATATTCAGTATTCTACTGGAAGTTCTAACCAATGCAGTCAGGCAAGAAAAAGAAATAGGCATGCAGATTAGAAAGGAAGGAGTAAAATTATTCATAGAACACCTGACTGTTGATGTCATTTACGAAAAACCTCTAAGAACTCACAATTTAACAAGGCTGAAGGACACAAGTTCAACATCAATTGTATTTGTTTACTAGCAACAAATGGTTAGAATTTGAAATTTTAAACTACTTAGCATCAAAACTATGAAATACTGACATGATAGACCTGTACAATGAAAACTACAAAAGATTACTAAGAGAAATGGAAGACAGAAACATTAATATGTGGGAAGACGGACCTTGTTTATAGGCCAGAAGACTCAATATTACTAAAGATGTCAACTCTCCCAACCTTTTTATATAAATTCAACGCAAGCTCAATCAAAGTGCTGCAGGGTTTTTTGTTGTTGCTGTTGCTGTAGAAATTGACAAGTTGATCCTTTTTTTTTTTTTTTTGAGACAATGTCTCACTTTGTCACCCAAGCTGGAGTACAATGGTGTGATCTTAGCTCACTCCAGCCTTGATCTCCTGGGCACAAGGGATCCACTTCAGCCTGCCACGTAACTGGGGCTACAGGCATGAACCACCAAACCCAGCTAATTTTTGCATTTTTTATAGAGACGGACTTTTGCCATGTGGCCTAGGCTGGTCTGGAACTCCTGAGCTCAAGCGATCCGCCCACCTAGGCCTCCCAAAGTGCTAGGATTACAGGCGTAAGCCACCATGCCCTGCCTGTTCCCAATTTCATATAAAAAGCAAAGGACTTAGCATAGCCAAAACAAATCTCAAAAAGAAATGTGGTGCATTGGGCCAGCACCAAGACTCACGCCTGTAATCCCAGCACATTGGGAAAACAAGGTGGGTGGATTACTTGAGCTCAGAAGTTCAGCACAGCCTGGCTAACATGGTAAAACCCTGTCTCTACAAAAAATACAAATAACAACAACAAAAATATAATGCATTAATACTATTTCAAGAATTATTAGAAAAATTACACTACATACAAATATAGTACTGGCATTCAGGAAAGAAAAACAGTTCAATGGAACAAAACAGGGTCCTGAAATAAACCCACACATACACTGAAAACTACTTTTTGAAAAAAATGCAAAGGTGGTAGAGCAAAGGGCAGTCCTTTTAACAAATGGTAGTGAAACAGCTGGATATCTATATGCCCAAGAAAAAGTGAAGGGGGATCAACACCTTGCACCATATACAAAAATTCATTCAAAATGGATCACAGGCTAGGCGTGGTGGCCCATGCCTGTAATCCTAACACTTTGGGAAACCAAGGTGGGTAACTTGAGGTCAGGAGTTTGAAACCAGCCTGGCTAACAGGGTGAAACCCTGTCTCTACTAAAAATACCAAAATTAGCTGGGTATGGCAGCATGCAACTGTAAACCCAGCTACTCGAGAGGCTGATACAGGAGAATCACTTGAACTGGAGGGTGGAGGTTGCAGTGGGCCGAGATCATGCCACTGAACTCCAGCCTGGGTGACAGAGCGAGACTCCATCTCAAACAAACAAAAACGGGTCACAGACCAAAAGTATAAAGCTTAAAATTATAACACTTCTAGAAGAAAAAAAGAAAAAAAATTGGGACCTTAGGACGGGAAAAGATTTCTTCAATGCAACATCCAAAGCATAAAAGAAAAAACAAATTGAATTTCATTAAAATTTAAAGTGTCAGCTATTTAAAAGATACCAGTAAAAGCCAATCAACTCTTTATGTGACTTTTTAGTCAATGTGAGTCTCGGGGAAAACTGTACAAAGTTCCTTCCTAGCCCCAATTTCATCGTCCCTTTCCAAAGCGGTGATACTGGCCACAAGCCAGACCGGCCACCATGTTGGAAATGTGCAAAATCATGTGTCCATCCTTCCCAAATAGCCAGATGATAAATTTGTGCGTCATTAAACATCACATATACTGCAAATTTCCACATACTGTCTTCACTTGCTCATGTGATTTGAAAATGTGTATCTCAGAAATTCGACCCTCTAGCTTGTACAATACACATGACCAGAAAACAAGACACATGGGATCTACCTTCTTCCTGTGCAGCCAAGTGACTCTCATTATTTAAAAAAGATTCAAATGTAATCATGTTTACTTTCATTTTAAAAATACACTGTAGGAATGCTGTAATTAGAGATAAAGCTTATTAGAAAAAGGAGTAGGGGCCAGGTACAGCGGCTCACACCTGTGATCTCAACACTTTGAGAGGTCAAGGTGGGAAGATTGCTTGAGGCCAGGATTCTGGGTTTACTGCAACCTTCGGATTTAACCCTCTCGGATTAAAGCAATTCTCTGACCTCAGCCTCCTGAGGAGGACTGCTTGAGACCAGCCTGGACAACATAGTGAGACACTGTCTCTACAAAACAAACAAACAAACAAACAAAAACAACCAAAAACAAAAAGGAGAAGGAAGAATAGCATACAACATTTTTTTTTTTTTTTTGAGACGGAGTTTCGCTCGTTACCCAGGCTGGAGTGCAATGGCGCGATCTCGGCTCACCGCAACCTCCGCCTCCTGGGTTCAGGCAATTCTCCTGCCTCAGCCTCCTGAGTAGCTGGGATTACAGGCACGTGCCACCATGCCCAGCTAATTTTTTGTATTTTTAGTAGAGACAGGGTTTAACCATGTTGACCAGGATGGTCTCGATCTCTCGACCTCGTGATCCACCTGCCTCGGCCTCCCAAAGTGCTGGGATTACAAGCTTGAGCCACCGCGCCCGGCCGCATACAACATTTTTTTAAAAATCCTTAATAGTTAGCAAGTTATACTTCTTAGCCAGCGTTCTTAGTGATCTTAAACAATGTTTATAGCTCTTAAAATCACAGAGGGAGGTGAAGGGAGGGTAGAGAGAGGAAGTACAGAGGAGTCCATGAGTCGGTGAAGCCTGGGATTCCTCGGTGCATGGTCACGACAGGATGTGCTCCAGGACTCCTTGTCTGATCAGCTGCTCACACTTCCATCGAGGTAAAAAGTGCTGAGGCAACAAAAAGGGATGGAGAAAGAGCAAAATAAATGATTGGGAAATAATCTGAAATTATTTCTTGTATCATTAAAAAGCAGCACTGAGTAGTTTTCAAACTCCAACAAGTAGTTAAAAGTTAAACTTAACTACATTTGCTGTTTTAATCCACTGAAATTGATGCCATTTAGACCTGTACAGAATTCTATGAATTCAGTTTGCTTAGTGCATTTCAACTAAAGACTTCTATGGCCAGGCGTGGTGGATCACCTGAGGTCAGGAGTTCAGGACTAGCCTGGCCAACATGGTGAAACCCTGTCTCTACTAAAAATAAAAAATTAGCCGGGCATGGTGGCAGGCGCCTGTAATCCCAGCTACTGGGGAGGCTGAGGCAGATTAACCGCTTGAACTCAGGAGGTGGAAGTTGCAATGAGCTGAAATTGTGCCATTGCACTCTAGCCTGGGAGACAAGAGCAAGACTTTGTCAAAAAAAAAAAATAAATAAAGACAGACTTGAATTCTAGTAGGTATTGTTCTTAGTGTTTACACTTTTTAAATTTATGCACAGAGAAATCCAGATAGGTGTGATCTGGATTACCACTGGTCCCACAGCCTATCAGGAAGACCCATGAAAGCCCCATTTCTCCATAAAACCTGTTCTAAGATTTCAGACTCCGAACACTTTTTTTTTTTTTAATAGAGATGGGGTCTTGCTGTGTTGCCCAGGCTAGTCTTGAACTCCTGGGCTCAAGCAATCCTCCCACCTCCACCTACCAAAGTGCTAGGATTACAGGCGTGAGCCACCGCGCCTGGCCTGAACATCCTTCTAATAACAAGTGACCACTTTCCTCCCATATTTCTCATGGATGAAAAGTATTGATGGCCCACAGCGTGGGTGCTATTCACACAGTATGGGGGAATATGCCAGAACCCAGGTATTGCTTGTTCCATGTCTTCCTAAGAGGACATCGCTCTTGCTCTGAGGGAATCAGGAGCAGGTGGAAAGATGTCTCCTTCCCTCTCAAACACAGGGACTCACACAAAATACTGACTGCCTTGGAGGAGGCAGGTTCAGGAAGCAAGGCAGGAAGGCTTTCTAATTCATAAGTGATCAAAGAAATCTCAAAGGAAGCTCTCAAGGAAGCAAAATGTAACCTCAGTGGCAGCATGCACCTGAAGAACCTGCCTCACAAACAAAGGCCTTACAAGAGACCCATGACCGAATTCTTCTAAAACAATCCTGAAGACACATGAGCCAAGGAAAATGTAAAAACAAAAACAAACCACAACAAAAACAAAACAACTGAGTTTTTCATTTAATATCCATACTAATGCATGAAGAGTACTGATTTCTGGATAAAAACAGTACCTGCCATAGTGATAAACAGAAAGGAATGTATGTTAAGAAAATGTTTCCCTACTAATGCTGACAGCATGTGAATGATCTACACCAGAGTCTATAGAAAATTAATTCAGATGTGGTTGAACATTAGAAGCCCCTGATACCAACCATCAACTGAGGCTGATATTAAGTTTTTCATTGAGGGTAGGGTCACAGCTGAGAGACAAAGTTAAAAATTTCAACCATAGGACCAGCATTTGCGATGAAGGGACATTTCACATATCTTGCTTTATAGGATGGCTTTTTTCTTTTTTCTTTTTTTTTCTGAGACGGAGTCTTGCTCTGTCGCCCAAGCTGGAGTGCAGTGGCACAATCTGGGCTCACTGCAACCTCTGCCTCCCAGATTGAAGCAATTCTCTGGCCTCAGCCTACCATGTAGCTGGGATTACAGGCATCCGCCACCATGTCCCACTAATTCTTGTATTTTTAGAAGAGATGAGGGTTTCACCAGGTTGGCCAGGCTGGTCTTGAACTCCTGACCTCGTGATCCACCTACCTTGGCCTCCCAAAGTGCTGGAATTACAGGTGTGAGCCACCATACCTGGCCTAGGATGGCTTTTTTCTTGTTCTTGTGAACCAAAGCTTCCTCCTGGGCACACCAGAAATGTAGCTGCTTATCAGAGTATTAATTCATTATCTGCTTTCAATTCATTAGTGTCCTAAGAGAACACCTGGGACAGAAATTGTTGCCTGAACCTGCAAAATCGTTTTGGTTTTTTTTGAGACACAGTTTCACTCTTGTTGCCCAGGCTAGAGTGCAATGGCGCAATCTTGGCTCATGGTAACCTCCGCTCCCCAGGTTCAAGTGATTCTCCTGCCTCAGCCTCCCGAGTAGCTGGGATTACAGGCATGCACCACCATGCCTGGGTAATTTTGTATTTTTAGTAGAGATGGGATTTCACCATGTTGATCAGTGTGGTCTTGAACACCCAGCCTCAGGTGATCTGCCTGCCTCAGCCTCCCAAAATGCTGGGATTACAGGCATAAGCCACCACAACCAGCCCAAAATCTTTTTTAAAAATATTAAACCGCCAGGCGCAGTGGCTCATGCCTGTAATCCCAGCACTTTGGGAAACTGAGGCAGGTGGATCACGAGGTCAAGAGATCGAGACCATCCTGGCCATGGGGAAACCATGTGTCTACTAAAAATACAAAAATCAGCTGGGCATGGTGGTGCGTGCCTGTAGTCCCAGCTACTCAGAAGGCTGAGGCAGGAGAATTGCCTGAACCCAGGAGGCGGAGGTTGCAGTGAGCCGAGATCGCGCCATTGCACTCCAGCCTGGGTAACAAGAGCGAAACTCCGTCTCAAAACAACAACAACAACAACAACAACAACAACAAGGATTTATAAGGCTCGCGCCATTGCACTCCAGCCTGGGTAACAAGCGAAACTCCATCTCAAAACAACAACAACAAGGATTTATAAGGCTAAGTGTAGAACAACTGCTTAGCAACTTTTAAAATAAATTATGAGAAAGGAGCTAAATCCTACAGTTTAATACCCTCTGGATAATAATCTACCACTTACCCAGAATAAGGCTGATTATAGTAATTCCCCTAGAAAATACCTAGTTTTAAATATAAGCAATATCCCACTAAATTAATTAATCTTTTCTTATTACATATAACATTTGCTTCCAGTCTTAATATTCAGAAAAAGTACAGAACTGGGTGTATTATACTAAGGATAACGTCTAAGATATAAACGATCATCAGAAGTTGATATTTATTTTGCTATTCCAATCGTTCCACTATTCAAGACTCCTAAGATTTAAAGTAAAGTATCTAAAGACAAGAAATACCTGGCTATTTTTTTTTAATAGAACTGAAGTGCCATCATCAACTTCAAATTCTCCATAGTCTTTTAGACATCGGACCTGAAAGGAAAAACTTTAGATGTTTTATCTAAGTTAGTTTTTAATATTTATTGACCAAAAAATAAATCGGCATTATACAAATACACAGTAAGGACTTTGTTTCCTCTCTGTGTACTTAGGCCTAGTACTACTACTGTGGTATTCTAATGGTTCAAGTGTCCGGTTTTGGCAGGGAGGGAGAAGAATCGCAAAATCGTTGGTAGTATATAAACGTCAGTGCTGACAGCAAGGTGATCAGGGAGCTGGGGAAGGAGGCAACATCGCTGGATCCACAAGGCATGTTTTAGATCTGCTCCAACCTGCTTCTTATAGATGCTTCCCATAAAATATCAATATCTGAGAACAGGACACGGGTAAGTGTGCAGTATTTGTTTTTGGAAGAAATTCTTCCAATCCCTTTCAACATTCAGATGATTTCCCAGGAATACTTAGAAGTACACATTGGAAGAGTAGATGCCACCTCACATGATAGGATTCAGGAACAGTAGCCTTCTGATACCCACCTCTGTAACTGCAAAGGCAGCCATTCAAAGGTGTTCCCAAGTGCAAGTTACAGACCTCCTACAAAGCTAAGTGCTGCCACAGGAAGTAAGGGGGCATTTTTCCTCTTCTAGGAGAATTCAGACTGAAGTTGATTACCGTAGGAGCAACAAACTGCTATTCCCCAATGTCAAAGTTATGGTTTACTTTAGGACCTCTACCTCCTGGGCTCAAACCATCCTCCCATCTCAGCCTCCACAGTAGTTGGATCTACAGGTATGCACAACCACACCCAGCTAATTTTTGTATTTTCTGTAGAGATGGGATTTCATCATGTTGCTCAGGCTGGTCTTGAACGCCTGAGCTCAAGTGATGCTTCTGCCTCCCATAGTGCTCGGAATACAGGTATCAGCCACCACACCTGGCTTCATTTGCTTCTCTAAATAGTTTTATCTTAGGAAATATCAAACACATTCAAAAGTAAAAAGACTACTACTATGATATTCCATGTCCCCATCAACTGGCATCAACACATGGTCAAGTTTGTTCCCCTCACCCACTTGTGGGTTATTCTGAAGCAAACATTTAACCTCATCTGTAAATATTCTACTATCTACTTCTTTTTTTTTTTTGAGACGGAGTTTCGCTCTTGTTGCCCAGGCTGGAGTGCAATGGCGCGATCTCGGCTCACCGCAACCTCCGCCTCCTGGGTTCAGGCAATTCTCCTGCCTCAGCCTCCTGAGTAGCTGGGATTACAGGCAAGTGCCACCATGCCCAGCTAATTTTTTGTATTTTTAGTAGAGACGGGGTTTCACCATGTTGACCAGGATGGTCTCGATCTCTTGACCTCGTGATCCACCCGCCTCGGCCTCCCAAAGTGCTGGGATTACAGGCTTGAGCCACCGCGCCGTATCTACTTCTACTATCCACTTCTACTATCTACTTCTATAAAACCAGATTATTTTACAAATCCCAATACTGGCTGTGCACAGTGGCTCATGCCCATAATCCCAAGATTTGGGGAGGTTGAGGCAGGTGGATCACCTAGGTCAGAAATTCAAGACCAGCCTGGTCAATATGGTGAAACTGCATCTCTACTAAAAATACAAAAACTAGCTGGGTGTGGTGGTACGTGACTATAATCCCAGCTACTCAGGAGGCTGAGGCAGGAGAATCAATTTAACCTGGGGGCAGAGGTTGCAGTGAGCGAGATCACACCACTGCACTCCAGCCTCGGTGACAGAGTGAGACTCCATCTCAAAGAAAAAAATAAATAAAAATTATTGAGATGAGATAGTACTGGCATGTTTGTTTTTTTGAGATGGAGTCTCATTCTGTCATCCAGGCTAGAGAACAGTGATGGGATCTTGGCTCACTGGAACCTCTGCCTCCCAGGTTCAAACAATTCTCCTGCTTCAGCTTCCCTAGCAGCTGGGATTCCAGGACTGTGCCGCCACAGCAGGGTTTCACCATGTTGCCCAGGCTAGTCTCAAACTCCTGACCTCAAATGATCCACCTGCAGACTCCCAAAGTGCTGAGATTACAAGCATGAGCCACCACACTCAGCCTTAATTAATAATTTTTAGTATCATGAAATATCTAGTTAGTTTTTAAATTTCCCCACTTGTCTCATGAATTTTAAGGTTTCCACGTTGAGATCAGAATCCAACAAAGTCACACATTATGTTTTTTAATGTCTTGTAAGTCTCTTTTAATCTATTGGTTGCACTGCCTCTTTTTTCCCTTCCTCTTGGCATTTTATTTGCTGAATAAATTGGGTGAGTAGTTTGTCACTGCAGACTTGAACTCCTGGTCTCAAGCAATCCTCCTGCCTTGGCCTCCCAAAGTGTTGGGATTACAGGCATGAGTCACTGCACAGGGTCAGAACAACTTTCCACAGTCAAGATTTTATTGTGACTTTCTTTGGGGTCACTTAACATGTTCTTTTGTCCCTGAATTTCCTATAAAATGTAAGTTAGATCTAGATCAGATAAATAACGTACATAAATAAATAACATACATACATAAAATACATAACGGTGTTATGTACTTTCCGTTACAAGACCCCATAAAACACAAAGTGCCTGGCTGTCTCTTTGTGGATACTGGGATTAATCACTGGGCCCAAGTGTCATCCATACTCATCCATATCCATCCACTAGAAAGATATCCATTAACTATCCACTTAAAGGTTTTAATAGACAAAGGGTTACAAGGATTAATCTAATTCTGATATTCCTGCTAGATTTGTTAGCTGGAATTCTTCCATATAAAGAAATTTCCTTTGTAAACTATTGGGCTACCTTAAGATAGAGTTTGTTTAGTAAAGGCAATGAATGCTTTGATTCCATTCTCTAATTTGCCACCTTTCAAATGAGTTGTATCCCTCGCATTCTCCAAGGGGAGCCCAAAAATCTTTTATTTTATTTTATTTTATTTTTGAGACAGAGTTTTGCTCTTGTTACCCAGGCTGGAGTGCAATGGCACGATCTCAGCTCACTGCAACCTCCGCCTCCTGGGCTCAGGCAATTCTCCTGCCTCAGCTTCCTGAGTAGGTGAGATTACAGGCACGTGCCACCATGCCCAGCTAGTTTTTTGTATTTTTAGTAGAGACGGGTTTCACCATGTTGACCAGGATGGTCTCGATCTCTCGACCTCGTGATCCACCCACTTCGGCCTCCCAAAGTGCTGGGATTACAGGTTTGAACCACCACGCCCGGCCTAAAAATGTTTTATTTTTTAAAATTTTTGTTGGCCAAGCACGGTGGCTCATGCCTGTATTCTCAGCACTTTGGGAGGCAGAGGCAAAAGGATCACTTGAGCTCAGGTGTTCAAGACCAGTCTGGGCAACATGGTTAAATTCTATCTCTACAAGAAATACAAAAATTAGTTGGGCGCAGCTGTGAGCACCTGTAGACCCAGCTACTGTGGAGGCTGAGGTGGGAGGATGGCTTGGGCCTGGGAGGTGGAGGTTTCTAAAGTAAACCAGGATTCCTTGCACAAAAATAGTGGATTCCAGGTCCTAAACAGAAATGAGCAGAGAATGTACAACTATACTCCAGCCTGTGCAACAGAGCCAGACTCTGCTTCAAAATAAAAATAAAAAATTATTGTTGTTGTTGTTTGGTGTCATTATGCATTCACATTTCTAAAATAGTTGATGTGATCCAATTCACTGCAGTTACTAGTCATATTGATGCTCAAATTCTTCCTTTTTTGGCTAGCAAGAACTCCTTCAAATTGGCCTACACATCCTTCCAGCAGTTCCTGCTTAGTCCTTGACACCTTCCCTCCTTTCTGGGAAGACAAGATGTTCCATGTTCGGCTTGTACATTTTTTATTCAGAACCTGGAATCAGCTATTTTTAAGCAAGGAATCCTGGTTTACATTAGAGGGAAGTGGCATTTAGGTATAGAATCTGGACACTGATGCCTAACTGGCTTGCCATTGTTTCTAGGCCTTTTTGGTGGGCATAGCTAATCCATACTTTCCATTTTTTTTAAGAAGGGATGCTTCATGAGTCAATGCTGATACTTCAAACTCAAATTTACAAATAAAGAATTTTCCCTTAAGTTTTTCAGCTTTGAATCTCTTTTCTCTTATTCTGAAAACTGTTGGTAATGTCAACTACCCTTTTGCTCTATTCTTCAATATAAAAACTGTTTCAAAGTAACAGTAACAAAATTATTACTATTAATATGATTAGTAAAAACAGGTTAAGAACTCTTTACAATTCTTTTGTCCTCAGGACATATGTACTAGAAATATACAATTTATTTGTTTTAAAGTAATACAAATTGTGCTCGCTTCGGCAGCACATATACTAAAAAGTAATACAAATTAAGTCCTGGATTCAGGTAAGATGGTGGAGTAGGAAACCAGGAATCTGTCTCCCTACCTCCACAACAACTGCACGGGCAGACTGTCTGACATCAGTATTTTGGAACCCTGGAATCTACTGAAGGTTTGAGGTCGGAGCTTTGACAAATATTCACTGCAATTTACTGTCCATTTGCCTCTTAGCATAGCAGCAGCTAACCATCCCATTCCCAGCATGCATTGTTGGAGCAGCTTCTACATAGGTTGCTGGAGCAGGGTGTGCAAAAAGCACCCTGCTCCTCACTGCTGACTGCTGTTTGTGATCACAGAGGTGCAGAGGAAGAGGCAGGCAGACATTTTTGTCACACCTTCTCAAAGGCTGCAAGCCCCTCCCCCATTCCACTGAAATGAATTCCAGGGGATTTAAAGGGCCAGTACCCTTTTCCCACCCCCATTCATTTTTCTCTTTTCCCCCTTTCAGGAGCCAGACATTAAAGACTGGGACATTGAAAAGCAACTGTGTATACATGATAAGCTAGAAAGTGACCCAGGAAAGGCAGAGGCTCAATAAAAATTTGAGAAAACCTTAAGGTTATACCTCAGGTTGATTCTTAGCACAGAGATAGCTTACAACAATCAAAAAACCAAAAACAGTAACAAAACCAGCAAACTCTGGGGACAGGGGGAGAAGTTGATTTACAGAGTTAGAACATTATTATATTAAAATGTCTGGTTTTCAATAAAAACAATAAAATCGCAAGGCATGTACAAAGAAACATGAAAGTATGGTCCATCCAAAGGAAAAATAAAATAAGAAATGGTACCTGAAAAAGACTTGATGGCAGATCTATTACACAAAGACTACAAGAGTTTTAAAGATGCACAAAGAACTACAGGAAGATGGGGAGAAGATTAAGGAAACAATGTATGAACAAAATGGAAATAAGAAAGAAAAGAAAACCTAAAAAGACCAAAAAGGTATTCTGGAGCTGAAAACTATAAAAAGTGAAATGAAAAATTCACTTGAGCGATTCAAAGACGGATTGGGGCAGACGGAAGAATAAGTGAACTTGAAGACAGGACAACAGAAATGACTAAGTCTGAAGAACAAAAATAAAAGACGGAAGAAAAGGACAGAGCCTGAGAGACCTGAGGGGCACCAACCATCAAGCAAACCAAGGAGAAGAGAAAGACAAAGGGACAAAGAATCTGTGAAGAAATAATAACTGAAAACTCCTTAAATTTAATCAAAGACATAAATATAAACATCAAAGCAGCTCAACAAACTACAAGATGAACTCACATAAACTCACAATGAGACATGTCATAATCAAACTTTCAAAAGACAAAGAATCTTGAAAGCAGCAAGAGAGGGAGGGCTGGGCAGAGTGGCTCACACCTATAATCTCACCATTTTGGTCGGCCAAATCTCTACCAAAACAAAACAAAACAAAACAAAACAATTTTATTTACTATTTTTTTAAAGATGGAGTTTCACCATGTTGGTCAGGCTGGTCTTGAACTCCCAACCTCAGGTGATCGACCTCCCAAAGTGTTGGAATTACAGGCGTGAGCCACTGTGCCTGGCTCCAAAAAGTTTAAAAATTAGCCAGGCTTTGAAGTATGAATCTCTAGTCCTAACTGCTTAGGAGACTGAGGTGGATTGCTTCAGCCCAGGAGTTTGAGATGACATGAGCTATGATTGTGAGGTTCATCCTAGTTGACACAGTGAGACCCCATCTCTAAAAAATTTGAAAAGAAAGCAGCAGCCGGGCGCGGTGGCTCATGCCTGTAATCCTAGCACTTTGGGAGGCCGAGGTGGGTGGATCACCTGAGGTCAGGAGTTCAAGACCAGCCTGGCCATCATGGTGAAACCCCATCTTAATAAAAAAAAAAAAAAAAAAAAAGAAAAGAAAGCAGCAAAAGATAAATAACTCATAACTCATCACATATCTGGGATCCTCAATAAGATTTTCAGATTTTTATTACAAATTTTGAAGGCCAGAAGGCAGTGGGCCAACATATTCAAGGTACTAAAAGAACAAAATTGCCAACCAAGAATCCTATATATGGTAACTATCACAAGACAGTAACTTGAAGCCCTGTGAAGAAATAAAGATCTCAATAAAGGTAAATGCTATGGTCCGAATGTGTCCCCAAAAAATCAATGTGCTAGAAACTTAATCCCCAATTCAACCTTGTTGGGAGGTTAAGGACTTTGGTCAGGTGGCTAGGGCATAAGGGCTCTGCCCTCATAAATGGATTTATGCCATTATAAAACGACTTGATGGAAGGAGTTTGGTTCTTTTTGTCCTTCCACCTTCTGCCATGCCAGGACATAGGTTTCATCCCTTCAGAGGGTGCAGTATTTAAGGCACCACATTGGAAGCAGAGTGTTGCCCACAGAAGACAAGTAAATCTGCTGACACTCTGATCTCGGACTTCCAGGCATCCAGAATTTGTTGAGATAGGCTGGCTGGCACAGTGGCTCAAGCCTATAATCCCAACACTGAGAGGTCAAGGCAGGAGGGCTATTTTAGGCTAGAAGTTCAAGACTACTCTGGGAAACACGGCAAGGTCGGGTTTCTACAAAAAATTTAAAAATTTCCCAGGCATGGTAGTGTATGCCTGTAGTCAGTGCTATTTAGGAGGCTGAGGCAGGAGAATTGATTGAGCTGAGTTCAAGGCTGTAGTGAACTACGATTGTACTACCACACCCCAGCCTGGGTGACAGACAAAGTGAGACCTTGTCTCTTTTGAAGAAAGAAATTTCTGTTCATTACAAATTACCTAGTCTCAGGTATTTTCTTTTAGCAGCACAAACGGACTAAGACAGTGAATACATGGAAAATTCTAAAACCTAGCAGTATTGTAACATTTTATAACTCTTATTTTTTATTCTTGTGGGTATTTTTATTTTTTTTTTTGGTGAGGGGAGACATATTTTGTTACAGTGGTGCAATCCCAGTTCACTGCAATCTCTGCATCCTGGTTCAAGTGATTCGCCTACCTCAGTCTCCTGAGTAGCTAGGAACTATAAGCTCTTGCCACCATGCCCAACTAATTTTTTGCATTTGTAGTAGAAATGGGGCTTTGCCATGTTGTCGAGGTCTCAAATGTCTGAGCTCAGGCAATCCACCCACCTTGGCCTCCCAAAGTGCTAGGATTATATGCATGAGAGCCGCCACCCCCCAGCCTCTATTTTTTGTTTTTTTGTTTTTTCTTTTTCCCCCCATTTTTTGTTTTTAACATGATTTCAGTGACTAACACATTTAAAAGACACTGATTAGTCTAAAAGCTAGCATTAATGTAACTTTGCAACCCTACATTTTGTTTTCTACAAAATTGAAGAAACTCATACTTAGTTTATGTTTTGGGGTCACATATGTAAAGAAGTAATTTTGTGACATCAACAATAGAAAGAAATAGGGATAAGGCTTGGAAGGATCAGAATTTTTGTATGTTATTGAAGTCAACCTACTGTAAGTTGAAATTAAAGTGTTACACTTATTTATTTTTATTTTTAGTCTTTTTGTTTTTTCTTTTTTGTGGAGAATGGGGTCTCGCTATATTGTCCAGGCAGGTCTCGAACTCCTGGGCTCAAGCTATCCTCCCACCTCTGCCTCCCTAAGAGCTGGAATTATAGGTGTGAGCCACAGTGCCCAGCTAAAGTGTTATAATTGTAGATATTAAATGGACTGGGTGCAGTGGCTCATGCCTGTAATCCTAGCACTTTGGGAGGCTGAGGTGGGCAGATCACAAGGTCAGAAGTTCGAGACCAGCCACTCTCAATAATGGCTAGAATAAGACAGAGCCTAGGTAATAGAGGACCTAATACAAAAAAACTACTAAATATATCAGACACGTACAGGACACTCTACCCAACAATAGCAGCATACACATTCATCTCAAGTACACATGGGACATTTTCCAGCAGAGACCACATTGAGCCAGAAATTAAGTCTCAGTAGATTTAAAAAGATAGATACCACACAAAGTATCTTCTCCTACCACAGGGGATGAAGTTAGAAATGAATAACAGAAGGAAGACTGAAAAACTCACACATTTGTAGAAATTAAACAATACATTCTTAGGCCAGGTGTCATGGCTCAGGCCTATAATTCCAGCACTGAGGGAGACCAGGATAGGAGGATTATCTGAGCCCAGGAGTTTGGGACTAGGCTGGAAAACATAGCAAGACTCTGTCTCTTTAAAAGAAAAAAAAACAGGCCGGGCGTGGTGGCTCAAGCCTGTAATCCCAGCACTTTGGGAGGCCGAGACGGGTGGATCACGAGGTCGAGAGATCGAGACCATCCTGGTCAACATGGTGAAACCCCGTCTCTACTAAAAATACAAAAAATTAGCTAGGCATGGTGGCGTGTGCCTGTAATCCCAGCTACTCAGGAGGCTGAGGCAGGAGAATTACCTGAACCCAGGAGGCGGAGGTTGCGGTGAGCCGAGATCGCGCCATTGTACTCCAGCCTGGGTAACAAGAGTGAAACTCCGTCTCAAAAAAAAAAAAGAAAAAAAAAAAGAAAAAAAAAACATTAGCCAGGCATAGTGGCATGCACCTGTGGTCCTAGCTACTCAGAAGGGTGAGGCAGGAGACAGAGACTGCAATGAACCTGTTTGTGTCACTGCACTCCAGCCTGGGTGACAGAGCAAGACCCTGTCTCAAAACAAACAAGCAACAACACATTCTTAACCAACGATGAAAGAGGAAATCATAAGGAAAATTAGAAAATACTTAGAGGTGAAAAAACAAAAACATAACACATCAAAATGTATGAGATGCAAAAGCAGTACTAAGTGAGAAATTTATAGCTATAAACACCTACATTAAAAAAATAACAGGTATCATGGCCAGGCACGGTGGCTCCTCACTCATGCAATCCCGTCACTTTGGGAGGCTGAGGCAGCAGATCATTTGAGGTCAGGAGTTGGAGACCAGCCTGGCCAACATGGCTAAACCTCATCTCTACTAAAAATATAAAAATTATCTGGGCATGGTATACATGCCTGTTAGTACCAGGTACTTGGGAGGCTGAAGTGGAAGGATCCCTTAAACCGAGGAGACAGAGGTTGCACTAAGCTGAGATCGCATCACTGCACTCAAGCCTGGGCAACACAGTGATACTCCATCTCAAAAATAAAAACAAGGCCAGGCATGGTGGCTCACACCTCTAATCCCAGTACTTTGGGAGCCCAAGGTGGGCAGATCACTTCAGATAAGGAGTTCAAGATCAGGCTGGCCAATACAGTAAAATCTTGTCTCTACCAAAAAATACAAAAATTAGCTGGGGTGTCACACCCCTGTAGTGTCAGCTACTCGGGAGGCTAAGGCATAAGAATCACTTGAACCCTGGAGGCAAAGGATGCAGTGAGCTGAGACAGTGCCACTGTACTATAGCCTGGGCAACAGAGTAAGATTCTGTCGCAACAAAGAAAGAAAGAGAGGGAGGAAGGGAGAGAGAGAGAGAAAGAGAGGAAGAGAGAAAGAAAAAGACAGAGAGAGAGAAAAAAAAGAGAAAGACAGAAAAAGGCAAAAAACAAACCAAACAAACAAAGACATTTCAAACCAACCACCTAACTTTACACCTTAAGGAACCAGAAAAAGAAAAGCAAGCTAAACCTAAGTGCTAGAAGGAGGAAATAACGATAAGAGCAGAGCTTAATAAAATTAGAAACACCCGAGGCAGGGGGATCACAAGGTCAAGAGATCGAGACCATCCTGGTCAACATGGTGAAACCCGTCTCTACTAAAAATACAAAAAATTAGCTGGGCATGGTGGAACGTGCCTGTAATCCCAGCTGCTCTGGAGAATTGCCTGAACCCAGGAGGCGGAGGTTGTGGTGAGCCGAGATCGCGCCATTGCACTCCAGCCTGAGTAACAAGAGCGAAACTCCGTCTCAAAAAAAAAAAAAAAAAAAAAAAGAAAAGAAAGAAAAAAGAAACACAATAGAAAAAATAAGTAAAACTACAATTTGATTATTTGAAAAGGTCAACAAAATTTACAAACCTTTAGGTAGACTAAGAGTAAGGCCGGGCCCGGTGGCTCACGCCTGTAATTCCAGCACTTTTGGAGGCCGAGGCGGGTGGATCACAAGGTCAAGAGATCAAGACCATTCTGGTCAACATGGTGAAACCCCGTCTCTACTAAAAATACAAAAAATTAGCTGGGCATGGTGGTGCATGCCTGTAATCCCAGCTACTCAGGAGGCTGAGGCGGGAGAATTGCCTGAACCCAGGAGGCGGAGGTTGCGGTGAGCCGAGATTGCGCCATTGCACTCCAGCCTGGGTAACAAGAGCGAAACTCTGTTTCAGAAAAAAAAAAAAAAAAAAAGACTCAAATTACTAAAATCAGAAATGAAAGTGAGCTCATCATGCCGGGCGCGGTGGCTCAAGCCTGTAATCCCAGCACTTTGGGAAGCCGAGGCAGGTGGATCACGAAGTCAAGAGATCGAGACCAACGTGGTCAACATGGTGAAACCCCGTCTCTACTAAAAATACAAAAATTAGCTGGGCATGGTGGCGCATGCCTGTAATCCCAGCTACTCAGGAGGCTGAGGCGGGAGAATTGCCTGAACCCAGGAGGCGGAGGTTGAGGTGAGCCGAGATCGCGCCATTACACTCCAGCCTGGGTAACAAGAGCGAAACTCCGTCTCAAAAAAAAAAAAAAAAAGGAAGTGAGCTCATTACTACCAATTCTGTAGAAATAAAAAGGATTCTAACAGTCCTATGAACAACTGTACACTAACAAACTGGAAAACCTAGATGACATGGACAAATTCTCAGAAACACAAACCTATCAAGACTGAATCATGAAGAAATAGTAAATCAAAATAGACCTGTAGCCAGAAAGGAAACTAAATTACTAATAAAAAATCTCTCAATAAAGAAAAGCCTGGCTGGGCAAAGTGGCTCATGCCTGTAATCCCAGCACTTTGGGAGGCCAAGGTGGGTGGATCACGAGGTCAGGAGTTCAAGACCAGTCGTCCAACAACATGGTGAAACTCCATCTCTACTAAAAATACAAAAGATAGCTGGGCATGGTGGTACACACCTGTAATCCCAGCTACTCGGGAGGCTGAGACAGAAGAATTGCTTGAACCAGGACCCAGGAAGTGGAGTTTGCAGTGAGCCAAGGTGGCACCACTGCACCCCCAGCATGGGCTACAGAACAAGACTCCATCTCAAAAAAAAAAAAAAAAAATGCCCTAGACCTGATGGTTTCACTAAGTAATTCTATCAAACATTTCAAGAACGCCAATCCTTCCCAAACTTTTCTAAAAAATATAAGGAGGGAACACCTCCCTAACCCCCTCTTTTTTTTTTTTTTTTTTTTTTTTGTACAGAGTCTCACTGTTTCTCAGCTGGAGTGCAGTGGAACAGGGAACAGTTTCGGCTCACTGCAACCTCCACCTCCCAGGCTCAAGCGATTCTCCTGCCTCAGACTCCTGAGTAGCTTGCCACCATGCCCGGCTAATTTTTTTTTTTTTTCTTTTTTTTTGAAACAGTTTCGCTCTTGTTACCCAGGCTGGAGTGCAATGGCGCGATCTCGGCTCACCGCAACCTCCACCTCCTGGGTTCAGGCAATTCTCCTGCCTCAGCCTCCTGAGTAGCTGGGATTACAGGCACGTGCCACCATGCCCAGCTAATTTTTTGTATTTTTAGTAGAGACGGGGTTTCACCATGTTGACCAGGATGGTCTTGATCTCTTGACCTCGTGAGCCACCCGCCTTGGCCTCCCAAACTGCTGGGACCACAGGCTTGAGCCACCGCGCCTGGCCTAATTTTTGTATTTTTATTAGAGACAGGGTTTCACCATGTTGACCAGGCTGGTCTCAAACTCCTAAACTCAGGTGATCTGCCCACCTCAGCCTTCCAAAGTTCTGGGATTACAGGCATGAGCCACCATGCCTGGTCTTTTAAAATTTCTCCCTAACTCATTTTATGAGGCCAGCATTACCCTAATACCAAAGCCAGAAATGATACTACAAAAAAAACTACAGACCAATGTCCCTTATAAACACTGATGCAGCCGGGCGCGGTGGCTCAAGCCTATAATCCCAGCACTTTGGGAGGCCAAGGCGGGTGGATCACAAGGTCAAGAGATCGAGACCATCCTGGTCAACATGGTGAAACCCTGTCTCTACTAAAAATACAAAAATTAGCTGGGCATGGTGGCGCATGCCTGTAGTCCCAGCTACTCAGGAGGCTGAGGCAGGAGAATTGCCTGAACCCAGGAGGCGGAGGTTGCGGTGAGCCGAGATCGTGCCATTGCACTCCAGCCTGGGTAACAAGAGTGAAACTCCGTCTCAAAAAAAAAAAAAAAACAAAAAAAAAAACAAATAAACACCGATGCAAAAATACTCCACACAGGCTGGGCGTGCTGGCTCATGCCTATAATCCAAGCATTTTGGGAAGCCGAGGCAGGCGGATCACCTGACGTCAAGAGTTCAAGACCAGCCAGACCAACATGGAGAAATCCCCTCTCTACTAAAAATATAAAATTAGCCAGGTGTTGTGGCACATGCCTGTAATCCCAGCTCCTTGAGAGGCTGAAGCAGGAGAATCAATTGAACCTGGGAGGTAGAGGTTGTGGTGAGCTGAAATCACACCACTGCACTCCAGCATGGGCAATAAGAGTGAAACGCCATGAACAAAACAACCCCAAAATTAAAAGCAGAGCCTCAAAGAGACTGATATATCCACGTTCATAGCAGCATTAATCACAAAATGATAGCTAAAATGAAGAAGTATCCCAGTGTCCATTGATGGATAAATGGATAAGCAAAGGAATATTACTCCACTTTAAAAATAAAGGAAATTCTGACACACGCTACCACAAATACCACAGAAATGAACCCTGAAGACATTATGCTAAGTGAAATAAGGTAGTCCCAAAAACACAAATACTTGTCATTTGCAGGTTCTCAGAAATTATTTTTTAATTAAAACAAAGCAAAAAGAAAAATACTATATGATTCTACTCACATGAGGTAGTTACAGTAGTCAAAATCGTTTAAGACAGAGGGTAGAATGGTGGTTGCTGGGGGATGGGAGGTGGGGGTATTGAGAAGTTATTGTTTAATGGGTACAGAGTTTCACTTTTATAAAATTTTTTTTGTTGTTTTTTTTGTTTGTTTGTTTTTTGTTTTGTTTTGTTTTTGAGACGGAGTTTCGCTCTTGTTATCCAGGCTGGAGTGCAATGGCGCGATCTCGGCTCACCGCAACCTCCGCCTCCTGGGTTCAGGCAATTCTCCTGCCTTAGCCTCCTGAGTAGCTGGGATTACAGGCACGAGCCACCATGCCCAGCTAATTTTTTTGTATTTTTAGTAGAGACAGGGTTTCACCATGTTGACCAGGATGGTCTCGATCTCTTGACCTCGTGATCCACCCGCCTCAGCCTCCCAAAGTGCTGGGATTACAGGCTTGAGCCACCGCGCCCGGCCTCACTTTTATAAGATGAAAAAAATCTGGACATGGATGGTGGTGATGGTTGCAAAACAATATGAAGGTTGCAAAACAATATGTAGTATTAAACAATATTTAATACCACTGAAATGTACACTTAAAAATAGCTAAGACAGCAGATTTTATATGTATTTTTTGTATTTAAAAAATAGACATTTGTTCATTTTACTTTCAAAATTTAGGGATTGATTTTCCATTTTGATTTAACTTTTAGTAATAGCTAAAACATTTATATGGTTCCATAGCCAAAAGTATTAAAACAGATATATACAGAAAATTATAGCTATTCTATTGTATTCTGTCATCCCCCTACAGGTAGCTTGTTTGATTTGGTCTATAATTCTTTTCTATTTTAATAGAAGCTAACACATATTCATATACTCCCCTCTTCTTAAAAGGCAGCACAATGTACATATTAAAGAAAAAGGCATTTTAAAAAGATATACGTACTTCAATATATAGGCTTTTTGGTGGTTTCATATCCTGTGTAATGTCCAAACCTTCATCTCCTCCCAGTGACCTCATATAAGTAGCAAGAGATTTCTTATAATTATTAAACCACTCCATCTGCAAACAGAGATGATCATTTGACAAAATTCTAAGAAAACTTATACAAACTGCATATTCATCCATTTGTAAACAATATACTTCCCAACAGAAATCACTATTGTGCCCATTCATTCATTTACACTAAAATATTATTGATCACCTCCAATAATACAGGTATTGGTATGGGTACTTAGGATGAATCATTCAATAAAGTGAACAAAATTCTCTGCTCTCAGAGAGCTTAATTTCAGCATACTTAACAATAAACCTTAGGAACATTTGACCAAAAACAGAACCACGAAAAAGACACCATTTCACAATTATACCTTCAAACTCTGCATTGATGCTATTTTTGAAAACTACAAAACATTGTTAAGAAAACCCAAATGTCAGCCGGGCGCGGTGGCTCAAGCTTGTAATCGCAGCACTTTGGGAGGCCGAGGCGGGTGGATCACGAGGTCGAGAGATCGAGACCATCCTGGTCAACATGGTGAAACCCCGTCTCTACTAAAAATACAAAAAATTAGCTGGGCATGGTGGCACGTGCCTGTAATCCCAGCTACTCAGGAGGCTGAGGCAGGAGAATTGCCTGAACCCAGGAGGCGGAGGTGGCGGTGAGCCGAGATCGTGCCATTGCACTCCAGCCTGGGTAACAAGAGCGAAACTCCGTCTCAAAAAATAAAAATAAAAAAAATCAGAAGCTGTTTTGACAATGAGGGTATTACCCTCATTCAATCTCATTCACAGATAAAACAGCAACGTAGAATAAGCACGTTTCTTCCACAAAAGAACATACTGATATGGCCACAAATTTTTATTTTATTTTTCCTTGTGAAAAACTATTAATAGGAAAAAAAAACACCTATTTTCACTATCTCTCATATGTTAGTGGCCTGAAGATTTTAAATAGAAAGTTGAGAAGTCAAATAACAAAAGACATTACTATCTTTTTTGAGATAGTTTCCCTCTTGTTGCCCAGTCTGGAGTGCAATGGCGCGATCTGGGTTGACCACAACCTCTGCCTCCCGAGTTCAAGCAATTCTCCTGCCTCAGCCTCCTGAGTAGCTGGGATTACAGGCATGTGCCACCATGTCCAGCTAATTTTGTATTTTTAGAAGAGACAGGGTTTCTCCATGTTGGTCCGGCTGGTCTTGAACTCCCGACCTTAGGTGATCCGCCCGCCTCAACCTTCCAAACTGCTGAGATTACAGGTGTGAGCCACTATGCCTGGTCAAGATGTTACTATTTTAAAAACGTGAAAGATGTTACTATTTTGAAATCAGATGCTAAGATGATTTTTATTTATAATCCATGTACTTTCATATTTTTCAATAGTGTTTTCTCTAGACCAGGCATCCCCAAACTGCGGCCCCCTGAGGCCATTTTTCCGGCCCCCCACTGCACTTCAGGAAGGGGCACCTCTTTCATTGGTGGTCAGTGAGAGGAGCACAGTATGTGGCAGCCCTCCAACGGTCTGAGGGACAGTGAACTGGCCCCGTGTAAAAAGTTTGGGGACGCCTGCTCTAGACATTAACACATAATCATCTGTTTCATGTTGGTAACCTTATTTTAGCTCTGCTTTTACTTGTATTGTTACCATAAGTCAACAATATTGAGATCATCATCCCCATTAAAATTTATAAAGTGCTTACTATATACCAGGAATTTGCTAAAATTTTAATATGCATTAATTTATTTACTCTTTGTCATTGCCCCCTGATGTAACTACTATTAACATTTTTCTTTTATTTGTGAAGGACTGAAGCTTTGAGAGACTGGATAATTTACCAAAGGGCTCAGAGTTAACAAGGCAGGGATCTGAACTCAGGTGGCAGACTCAGGCCCATGGCATCACCCACTGAAGCACTATCCTTGGACAACACAGACATCCACGATGACACTCAGACCTCATGGGCTCTGTAAGTTGTCAGGGATACCTGGAAATATTCTTTGTTACTGGTCCAAAATGGTTGATGCAGTTGGCACCACGCAATTGCCTCAAGCAGGGATGTCTGTGTTCTACTACAGAGTATGTCTGTATTAATCTCTTGTTTTCCTTAAGTTTTTCCAAAACACCACTACTGAAAGAAAGAGACCATGTATATTCCATTTTTTTCCTTTAATTTTTTTTTGAGACAGGGTCTCACTCCCTGGCTCAGACTAAAGTGCAGTGGCGTGATCCCGGCTCACCACATCCTCCACCTCCCAGGTCAAGTGATTCGCCTCAGCCTTCCTGAGTAGCTGGGATTACAGGCACAAGCCACCACACCCAGCTAGTTTTTGTATTTTTAGTAGAGACAGGGTTTCACAACCTTGGCCAGGCTGGTATATTCCTTTTTATAGATGAGGACACCAGGGTAGAAGGAAGTCATTTGCCAGTTTTGCAGTAATTCACAAACTCTTCCAAGAAACTATCTCAAGTTTCACTATTCTCTAACAACTTAATCTCTAGACCCATTAATATTCTTTATTTGCTGTTAACATGGTTATATTTTATTAAAATAATAACTGACTTTGGGAACTCAGTAATCACAAAACGTGCCATCCTTAGAGAAACAATGTCCAATATGAAATCTAATTGATGTGCTTGAACAAATGTAGCTTGTAATCATTTACAAAAGTATAAGAAACATTAAGGCCGGGCGCGGTGGCTCAAGCCTGTAATCCCAGCACTTTGAGAGGCCGAGGTGGGTGGATCACGAGGTCAAGAGATCAAGACCATCCTGGTCAACATGGTGAAACCCCGTCTCTACTAAAAAATACAAAAAGTTAGCTGGGCATGGTGGCGTGTGCCTGTAATCCCAGCTACTCAGGCGGCTGAGGCAGGAGAATTGCCTGAACCCAGGAGGCGGAGTTTGCGGTGAGCCAAGATGGCGCCATTGCACTCCAGCCTGGGTAACAAGAGCGAAACTCCGTCTCCCAAAAAAAAAAAAAAAAGAAAAGAAAAAAGAAACATTAATTGCCGGGCGCAGTGGCTCACACCTGTAACCCTAGTGCTGGCAGGCCGAGGCAGGAGGATCACGAGGTCAGGAGTTCAAGACCAGCGTGGACAACACAGCGAAACCCTGTCTCTACTAAAATATAAAAATTAGCCAGGTGTGGTGGCTCGCACCTGTAATCAAAGCACTTTGGAGGCCAAGGCAGGCGGATCACCTGAGGTTGGGAGTTCAAGACCAGCCTGACCAACATGGTGAAACCCTGTCTTTATATTTAATAAAAAAATAAAAAGTTAAAAAAAAAAAAATTAGCTGGGCATGGTGGCACACACCTGTAATCCCAGCAACTCAGTAGGGCTGAAGCAGAATTGCTTGAACCTGGGAGGCGGAGGTTGCAGTGAGCTGAGATCGCGCTACTGCACTCCAGACTCTCCAGACTAGGCGACAGAGTGAGACTCCATCTCAAATATTAATAATTTAAAATACTGTATTAAAAAAATCATTAGAGAAACAACATAGTGTTCTGTTCATCTCACCATAATACATGGGAAGTACCCCAAAGTTCAACTGATGTAAGTAGATTTGAACCCAAAGAGCACAAAAATAAAGTGAAGTACTAACATGTTACCAATTTCATAGTTACTGGAAAATCTGCGGTACAGATTATTCATTTATTTATGGAGAAAATGGACAGAATAAAAACAAAGCTATGACAACAAATAGATCACTTTCAAAAATGTGCAGAATCTAACGGCAAACACATTGAATATCTGCTTTCTTTTTTTTAATTTTACTTTAAGTTCTGGGATACATGTGCTGAACATGCAGGTTTGTTACATAGGTATACATGTGCAACGGTGGTTTGCTGTACTGAATGTTTGCTTTCTTCAGCTCTGTGCTATGCAACTTTAACATAACTATTAACATTTATTGGGTGCCATCCTATGCTGTGCTCCACATAGATCACCTAAAGTAACCCTGTGATAGGCCTTGTAATAACACTTGTAGAATAAAGAATTTGGTGCACCTCTCTCTCTCATTCCTGGGAGGTAGCTTCTACATTCTTGGACTTTCTCAAGTAATAGAAGTGTCTTGTTATTCATGATGTGCCCTGAGAGTATGTGCTACTGAGGTGACTTGTGGTGAAGCCCTAGATAGTCTGTGCTAACAAGATGACTCAGAGTTGGGGCTGGCCATTCCAGAAAGACAAACCATGTGATTGAAGTACTGGCCCTTTGGGCTTCCTGATGTCAGTCTGATCTCCAGGAAAGGAAAGAGGGATGGAGATTGACCTCAATCACAGGGCCAAAGATTTAATCAATCACATCTATGTAATGAAGCCCCAATAAACATTCTGGAGAGCTTTCTTGGTTAACGACACTCTGTGTGTTATTACATGCAAATATGTCCGGATTATGCTGTACCCTGATCACACAGGGTGAGGATACTAAGAGCTTAAATCTGGGATCCTCTCAGACCTCATTCTGTGAGTCTCTTCCTTTGGCTGGTTTTGATTTGTATGTTTTTTGGTATAATAAAAGTAATTTTAAGTACAGTGATTTTCTGAGTTCTATGAGCCATTCTAGTGAATTACTGAACTTAAGGTTAACAGTGGGATCCCCAAACTTATGGGTGGCGTCTCAAGTGAGAGTAGTCTTACAGAAAATTGTGTGCTTAACCCATAATGTCTGGTGGAACTGCAGACAGTGTCAGAAGTCACTACAACCTGTAATAGATAGGTACTATGATCTTCATCTTGTAATGAGGAAATTTAGGCACAGAAACAGGTCAAGTGACTTGCCCAAGATTAGACAGTGGAGAGCCAGGATTTGAACCTAAATCCACCTGACTCCAATCCTATATCCTTAAATAATGGGCTAGCTCTTTGACTCAGTGACTAGACAAATAGGAATCTGTAGCATTTATTAGGAAAAGTATATATACATATATCAACATTTTATGGAATATCCCCAAATAATAATGCCAGTTTTTCTTTTTTTATTTTTCTTTTCTTTTTTTTTTTTTTTTTTGAGACGGAGTTTCACCCTTGTTACCCAGGCTGGAGTGCAATGGCGCGATCTCGGCTCACCGCAACCTCCGCCTCCTGGGGTCAGGCAATTCTCCTGCCTCAGCCTCCTGAGTAGCTGGGATTACAGGCACATGCCACCATGCCCAGCTAATTTTTTGCACTTTTAGAGAGATGGGGTTTCACCATGTTGACCAGGATGGTCTCGATCTCTCGACCTCGTGATCCACCTGCCTCGGCCTCCCAAAGTGCTGGGATTACAGGCTTGAGCCACCGCGCCCGGCTTTAATGCCAGTTTTTCAATGCCACCGATGGATCACATAATGTAACATCATGGGACTCTCTTTTTTTTTTTTTTTTTTTTTTTTTTGAGATGGAGTTTCGCTCTTGCTACCCAGGCTGGAGTGCAATGGCGCGATCTCGGCTCACCGCAACCTCCGCCTCCTGGGTTCAAGCAATTCTCCTGCCTCAGCCTCCTGAGTAGCTGGGATTATAGGCACGCGCCACCATGCCCAGCTAATTTTTTGTATTTTTAGTAGAGACGGGGTTTCACCATGTTGACCAGGATGGTCTCGATCGCTTGACCTCATGATCCACCCGCCTCGGCCTCCCAAAGTGCTGGGATTACAGGCTTGAGCCACCGCGCCTGGCCAGGACTCTATTTTTTTAATAATAGTTTTCCATGTATCATTTAGAATTACTCCTCACTACATAGTTCACCTCACATTATACGCTAAATACCAGCCAAAAATTGGGGGAAAACAGACATTAAAAACAAAAAGAGGAATACCAATAAACACTATTATACAACAATGCCAGAACGTTAGCATTATTGCAATTTATAAACTTGTACAATGTTAACTCACTTCTTCAGCAGACATGTGAAATCGTAATGCATTTGGCAAGACGCTACCATACTCCCATCTGAGTGCTCTGATCCGAAGCAAGCGGTCATACCTAGGACAAAAAGGCATTGGGTGGCATAAGAATAAAAGGGGGATCATGTGTGGACTTATTTGGACCTTGATGCAAACATACCAGCTCTAAAAAGACATCTTAGGAACAACTAGAGAAACATATACACAGTCTGAAAAGTCAGCCTGAATGTACTGTCCACTCCTCCATGTGTGACAGCAGCACAGTAGTCCTGGGAAAAAGGTCTCAAAGGTCCTTATTTCCGTTTTTTTTTTTTTTTTTTTTTGAGACAGTTTTGCTCTTCTCACCCAGGCTGGAGTGCAGTGGAGTGATCTCGGCTCCCTACAACCTCTGCCTCCCGGTTTCAAGCGATTGTCCTGTCTTAACATCCCAAGTAGCTGGGATTAGGTACCCACCATCATGCCCAGCTAATTTCTGCATTTTTAGTAGAGCCAGGGTTTCACCATGTTGGCCAGGCTGGTCTCAAACTCCTGATCATAGGTGATCCATCTACCTCAGCCTCCCAAAGTGCTGGGATTACAAGAAAAAGCCACAGTGCCTGGCCAAAGGTCCTTATTTCTTTTTTTTTGAGATGGAACTTTGTTCTTATCACTCAGGCCAGAGTGCAATGGCATAATGTCGGCTCACTGCAACCTGCACTTCCCAGGTTCAAGCGATTCTCCTGCCTCAGCCTCCCAAGGAGCCAGGATTACAGGTGCCTGCTACCATGCCCGGCTAATTTTTGTTTTTTTTTTTAGTAGAGACAGGATTTCACCATGTTGGCCAGGCTGGTCTGGAATTCCTGACCTCGTGATCTACCTGCCTCAACCTCCCAAAGTGCTGAGATGACAGGTGTGGGCCACCACGCCCAACCAAAGGTCCTTATTTCTAGGACAAAGAAGAAAAATAGTAAGAACACAACCATATTCAGTAGTGACACACCATGATGCACTTAAATAGTGTGGCACTGGCTGGGCGTAGTGGCTCACACCTGTAATCCCAGGACTTTGGGAGTCCGAGGCGGGTGGATCACAGGGTCAGAAGTTCAAGAACAGCCTAGTCAAGATGATGCAACCCCGTCCCTACTAAAAATACAGAAATTAGCCGGGCACAGTGGCAGTGGCCTGTAATCCAGCTACTCGGAGGCTGAGGCAGGAGAATTGCTTAAACCTTGGCGGGAGAGGTTGCAGTGGGCTGAGATTGCACCACTACACTCCAACCTGGGCAACAGAGTGAGACTCTGTCTTAAAAAAAAAAAAAAAAAAAGCATGGCACCAACAAGCAAAACATGATGAAGAAAATATGGCAAAATGGCAAAATAATAAAAACTGTTAAAACCATATGATGGCTCCACTAGGATTCATTATAGTATTATTCTCCTTACTTTTAAAAGTGTCAGCCAGGCACAGTGGCTCACGCCTGTAATCTCAGCACTTTGGGAGGCTGAGGTGGGTGGATCACAAGGTGAAGAGATCGAGACCATCTTGGCCAACATGGTGAAACCTCGTCTCCACTAAAAATACAAAAATTAGCTGGGCGTGGTGGCATGCACCTGTAGTCAGGAGGCTGAGGCAGGAGAACTGTTTGAACCTGGGTGGTGGAGGCTGCAGTGAGCCGAGATTGCACCACTGCACTCCATCCAGCCTGGCACCTGGCGACAAAACAAAACTCTGCCTCCAAAAACAAAAAAAAAAATTAAAAAACAGAGGACAGGCCGGGCACAGTGGCTCAAGCCTGTAATCCCAGCACTTTGGGAGGCCGAGGCGGGTGGATCACAAGGTCAAGAGATCGAGACCATCCTGGTCAACATGGTGAAACCCCGTCTCTACTAAAAATACAAAAAATGAGCTGGGCATGGTGGCACGTGCCTGTAATCCCAGCTACTCTGGAGGCTGAGGCAGGAGAATTGATTGAACCCAGGATGCGGAGGTTGCGGTGAGCCGAGATCGTGCCATTGCACTCCAGCCTGGGTAATAAGAGTGAAACTCCGTCTCAAAAAAAAAAAAAAAAACAAAAAAACAAAAAAACAGAGGACAAATTTAGAATGCTTATAAAGAGACAGAAATCGGCCAGGTGTGGTGACTCAAGCCTGTAATCCTAGCACTTTGGGAGGCCGAGGTGGGTGGATTACCTGAAGTCAGGAGTCAAGACCAGCCTGGCCATCATAGTGAAACCCCATCTTTATAAAAAAATTTTTTAAAAAATAGAGCTAGGATGGGCCGGGCGCGGTGGCTCAAGCCTGTAATCCCAGCACTTTGGGAGGCCGAGGTGGGTGGATCACGAGGTCGAGAGATCGAGACCATCCTGGTCAACATGGTGAAACCCCGTCTCTACTAAAAATACAAAAAACTAGCTGGGCATGGTGGCGCGTGCCTGTAATCCCAGCTACTCAGGAGTCTGAGGCAGGAGAATTGCCTGAGCCCAGGAGGCGGAGGTTGCAGTGAGCCGAGATCGCGCCATTGCACTCCAGCCTGGGTAACGAGAGCGAAACTCCGTCTCAAAAAAAAAAAAAAAAATAGAGCTAGGCGCGGTAACTCACACCTGTAATCCCAGCACTTTGGGAAGCCGAGGAGGGTGGATCACGAGGTCAAGAGATTGAGACCACCCTGGTCAACAAGGTGAAACCCCATCTCTACTAAAAACACAAAAAATTAGCTGGGCATGGTGGCACGTGCCTGTAATCCCAGCTACTCAGGAGGCTGAGGCAGGAGAATTGCCTGAATCCAGGAGGCGGAGGTTGCGGCGAGCCGATATCGCACCATTGCACTCCGGCCTGGGTAACAAGAGCGAACCTCCGTCTCAAAAAAAAAAGAGACAGAGAGAGAAATCTAAGATTTAATGCTACCCATTTGACATAGTCACCTGGGAAACCACACAGAAAACCCTGCCACCCCAAGCAAAAACTAAGAAGCTTACAGGTATGCTACAGTACAGCGTCGATTTCTTAACAGAGAACAGTGTCGAAATTTGATAGTTGGTATCAAATCACTTCGTCCACTTGACTTCGTTTCATTCCTGATAGGAGCATTTAAAAAGAAAAAAAAAATGTACTTTTCAGGATAAGTAAAATTTTCAAAGCCAACTAACAACTGACTTACATGCTTGTTTGTAATCCATTTGTGATTAGCAGTTAACCTAGGCAAATAATAACTATTTGTACATCAGAGCTTTTATTATTAAAAAGCCAAAAGCTAAACAACTTGCCCAAGATCATACTACCAAATATGTTTTGTTTAGGCATTTAGTACTTTGCATTTTTGCACACTGATTAAAAGACATTGTGTTTATTCACTTTTTGGGATTCCATTATCATGCTGAGATAAGAGAAAAACCTAACATGATGGACATGAGATTATGGTCTCATGTCATGTTGCTAGGTAAAATAGAGTCAAAATGGCCTTTCATTCAACTAACAAGTATCTGTTGCTCTCCAAATATGTGTATGCACTATATCTCAGTATTTTTGACACTGCAAATTTTGGTTTTACCCCATAAAAAGTACATGTAACTTTTGAATGAATAAAAATCTACTTCGGAGTTTTTAAGCAACCAGATGAATACAAAAAATAATTCACTCATGTAGTGCCTGCCTCTATGCCAGGCACTGTGCTAGGCCCTGATAACACAGACAAAATACATGTCCCATCCTGTCATGTCTTCTAGGGCTGTTCTATACACTTTTGCCACCCTATGAAAGTCAGATTTGTTCTATACATTGTTTACACCATGCTCTGGATTATAAGAAAATAGCATAAACAAAAAATAATCAACTATTATCAGAGTACTTCATCAAGCACATAAGGACTTCCTAAAAAATTTCACATTTTATGGCCAGGTGCAGCGGCTCACATCTGTAATCCCAGCACTTTGAGAGGCCAAGGCGGGAGGATCACAAGGTCAGGAGTTTGAGACCAGCCTGACCAACATGATGAAACCCTGTCTCTATTAAAAAAAAAAAAAATCACATTTATACATGAGTAATTTTTTTTTTGAAACGGAGTTTCGCTCTTTTTTATTTTTTTTGAGATGGAGTTTCACTCTTGTTACCCAGGCTGGAGTGCAATGGCGCGACCTCGGCTCACTGCAACCTCCACCTCCTGGGATCAGGCAATTCTCCTGCCTCAGCCTCCTGAGTAGCTGGGATTACAGGCACGTGCCACCATGCCCAGCTCATTTTTTGTATTTTTAGTAGAGACGGGGTTTCACCATGTTGACCAGGATGGTCTCGATCTCTTGACCTCGTGATCCACCCGCCTCGGCCTCCCAAAGTGCTGGGATTACAGGCTTGAGCCACCGCGCCCGGCGTAATTTTAAAATAATAGATTTCTTTTAACAAATAATTTTTCTTTTGAGATGAAGTTTTGCTTTGTTCCCCAGGCTGGAGTGCAGTGGTATGATCTTGGCTCACTGCAACCTCCGCCTCCTAGGTTCAAGTGATAATCCTGTCTCAGCCTCCTCAGTAGCTTGAGTTACAGGTGCCCACCACCATGCCTGGCTAATTTTTATATTTTTAGTAAAGACAGGGTTTCGCCATGATGGCCAGGCTGGTCTCAAACTCCTGACCTCAGGTGATCCGCCCACCTCAGCCTCCAGAAGTGCTGGGATTACAGGCATGAGCCACCGTCCCCAGCCTCACAAATAATTTTACCTAGAAATGTCACAATCAAAAATTAGCTGGGCATGGTGGCGCGTGCCTGTAGTCCCAGCTACTCAGGAGGCTGAGGCAGGAGAATTGCCTGAACCCAGGAGGCGGAGGTTGTGGTGAGCCTAGATCACGCCATTGCACTCCAGCCTGGGTAACAATCGAAACTCCGTCTCAAAAAAAAAAAAAAGAAATGTCACAATCATTGCCTCCCAAGAAAGAAACTAGGAAGGTAGAGGACAAAATTTTTGATCATGAATTTGTGAATGGCATAAACACAGGGAATACAAGAAAATCATTCCCTTACTGAACCAAGGCCTATAGGCTCACCTCTAAAACATCTATAACCTGCTCACTTTCTACAAAGTCTGGGTCACCCCTCTAGTAATCTGTTGACCAGCTTCCCCCTCATCTCAGCCCCTCCACACAGCAACCAGGATGAACTTTTAAGACAAACATGCCACCACCTGCTCATACTTACAACTCATCTGATATCACCCTTGGCCACTTCCCAAATTTCAGCCACGTAAGTCTTCTTTAAGTGTCAGTTTCCCAGGCTCGGCACAGTGGCTCACGCCTCTAATCCCAGCACTTTGGGAGGCTGAGGTAGGCAGATCACAAGGTCAGGAGTTAAAGACCAGCCTGGCCAATATGGTGAAACACAAAATTTCTACTAAAAATACAAAAATTAGCTGGGTGTGGGAGCAGGTGCACTTGAGCCTGGGAGGCAGAGGTTGCAGTGAGCAGAGATTGCACTACTGCACTGCAGCCTGGGCAATATACAGCAAGACTCCATCTCAAAAAAGAAAAAAGACAGAAAAAGTGTCAGTTTCGGCCGGGCGCGGTGGCTCAAGCCTGTAATCCCAGTACTTTGGGAGGCCGAGGCAGGTGGATCACAAGGTTGAGAGATCGAGACCAACCTGGTCAACATGGTGAAACCCCGCCTCTACTAAAAATACAAAAAATGAGCTGAGCATGGTGGCGCGTGCCTGTAATCCCAGCTACTCAGGTGGCTGAGGCAGGAGAATTGCCTGAACCCAGGAGGCGGAGGTTGCGGTGAGCCGAGATCGCGCCATTGCACTCCAGCCTGGGTAACAAGAGCGAAACTCTGTCTCAAAAAAAAAAAAAAAAAAGTGTCAGTTTCAGTTTCCCAAGTACTCCATTCTCTTCCATGACTCACGGCCTTTTGCATATGCTGCTCCCTCCACCTACAATGCTCTCTGCCCACAATTACTGTCTCCCTAAGACCTGCCTCTCCCACAGGCCTCAGCTGAAATGTCTCCTCCTTGGAGAGAAGTTCCCTGATTCATCAATTTAAATTAGACCCTCTATTTATTTTTCTTTCTCCTTGCACTCTTCTGATTTCCTTCACAGCATGAATCCCAATTTGGCATATTTATATTTCATATCTGTCTTCTACACTAGATGGTAAGGGCCAGGGACAGGTGTCTTGACTGTTGTTTACCACTGAAATACCAGAGCCATTTATTAATACTTACTTGTTTAGTACATATTTGTTGAGTAAATCAATGAATGACTTAGGGACTTGAGCTCGGGACTTTATATTTGCCTTATACTTACTGCAAATCTGTTAAGGTTCCAGTTTCTAAGTCCACCTGTAAAGATTTTTCTGTATCGCTCCATAAACACAGGAGTTGGAAAATGTTGCTATCATTGTATGTTCCCCACAGATCTTACCAGCATAGCACTGATTTCTAAAATCAAGTAACTGATAAAAACACTGTAGCGAACAAGGCCAAAGAAACCTCATGTCACAGACAGACTTCTAAGTTGAGACCTTCATACTTCAACTTTGATCCAGTACTTGACTACCTGTGGTGTCAGAGGAACAAATGAAGTTTGCCATACAGCCCAAATTCTCCACTGTGCCAGCTACCATGCTAAGTTCTGAAGAGTCAATAAATCTAGTCACCTCTCTGGACCTACTACACTGAAGCCTTTTGTAGCCCTAGTTCTTTTTTTTTTTTTAAAACAGAGTTTCACTCTTGTTGCCCAGGCTAGACTGTAATGGTGTGGTCTCAGCTCACCGCAACCTCCACCTCCCAGGTTCCAGCAATTCTCCTGCCTCAGCCTCCCAAGTAGCTGGGATTACAGGCATACACCACCATGCCCGGCTAATTTTCTATTTTTAGTAGGGATGAGGTTTCTCCATGTTGGTCAGTGTGGTCTCAAACTCCCAACATCAGGTGATCCACCCACCTCAGCCTCCCAAAGTGCTGGGATTACAGTCATAAGCCACTGCAGCCAGCCACGGTAGCCTTACTTCTCAGTGAACTCCACTCACACTATCAGAAATCACTGCTGCTCCTATTTATATACATTTATAAACTGCCTATTCTCCCTTTAATAAACTCACTAAGGCATCTATTCATAAAAATATAAACAATGGGAACCATGTATTTCACTTTTTAGGTTTTTGTTTTCATTATTTTTAGAGATGAGATCTCATTCTGTCACCTACGCTAGGGCACAGTAGCACGATCACAGTTCATGGCAGCCTCGAACCCCCGCACTCAAGCAAGCTTCCCACCTTAGCCTGCTGAATAGCTGAGAATGCAGATGTGTGCCACCCCACACAGATAATTTTTTTTTTTTTAATAGAGACAGGTCCTGTTATATGTCTAGGCTGGTCTCAAACTCCTGGCTTCAAGTGATCCTTTTGCCTTGGCCTCCCAAAGCACTGGGATTTATAGCCATGAACCATCATGTCTGGCCTATTTTTACTTTTTATTTTAGGGTATGTCATTTATTTCAGGTCTACTCTAATTCCCTTCAACTCATATTGGCCACACAACAAATCTCTTCAGACTTTTGCTAATTTGCACAGCTAAAGCAGATAATTTTTTAAAAATCACATCTAAAAACTAATGCAAGGTTATCTGATTTCAACATCTTAATCATTAAATTGTTTTAGAATGTCAATCTTACGAAACTTACACATCAGACTGGTTTTGTTCATACAAAGCTTTCATCTCCTCCAGCACTTGTCTGAGTCCATCCTCCTAGAACATATAAACTGATATTGAAATCCACTGATTGCCCCACCAATTCTATGGTAATATTCTATCAATACTGAACTGTATCTTTTATTCATAAACCTTAGCAAAAAGCAATAGTCCTTCTGCACCCCACTGGCATGGTTATAACAAGTGTTTGGTGAGATGCTGAGAAACTGGAGCCTTCTTACATCACTGGTGGGAACATAAAAGGGTATAGCCTTGTGAGAAAAAACTTGACAGTTCCTCAAAAACTACACACAGAATTACCATATGACCCACCATTTCCATTTTTAGATATGTATATATATATATAACTGTATATATGTATATATATACATTTTTAGATAAATATAATATATATTACTAAGGAATATATATATTATATATATTATATATTTAATATATAATATATAATATCTATAATATATATAACTCAAGAAAACAGAAAACACATTATATAAAAACATGTACACGTTTTTCGCATTATTCATAACAGTCAAAATGTAGAAACAACCCAAATGTCCATCAACTGATAGATGAATAAACTAAATTATACCAATGGGATATAATTCAACCATAAAAAGGGATGAAGCACTGACAAATGCTGTAACATGGATGAACCTTGAAAACATCATGCTAAGTGAAAAATACCAGTCACAAAAGGACAACTATGGTATGATTCCAGTTATCTGAAATATTTAGTATAATAAAAAGGATGAACTACTGACAATACACACAACGATGAAGATAATCTGAAATGCATTATACTGAGCAAGAGAAGTCTGACGCAAGAGTATACATGAAATGATTCCCTCTGGCCCTTTACAGGAAAAGTTTGCTAAAAAGAACAATGTCATCTGTAGTCAGAGAAAGCAAATACATGATAGCCTAAGGCTGTAGGTGGCAGGTAGCTACAAAAAGGGGCAAAGTTACAGAAATCTTTTTAAATTTTTTTTTACTTTTGTGGGTACACAGTAGGTATATATATTTATGGGATACATAAGATATTTTGAGAATTAGAGAAATCTTGATCGGGGTGCTGGTTATAAAGACAAACATATTTGTCAAAATTCAAAACTCTATTAAAGTAATTATACATCGATAAAATTGATGAACAAAAATATCAATAGTCTGGCCAGGTGTGGTGGCTCAGATCTATAATCCCGGCACTTTGGAACACCAAGGCCGGCAGATCGCCTAAAGTCCAGAGTTTGAGACCAGCCTGACCGAGAGAGAGAGAAATCCAAGATGGCTGATCACTAGCAGCTCGGGATTGTAGCCTCCAGTGAAAGCGCAGAGAACGAGAGGATGCCACACTTTCAGACGAATTTTTGTTGCTCACCCACCAGGAGATTCCCAGTGGAGGAGACCCAAGGGTCGCCAGCGTGACTCTTGTGGCCAGCGAAGCGGTTTTGCCGCTGCCTTGGTGCCGCGGTTCTTGGTGCAGAGTCAGAAAAGCACCATCAATCTTAACGCCGCTGTTTTGGCCGGCACAGTGGGTTGCTCCGATTTTAGTGCTGGGAATCAACAAGTTGGACATCCATTCAGAAACCCAATTATAAAGACGGTAATTATAAAGACCACAGATGGATAAATCTATAACGAAACGAAGAAACCAGCCTAAAAAGGCTGAGAATACCCAAAATCAGAACGCCTCTCCCTCTACAGGGGATCACAGTTCCTCATCAGCAAGGGAACAAGGCCTGATGGAGAACGAGTGTGTTCCATTATCAGAAGCAGGCTTTAAAAGGTGAATGATAGGGCCGGGCGTGGTGGCTCAAGCCTGTAATCCCAGCACTTTGGGAGGCCGAGGCGGGTGGATCACAAGGTCAAGAGATCGAGACCATCCTGGTCAACATGGTGAAACCCCTTCTCTACTAAAAATACAAAAAAATTAGCTGGGCATGGTAGCGCATGCCTGTAATCCCAGCTACTCAGGAGGCTGAGGCAGGAGAATTGCCTGAGCCCAGGAGGCGGAGGTTAAGGTGAGCCGAGATCGCGCCATTGCACTCCAGCCTGGGTAACAAGAGCGAAACTCCGTCTCAAGAAAAAAAAAAAAAAAAAAGGAATGAGCAAAGTCTCCAAGAAATATGGGACTATGTGAAAAGACCTAATCTACGTTTGATAGGTGTACCTGAATGTGATGAAGAGAATGAATCCAAGCTGGAAAATACTCTTCAGGATATTATTCAGGAAAATTTTCCCAACCTAGCAAGGCAGGACAATATTCAACTCCAGGTAATACAGAGACCACCACAAAGATATTCCTCTAAGAGACCAACCCCAAGACACATAATCGTCAGATTCACCAGGGTTGAAATGAAGGAGAAAATACTAAGGGCAGCCAGAGAGAAAGGTCAGGTTACCCACAAAGGGAAGCCTATCAGACTCACAGCAGATCTCTCAGCAGAAACCCTACAAGCCAGAAGAGAGTGGGGGCCAATATTTAACATCCTTAAAGAAAGGAACTTTCTTTTTTTTTTTTTTTTTTTTTTTTTTGAGACGGAGTTTCGCTCTTGTTACCCAGGCTGGAGTGCAATGGCGCGATCTCGGCTCACCGCAACCTCCGCCTCCTGGGCTCAGGCAATTCTCCTGCCTCAGCCTCCCACGTAGCTGGGATTACAGGCACGCGCCACCACACCCAGCTAGTTTTTTGTATTTTTAGTAGAGACGGAGTTTCACCATGTTGACCAGGATGGTCTCGATCTCTCAACCTCGTGATCCACCCGCCTCGGCCTCCCAAAGTGCTGGGATTACAGGCTTGAGCCACCGCGCCCGGCCTACAAAGGAACTTTCAACCCAGAATTTGATATCCAGCCACACTAAGCTTCACAAGCGAAGGAAAAATAAAATCTTTTGTGAACAAGCAAGTACTCTGAGATTTCATCACCACCAGGCCTGCTTTACAAAAGCTTCTGAAAGAAGTACTACACATAGAAAGGAACAACTAACATCAGCCTTTCTAAAAATATACCAAAAATTAAAGAGCATCAACATAATGAAGAATTTACATCAACTAATGGGCAAAACAGCCAGCTAGCATCAAATGGCAGCATTAAACTCACATATATTATTATTAATCTTAAATTTAAATCAACTAAATCTCCCAATCAAAAGACACAGCCAAAACCCCATCAATATGCTGCATCCAGACCCATCTCACATGCAAGGATACACAAAGACTGAAAACAAAGGGATGGAGAAAGATTTACCAAACAAATGGAAAGCAAAAATAAATAAATAAATAAAAAGCAGGAGTTGCAATTTTTGCCTCTGATAAAATAGACTTTAAAGCGGCCGGGCGCGGTGGCTCAAGCCTGTAATCCCAGCACTTTGGGAGGCCGAGGCGGGTGGATCACGAGGTCAAGAGATCGAGACCATCCTGGTCAACATGGTGAAACCCCGTCTCTAATAAAGGTGCAAAAAATTAGCTGGGCATGGTGGTGTGTGCCTGTAATCCCAGCTACTCAGGAGGCTGAGATAGGAGAATTGCCTGAACCCAGGAGGCGGAGGTTGCGGTGAGCCGAGATCGCACCATTGCACTCCAGCCTGGGTAACGAGAGCGAAACTCCGTCTCAAAAAAAAAAAAAAAAAAAATAGACTTTAAAGCAACAAAGATCAAAAGAAGCAAAGGGCCGGGCACGGTGGCTCAAGCCTGTAATCCCAGCACTTTGGGAGGCCAAGGCGGGTGGGTCACGAGGTTGAGAGATCGAGACCATCCTGGTCAACATGGTAAAACCCCGTCTCTACTAAAAATACAAAAAAGTAGCTGGGCATGGTGGCGCTTGCCTGTAATCCCAGCTACTCAGGAGGCTGAGGCAGGAGAATTGCCTGAACCCAGGAGGCGGAGGTTGTGGTGAGCTGAGATCGCGCCATTGCGCTCCAGCCTGGGTAACAAAAGTGAAACTCCGTCTCAAAAAAAAAAGCAAAGAAGGATATTACATAATGATAAAAGGATCAATGTAACAAGAAGAGCTAAAGATCCTAAATATATACGCACCCAATACAGGAATAGCCAGATATATAAGACTTATAAAGAGACTTAGACTCCCACACAATAATAGTGGGAGACTTCAACATCAATATTAGACAGATCAATGGACAGAAAATTAACAACGATATCCAGGATTTGAACTCAGATCTGGAACAAGTCAACTTAATTAACATTTATAGAACTCTCCACTTTAAATACACAAAATATACACTCTTATCAGTACCACATCACACCTATTTACAGGTTTAAATGAAATATTGGTTGGCTGCTTGTTTGTTATTTTCTTCCCTCATTTTTTTTTCATGTCTCTATTATTAAGCACAATTATAGGCATACCCATTTTTAGATTGCATTCTAACCCGGGCAATAAAGTAACACCTCCGTTCTCTCTCCCTCTTCCTCTTTCGTCCTCTCCTTCATTCTTTTTCTCTCTTCTTTCTTTTTCTTAAAAAATAAATAAATAAGGCCGGGCACGGTGGCTCAAGCCTGTAATCCCAGCACTTTGGGAGGCCAAGGCGGGTGGATCACGAGGCCAAGAGATCGAGACCATCCTGGGCAACATGGTGAAACCCCGTCTCTACTAAAAATATTAAAAAAAAAATTAGCTGGGCATGGTGGCGCCTGCCTGTAATCCCAGCTACTCAGGAGGCTGAGGCAGGAGAATTGCCTGAACCCAGGAGGCGGAGGCTGCGGTGAGCCGAGATCGCGCCATTGCACTCCAGCCTGGGTAACAAGAGCGAAACTCCGTCTCAAAAAATAAATAAATAAATAAATAAATAAAGAGACCAGCCTGACCAACATGGAGAAACCCCATCTCTACTGAAAACACAAAATTAGTCGGGCATGGTGGCACATGCCTGTAATCCCAGCTGCTCAGGAGGCTGAGGCAGAAGAATTGATTGAACCCAGGAGGTGAAGGTTGCGGTGAGCCGAGATCGTGCCATTGAGCTTCAGACTGGGCAACAAAAGCAAAACTCCATCTCAAAAAAAAAAAAAAAAACCCAAAAAATCAATAGTCCTACTGAAGCATGACACATAAAGAAAAATATGTAAATAACTCATAATTTACTAAAATATGGTCTTATATGGTCTTAAAAGGTTAATACCAAAAGAAAGAAAACGGAATAGTATTTTTGGTTTGCGCTGCAAAAACAGAAAGGCCATAGGAGTTTTTTGTTGTTGTTTTTTTTTTTAGATAGAATTTTGCTCGTCACCCAGGCTGGCATGCAGTGGCGTGATCTAGGCTCACTGCAACCACCACCGGCCATAGGAGTTTTTCTAGTACCCACTTTGGGGCAAATTTTCCCTTGGAAAAATAAACCATTAGAGTTCTTAAAATACTTTTTTTTTTTTTTTTGAAAAGGAGTTTCACTATTGTTACCCAGGTTGGAGTGCAATGGTGCGATCTCGGCTCACTGCAACCTCCGTCTCCTGGGTTCAGGCAATTCTCCTGCCTCAGCCTCCTGAGTAGCTGGGATTACAGGCACACACCACCATGCCCAGCTATTTTTTGTATTTTTTTTTTTTTTTTTTGAGACGGAGTTTCGCTCTTGTTACCCAGACTGGAGTGCAATGGCACGATCTCGGCTCACCGCAACCTCCACATCCTGGGTTCAGGCAATTGTCCTGCCTCAGCCTCCTGAGTAGCTGGGATTACAGGCATGCACCACCATGCCCAGCTAATGTTTTGTATTTTTAGTAGAGACGGGGTTTCACCATGTTGACCAGGATGGTCTCGATCTCTTTACCTCGTGATCCACCCGCCTCGCCCTCCCAAAGTGCTGGGATTACAGGCTTGAGCCACCGTGCCCGGCCTATTTTTTGTATTTTTAATAGAGACGGGGTTTCACCATATTGACCAGGATGGTCTCGATCTCTTGACCTCGTGATCCACCCGCCTCGGCCTCCCAAAGTGCTGCCTTGGTCTCCCAAAGTGCTGGGATTATAGGCGTGAGCCACCGCGCCCGGCTTAAAATACTTTTTAAGAAAAAAAGTATCAGTTCTGTATATAGAAAGGGGGTAATCACTTTTCAATTTGCTGAACATAGCACTTAAGCATGAGTGACTCCAGAAGAAAAGCCTGGGTCGTCCTTGGGCCTCTCGGACCCACTGTTAGCCTTCCTCTGTGCCACTGAGTCAGAGGCCAGCCTCTGCAGGCTGAGTGAGTGTTCCAGGCTGCTGAATCACTTGAGTATAAGGTGGGTTTGTCAGTGGAAGGCACTAGTGAGACAAAAGGTGATCCACCAAACTAACACCTACAAGAGATTAATTCTACAACTTCTAAGACCAACCAGCCCCTAGCCCCACAAAGTGACAACTCAACATTTACCTTAAAATTTGAGTAAAACAGAGAGCTAAACTTAGTGTCAGAGTCAGGTCCCAAATCCAGCGTGGCTGCACCTGTTTGCAGTCTCTTTACTCTCTAAGCCTGTGTCCTGATGTGTAGTTCTCCAGCCACATTTTAGGCATTTACATACTCCTGCATTCCAGCATCTCTGCTGAGCTGCAGACTGCTGCCTTCTAACTTTTTATATGAGATAAATGTTCTGAATTTGAAATAACGGTTGACTGGAAACTGGAAAGCGTGTGTTCAAGTTGAAGTTCTACCTCCAATATGCTGCAAATTCAGACAAGTTCCTTAACTTGACCCATAATTTGTGTTGTCTAAGTTTCTTCATTTGTAAGACAATCTAATTGTCAGGCTAGGTGCTCTTCACTGTTCAAAACAAACCGAAACTCATTACCTTTCCCAACACACTCGGTCTCCTGAAATCTGATGTTATTTACTCAGTTTCCTGAGGATCCTCCAAGATCCTGATTCCTCCCTCTCATTCATTACGCACCCCATCTGTGCCCTGCTCTAATATTTACAAGTCATGTTTGCTTCATGTCTCTAAAACCCAGACATTGATCTCAGTGCCACTGACATGACACAGTTCAGACCACACACCTCTCTCCTGCTCTATCAGCTACCCACTAGCCATCTCCCTGCCCCATTCTTTTCTCTCTTCAATTCCATTTCAACTGGTGCCACAGTTATCTTCAAACCGCAAAAATTACCCTATCACTTCCCCGTCTAAAATCCTCTACCAGCTCCCAACATGCCTTATGAGTGAATAACAAACTCATGTAGGCCGTGAGCCACCTTCCTAGCCTCCCTGTCACAGGCCCTATTGGTCACCCTCTCCAGTGCGACCATGTGATTTTGTGCTGCAGCATCCTTTGGCGGGGATGCCTCACTTCCTTCTCAGAGCAGTGACCTCATCCTCGTGGATGGCAAGGCTCAAGTGTCACCTCCTCTACCCCAGCTCATAGCGGTGTTTCTCTTTCGTGCTCCTTGCTACACCTTCTTGGTATCACCTATCGCAGTGAATTCTACTATCTGTTTTTGTGCCCCTCTTCCAGCAGAATGTGTCCTGACATGCACACAATGGCTGCTCTATGACAAGAGTAAAATACAGAATTTAGAGTGCAGACTCTGGAACCACAGTGTCAGGGTTCAAATCCTAGCTTTCTTGCTGTCTGTGTCACCTAAGGCAATATACTTAAATCTCCCCAGTCCTATGCATATATAGCTGAAAAAAGTGGAAAACAATGATTTAAACGTCAAAAAGTTATTCTTGTTTTGTTTGGGACAGGGTCTCTATCACTCAGGCTGGAATGCAGCAGCGTGATCATGGCTCATTACAGCCTTGGACTCCTGGACCCCAACCGATCCTCCTGCCTCAGCCTCCCAAAGTGCTGGGATTACAAGCACGAGCCGCTGAGCAGGGCCCTCAAAGGGTGATTAGAAAGACAAGAGATAGGCTGGACGCGGTGGCTCATGCTTGCAATCCCAGCACTCTGGGAGGCTGAGGTGGGCGGATCACCTGAGGTCGGGAGTTCGAGGCCAGTATGACCAATATGGAGAGAGAAACCCCGTCTCTACTAAAACCACAAAATTAGCCGTGTGTGGTGGCACATGCCTATAATCCCAGCTACTCGGGAGGCTGAGGCAGGAGAATCGCTTTAACCGGGGATGGGAAGGTTGCGATAAGCCGAGATCGCGCCACTGCACTCCAGCCTGAGCAACAAGAGTGAAACTGCCTTAAAGAAAAAAAAAAAAAAAAAAGAAAGACAAGAGATAATGTACATGAAGTGTTTAGCACTCCGCCTGGGGTTGCAAAGACAGAAAAATACAAGTAATCATAATATTAACAGCAACAGTAGCAGCCGCAGAAAAAATAATATTAATAGCTAATACTAACTCACCCCTTACTGTATATAAGGCATATGCAGAGACCCTTTCATGTCCCATTCATTTTACACCACTGCATCATGACTTGCATACTATTGTCACCATCCCCATTTTTGCATATGAGAAAACTGAGAGCACAGAATCCCGGCCAGGTCCCAGAGGCCTAGCCTTTACAGACCATCTAAGGATGGCTGAGTGAGCAAGAAACGCGAAATTATCAGGCAACCTGTAAATGTTCTGTAAAAGGGACGGGAACAAATCCGTACAAGGAAAAACGCTAAAATGTGCTCAGATGAAGAGATTCACTAAGTCGCTGGGTAGCTAAGTAAGAATGCTCTTTCCTCCCGAATTTTGTTTTGCTGCTTCACAACATTTTTCCGGACCTCGGAGGGAACAAGGTGCGAAAGTCAACCCTTCCTGGGAGCCGCCCCGCCCCAGCGCCCGGGCCCCAAACCCAGCAAGCCCCGTCCGAGTATACCCGCCCCTACGTTGAAGGCAGGCAGCTGCCCTTCTGGCGCGCGGTGCAGCTCGCGGACCAGTTCCATGGCTTTTTCGCAGAACATGGCGGAGGCTTCCCGCTCACGTGGCCTTGCCGACTCGCAGCTCTCACGCCAAAACGGTCTTTGCTCTCTGGACCGCCTCACTGTTTTCGGTCCTGTCCCACAGCGCCAGGATCTCGCCTCCGTCTCAGCTCAGCGCTTTGGCGCCAAACAGGCCTAGCCAATGGGAACGCGGCCTACGGCGCCAGAAAAGGGACATCCGTCGCGCAGCCAAATGCCAAGAGGGGCGGAGTAAGAGTAAGAAGAGTCCCTCCCAGGTGAGGTCCCGCTCCAAGGATGGGAGAACCCCTAGGCTGAGCAGAGAGGGTTTTTCGAGTTCTCAGGCGGCGGGCCGGGCGACTCTGCGGGCAGCAAAGCTGGAAATAAATGCACGCCCCGCAACTTCCTTCTGTTTTTCCTTTTGATGCATTCATTTTCTTTTAGATTCAAAAAAGGGCATTTCGAAGTTAAGAGGAAGGGCCTGTGCATTGTTGAATTGCTAGGACACAAGCGTTTCGGTTTTGCAATGCGAGTTTTCTGTTTGATATTAATAGCGAACGTATCTATTATTGGGTAACTAATGCTGGTAGGGAATGCAATGTGTATTTCATTTAATTCTCACTATTATCTCTAAAGTGTTTTAAGACCTGGATTGATAAACAAGTTAGATAACTTGCCCAAGGTCACACAGCTCCAGAGTGATAAGACTGTATTTGGACTTTCCATTCCCAACACCGCAGTACCACCCTTTGATTTTAAATAAGTTGTTTAAAAATATTTGTAATATATGCCCTAGATTAAAACGAATTCACTAGGCATTTTCTTGCCTACATGGTTATGCAACATTTTTTTTTTTTTTTTTTTTTTTGAGACGGAGTTTCGCTCTTGTTACCCAGGCTGGAGTGCAATGGCGCGATCTCGGCTCACCGCAACCTCCGCCTCCTGGGTTCAGGCAATTCTCCTGCCTCAGCCTCCTAAGTAGCTGGGATTACAGGCACGCGCCACCATGCCCAGCTAATTTTTTGTATTTTTAGTAGAGACGGGGTTTCACCATGTTGACCAGGTTGGTCTCGATCTCTCGACCTCGTGATCCACCCGCCTCGGCCTCCCAAAGTGCTGGGATTACAGGCTTGAGCCACCGCGCCCGGCTTCTTTTTTTTTTTTTTTTGAGTCAGTCTCACTCCATCACCAGGCAGCAGGCAGGAATGCAATGGTGCGACCTCGACTCACTTACGCAACTTTTTTTTTTTTTGAGACGGAGTTTCACTCTTGTTACCCAGGCTGGAGTGCAATGGCGCGATCTCGGCTCACCGCCACCTCCACCTCCTGGGTTCAGGCAATTCTGCCTGAGTGGCTGGGATTACAGGCATGCACCACCATGCCCAGCTAATGTTTTGTAGTTTTAGTAGAGACGGGGTTTCACCACGTTGACCAGGATGGTCTGGATCTCTTGACCTCGTAATCCACCCGCCTCGGCCTCCCGAAGTGCTGGGATTACAGGCTTAAGCCACCGCGCCTGGCCTATGCAACATTTCTTAACCATACATATCGAAGATAGGAATCACTGCTAAAGAACTGTTTTACTAGGCAATTTTTCAAAGAGCAATGTTAATTTCTAACAAGCAATTTGGATTAATTCTAGCTAACCCTAGAAACTGTGTTGATCTTTTGCAAATATGCAGTAGATATGTCACCTGAGGAATAGGCATGGGAATAGCCTACTCAGGCTTATGTTGAATAATGACATTGCCTTTTTTTTTTTTTTTTTTTTTGAGACGGAGTTTCTCTCTTGTTACCCAGGCTGGAGCGCAATGGCGCGATCTCGGCTCACCGCAACCTCCGCCTCCTGGGTTCAGGCAATTCTCCTGCCTCAGCCTCCTAAGTAGCTGGGATTACAGGCACGCGCCACCACGCCCAGCTAGTTTTTTGTATTTTTAGTAGAGACGGGGTTTCACCATGTTGACCAGGATGGTCTCGATCTCTCGACCTCGTGATCCACCTACCTCGGCCTCCCAAAGTGCTGGGATTACAGGCTGGTGCCACCGCTCCCGGCTGCCTTTTTTTTTTTTTTCCCCCTGGAGACAGGGTCTAACTCTAGGGTTGCCCAGGTGGAGTGCAGTGGCGCCACCTCAACTCACTATACCCTCCACTTCCCCAGCTGAAGTGATTGAGACCATCCTGGTCAACATGGTGAAACCCCGTCTCTACTAAAAATACAGTACAAAAAATCAGCTGGTCATGGTGGCGCGTGCCTATAATCCCAGCTACTCAGGAGGCTGAGGCAGGAGAATTGCCTGAACCCAGGAGGCGGAGGTTGCGGTGAGCCAAGATGGCGCCATTGCACTCCAGCCTGGGTAACAAGAGTGACACTCCGTCTCAAAAATAAATAAATAAATAAATAAATAAATAAAAACAAAAACAAAAACAAAAAAATGACAGTCTTGCTCTGCTGCCTAGGCTCTCTGCACTGGTGCCATCTCAGCTCACTACAACCTCCATCTCCTGGGTTCAAGCAATTCTCCTGCCTCAGCCTCCCAAGTAGCTGGGACTACAAACATGTGCCACTACACCTGGCTAATCTTTGTATTTTTAGTAGAGACGGGGTTTCACCATGTTGGCCAGGCTGGTCTCGAATTCCTGACCTCAAGTGATCTGCCCACCTCGGCCTCCCAAAGTGCTGAGATTACAGGCATGAGCCACTGATACATTCCCACCCCCCCAATGTTTTTAAAAACTGTATCTGGAGATACTGCCACAATTATGAATGCAGGCTGTGATATTTAGTAATATGGTAAATAAATTCTTTTGTAATTTCAAAGTATTATTACAAAGCTAATATAAAAAGCTGTTGAATTTCTAAATGCATTTCCAATTGATCTTAAATTATCAGTTGCCAATAGTTTTCAAAGTGATAAACATTAAAATTTCCAAAGTTACTTCATAATAAGTAAGCAAATATTTCTCTTGGTTGCAGATCATCTGCAAAAGTAATGCCATATTAAAGAAGGCCAAAGTTATTAAAGTAAATTTGTGAAACTGCCCTTTATTCTTTCCTTTTTTCTTTTTAGGATGGGTTGAATTAGTACTTAATTTGGGTTTCACAAGGACGAATTTATCTTTGAAATGGATTTTCCTCCCATCAGTTAGTCTCAATTTCTTTATAAAAATAAAAAATCTGGGACGGGTGCGGTGGCTCACGCCTGTAATTCCCGGCACTTTGGCCGGCGGATCATGATGTCAAGAGATCGAGACCATCCTGTCCACCATAGGTGAAACCCCGTGTCTAAAAAAACAAAAACAAAAACAAAAACTATTATCTAATACAGGTTTTAAAAAAGTAAATTTCTCAGGCTGGGCGCGGTGGCTCAAGCCTGTAATCCCAGCACTTTGGGAGGCCGAGGCGGGTGGACCACGAGGTCAAGAGATCGAGACCATCCTGCTCAACATGGTGAAACCCCATCTCTACTAAAAAAAATACAAAAAATTAGCTGGGCATGGTGGCGCGTGCCTGTAATCCCAGCTACTCAGGAGGCTGAGGCAGGAGAATTGCCTGAACCCAGGAGGCGGAGGTTGCGGTGAGCCGAGGTGAAACGCTGTCTCAGAAAAAAAAAAAGTAAATTTCTCAAGCAGTTCATTTCCCCATGTTCGGCCAAAAGTGGAAACTGAGTATCTATATACATTTGCTTCAAATTAAAAATTAATGACTGGAAAGCATACTTTTATTTTTATTTTTATTATTTTTTTTTTTGAGACAGAGTTTCGCTCTTGTTACCCAGGCTGGAGTGCAATGGCGCGATCTCGGCTCACCGCAACCTCTGCCTCCTGGGTTCAGGTAATTCTCCTGCCTCAGCCTCCTGAGTAGCTGGGATTACAGGCACGCGCCACCATGCCCAGCTAATTTTTTGTATTTTTAGTAGAGACGGCGTCTCACTATGTTGACCAGGATGGTCTCGATCTCTCGACCTCGTGATCCACCCGCCTCGGCCTCCCAAAGTGCTGGGATTACAGGCTTGAGCCACCGCGCCCGGCCAGGAAAGCATACTTTTAAACGTAAAGTCCTTGTGGGAAAAGAGTTACGAATCACAAGAACACAACTGCGACTTGCTACCTCTGGGTTTCCGTTCGCGGAAGCGCCCAGCGCCTGGGCGAGGGCAGCCGCAGTCCCGCTGCGGAGCCCGGAGCCCTGCCCTGGCGGTGACGCGCCGCTTCGGCTTTACCCGCCCTTCCGAAAGATGGCTGCGGTTGGCGCCGGGGCTGCTGGGCGCGCGCCCCTCGGAATCAGGGAGGAGGTGGCCGGGGCTGGGGGGCGGGGCCGGCGGGAGCCCGGCGCTGATTGGCCAGCGTAGCCGCCCTGCGCCGCGGCCTGGGCTAGGATGTGAGAAGCGGCGGGCTTCGGTGTCCGGGCTCCGGGTGCCGGCGGCGTTGAGCGGCGGCGACTGCGGCGTAGGCGGCGGGCGGGGACAGCGGGCGCCGTCGGCGGCCGACCGTGTCGGTCGCGGGATGAGGAAGCGGACCGAGCCCGTCGCCTTGGAGCATGAGCGCTGCGCCGCCGCGGGCTCGTCCTCCTCCGGCTCGGCCGCCGCGGCGCTGGACGCCGACTGCCGTCTGAAGCAGAACCTGCGCCTGACCGGCACGGGGCCGGCGGAGCCGCGCTGCGCAGCGGACGCTGGAATGAAGCGGGCGCTGGGCAGGTGAGGCTTCGCTCGGGGCGGGCGGGCCCCTCACCGGCGCAGGTGTATCCCGCGGGGGGCCTCCTCGCATCTCCCAGCCTTTCCCAGGGTGGCCGCCAGTTCGGTCCGCGGTCCCCGTTCTGTCCCGCATCTGGTCCGCGGCAGCCCCACCCCCGCTCCCTTCCCTAGGCCCTGCGGTGGAAACGCCCTGCCCCGACCCCTCTTTCCTCCTGCCGCCCTCGCGCCCGGCTCTCCCAGCCCAGCCTTGCACCGCGACCCTTTCCCGGGGTACCCAAGGGAATCCTTCCGCTGAGGATTTGGCGCCGCCCCAAGTCTTGACCACTGGTGGGAGAACAGGATAGGGGGTGGGGAGTCCTTGTGAGGTCCCAGGATGCCGAGCACCGCAGTGGCGGGAGGCGGAGGGGCGGGCGCGAGACCCTGAGAGCGCTGGGGCCCTCTCGGACATCGTCCTGCTCTGCATCCGGCCCCAAACCGAGCGCCCAGACGCTCGCCCCTCCGGCTGGTCCGCGTGCGCGGAGGCTTACTGGCGCGCTGGGCGCTCGGCGGCTCTCCCTTGTAACCGGGGTCGGGGGCGTTCGCCACTGAGAACTGGGGGACTTCTGGGGAAGGGCTCAGTGGGCCGCGGGGTGCTAGGGGAAGGAAGGACATGGAGCATCGCAGCCGTCGGAGGGGAACCTGTCGTTCGCTCTGCTGGTGGTTCCTGGCGTTTGAAATCTGTCTGCACAAGTTTGCTTCCGTGGGGATCACCTTGCAGCCCTGAGTCGTTTGGTTATTGGTGTTCTTTTGGGTAGGAGATGAATGCGTTTATATAAAGCCACTGTGAAAACTGAGATAGGAACGTGTTTCGTAGAGACAGATTTCTCCTTCCATCTGCTGGTTTCCTAATTATCTGGCTCTTTGTAGTACGTGGCATTCCTGGCTGTTTTTGAAGCTATGATATTTTGTGGTGGTTTGAAGAAGTTACTATATGATGATCTTGGGCGGTGTAGCAGTCATTTCTTTTTTGACCATCTGGAATGCCCTTAGTTGACGCTGGCCACTTCAGTGTAAAATATTTTTGCAAATCGCCCCTAAGGAAGATCAGATTTTCAACTTTTATTGCTTAAAAGGGTATGAAATTAAACGATAAACGCCTCTCTATGGTTCGACAAAAAGGCAGAGACTGATAGTTTTGTGTCTGTGTGTAAAATTATGTAGCAGCTGATCAATATCTTTTGTGAAACTAATTTGTTTTCTTTGCTATGGAAATATTTATCTGCATTAAAAACTCATGATTTAACTTTAATACACTTTTATTAGCAGACATGGCATAACACTTAGATAAATTGGAAAATTATTCCTTTGAAAAAATCAAATTGTTTTACACAACGTTTGGGGAAACAGTGCCGGCCTGGCACCTTCCTTGAAGAATGTACTGTATTAAAATAACCCGATTAATTTTTATTTTCATGTCAGGACAAAGAGAGACATTCCAGTGGTGTACATATCCTTTGGATACGCAAAAAGCTGTTGGGGGGAAAAACGCAAAACCAAGGGAAGGAAGACCAAATTTGCCAGCTGCCAGCTGTCTTCCTTTCCAGTTGCTCCTCTCAGACATCCTTGTGCTTCCTCCTCTCCCTGATTCAGGCTCAGCGGCCACCGTCACCTCACTGAGGCCTTCCCAGACGAGCTAACCCCTGTCGACCTTATTATCACTTACTTAAGATTGTGATTTTTGCTCCTGTGCCTCCCCTACAACCAGAATGGAAGTGCCATGAGAATAGGAGCATAGTTTTCTCCACTTTCATCTCTAGTACCTGGCACATAGTAGGTGGCAGAAAATACTTGTTGAATGAACAGATATCCATAAAATAAATTCCTAGAAGTGGATTTGCTGGGCCAAGGGGTATGCACTTGTAACTTTGAACGGAAAAAAAAGGACGGAAGCCAGATTACCCTCCAAAGAAGTCGAACTGATTTGCACTCCTACCATCAGTGTGAGTTGCCCACCTGCACTCACCAATGCTGAATATTACCACGTTTTGACCTTTGACTGATGAAATGAAATCCAACTCGTAGCTTTGATTCGCATTGTTAGGTGGCATTTTTCTGTATTTTTATAAGCCTATTGTGTACCTTTGCAATCATTTGTGTCTTTTATGACCTCACCAGGCTGGGCTAAAAGTCTAGGGCTCTATTCGTTTGGTCAGGCTCATTTGTATCTTTTATGATCCTCCTTTGAATCCTTCTGCACATTTTTGTGTTTTTTGGAGACAGAGTTTCACTCTTGTTGCTCCTGTGTTTTTTTTTTTTTTTTTGGAGATAAAGTTTTGCTGGAGTGCAATGGCAGGATCTCCACTCAAGTCTCATTCAAGTCACTCTCCTGCCTTCAGCCTCCCGACTAGCTGGGATTACAGGCATGTGCCACCACACCCAGCTAATTTTGTATTTTTAGTAGAGATGGGATTTCTCCATGTTGATCAGGCTGATCTCAAACTCCCAACCTCAGGTGATCACCCACCTCAGCCTCCCAAAGTGCTAGGATTACAGGCATGAGCCACTGCACCGAACTTCCACATTTTTAAAACTATTGTGGACACACATGAAAATAGAGAAGAGAATCTAATAAGCCTTCATGTATCCATCACCAGGATTTCAGTGTTTAGCCAATTTTGAGTCATCCATCCCTTTTCTTCTTCTCTTAATTTTGTATGATGAGGGATTGGATTTTTTTAAGATGGGGGTTTCACCATGTTGGTCAGGCTGGTCTTGAACTCCTGACCTCAGGTGATCCACCCGCCTTTGCCTCCAAAGTGCTTGGATTACAGACGTGAGCCACCATGCCTGGCTGGATTTTTTTTTTTTTTTAAGTCTGAGTCTTGCTCTGTCACCCAGGCTGGAGTGCAGTGGTGTGATCTTGGCTTACTGCAACCTCCACCTCCTGGATTCAAGCAGTTCTCTGCCTCAGCCTCCTCAGTAGCTTGGATTACAGGAACCCACCACCATGCCTGGCTAACTTTTGCATTTTTAGTAGAGGCTGGGTTTCACTATCTTGGCTAGGCTGGTCTTGAACTCCTGACCTCATGATCCATCCACCTTGACCTCCCAAAGTGCTGGAATTACAGCCGTGAGCCACCTTGCCCGGCCTGGAGTATTTTTATTTTATTTTGAGATGACGTTTAGCTCTTGTTGCCCAGGCTGGAGTGCAGTGACATGATCTTGGCTCACCAGAACGTCTGCCTCCTAGGTTCAAGTGATTCTCCTGCCCCAGCCTGTCAAGTAGGTGGGATACAGGCATATGCCACAATGCCTGGCTAATTTTGTGTTTTTAGTAGAGACAGGGTTTTATCATGTTGGTCAGGCTTGTCTCAAACTCCCAACCTCAGGTGATCACCTACCTCAGCCTCCCAAAGTGCTGGGATTATAGGTATGAGCCACTGCACCTGGCCTATTTATTAATATTTTATTTAGAAATTTTACATCATTATTTGTGAGAATAGGCTATAATTTTCTGTCTTATGCTACCTTTTATCAAGTTCTTTCAGTGTTTTCTATAGCTTTATACAAAGTTTCTTATATAACATTTTATTTTAAACGTCTGGCCAGCTAAGGCCAGGTA